>NW_026126646.1:7152500-7869869 GCF_943737965.1 Phodopus roborovskii | reverse complement strand
TCTAGGCCCTGAACAAACTAAGCCCTGAATCCCTAAGCCTTGACCCCACATCCCAAAGCCCTGAGCCCTGAATCCCTAAGCAATGAATCCCTAAACCATAAGCCATAATCCCTGAGTCCTGAATCCCCAAGCCATGAATCCCTAAGCCCTAAACCCTGAATCTTCAAGTCCTTAGGCCTGAATCCCTAATACCTAAACCCTGAATACCCAAGCCCTGAATCCCTAAGCCCAGAATCCCTAAGCCATGAGCCCTGAATTCTTAAGCCCTAAACCCTGAATCCCCAAGCCATGAATCCCTAAATCTTGAGCCCCAAATCCCTAAGCTCCGAATCACTAAGCCCCGAATCCCTAAACCCTGAATCCCTAAACCTTGAGCCCCACATACCTAAGCCACGAATCCCTAAGCCCTGAATCCCTAAACCCAGAATTCCTAAGCCTTGACCCCAAATCCCTAAGCCCTGAATTCCTAAGCCTTAAACCCTGAATCCCCAAGCCCTGAATCCCTAAGCCTTGAGCCTCAAATACATAAGCCCAAATCCCTAAATGTTGAGACCCAAATCCCTAAGCCCTGAGCCCTGAATTCCTAAACCCTAAACCCTGAATCCCCAACCTCTGAATCCCCAAGCCCTATATCCCTAAGTCTTAAGACCTAAATACATAGGCCACAAATCCCTAAGATGTGAATCCCTAAACCCTGAATCCCTAAACATTGAGTCCCAAATCCCTGAACCCTACGCACTTAATCTCTAAGCCCTAAACCCTGAATCCCCAAGCCCTGAAACCCTAAGCCATGAATCCCTAAAACATAAACCCTAACCCTAACCCTGAATCCTTAAGCCCTAAATCCTGAATCCCCAAGCACTAAGCCCTGAATCCCCAAGCACTAAGCCCTGAATCCCTAAGCCCTGAATCCATAAACCCTGAATCCCTAAATCCCTGAGCCCTGAATCCCTAAGCCCTGAATGCATAAGCCCTGAGCCCTGAATCCCTAAGACCTGAATCCCCACCCTGAATCACTAAGCCCTAAGCCCTGACTCTCTAAACCCTAAGCCCTGAATCCCTAAGCACTAAGCCCTGAACCACAAAACCTTGAGCCCCAAATCCCTGAATCCCTAAGCCCTAAACCCTGAATCCCCAAACCCTAAACCCTGAATCACCAAGCCCTGAATCACTAACTCCTGAATCCCTAAGCCCTAAAACTTGAATACCTAAGGCCAAACCCTAAACCCTGAATATCCAATCCCTAAGCCGTGAATCCCTATGCCCTGAATCCATAAGCCCTGAATCCCTAAGCCCTGAAACTTTAAACCCTGAAACCCTAACCCTAAAACCTAACTCCTCTTAACCCTTGATCCTCAACCCTAACGCTTGATCCTGAAACCATAACCCTAATCCTAGATCCTGAACCCTTATCCTCGAACTGAACACTCCTCCTGAACCTGAACCCTGGTATGGAACCTGAACCCTGAACCTGATCATCAACTCTGAACCTGAACCTGTAAACCGGTCCAGAACTTAAACCAGAACATAAACCCTCAACCTAACACTGACCCTGAACCATAAACCCTCACCGTCACACCCACCCCTAAACCAAACCCTAACTTTAACACAGAGCCTAACCATAACTCTTATTTAAAAAAAAAAAAAAAATGAGTCTAATCATAACCATGAGTGTTGGAAACCAGCATTATGCACCCCTAATGGTGGGCGGGACACCCATGGCCATGTCATGGCTACATCACTCATTAAGGGGCTGAGTACGGGACTCAGTTAAGCTGATGCGGGTTTCCCTTTTAAAGCAAGAACTGCACACCCCCAACTCACTCCTGCTTTTGATTGGCCACCAGCTATTCCCTTTCTCTTCTATACATGAATATGAGTCTTGTGTTTGTTTCATTGGCTATACCTGCAACAAGAGAACAATATTTTGATGCCGTGGAACTTGGTGAGGGCCTCCTCAAGGACTCAGCAGCAGTCTGCTGCTGAACAGCCAGCCAGAACTCTGGGGGAACCTGATTCTGAACCATCAGTCCACTTCCATTCACCCATTTGCTGGAAATACTATGCCACACCAGCTACAATTTAGTAAGGTACCCTTTTTCATTGTAACTCATTTCCTTAGGGTCTGGTTCATTTCTCACAGGTGAGTTAAAATAACACCCTCCATAGGCGGAATAAAAGATTCTGGCTTCAAGCCTTCCTGCCTTCGAACTGCTGAGTCCTCATCAGCCTCAGATGGCCCCGGCAAAGTTTTAAAGCTCACGAGCAGCGAATAACACTCTGCCATCCTAACTTATTGGGCACATTGACCTTGGCCACATTCTTGAGCTGACAAGTTACAAGAATGACCTGCCAGTTTTGCTTAACCTATGGGAAATAAACAAACCAAGGAAATACTCCCATACTGGGATGCCTAGTAGAAAATATAAAACTCTCACTCAGACCCATTTACCTTTGTACTGAGAAATGGCCTAGATATCCCATAGAGAATAAGTAAATTTGGATGAGTAAGGCTCTCTAAATCCTAATATTTTATGAAATCTTTCAAATTACAGCCAGCAAACAGGTAGATGTAAGGAATAACCATATATCCAAGCTTTCCTCCATCGCTATGCTAAACACTCTTTCCTCTTCCTCCTGTCAATATGTCCTTCTAGCCATGAAAGCAGAACCTGAAGAAACATGCACTAACTTAGAACCTGCTAACGAATCTCCATAGCTCAATCCTCAACATCCAACTACCTCTTCTGCTTCTTCTTCCTCTTCAACTCCATTCCTCTCCAATGCCAGGTCGCTCTAAAGGGTGAACTCTCACACCTACTTACACACCCCTGTTACCCATTCTCGTGCCCTCATGTTCTCAACCCACCAAAGCCAACACACCTACAGTTCTCCCCTTCAGAGAAGTGGCCGGAGTGGATGGTCTGTTTAAAGTACATGTCCCCTTCTCCCTATCAGAACTTTCTCAAGTATAACATACACCAGATTCCTATACCTCTGACCCTACCACCTTTATAAAAAAAATTTCAATTTTCAATCACACAATCCTACAGCCTCACTTTTCAAGTTTGGAAGCAGGCCAAAGCCTATGCAGATGAAATTCACCATACTCTTACAGCACACCATGCTGGGTAAGAGGCTGTTCTAGATCAGTAGCCTAATTGGGACTACAATACCCCAGGGGGAATTATGGATAGAGACCAGTTTATGAACTGCCTCATGGTTAGTTTCCATAAGGCTGCCATAAAGACAATAAACTATCAAAATAATTCTACAGATAGTTCAGAGCAAAACAGACCATGCCTCAGTTCCTAGAATGCCTTACACAGGCATTCTTACAATATTCTAACCTAGACCCTGAGATGTCAGAGGGGAAGCAACTCATATGATTGTTTTTTTCTCATAACTACCCTGACATTAGGGCTAAACTTAAAAGTTTAGAACTGGAACCCATAACCTCACAGGCAGAACCTTTAAAAGTGGCCTTTAAGGTATACCATGGGACAGATGACAAAGGCCTTAAATATAAGTAACAGATGATGTCCAAGACCTTCCGACCAGCCTCGGGGTCGGCCCAGGGACCCTTGCCCTCCAGGGCTTGAGGAACACAGTGTCCATGTTTTAAGTGTGGTCAGGAAGGACACTGGGCGTGAACTTGGCCTAATCCCTGTGTGTCACTCAAACTGTGTCTAAAATGCCAGGAAGAGGGTCACTGATCAACAGGCTGCCCCCATGCACTCTGACTTCCTAGCCCTGACCATGGACGATGATGAGTGAAGGGGCCGGGCTCTCTTCACCCAACCACTGTCAACTCTGACAGGGAGCCCCAGGTGGAAGCAGAAGTATCAGGGCAATCCTTCTTTTTGATCACTGGTGCCACATACTCAGTCCTAAGGGAATGTCCTAAGGGACACGTCTTCTCGTGTCCCTATTGTCAGGGAAGAAGGACAGCCTTACCTACCTCATCTGACCCCACAAGTCAGTTGTATTTTCAGGGGAATTCACCTCACTCATTCATTTCTGGTTATGCTACCTGTCCTATGCCCTTACTGGGAAGGGATCTTTTAGCAAAGGTAGAGAAGCTTCTGTTTCTTTTGCTCCACTCAGTCACCTAACCCCACACTCGTCAACGGCGCCTATCCTCCTAGACACTCACCCTATTGGTTCTAATATGTCATTTCCTCTGCCAGCCTCTGAGGTAGACCAAGTCTAGGACGCCAAAAACCCTTCTGTGGCTAGACTCAAATACAGTACACACTCCAACTCCAGATCCTTAGGGGACTTAAATCTATCATCTCTGACCTCCTAAGGAAAATGTTGCTCCATCCTACATCCTCTACCTTTAACACCCCTATGCTGGCAGTTAAAAAACCTAATGAGACCTATCACCTGGTTCAAGACCTCCAACATGTTAATTCTGCAGTGGTCCCTTTCCATACCGTGGTCCCCAATCCTTATACACTTCTTTCCACTATCCACTCAGGGACTTCTCATTTCTCAGGTTTGCATCTTAAGGATGCCTTTTTCTATATCCATCTTGACACAAAGTATCAAAATATCTTTGATTTCACCAGGACTAACCCTGATACCCATGCCTCCACACAGCTCACCTGGACTGTCCTACCTCAGGGATTACGGGACAGCCCACACCTATTTGGCCAAGCTCTGGCTTTTGACCTGCTCTGACTCTCCCTAAATCTAACCTCATACAGTATTTGGTCAATATCCTACTTTGCAGCCCATCCTTAGAAGTTAGCCAGACTAAAACCTCTGCTCTTCTAAATTTCCTGTACAACAGGGATTATAGAGTCTCACCTTCCAAGGTCCTCAGGTCATCTACTTAGGACTAACGCTAACCACAATTCACAAAGCTATTAACTTAGACAGAAACAACCTTATCCAGTCTCTTGCAGTCCCTTCTACTGACAACTCCATTATCTCTGAGGGAAACAAACGGGCAGATGAAGCAGATAAAGATGCAGCCCTCAGAAACCCACACTCACCACACCCACCACAGGGAGTTCATACACTACAACCCACATTCTCACAGTCACCTAGTGACACTTGACAAATTCTGTCCTATTTACACCAGCTCTTTCATCCTAACATCAAGGCTCTTTATCATTTTGTCAAGTCTCACCTCTAGCCCACTCCTGAGGAATTACATTTCTTAATATCACTGTCTCTTGTTAAACCTGTCAGATGTCAGACCCTAACTCTAGGTATCGTAACTTCCCTTTTCCTACCCACCAGGACAGGGGCTCTCTCCCAGGGACTTACTGGCAACTTGACATTAACCACATGCCTAGAGTCAGATATGTCAAATATCTGCTGGTATTAGTTGATACCTTCAGATGATGGGTAGAAGCTATTCCAACTACTAAAAAGAAAGCTCAGACAGTCTCTGACACTCTTGTCAGAGAAATCATTCCATGGTTTGAAATTCCAGCTTCTCTTCAGTCAGACAATGGTCCTGAGTTCACCTCTTAGATCTCACAAATCTTATCTAAAGCTCTCAACAACCCTTGGCGTTTCCATATCCCCCTATCACCCCCAGTCCTTGGGAAGGTAGAACGAACTAACTATTCTTTAAAAAATGTTATGGTTAAAATGTCACAGGAACTTTACCTTGACTGGGTAAAGCTCTTGCCTCTGGCTCTATTCAGGCTTAGGGCTCTCCCCAAACAACCCCTTCTCATCTAACCAGTTCTAACCTGGTGTCTCACCCAAATTGTCACCTGCTTACACCCATACTCCATTATCTCCATTCCCTCCTATGGAACTTTACTAAGTACTCCCTGCCTCAACCATGTGCCAACCCCTATACACCCACAATTAACATCAGGAATCAGGTCCTTCTCTCTCACCAAGAACAATGGGCCTCATTCTTTTCCCCTAAATGGCAGAACCCGTTCAAAGTAATTCTTGTCACTCCAAGCTTGAGGGACCTTTCCTACTGGATTCATTTATGCCACCTCAAACCCTTTACTTCTCCACCCAAAACTCATCCCTCATATACAGCAACTGCAACAAGGCCCTGTTCCCTTAAGCTTTGGAGGACACCGAGATCAACTACAATACCTCCTATTCTAAAAGATTAAGGATTCACTCCTGTAACCTCACCATGCTGGATTGGGAACCTCGTGCTTTCCTTCCTTTCCTCGGGCTGATTTAACCTCTCCTATTTCTAAATATACCACACCCATCAATCCCTACAATAACTCATTCAAAACTTCTAATCTAACCGATTAGCTGTTGTTACAGGAACGCCAGCCAAAACCCACGGATCTACAGACACAAATCACCAAACACTTGTGCCTCCCAAGTAAAGGTAATATTTCTAACATGAACATGCTGCTAATGTGTTTGATATTTATGTTTTCACAAACCTAAATGATTCTTTAAGTTCCAGGGAGCTGAATTGGACCCACTTAAACAGGTCAGATTTACTCCAAATAAATATTACTCAATTTCTTCCTGGCCTTGTGACTACCTACCCTTGTCTTGAGACCCCCTCTGTAGCCCCCTCCCCCATCTTGCAACTCTCCCATTAAGTACCAGGACCTAAGAAACAACTTTTTTTTCTAAATTTAACCATGTCCTCTGCTCTCACCAACATCTTGCCAGGCCTCAAAAAAGATGCCAGAGTTCCATAGTAATGAGTGCAATGAAACAACCAGCTACCAGGATGCGGCAGCATCACAGCTTTCTCAGATCCTCCAATGACGATCAACACCCCCAAGTCAGCAGGAAGCAGTCTTGAGAACTCGACATCCTTATTCCCTATCCTGCCATGATCATCCACCCACCTTTTTAATAACAATAAGAGGTGGGAATGTTGGAAACCGGCATTCTGCTGACCACTATCGATGGGTGGGACATGAATGGCCATCTCATCTCTACATCAATCATTATGGTGCTGGGTAGGGGATTCAGCATGTGTAAGTTTTCCTTTTAAAGTGAGCGCCACACAGCCCCACTCGCTCTCTCTCATGCTTTTGGGTGCCCACAAGCTACCCCCTTTCTCTTCTCTATACCAATAAACTCCACTTGGGTAGGCTGAGTCTCATGTTTCATTGGTGATAACTACAGCAAGAGAACAACACTGAGTCTAACCCTCATTCTAATGAGTCTAATCCTAACCCTGAGTCAAACCTAACCCTTAGTCTAAACCTGAGTCTAACCTGAGTCTAACTTGAGTCTACCCTTGAGTCTAACCCTGAGGCTAACCCTGAGGCTAAAACTGAGTCTAACACTGGCCCTGAGGCTAACCCTGAATATAACCCTGTTTGTATCCCTGAGTCTATCCCTAACCCTAGTTTCTCAACCTTGCCATTTTGGCATTATTTCTTCTCATCAAGGCTGAGATCTTCAAAGAGATTGCTGCCGAGGAAAAGTTCAGGGTACTGTCCTTGTCTTCCATCCATTGTTCCTTGTTTGGTCTTCTGATTAAATACTCACAAGTCAGGTATTTCCCTCCTTCAGTGCCTTGGCATGTATTCTACGAAGAAATGAAATTACAAAACTGAATGGAAATTATATGCACAGGCGGAAGGCCAAGCCCCTCTTTGACATGCTGAGCATGACTTTATTTGACGTATCAGGTAGAACAAGTTGTGCACTAGCTGCTGTTGCACTAGCATGCAGTTTTGGGGAAGACAGCAGAGGTGAAAACCTCAGTTCCATGTTCCCTGATCAAATACACCAGAGCAGAGGAATAGGAAGGGGAAGAGCATGAGGAGGGGGAGGAGGCTCGCAGGAGACAAAGAGCCAGAGCGAGAAGAGAAGCCAGGGAAAGCCTAAGACGAAAGCAGACAGACAGGAAAAGGGAGTTGGGGGAGAGAAGAAAAGAGGAGTAAAGAAAGAGTGCCAGGTGGGGGGAGGGCAGGAAGTTGAGAATAGGATAAGGAAAATTATCCACAAGGGGCATCAGTACATATTAGTCCTATATACGAACAACAAATGCCAGTCAGCTAGCCGAGTAAGAATTACCTGGCACAGACAACTTCATCTTTCAAATTAACTTAATGCTACAAACATACACCTAAAAGTGCTGCTGAATCTCCGAGGAACAAGATCAGCATGGAGGTGGTTGGAGGACCTCTCAGCACCCTTTACCCCTGGGTACACATCGTAAAAGTACACATGGCCTTGGTTCAGCACAGAGTACTCACCATCCCAAAAGGGCAAGGGACAAAAAAACTGACTCTTGTCCCTTCTGATCATGGGGACCGTGGCTGTCAGCCTCTGGGGAAATAAAATGAAGCCAAGACCTTCCCCACACCCCAAAGAGGTGGCAGGCACCAGCACATCTCACTGGCTGCTGAGGCCTTGGTTTCAGTAAAGACCCTCTGTCACACCATCAGCATTTCAGTGGGGAAAGGTAGAAATATGCCACCAAGCTCCTGTCACAAAAAACTTCAGAGGTGAAGTAAGAGCTTGATCCTTAAAGATCCCAAAGAATAAACTAACAAAATACCAAGAAAAGGGCAGTATAAATATATACTGTGTTGCTCTTTTCTTCAATGACAATTATAATTAGAATAGAAAATATTTTACTAATGTAAAGTTTCTAAGCTTATCTAAGCACGAGTGAGCTGACTCAAAAGGAAAAATCTCTATGGTATGCAAGACTGGCAACCTGACCTTCATCACCATATGAATAGGGCTAAAAGAAAACCCACAAATTTTTTGTCCAGAACCAACATGCAAACCCATAATCACATCACACACACACACCCCAGACATGTTTTTTAAAAACTAAATTTGTCTTCACATTACCTGGCATCTCTAGATAATTCATTTGGGAGGCAATACTTCAAGGTGAGAGCCAAACGGATAAAACTGAAACATGAAAAAAAAGCAGGATTGTTAATAATATATACATATCCATAATACAACACAAACTATGTTATGAGATACAAAGTTGATTGATTATTTTATTATATCTCCACCAGACAGATGTAAAAGCTGTTTTAGATACACACTTGAAGTATTTATTTAATGTGTCATATATTCTCTTCTATTAAGCATTTTAATATTAACATTGTTAAAACAGGCTAACAAAGGAGCACACATCAGGGGTACATCAACTATCCTTGGTCTTGAACTGAGAAAGCTGAAACACGAGACTTGAGTTCAAATGTATCCCTGAATAATTACTGACATCCAAGAAAGGATGGATAACAAACAACATCTGAAGGGAATTTGTGACAATATGAAAAACAAATCCATGACCAAGAAGAAGCCACCTCCGTTTCCCAGATACTTTTATGTGAAAAGTATGATAACAATCCCTAATATTTAAGTAAACAATGAACCAATTACATAATGGGCAACCCATTCTATACATTTCAGCAGAAAAAACAAAACTGCCTATCACCAAGTGAAAGCAAACAAAAGATGAACAGAATTAAAAGGAATGTATAAGCCAGCTAAACCTCAGTAAGTGGATTTGCCACATATACATAACACTTCAATACCTACACCTACTACAAAACTTTCAAAATCAAACACTGTTATCTCAACCATCATACTTGAATGAATATAGTAAACAATATACTTGCTTCAAGGCAAGAATGAAAGAGATAAAACACATATTTTTCACTGAAACTGAAGTAAACTGTAATATGTAAAATCTTTACCATATTGTTTACATGAATAGGATTTTTCTCATTCTCCTCTACTTCCTAATGTCAAGATGACATATAAAGGTTTACAAATCTATAGGGCTAGAAATACAGCCAAGCAGTTAAAACTTCATTCCCAAGACGAAGGTTAGTTTTTGACAACTTCTTACTACAAAGGATACAATGGTCTAAAATAGTATGAGGTATAAAGACAGGGCTGATCAGTTAAGACAAGTCCCTGCCCAGAATCCAGGTGAGGTTTTTGACAACATTCTGTAATTCCTGTTAGAAATAAATACAGGAAGACTGAAGGGTTTACCATTCTAAGCACATGCAGATATTCTAAAGACACACTGACATAACAAAATAAAAATTAACAAAAATTATTAAACATTTTCAATCATGACTTTTTTTTTCTCTTGTAAGTATTCATTCCTTTAACCCAGGTGTTGAGGTATATAAAGGCTTACCTAGTTTTTGGTATCATAAATGACTTCATGTAACAGAAAGCAAGAATGTAGGCTGCAAGACAGAGATTATCAATATTTCACAGTTGGTGGTATCATCTAGGACGATGTAGGAAATGAAGCCATGCTGGAAGAAATGTGTCACTGGGAGTATGCTTTCATTATTTACATAGGCACACCATTTCCAGTACCCGCACTCTGGTTCATGCTGCAGGTTGAGGATGTGAGATCTTAGCATCCTCCTATAGCAGCCATGTCTGACACCTGTTGCCATGCCCCTTTCATGATGATCCTCTATGGAACCCAGAATCAAATTAAACTTTTTCATGAGTTGATGTAGACATTACCACAACAGAAAAGACGCAAATTAACGTCCATAGGTTTTATAAATGATTTATTTCATGTCACTGAAGAAGAAAGCAAAAAGGGTTACTTTATGATTAAATTTGTAGGGCTTTGTGTATGAGTTTGCAATTGCAAACAAAGACCGGCATTTGTTGACACTGTCAGATTATTTTGTCTGGAATACTATTGTGCAACTAAAATGTGTTGGCTAAAGATCTTATGAAATACTTTTTAGCCAGACTTTCTTCTGTATGAAGTATTTTTAAGGTACTCAAAGACTATTGTGATATGAGCGTGCTTTAACGGGATGATCAAACACTACACGTTTTACTCTTGTATAAGGAGTACCCCAAAGTAGAAAACCTAACCCTAACACCGACTACATTTAGTGTCTCTGCAATATGAGTTTTTTCTCATAATTTAAGACTACAATGATGTCCAAAGGCTTTACCAGGTTACATTCATAGTTTCTCTCCAATGTTTACTCTTATGCATCAAAATATTACTGTGATGTGAAAGGCTTTACCACATTAACTTTATTCATAGCATTTCTTTCTCTCATGCATGTATTGTTTTGGAGACTGTCCTGTGAAATGGCTTTACCACATTGATTACGTTCATAGGGCTTCTTTCGAGTATTGGTTCTTTTATGAATTTGGAAGACTCTTGTGAAAAGGTTTTCCCACATAGATTTCATTTATAGGGTTTCTCTCCAGTATGGGTTATTTTATGCACTAGAAAAATTACATTATATGCATAGGCTTTACCACATTAATTACATTCATAGGGTTTCTCTCCAGTGTGGGTTTATGCATTAGAAGACTTGCATTATATACATAGGTTTTACTGCATTGATTATATTCATAGGGCTTCTCTCTAGTATGGGTTCAATTATGAAATTGGAAGATTCTTGTGAAAAAGTTTTCCCACATTGATTACATTCATAAGGTTTCTCTCTAGTATGGGTTATTTTATGCATTAGAAGACTTACATTATATACACAGCATTTACTACATTGACTATATTCACAGGGCTTCTATCTAGTATGGCTTCTTTTATGAAATTGGAGGATTCTTGTGAAAAGCCTATACCACATTGATTATATTCATAGAGTTTCTCTACAGTATGGGCTATTTTATGAATTTGGAGATCAGTGTGTTGTGAAATGGCTTTCTCACATTCATTACATTCATAGGGTTTCTTTCCAGTGTGGGTTATTTTATACCTTAGAAGATTACTATGATATGCAAAGGCTTTACCACATTCATTACATTCATAGGGCTTCTCTCCAGTATATGTTCTTTTATGTGTTAGGAGACTACTGTCCTGTGAACAGGTTTTACCACACTGATTACATTCATAGGGTTTCTCTCTGGTGTGGGTTCTTTTCTGAATTTGGAGATGACTGTTGTGAAAACAATTTCCCACACTGATTACATTCATAGTTTCTCTCCAGGATGTATTTGGACGCTACTGCTCTGTATAAATTCTTTACCACATTGATTATATTCATAGGGATTCTATCCAGTATGTATTCTTTCATGCATGCAATGATAACTGGCACAGTTAAAAATTTTCACACATCCATAACACCGTTGAATATATCTGTATGAGTTAATTTTACAATTTTGTCTAATTGTAAAGAAGAATCAGATCTTAAGGTTCTATCACTGTTTACACTCATGTTGTTCCCCTTCATTAAGGGTGGTTTTCGATCTTTGAATATAGCTGTGATGGTTAACATTTATAGCATCTTTTTCTATATGAGGTTTTTCTCATATTTGAAGAGAACTAGAAAAACTCATAAATTTTCCTATAGTATTACTCATAATGAACCAGGAATAACAGAAGTACATACACATTTCGTATATGCATGGGACTTTTCTGAAGTGTGAATTGGTTGATATATTTCCAGTGAAGCTGAAAAAGCAATTACTTGTAAACTTGTTTCACATTCAACAAATCTATTCAAAGTGGGGGGATGCTACATATCTTCTAATTGTTGTAAGAGATAGAGGGGTATGTTTATTCTTTTGACATCCTTATGTTTATATGATATACCAAATAAAGGAAGAGTAACAGATAAACATGATTTAACTTTCTGTTCTTCATAGACATATGGCATACAGAATAAGGTTTCTCGACAACAGTCACCCGTGGCTCTTGACTACCCCTCCTCTCAATCAAGTCAGCAAAGTCACAAGTATTGAATAACACAAGCTTTACTATGAACTTTTTGCTTAATAGAAAGTGTATTAATCACTTATTCAATGTGCATACCTTTTGTAATATAAGGAGGATAAACTAAATGGATTGCTGGTTCTATAGCAGAGCTATCATGGGGCTGTGATTGAAATGGTGATATCTATTAGGCATTGTTTCCTTGTATATTCTCTTAAAATAATACCTTGCAAACAAAATTCACCTAACTGACACTGTGATACATGGTTTTGTGAAAATTTAATGATCATCAATGCACTTTAAGCAATTTAATTAAACTATTGCTGTCTTTTAAACTTACACCTTAAATTTCTTGAGGCATATTTCTATTACCTTGCACATCACAATTACCCTCTGTGTAGCATAAAATATAGTAGCAGAAAATATCAGACATATTATTGGAAATTGTGCAACATTTAAGTTATTACCTTCAGTAAACCTTAGAACCATGACTGATTTATTCAAATCATCCATCCTCAGTTTCAGTTTAATTACAGAGAAGCATCAATAACCAAGAAACAGTTGCCCCTTATTTTAAATTTAGAAGAAAAATTCATAGTCTTACCTATAGCAGTTGAGGTTCCTGTAGTCTCCAGCATCATATCTTTACAGAGATTATTTTGGGAAGGATCCAGCAGAGCCTACTCTTTCCTAGTGAAGTCAACATGCACATTGTGATAGGTCACTGCATTCTAAAATATAACATAAATGTTTGAAAAGTGATACTGACAACACTGTATGTAAGGAGTAAGGTTTTTTTCCCCACTGCTGCCAGTCAGGTACTGCAGCCGCACCTGCCCAAAATAATACAGAGAGACTCTGTATTTGATATAATGCTGTTGATATAATGTATACTTCCTTGAAAATTTAATTATCATGCTTCCCACACTTATTCCATGACACAGAAGTTCTAAAGTAAGCACCAAGTCACATAAGAAAACTGAATAGGAGGGTCAACTCTGTCATTTCTGAAATGCATATTAACAAATGTAAAGAGAGAAGCAAACAAATCAATAGTACTTTGCACATCAGAGACAAAGATAGGCAAACTGGGTATACTAGCTCATGCCTTTAACTGGTTCAGGAAACAGCGAAAACTCTGGTACCTGATGAATCAAGAATTTGCAGTTGGCATCATATTTTTGGAAGCCTCATTCATGTTATTCTGAGCATATGCTAATCAACTCATTAAACTGTAAATATTGAGAACAACAAAATGCCCTGGGCAGAGAGAAAGCCTTTCAGTCCAATAAAGCTGGAGACACCTGCCGCTGTGAAAGTCTAAATTCATTATTAAAAGTGTATCTGAGTCTTCTTTCCATAGTCGTGAGTGAACTCACACCCCAGCATCAATATCCACAGAAAAATACTATGACGCCACATGGAATAAACCAACTACACATGATTCTTAAACACAAATCTGTGCAAACTGTGAAGAAAATTCTTCAGGAACTGTTTCATCTCCATGACACCACCTCAGGTCAGGAATATTGTATTCCTGACTCTTGGTGTGGCCCAATTTGATTACCATTTCAGCCATAATAGAGGGTATATATACGCTGGTCATAAACCAGAGATGATGGCTCTAGAGATTCAACAGAGTCCCTGAAGCATTATATTTATCGTTTGTATGTTCATAACATACCAAAAAAAAAAAAAAAAAAAAAAAAACTAAGAAACAACATTGGATGCTAATTACAAAGAATACTGAACTCTCAGTTCTTTTTATTAATAAAAGAATAAAAAAACCTCTCCCATGGCCAAGAACCACATTCTCCTACTTGATACTGACCAGGTTACGATGATGCTATACAATGATTGTCTTACCTCAGAGTCCTACAGCTCCAAACCTACTATGATCCCCTTTACAACATTTAAGTTTGAAACTGTAGCATTTCCTTTTATTTCTAAATGTATTTTCAACTTGGAGAAAATAAAAATATCATGTAATTGATATTGTTATAACCATTTTACTTAATAATTGGATGCTTTAGTGCCTGAGATTTCTTTTCCTGCATTTATTCATTATTAATTTGAATATATTTTCTATATTTTCTCTTTGTTGTTGAAAACTACTGTGAAATTATTAATTCTTGTATGTGGGCCTCATTGTGTGTATGCCTCAAGGACTAGGGGGCCTTCCCCACAATAAAACTTCCATTAAGCACTGTCTGTCATCCATCTCCTTAAAGAAAAGGGCAGGCCTCTCCCACAGGAGTCAACAAAGCATGGCATCAAGTTGAGGCAGGTCCAAACTCCTCCTGCATCAAGTCTGGAGGAGGCAAACCAGCATGGTTTCTGATCCCACTGCATGAAGCCCCACAAACAGACCAAGCTACACAACTGTCTGTCACAAACATGCAGAGGGCATAGGTCTGTCCCATGCAGGCTCCCTAGCTCTCAGTCCACAGTCTATGATCTCCTATGAGCTCAGGTAAGCTGTCTCTGTGGGTTCCCCTGCTTCGATCTTAATTCTCCTGTCTCCTCCTCCATGTCTTCAACTGGACTCCCAGAGCTCAATCCAGTGCTGGGCTGTGGATTTCAACATCTGCTTTAATCAGTTGTTGAATGAAAGCTCTCTGATGACAACTTGGGTAGCCACCAATCTGATTATAGATGATGAAAGTCTTAGCTGGGGTAATCATTGTGGATTCCTAGGAATTTCCCTAGCACCAGGTTCTTCCCTAACCCCAAAATGATCCCCATTAAGATATCTCTTTAATTATTCTGCCCTTCCTTCCATCCCCAATCAAGCCAACCAGATCCACCTTGTTCTAATCTTCCCCAACAACCATCATTTCCCCCAATTTACCATGGAGATCTCTTCTACTATACCAAGCAAAAATGTTGATCACTGTAGAAAGAGAAAACAAGATATTTCATGACAAAACAAGATTTAAATAATACCTATCCACAAATACAGCCATACAGAAAGTCCTAGAAGCAGTTCCAAACCAAGGAAGTTAGCTGCACCCAAAAAAACACAGCCAATAGATAATCACACACCAGCAAAACCCAAAGGAAAACACACACACACACACACACACACACACAATGTCAACACCACCACCAAATCAAAAAAAAAAAACAAAAAACAAAAAACCCAAGAATTAACAATCATTTGTAATCAATATCTCTAAATATCAATTCACCAATAAAAAGACAATGGTGAACAGAATGGATAAGAAAACAAGATCCATTCTTCTGCTGTATACAAGAAACAGACATGACCTCAAAATAAAGGGACAGTAAAAGATTTTCCTATCAAATGAACCTGAGAAGAAAGCCAGAGTTGCTACCCTAATATCTAAGAAAATATGCTTCAAACTAAAACTAAGCAAATGAGATGGAAGATTTCATATTCAAATGAATAATCCATCAATATAAAGTCTCAATTCTTAACATTTATGCACCACATACAAGGATACCCACAGTTTTAAAAGAAAGATTAGTAAAGATTAAATGACAAATCAAACCCCACAAATTAATAATTGGAATCGGCAATATCCAACTCTCAACAGTGGACAGGTCTGCTACACAGAAAATTAACAGAGAAATAACGGAAATAATAGATGTTATGACTCAAATAGATTTAACAGGTATCTACAGAACATATCAAAATCAGCAACAAAAAAAAAAAAAGAAAAAGAAAGAAAGAAAGAAAGAAAAAGCATACAGTCTTCTCAGCACATCATGGAACCTTCTTTAAACTGACCACATACTAGGTCACAAAGCAATTCTCAACAGATACAAAAAAATTAGAATTGCACCATTAACCTTACCACATCAACATGGGTAAAAATTAGAGTTCAAAAACAACACAAACTACAGAAAGCCTACCAACTCATGGAAAACAGACAATTCTCAAATAAATTGCCACTGAGTCAAAGAAGAAATATAGAAATTAAAGACTTCCTAAAATTCAGTGAAATGAATCCACAGCATATCCAAACTTAAGGGACACTAAGAAAGCAGTGCCAAAAGAAAAGTTCATAGCACCAAGTGCGTAGATAAAGAACTTGAAGAAATCTCACACCAGCAACTTAACAACACACCTAAAAGCTCTAGAAAGGAGAGAAGCAAACTCACCCAGGAGAAGTAGACAGCAGGAAATAATCAAACTCAAGGCTATAATTACTAAAAAGAAACAAAGAACAGTAGCAACAATCAGTGATATCAACAAGCTATGCAAACCAAATAAAAGGCAGAGAGAATATCAAACACATCAAAATCAGAAATAAACAGGGGAACCTAACAATAGATACTGAGGAAATTCAGGCAATCTTTAGTTCATACTTCAAAAACCTGTAATCCAAAAAATTGGAAAATCTAAAAGAAATGAACAATTATCTTGGTAGGTAACACATACCAAAATTAAATCAAGACCAGATAAAAAATTTAAATAAACCTATAATCCCTAAGGAAATAGAGGTCATTAAAAGTACCGAAAATAAGAAAAGCCTAGGAACAAATGGATTCAGTGCGGATTCTACCAGAATTTCAAAGAAGAGCTAGTACCAATAATACTCAACTTGTTACACAGAATAGAAACAGAAAAAACATTGCCAAATTCTTTTTATGGGGCTGCAGTTACCTTGATACCCAAACCACACAAAGACTCAATTGAGAAAGAGAATTATAAAAACAATCTCCATCATGAACATTGATGAAAAAATACTCAATAAAAAAAAAATGGCAAACCAGCTAAGCGGTGGTGGCACACACCTTTGATCCCAGAACTCAGGAGGCAGAGACAGGTGGATCTCAGTGAGTTTGAAGCCAACATGATCTACAAGAGCTAGTTCAAGGACAGCCTCCAAAACCACAGAGAAACCCTGTCTCAAAAAAAAAAAAAAAAAAAAAAAAAAAAAAGAATGGTAAACCTAAAGTAGGCTTCATCCCAGAGACACAGGAATGGTTCATTCAACATAGGAAACTGTCAATGCAATCCACCATATAAACAAACAGAAAGAAAAAACACATGATCATCTCATTAGACACTGAAAAACACCTTTTAGACATTTAAAAACAGCTCAGTCATGAACCCCACGAAACCCAAAGCTGTATCTGATAACCAGAACTCAGTGATACCACAAACACAGTCCTAGATACCACAAACACAGTCCTAGAACAACAGCATGACATCCACTAGACAGTACATAAACAGAGACAATACACACATAAACAAATAATAAATATAAATGATTTAGGGAACATGATACATCAATATCCAAAGACAATGCCCAACAATGTAATTTATAAGAGAAAAGTTGATTGCAAACTGCATGCAAAAGAAAAAAGTACATTCATTTATACAATGATTTCTATATTTAACACGAAGGCTACAATAATGAAGAATGTGTACAATATGTGTAAAATAGAGGATGGAAAAAAAGACAAGAACAAAAGCAGGAAAATAAACTTTTAACCAAAAGATCAAAGGAAACTTGGCCAAACACAGTTACCTATGATTCTATGTGTACAGAAATTAAAGAAATACAGATTTCAAAACTCAAAAATATATTTAAAACTCACTTTAAACTGTTAATTTTCTGACCATCCAGCAACAGATGTTTCTTGCAGAGAGGTGCCATACTCTAGAACCTGCCCAGCAAATGTAAGTCATCTCCTGCAGAGCCTACTATGGCTCTAAAGTCCCTCATGCCCCCTTGTAGTTTCAGGCAAACCCAGCCAATGTCCAATCTAAAAACAATGTGAAGAATAATATAATGTCTGCTTCCTGACAATGATTATGTCACAAGATGTGGCATCTTCCATATTCACCTGCAAAATACTATGCTAACCTGACATACTTCTACTCCTCAGAAACTCCTTTTGTGGCCTGGAACTGAATCACCTGATGGTGGCTGTCAGAAGCAGAAAGTTGAAAGCTTTCTAACAATATATTGCTGAAGCATGACTCCCAAGTCCTCCTTTCTATGTAAACTGTTAACATATGTAAGAAAAAACTGAAAGTGGGATATAATATTCAGAACTTCTAGAACCAGACCTTCAGCTTTCCAATCTGTCTTCCCATTGCACAACAATATCAATGCCTATTACAAGCTCATAGTCTCCCATGCCAGGATGGCAGAGCCTCCCCTACCCCAGGGAATACACACTCAACAAAGCTCAGAGGCCAAGGGCCACTACCCTGGTCAACACAGGAACCAACAGAATCTGGCTCTCGGTCCATCACAGTCCAAGCAGTTCAGATTCTGATAGCTAAGCCAACATGCTCTTTCTGATCTGGGGACTGCGGCCTCAAACTCAACATGGCATGGCTTATGGTCTTTCTTATAGCTTCCCAATGCAGCACAAGAGGAGAATCTGGAAAGAACCTGTAAGCTACCTCCCATTGGTGCTCCTAACCCTTCACAAAGCTGTTCTTGGGTTAAGATGTCCTTGCAATTACCCTACTGGGTGAGCAGAGAACAAATGACACAGCCCACACAGGCCCTCCTAGCTTTGTCCTTCTACACTACAGTCAGATAGGGTCCTTATCTGGAAAATTTATACTTCAGAAAAATCCTCCAATCTCCCAGAGCATTTTCTGTTTCTCTCCCAAGGCACAGGGTCCTATGTGTGCACATTGAATTACACACTCAATGTACAGCACAGCCTTCCCTTTGATTCATAACTGGAAGGTCCTGTAACCAAACACAGGTCACATTCTAACAGTCTCTGTTGTTAAACAAAAAGAGGCCATGGATGAGAACGAAAGGAAGAGGCTATGGGAGACCTTAGGGCAGGAAAGAGACAGTGGAAATAATGTAATTATAATTACAAAAATTATGTTTAAAAGTTGAAACAGGCTTTATGGCCATGTGCTACAAAGACTAGGAATTTGTATTAGAGCATAACAAATACTACTCACACTATTTCTCTCGGGGCTACCATCTTAAACCTGGAAAACACAGTCATGTTAGGCATAGCAACACCATTTTATCCAGTTCTCATATTAATGTAGAAATGGTGTAACTACAGTAATTTTGTTTCATGGTAAGTTCTGTTCTTTCTCTAGATTCTTGATTGCCTGATCAGCTCTACTAAGAAATGGCCAGTCAGGACATTTATGGAATATCTAAAGTTGATTACCTGACACCACATGATTAATGTGAAGTAGTGTCACAGCATGAAAAGGAAATCTTTCTTACCTTCTTGCCACTCACTTTCTGTGCCGACTACATCTGCTTTACATTTGGTGAATGAAATTCTTACACAAGTTCCCACTTCATTTGTAAATTCACAATGAAATCTAGAGAACTTGGAGGACATTCATTTACTGGTCATTTTTCCTTCCCAGAGGCAAGTAAAGGCCCAGCCTGGACAGCAGAAGCAGAAGTACTTATTAAAAGAAATTCTCAATTACATAGTGTGAGGCAAGCCTGAGTGGTTCTCAACCTTCCGAATACTGTGGCTCTTTAATAAAGCTACTCATGACGTGGTGATCCCCAACCATAAAATTATTTTCAGGCTACTCCATAATATAATATAATATAATATAATATAATATACGTAAACATCTGTGTTTTACAGTGGTCTTAGGCCATTCCTGTGATAGGGTCATTGATTCCCACAAAAGAAGCTGTGACCACACAGGTTAAGAGTTGCTGCTCTAAACTGATACATATAAATCAATAAATAAATAAAATTAAGAAAAAAGGGACAGAAATTCTTAAACCAGGAAACAATGGAAAACAGACACAAAGGGATTACGCCAGTGATGCATTTAAAGAAAAT
Organism: Phodopus roborovskii; assembly: GCF_943737965.1. Classification (NCBI taxonomy): domain Eukaryota; kingdom Metazoa; phylum Chordata; class Mammalia; order Rodentia; family Cricetidae; genus Phodopus; species Phodopus roborovskii. The sequence continues at coordinate 7,849,465 of NW_026126646.1, read as the reverse complement.
GAAATTTAAAAGATGTTATCAATAATTGATTTTTTTAAAAGAGATAAGAACTGAAAGAACCCTTAGCTATACTGACTTTGAAACAGAGTAGACACATCCTAGTAGGAAAAATACCATTAATAAAACACTGTATGACTTTGTCCCATGGGAAATGTTAGCTTCTGAGTGCTGTAAGCTGACACATGGAGTTACAGCCAATGGCCAGTGTCTCAAGCCTCTGCGCTAACTTAACTGTGTAAACCAGGATTGCACATATCAGCAGAGGAGAGTTGGCTAATTGGAAAATGAATATTTAGTAGTTCAAGCTATCCTCCCTAAACTCTCCACCCACCAGTTCTGTCTGGCTTCATAAACATGGAAGGAATTAATGAATGAAGGAAAATTACAGTCACTCACCCTGCCCTATCAGGCACTTCTTTATGATGGAGACCCCTCCTGCAGCTCACTGCCTTAGACTTCAGTCTGTGCTATACCCACTGTCTGTTTTCCCCTGCAGTGTACACAGGACCCTGTATTGTTTAGTCTGTTTTCCCTGAAGTGTACCAAGCACACTGTTCCTCCTCTTATGGTATGAAGGGAGAAGCCATGCTCCACACACAAATCCTTTTCCTGTTACTGCAATAGACAGCCCACTATTTGACTCCAAACTGAAAGTTACAGAACTCTGTGGTAATGCAGACCTGTAATGCAAGAATTTAGGGTGTTTAGTCAGGAGGAAAACAAGGGCAATGCACTGTGGGTATACAGACAGGGTTTAAGTCCACCTCAATTAATATAGGAGACTTTTCTCAAAACCACATTTCAAAAAGAAGGGAGAAGCCACTGTTATAGAATATAACTTTATGGCACACTGGGACTTAATATTGGTTGTGACCCTGCAATGTCCCATTGAGCAGCATGTTAGAGGCCTTTGATGGGGAGGTGGACATTATGGGTGTTTTTAAGTCAGGGTTGTCTCTTTTGTTATGAGAATGTAAAGGCTGATTAATCCTGGTGAACAAACATTTACATCTTATCACACTAATCTCTAGCAGGTGTGGTAACCATGCTTATCATTGGGTTATTTGAGATACAACCCTCTCTTACCTAAATTCTACTTTGTGTGACTTAATGTCTCCTAAGAAGTGGTAAATCCTTACTTATACCATCAATTCTACTCCTCTACATCACAGGTTAGCTATGGCACAATACTCTACACAGGAGATTGTTGTGCTAATTCTAATTGGTCTTAATAATAAAAACCTGGAGTAAGATATAGGGGTTAATGGTGAAAGATCAGAGAAGCTGAGCATCCAGCCCCTAGTTCTATCCTCTACTGAACCCTCAAATCAAAGAGGTGATCCTTTCCCTGTGAATCTTCAGAATGAACACAATGAGGTTCCATTTCATCCTGCCTTATATTTCTCTCTCCGACTAGAAATATTACTCCTGTCTCCACCTCCAAAGCACTGGGATAAAGGTTTGAACCACCACCACCTGTCTCTGTTTCATAAAGTTGGCCTTGAACTCAAGAGATCCACCTGCTTCTGCCTCCCAAGGGTTGGGATTAAAGGTGTGCACCACCACAGCTTTATCTTCAGATAACTACTCCCTAGCTCCACACTCTGACATTCAGGCAACTTTGTTTGTTTTTGTTTTGTTTTGTTTTTGGTAGTTTGGTTTTTTGAGACAGGGTTTCTCTGTGTAGCTTTGCAGCCTGACCTAAAACTGTATAGAAGTCAGATACCCACCTGCCTCTGCCTCTCAAGTGCTGTGATTAAAGACACGTGCAACCTTTAAAGCACAAAATACCACCACACTTGAATATTTCTAAACACAGTCCAGCTCCCAACCGTCTGGGCAGATACTGCCCGGGAAAGTGATGTTATTCAGAGGCTGCCAACCTGGTCACCCTGGGCTATACAGAACCATGCTGGACAAGGCAGGACCAGAGAGGAATGTGGTGAGCGGCTCCCACCCAGCCCAGGGAGAAGCAAACACACTGGCTTCTGAGACTCAGCCGGACACTCCACCTATTCTGGGGACAGCGCCCACACTCACCATGAGCAGCCACTCAATCCCCACATGGGGTTAGAAGCCCACATCACTGTGACTGGACACGCCGCCAAGCATGGAGACAGCAGTCCTCACTATAGCCAGCCACTCTCCCCACATGGGGGCGGCGGCCACTCTCACCTCAGCCCGCCGCTCACCTGTGAAGGGCAGCGGCCCGTCAGGAACCTCTGCCACTGCTCCTCCGGGTCTGTGAAGAGCAGCCCCTCGCTCATTTAAGTGCAGCGCTCCTCCTCTGTGAAGGGCGGCCACTCGCTCAGCTTGGAGAGGCTGCAGAGCTGGCCAGCAATCTTCACAGAAGCAAAGGCACAACTGACTTCCTCAGGTGAAGCTGAGGTGAAAGCCTGTCTCCCGGAAGAACCCCCCATCTGACTGGCGGGTCAGCCAGGGGCTCTGATTGGCTAGTGAAGCCTGAGAGACAGGACCAGGTGAGCAGGAAGGGCAGGCCCTCCCCTGGATTCACCTCAACTTAGACTCCACCCTTAAAAGGCCCGCCATTTGAGGCTCCGCCCCCAGGGGGCTAAACACCACCGATTCCGGATACACCTTCTGATTTCCTGTTCTCATTAGGTAACCATGCTTTGCTCAGATTAAACATGGATTTATTAATTCAGTCTAATTAAATTGACGCATCACCAACCATTGGTTTCCATTAACCTTTCCACTAATGGGATTTTTAAATATAATAGGGAGGCTTTGCTCTTGGTTTTCTACAGCCACTTTTGGTACCTGTTCATCATCTCCACAGCTGTGGTAGGACATGTGGGAGGACATGACGGCAGGGCAAGGACAATCCAAAGCAAACAGATCATGTGCAAGGAGCTAGGTAGGTGGGAAAGGGAAAAGGGAACGTGGCACCTCAAGACTCTGAGGAGCGCGCGCGTGCGCACGCGCGCACGCACGCACGCACGCACGCACGCACCCAGTCACTCTCTCTCTCTCTCAGGAGAAACACACACACACACATGCTATGGCCATGGCTGTGCAGATGTAGAAGGCAATGAAAATCCCAGCCCAGGACGTGCACACAGGGAGGCTCTGAACTACAGGCCCCAGCATTCACCCCTGTAGGCGCTGCAAGCCCCAGCCCAGGACATGCACACAGGAAGGGAGGCTCTGAAATACAGGTCCCAGCATTCACCCCTGTAAAGCTTTGTGGTACTGCAAGGTAGTCCACCTAAAACACAGCTAGGATGGCTACAGGTGCTGGTGCTGTCCTTTGCCCACAAATGTAGCCAATAATCTGACAATTTATCCCATGCCGAGAATTCAGCTGTGAGAACATGAGCCCACCTAAGGTTGCCATGCACAGCTGAAGATGAGTAGACATAGGCAATAGATCCCAAACATCTCCAGGTGCACCTGCCCACAAACAATGTTTTATTTCCCCTCACCTCTACCCAGAGCCATCTCTCCTGCTGGATTGAAATGAGATGATGAAATGAGTGGGGATCCCCACACACACACCCAGCACATGATTCCTGTTGCTCCCTGGACTCAGTTAAGCATGAGTGAGTTTCGCTTTAAAGCAAGCACTGCACAACCCCACTGGCTGTCTCTCTAGCATTTGGTTGGCCACCAGCTATACCCCTTTGTCTTCGCTCCACCAATAAACTCCACGTGGGCGCACTGGGTCTCGTGTTTGTACTTCATTGGAGACAGCTGCAGCAAGAGAACATTTTGGTGCTGCAGAACTCAGTCAGGCACTCCTCTAGGACTCGGCGGCCGTCTGCTGGTGGATGGCCAGCCAGAAGGGGACCCTAATTCTGAACCAGTAGTCCACTTCCATCCACCTGTTTGCTGGAAAGACCATCTCACACCAGCTACAACTCGTTTCCTTAGGATCTGGTGCATTTACACAGGTGAGTTAAAATATGGCCCTCTCTGGGCATTATTTCAGATACTTGATTCAAGCCTTCCTGCCTTCGGACTGCTGAGTCCTCAATTGCCTCAAATGGCCACTGCAATTTTTTTGAGCTGACAAGCATCGAATAACACTCTGCCATCCTCCCTTATTGTGCACATTGCTCTTGGCCACATGCTTGAGCTGACAAGTTACAAGAATGACTGACCGGCCAGTTTTGCTTAACCTATGGGAAATAAACCAACCAAGGAAATACTCCCATCCACACCATTGGGATGCCCACTAGAAAATTTAAAACCCTTTCACTTAATGCCACTTGTTAAGGCACCCAGAACCATTTACCTTTGTAATAATGACAAATGGCCTAGATATCACCTAGAAAATAAGTCAAATTGGCTGCATAATGGCTATCATGAACAATCCCAATATCTTAAGAGATCTTTCACATTACTGCTAAAAAAAAAGATAGATGGAAGAAGTTCCATATATCCAGGCTTTCCTCTATCTAAATGCTAAACACTCTCTTTCCTCTCAACCTCTCAATATCATGTCCTTCTAGCCATGAAAGATGAACCTGAAGAAACCACTAACTTAGACCCTGCTAATGAACCTCCATAGCTCCATCCTCAACATCCAACTACCTTTTCTGCTTCTTCTCCCTCTTCAACTCTTTCCTCTCCAATGCCAGGCCACTCTAAAGGCCCAATTCTCCCACCTACTTACACACCCCTGTTACCCATTCTCGTGCCCTCATGTTCTCAAACCACCAAAGTCAACCCAGCTACAGTTCTCCCCTTCAGAGAAGTGGCCAGAGTGGATGATCTGTTTAAAGTGCATGTCCCCTTTTCCCAATCAGAACTTTCTCAAGTATAACATAGACCGGGTTCCTATAGCTCTGACCTTACTGCCTTTATAAAAATTTTCAATATATCACACAATCCTATAGTCTCATTTTTCATTATATATGTGTGTGTGTGTGTGTGTGTATAACATAGACCGGGTTCCTATAGCTCTGACCTTACTGCCTTTATAAAAATTTTCAATATATCACACAATCCTATAGTCTCATTTTTCATTATATATGTGTGTGTGTGTGTGTGTGTGTGTGTGTGTGTGTGTGTGTGTATGAATAATCTTAACCAACAACCTATTACCTGAGGAATGCAGACGAGTTTGGGAGCAGGCCAAAGCCTACGCAAATGAAACTCAACAGAAATCTTTCAGCTCACCATGCTGGGTCACAGGCTGCTCCAGATCAGGAGCATAATTGGGACTACAATATCACAGGGGGAATTCTGGCTGGAGACCAGTTTACAACCTGCCTCAAGGTTGGTCACCATAAGGCTGCCCTAAAGCCAATAAACTATCAAAAGTCTAGACGTAGTTCAGGACAAAACAGACAATCCCTCATTTCCTAGAACACCTTACATAGGCATTCTTACAGTATTCTAACATAGACCCTGAGACAGCAGAGGGGAGGCAACTCTTTAGGAATTATTTTTTTTTTTTTATCATAGCTACCTTGACATTAGGGCTAAACTTAAAAAAGTTTGGAGCTGGGACCCATAGCCTCACAGGCAGAAACTTTAAAAGTGGCCTTTAAGGTGTACCATGGGAGAGATGACAAAGCCCTTAAATCAAGTACTAGATGATGGCCAAGGCTTTCACACCGGCCTCAGAGTCTGCCTGGGCCCCTTGCCCTCCGGGGCTCCAGGACCACAGTGTCCATGATTTAAGTGTGATCAGGAAGTACCTTGGGCTTGAACTTGCCCTAATCCCTGTGTGCATGTCCACAAGCCAAGAAGAGGGTCACTAGTCAACAGACTGGCCACATGACACTTGTGGCAAGAGGAGATAAGATATGGACCACCCTCTAGCTGACTTCCTAGCCATGGCCATGGACGATGATGAGTGGAAGGGCTGGGCTCTCTTGACCCGACCACTGTCATCTCTGACAGAGAGCTCAGATAGAAATTAAAGTATCAGGGGGATAATTCTCCTTCCTTTTTGACACTGGTGCCACATACTCAGTCCTGAGGGAATCATGGGACCCACTTCTCCTTCTCGTCTCACTATTGGCAGGGTATAGAGAGCCATACCTACCTCATCAGATCCCACCACTCACTCAGTTGTATTTTCTGGGGAATTCACCTCACTCATTCATTTCTGGTTATACCTACCTGTCCTGTGCCCTTACTGGGAAGGGATCTTTTAGCCAAGGTAGGAGCTTCCATTTCTTTTGCCACTCACTCTACTGGTTTAATATATCATTTCCTCTGCCAGTGTCTGAGGTAGACACCCAAGTCTGGGACACCAAAAACCCTTCTGTGGCTAGACATTGTGATTCAGTTATAGAACCCCTAGAGGTACATCACTCAAACCCAGTACCCTCTCCCACCACAGAGCCTTAGGGGACTTAAGCCTATCATCTCTGACCTCCTGAGGAAAAAGTTACTCCATGCTACATCCTCTCAATTTAACACCCCTATACTAGCTGTTAAAAAAAACCTAATGGGACTTATCGTCTGGTTCAAGACCTCAGACTCATTAATTATGCAGTGGCACCCCTCCATCCTGTGGTACTTAATCCTTACGTACTTCTTTCTACTATCCACTCAGGGGCTTCCCATTTCTCAGTTTGGGATCTTAAAGATGCCATTTTCTCTATCCCTCTTGATACTAAGTCTCAAAATATATTTGCTTTCACCTGGACTTACCCTCACAACTCACCTAGACTGTCTTACCTCAGGGATTCTGGGAAAGCCCACACCTATTTGGCCAAGCTCTGGCTTCTGACCTGCTCTCTCTGTCTCTCCCCAAATCTAAACTCATACAGTGTGTAAAATATGTCCTACTTTGCAATCCTTTAGAAGTTAGCCAGACTAACACCTCTGCTCTTCTAAATTTCCTGTCCAACAGGGATTATAGAGTCTCACCTTCCAAGGTCCAACTGTCTAATCCCCAGGTCACCTAATTGGGACTAAACATAACCCCAAATAACAAAGCTATTAACTTACAAAGAAAAAAAAAAAAAAAAAAAAAAAAAAAAAAAAACCTAATACAGTCTCTTACAATTCCTTCTACTAAAGAGGAAATTTTTTTATCTTTTCTAGGAATCGCTGGCTTCTTACACTCCTGGATTTCCTATTATTCTCTCCTTATTCGCCCTCTGTCTGAGGCAGCTCTTGGCTCTCTTTATGAACCTCTCCTTAAGCCTGTTACTAAGCCCTTCCAGAAACTCAAACAGGCTCTTCTCCAGGCCCCAGTTCTTCATCTTCCAGACCTAACTTGACCTTTCTCCCTCTATGTAGCAAAAAAGGAGGGATATGCCCTTGGAGTTCTAGGCCACCACCTAGGACCTTCCTTTGCACTTGTAGCATATTTGTCAAAAAAACTAGACTTAACTGCCCAAGGATGGGCACCCTGCATACATCATTTAGCAGCTGCTGAGCTCCTCATTCATGAGTCAAAGAAACTAACCTTTGGATCACCCATCATTGTCTTCTCCCACCATAACCTGCCCCATCTCTTAACTTATAGAGGCTTACAAACTCTACCTTCTTCCCAAGTTCTTTCCCTCCAGGTGGAACTAATAGAAGATGCCACATGTACTTTCCAATCCTGCCCACCTTGCAATATCTCAAATCTCCTACCTCAACCTAATGCTAACTATTCCCCATCTCATTCCTGCATTGAAATCCTAGAGGTATTATTGCCCCATCCTTCACACATATGGGAGGGCACACTACCTCAGACCACCGATACCTGGTACACAGATGGCAGTTCCTTTTAACATGAGGAGACCCGTACAGCAGGATATGGCATAGTGTCAGATACCAGGATGGTGGGAGCACAGGCACTCCCTGTCCATACTACTAAACAGCAGGCTGAATTAATAGCCCTTACCCATGCCTTCCAATTAGCACAGGGACAAACCCTCAATGTTTACACAGACTCCAAATACGCCTTTCACATTCTTCTGTCCCATGCTGCTATCTGGAAAGAGTGGGGGCTGCTTGATGGGAGATGCCATTATGTATATATGTTTCTCATACTGGTTAATAATAAAGCACTGTTGGCCAATAGGAAAGGAAGATAGGAGGGACTAGGAGACAAGGAGGAAATAGGAAGTAGGAAGGAGGAGTCAAGATGGAGAATCTGGAGAGAGCTGGACGCCAGCCACCTCCCCGGTAAGAGAAGGCCATGTGAAAATACATAGATCAACAGAAATGGGTTAATAATTAAGGCAGAGCTAGCCGATAAGAAACAAGTAACTGGGCCAACAGCATTGTATCAAATACAGAGTTTCTGTGTGTTATTTGGGGCTGGTGCGGCAGCATGACAAGACCAGAGGCGGCAGGCAGAAAAACCATACACCTTACAAATGGCGCCCAGGTGGCTAGTAAGAACTTCCACTTAAAATTTAACAAAAGGTTAAAAATGGGTTTTAGAAACAAAAGAACAGAGACAAGCAAGGTTTCTTGGTAGCAGCATTTTTCTCAGTTGAACTCTGCTTTGCTAGAGACAAGCAGATATTCGCGCGGATCCTTTAAGGGAAGATTCCTTACTTTGAATAAGCGGCAAAAAAAAAAAAAAAAAAAAAAAAAACGCAGCTTTTAAATAACTCTGCTAACAATTCATTGGTGTGTATGAGAGATGGCAATGGCAGTGACCACATCTCCAAGCCGGCAGCATGCTTTCTGGGTGGCAACGCAGACCAAGGCGGTGAGCACAGCTCTCAGTGCTGGTGGTAAAAGTACCCGCCACCATCTTTGGTAAACCGCGGCTGACACAGCTATGACTTTCATTTTAGCAAAGTTGTTGTTTACCAGATAAAAGACTTGTGGCCAGACGAAGATAAGGATTTACAGTAAAGACAGATTCATATTAAGAAAAACCTCTAAAGGTTTACAGTGTGTTTTAAAATATATGTAGACAAAAAAAAAAAAAAATGGTTTTAAAGAGACAAAGAGGAACTGGGTGTTGTAGCACACACCTTTAATCCCAGCACTCAAGAGACAGAGGCAAGCAGATCTCTGTGATTTGCAAAGTAAACCTGGTATGCAGAGTGAATTCCAGGACAGATAGAGTTACACAGAGAAACCCTGTCTCAAAAAATAAAAAGTAAAAGAAACAGAGTAATAATAAAGCCACATAAAGATGAAAAGCTCAGAGAGAATCTGGTTACTGTATGCTATTGTGTTGTCTCTGCATTCATTGACTACTGAGAAAATAACAACAATTGATAAAGGAAATGTTGCTGGATTAATTCAATTTATATATTTTAAAAATGCTTTGACTCAAAAATTTAAGTCTAAGGACAAGTTCCTTGGGAAAAGGATTTCTATTTTTGTTTCCACAGAAAATAAAAAGCTGTGGATTCCTTCCAGACTAATGTGGTTTGATCAAGCCAGGCCCCCTGAAACAGAGTTCCTGATGATCCAACATTCAAAACAGCTTGAACAAGGCAGACTTGCAGACTACAGCCAGGATTTCTACATCTTCTTAGGATCCCCATTACAGCGCCCCCTATCAGCAGGAAGTAGTTTGGAAAGAACGTCGCCCAAATTCCCAAACATTGTTTATAAATGTTTGTTTTCATTTAAATGGACTTGGTTATAAATGGGTAATGATCACAGCCAATTATTTTTAAAGGTAAAAAGGGAATTATGGTATTGATATGATTACTTTGTTTTGTAATGGATTTTCATTTATTGATACAATTTAATGTCAATTTTGTGAGATGTGTATTTCTCCTCTTGTTTAGGTATTGTGTTTATATAAAAATATAATGTAGTACAGATTATAGATAATTACCTATGATAGTCAAAGCTTAGAGTTAAGTTAGTTAGGTTTTTCAAGATACACAGAGATGTATTTGAGATAGATAGGAATTATTCAAACCTTTCAAAGACCTACAGAATATGGCATTTAAAGTGGTTTAGGGTTTTTGTGACAGTGAGACATAATTGCTCTTGGCAATACCACCTGCACCAGAAAGGACGATGGACATCGAAGAAATGCATTATGAAGTTTGCTTCCAATATGGCAAGACTAGCCATTTGGACAAGATACTGCTCTTGTCTGGACTGTTTGACTTTGTGATGTATAAACTGGACATGCAGGACCCACAGGAAAGTGACTCCTGATTCAAGATGGACATTGCTACAGAGATCCTGCTTCATGGAAGAGTCTTCGAGACAGTATGCAGGACACAGAGAAAAGTGACTGACAAACTGCCAATACAAGAAGACAGTTTAAAGTTTCCTGCTTTGCTGAAGAGTCTGCCAGACTCACTATGGCCTATGGGCTGAAGATGGAAGATTACAAAAGAACTTCGGGTGACCAGGCAGTGAGTTGTCTCTGTCATTTCTAGAGTTTATATACTATCCTTCTGTGGTCTTTGAAGGAGTTGAAGACAGATAGTAATGGTTATAGTTTTCATTAGTCAGGATTAAAGATAAGTTACATATAGAACTTTAGACTCACAAAGATGAAATAGATGATGGAATAGTTTCTTAAATCTTGATAAATGTTAATGGACTAAATAGTGTTAACTGTGATTCTTATTTGATAACTGTTATGTGATATATTTTGCTATGTTAAGGTTAAAACCCTTCTTTTTATTTAAACAGAAAAGAGGAGATGATGGGAGATGCCATTATGTATATATGTTTCTCATACTGGTTAATAATAAAGCACTGTTGGCCAATAGGAAAGGAAGATAGGAGGGACTAGGAGACAAGGAGGAAATAGGAAGTAGGAAGGAGTCAAGATGGAGAGTCTGGAGAGAGCTGGACGCCAGCCACCTCCCCGGTAAGAGAAGGCCATGTGAAAATACATAGATCAACAGAAATGGGTTAATAATTAAGGCAGAGCTAGCCGATAAGAAACAAGTAACCGGGCCAACAGCATTGTATCAAATACAGAGTCTCTGTGTATTATTTGGGGCTGGCGCAGCAGCAGGACAATACCAGGCGGTGGGCGGAAAAACCGAACTCCTTACAGCTGCTTACTACAAAAGGAGAATCCATAACTAACTAAGGTCATATTATGGCCATGTCAAAGGCCTCCCACCTCCCCAAAGCTATAGGGATTATTCACTGACATCTCCATTATCTCTAAGGAAAACAACCAGGCTGAAGCAGCTAAAGATGCAGCCCTCAGAAACCCACACTGACCACACCCACCACAGGGAGTTCATACACTACAAACCACATCCAAAAAGTCACCTCCTGACACTCGACAAATCCTGTCCTATTTACACCGGCTCTTACATCCTAACAGCAACGGTCTGTCTCGTTTTATCCAGGCTCACCTCTAGACCTCTAGCCCACTCCTGAGAACTTACATTTCTTAAAAAAAATATCACTGCCTCTTGTAAAATCTGCCATAGGTCAGACCCTAACTCCAGGTATCATAGCTTCTCTTTTCCTACCCACCAGGACAGGGGCTCTCTCCCAGGGACTGACTTGCAACTTGACTTTACCCACATGCCCAGAGTCATAAGGGTAAAATATCTGCTGGTATTGGTTGATACCTTCTCAGTCTGGATAGAAGCTTTTCCAACTACTAAGAAGAAAGCTCAGACAGTCTCTGACACCCTTCTCAGGGAAATCATTCCGCGGATTGAAATTCCAGCTTTTCTTCAGCCAGACAATGGTCCTGAGTTCACCTCTCAGATCTCACAAATCTTATCTAAAGCTCTCAACATCCCTTGGTGTTTACATATGCCCTGTCACCCCCAGTCCTTGGGAAGATAGAATGAAATAACTATTCTTTAAAAAATGTTATGGTTAAAATATCACAGGAATTTCACCTTCACTGGGTAAAGCTCTTGCCTCTGGCTCTATTCAGGCTTAGGGCCCTCCCCAAAAGACCACTTCTCATCTCACCCTTTGAACTTATGAACGGGCAGCCAGCTATAACACCCGGTCTCTCAACCAAACTGTTACCTCTCCCTGACCACCTGCTTACACCCTTACTTCATCATCTCCATTCCCTCCTATGGAACTTTTCTGAGTACTCCCTGCCTCAACCATGTGCCAACCCCTATACATCCACAATTAACATCAGGTCCTTCTCTATCACCAAGAACAATGGGCCTCATTCTTTTCCCCTAAATGGCAGAAACCATTCAAAGTAATTCTTGTCACTCCAAGCTTGAGGGCCTTTCCTACTGGATTCATTTATCCCACCTCAAACCCTTTACTTCTCCACCCAAAAACTCATCCCTCATATACAACAACTACAACAGGACCCTATTCCTTAAGGTTCAGAGGACTCCGAGATCAACTACAGATTAAGGATTCACTCCTATAACCTCACCCTGCCAGATTGGGAACCTCATGCTTTCCTTCCTGTCCTCGGGCTGACCTAAACTCTCCTACTTCAAAATATACCACACTCATCAATCCCCTCAATAACTCATTCAAAACTTCTAATCTAACCAATTAGATGTTACAGGAATGCCAGCCAAAACCCACGGATCTACAGACACAAATCACCAAACACTTGTGCCTCCTAAATAAAGGTAATATTTCTAACATGAACATGCTGCTAATGTGTTTGATATTTATGTTTCACAAACGTAAAGGATTCTTGTAAGTTCAAGGGAACTGAATTGGAACCACTTAAACAGGTCAGATTCACTCCAAATAAATATTACTCAACTTCTTCCTGGCCTTGGGATTTCCTACCCTTGTCTTGGGACCCCCTCTGTAGCCCCTCCCCCATCTTGAAAACTCTCCCATTAAGTACCAGGACCTAAGAAAAAACTTTTTTTTTTTTCCCTAAACTTAACCTTGTCCTCTGCTCTCGCCAACATCTTGACAGGCCTCAAAAAGATGCCAGAGTTCCATACCGTCAGGACTGCAATGAAAAAACCAGCTACCAGGACGTGGCAGCAACACAGCTTTCTTAGATCCTCCAATGACGATCAACACCCCAAAGTCAGCAGGAAGCAGTCTTGAGAACTCGACATCCTTATTCCCTATCCTGCCTTAATCAACCACCCACCTTTTTAATACTAAGAGGTGGGAATGTTGGAATCCAGCATTCTGCAGACCCCTATCGATGGGTGGGACATGAATGGCCATGTCATCTCTACATCACTCATTATGGTGCTGGGTAGGGGGCTCAGCATGTGCAAATTTCCCTTTTAAAGTGAGCGCCACACAGCCCCACTCGCTCTCTGTCATACTTTTAGGTGGCCACCAGCTACCCCCTTTATCTTCTCTATACCAACAAACTCCACGTGGGTGGGCTGAGTCTCATGTTTGTTTCATTGGTGATAGCTACAGCAAGAGAACACTGAATCTAACCCTCATTCTAATGAGTTTAACCCTAACCCTTAGTCTAAACCTCAGTCTAACTTGAGTCTAACCTTGAGTCTAACCCTGAGGCTAACTCTGACCCTGAGGCTAACCCTGAATATAACTGATTGTACCGGAGTCTAACCCTAACCCTAGTTTCTCACCTTGCCATTTTGGCATCATTTCTTCTCTTCAAGGCTGAGATCTTCGAAGAGAGTGCTGCAGAGGCAAGGTTCAGGGCACTATCCTCGTCTTCCTTGTGTGGTCTTCTGATTAAATACTCACGAGTCAGGTATTTCCCTCCTTCAGTGCCTTGGCACGTGTTCTACAAAGAAATGAAATTACAAAACTGAACGGAAATGATATGCACAGGCGGCAGGCCAAGCCCCTCTTTGACATGCTGAGCATGACTTTATTTGACGTGTCAGGTAGAACAAGTTGTGCACTAGCTACTGTTGCACTAGCATGCACAGGTTTGGGGAAGACAGCAGAGGTGAAAAACTGAGTTTCATGTTCCCTAATCAAATACACCAGAGCAGAGGAATAGGAAGGGAAGAGCATGAGGAGGGGGAGGAGGCTCGCAGGAGACAAGGGGCCAGAGGGAGAAGAGGAGCCAGGGAAAGCCTAGGAGGAAAGCAGACAGACAGCAGAAGGGAGTTGGGGCAAAGAAGGCAGGAGGAGTAAAGAAAGAGTGCCAGGTGGGGGAGGGCAGGAAGGTGAGAATGGGATAAGACAAATTATCCACAACAGGGCATCCGTACATGTTAGTCCTACATGGAAACAACAAATGCCAGCCAGCCAGCAAATTAAGAATTACTTGGCACAGTCAACTTCATCTTTCAAATTAACTTAATGTTACAAACATACACCTAAAAGTGATGCTGAATCTCCGAGCAACAAGATCAGCCTGGGGGTGGCTGGAGAACCTCTCAGCACCCTTTACCCCTGGGTACACATGGGGTAAAAGTACACATGGCCTTGGTTCAGCTCAGAGTACTCACCATCCCAGGAAGGGCAAGGGGCAAAAAGCTGACTCCTGTCCCTTATGACCATGGGGACCGTGGCTGATCAGCCTCTGGGGAAATAAATGAAGCCAAGCCATTCACCACACCACAAAGAGATGGCAGGCCCCAGCACATCTCACTGGCTGTTGAGGCCTTGGTTTCATGGAAGACCCTCTGTTACACCGTCAGCATTTCAATGGGGAAAGGTGGAAACGTGCCACCAAGCTTCTGTCACAAAAAGACTTCAGAGGTGAAGTGAGAGCTTGATCCTTAAAGATCCCAAAGAATAAACGAACAAAATACCAAGAAAAAGGCAGTATAAATATATACTATGTTGCTCTTTTCTTCAATGACAAATATAATTAGAATAGAAAATATTATACTAATGTAAAGTTTCTAATTTATTTAAGCACTAGTGAGCTGCCTCAAAAGGAAAAATGTCTATAGTATGCAAGACTAGCAACAACAGTCACCCGTGGCTCTTGACTACCCCTACTCTCACTAACCTTATCAAAGTCACAAGTATATGAATGACACAAGCTTTACTATGAACTACTCGCTTATTAGAAAGTTTTGAATGTGTATTAATCACTTATTCAATGTGCATTCCTTTTGTAATATAAGTAGGATAAACTAAATGGATTGCTGGTTCTATAGCAGAACTATCACGGGGCTGTGATTGAAATGGTGATATCTGTTAAGGCATTGTTTCCTTGTCTACTCTCTTAAAATAATGCCTTGTAAACACAATTCACCTAATTGACACTGTGATATATGGTTTTGTGAGAATTTAATAATCATCAATGCACTTTAAAAACTTTAATTAAATTGTTGCTGCCTTTAAAACTTACAAACACCTTAAAATGTCTTGAGGCATATTTGTATTACCTTGCACATCACAATTACCCTCTGTGTAGCATAAAATATAGTAGCAGAAAATATCAGACATATTATTGGAAATTGTGCAACATTTAAGTTATTACCTTCAGTAAACCTTAGAACCATGACTGATTTATTCACATCATCCCTCCTCAGTTTCACTTGTAATTACAGAGGAGCATCAATAAACAAGAAACAGTTGCCCCCTTATTTTAAATTGTGAAGAAAAATTCATAGTCTTACCTATAGCAGTGAGGTTCCAGTAGTCTCCAGCAGGGAAGGATCCAGCAGAACCTACTCTTTCCTAGTGAAGTCAACATGCACATTGTGATAGGTCACTGCATTCTAAAATATAACATAAATGTATGAAAACTGATACTGACAACACTATAAATTTATACTTATTTGAAAATTTAATTATCATGTTTCCCACACTTATTCCATGACACAGAAATTCTAAAGTAAGCACCAAGTCACTTAAGAAGAAAACTGAATAGGAGGGTCACCTCTGTCATTTCTGAAATGCCTATTAACAAACATAAAGAGAGAAGCAAACATCAATAGTACTCAGTGCACATCAGAGACATTGCATGAACAATTACTAACTGTAATAAAGATGGGTAAACTGGATATACTAGCTCATGCCTGTAACTGGTTCAAAAAACAGCGAAAACTCTGGTACCTGATGAATCAAGAATTTGCAGTTGGCATCATATTTTTGGAAGCCTCATTCAAGTTGTTCTGAGTATATGGTAATCAACTCATTAAACTGTACATATTGAGAACAACAAAATGACAAGAACATAGAGAAAGCATTTCAGTCCACTAAGGCTGGAGACACCTGCAGCTGTGAAAGGCTAAATTCATTATTAAAAGTGTATCTGAGTCTTTACACAGACGCGAGTGAACTCACACCCCAGCATCAACATCCACAAAAGACTACAATGACACCATGTGGAATAAACCAACTATGCATGATCTTAAAGACACATCTGTACAAACTGTGAAAGAAGAAACTTCAGGAATTGTTTCATCTCCATGAGACCACCTCAAGTCAAGAATATTGTATTCCTGATCCTGCATTTGGCCCCATTTGATTACCATTTTAGCCATAACAGAGGGTGTATATATGCTGGTCATAAACCAGACATGGATGTCTCTAGAGATTCAACAGAGTCCCTGTTGCTTTATATTTCTCATTTGCCTGTTCATAATGTTAACATTAAAAAAAAAAAACCCTAAGAAAAACATCTGATGCTAATTATTAAGATTACTGGACTCTCACTTCTTTTCATTAATAAAAAAAAAAAAAAATCAGCACAAAAAAAAAAAAAAAAAAAAAAAAAAACCCCTCTACCATGACCCAGAACCACATTCTCCTACTTGATGTTGACCAGGTTAGGATGATGCTATACAATGATTGTCCTAACTCAGAGTACTACAGACACAAACCTACTATGACCCTCTTTACAAAATTTTTATTTGAAACTGATAACATTTCCTTTTACTTGTAAATGTATTTTCAACTCAGTGCATACAAAACCTGGAGAAAATATAAATATCCTGTGATCTATATTGTTAGAACCATTTTGACTAATAATTATATGTTTAATGCCTGCGATTTATTTTCCTGCTTTCTCCTTTTCTTGTTGAAAATTGCTGCTAAATTGTTACTAATTCTTATATGTGGTCCTCATTGGCACTATGTATGACTCAAGGACTAGGGAACCTTCCCCCAATACTACTTCCCCTAAGCACTCTATGCACTGGAGTGTTTGTCCCTCACCTACCATGGTTTGGGCCCACTTGCTGAAGTACCTCTCTCACAGTATTATAACTTAGGTGCATTTGTAGTTTGTTCTTTAATTTTCATTAAATCGATTCATTTATTTTACATACTGACCAGTTTCCCCTACCTCCTCTCCTCCTGTTACCCCCCTTCACCTCCCATGTAGCTACCATCCACTCTTCCTCCATCTCCTTAAAGAAAGGGGCAGGGCTCCCATGGGAGTCAGCAAATCATGGCATCAAGTTGAGGCAGGTTGAAACTCTCCCCCTGCATCAAAGCTGGAGGAGCCAAACCAGCATGGTTCCTGATCCCACTGCATGGAGCCCCCAACAAACAGACCAAGCTACACAATTGTCACACACATGCAGGCTCCCTACCTCTCAGTCGGGAGTCCAGGAGCTCCCATGAGCTCAGGGCAGCTGTCTCTGTGGGTTCCCCAGTTGGGACCTTGATTCCTCTGATTCCTGCATGCCTTCAACTGGACTCACAGAGCTCAAACCAGTGCTTGGCTGTGGATCTCGGCATCTACTTTCATCAGTCATTGAATAAAGGCTCTCTGATGACAACCAGGGTAGTCACCATCTGATTATAGGAGATCGAAGTCTTAGCTGGGGTAATCCTTGTGATTCCTGGGAATTTTCCTGGAACCAGGTTCCTCCCTAACCCCAAAATGGCCCCCACTAAGATATTTTAATTATTCTGCCCTTCCTTCCATCTCCAATCCAGCTAACCAGATCTCTGTTGTTCTAATCTTCCCCAACCAACCTAACGCCAATTTACCCAGAAAATCTCTTCTACTACACCCAGCCCCAAAGAAAGTACTAGAAGAACTTCCAAACCAAGGAAGTTAGCTGTACCAACAAAAACACAGGCAATATATAATCTCACACCAACAAAACACAAAGGAAACACACAAACACATGCACTACCACCACACACACTATGTCACCATCAACACTAAAACCAAAAACAGCAAGAATTAACAGTAGCTTATGATCAATCTCTTAATATCAATTCACCAATAAAAAGACACAGGTGAGAAGAATGGATATGAAAACAAGATCCATCCTTCTGCAGCATACAAGAAACTCACATTAACTCAAAATAGTCAGAAAAAGATTTTCCAAACAAATGGACCTGAGAAGCCAGCCAGTGTAGCTACCTTAATATCTAACAAAATATGTTTCAAACACAAACTAAGCAAAAGAGATGGAGAAGGACATTTCATATTCAAATGAAAAATCCATCAATATGAAGTCTCAATTCTTAACATTTATGCCCCAAATACAAGGGCACCCACATTTTTAAAAGAAAAATTAATAAATATTAAATTACAAATCAAACCACACACATTAATAGTGGGAAACTTCAGCATCTAACTCTCACCAGTGGACAGGTTTGCTAGACAGAAAATTAACAGAGAAATAAGAGAAATAACAGATGCTATGACTCAGACTTAATATCTACAGAACATTTCACCAAAAAATGAAAGAGCATATGTTCTTCTCAGTACATCATGGAACCTTCTTTAAACTGACCACATACTAGGTCACAAAGCAATTCTCAACAGATACAAAAAAATTAGAATTGCACCATTAACCTTACAATATCAACATGAGTAAAAGTTAGGGATCACAATCGACACAAACTACAGAAAGCCTACAATCTCATGGAAAATGGACAACTATCAACTAAATTACCACTGGCTTGAAGAAGAAATAAAGAACAGAAATTAAAGACTTCCTAAAATGCAATGAAATGAATCCATAGCATATCCAAACTTAAGGGACACTATGAAAGCAGTGCTAAGAGGAAAGTTCATAGCACTAAGTGCTTAGATAAAGAACTTGAAGAAATCTCACACTAGCAACCTAACAGCATAACAGCATACCTAAGAGCTCTAGGGAAAAAAAGAAGCAAACTCACCCAGGAGTAGACAACAGGAAATAATCAAACTCAAGGCTGAAATCAGTAAAATATAAACAAAGACCAGTAACAAGAATCAGTGATATCAACAAGCTATCCAGCTTATCAATGTCAGAAATAAAAAGGGGGACCTATCAATAGACACTGTGGAAATTCACCCAATCTTTAGGTCATACTTCAAAAACCTGTACTCCACAAAATTGGAAAATCTAGAAGAAACGGTCAATTATCTTGGTAGGTAACTCATACCAAAATTAAATCAAGACCAGATTTAAAAAAACAAAAGAAAGAAAATTGGCAAACCAAATCCAAAAACACATGCCAAAAAAAAAAAAAAAAAAAAAAAAAAATTAAATTTAATTAAATTTAAAAAAAAAAAAAAAGCATCCAAAGTAGGCTTCATCCCAATGACATAGGAATGGTTCAACATAGGAAAATCTGTTATTGTATGATTTTGTCCCATGTGCAATGTGCAATGTTAGCTTCTGAGTGCTGAAAGCTGACACATGGAGTTACATACAGCCAATGGCCTGTCTCTCAAACCTCTGAGCTGACTTAACCATGTCAACAAAAATTGGACATATCAGCATAGGAGAGTTGGCTAATTGGAAAATGAATATTTACTAGTTCAAGCTATCCTCCCTAAATTGTCCACCCACCAATTCTGTCTGTCTTCATAAACATGGAAGGAATTAATGAAAGAAGGAAAATTACAGTCACTCACCCTGCCCTATCAGGCACTTCTTTATGATGGAGACCCCTCTGCAGCTCACTGCCTTAGACTTCAGTCTGTGATCTACCCATTGTCTACTCTGTTTCACCCTGCAGTGTACACAGGACACTGTATTGTCTACTCTGTTTCCCCTGCAGTGTACCAAGCACACTGTTCCTCCTCCTCTTGTCTGAAGGAAGAAGCCAGGCTCCACACACAAATTCTTTTGCTGTTACTGCAATAGACTCAAACTGGAAGTTTTAGAACTCTGTGGTGCTCCAGACCTCCAATTAGGGAAATTAGTCAGGAGGATAACAAGGTCAATGCACTGTGGGACTAAAGGCAGGGTTCAAGTCCACCTCAATTAATATAGGAGACATTTTCTCAAAACCACGTTTCAAAAAGACTAGAGAAGCCACTGTTGTAGAATTAATATAACTTTATGGCACACCGGGACTTAATAGTGGTTGTGACCCTGCAATGTCCCATTGAGCAGCATGTTAGAGGCCTTTGATGGGGAGGTGGACATTATGGGTGTTTTTAAGTCAGGGTTGTCTCTTTTGTTATGAGAATGTAAAGGCTGATTAATCCTGGTGAACAAACATTTACATCTTATCACACTAATCTCTAGCAGGTGTGGTAACCATGCTTATCATTGGGTTATTTGAGATACAACCCTCTCTTACCTAAATTCTACTTTGTGTGACTTAATGTCTCCTAAGAAGTGGTAAATCCTTACTTATACCATCAATTCTACTCCTCTACATCACAGGTTAGCTATGGCACAATACTCTACACAGGAGATTGTTGTGCTAATTCTAATTGGTCTTAATAATAAAAACCTGGAGTAAGATATAGGGGTTAATGGTGAAAGATCAGATAAGCTGAGCAGCCAGCCCCTAGTTCTATCCTCTACTGAACCCTCAAATCAAAGAGGTGATCCTTTCCCTGTGAATCTTCAGAATGCACACAATGAGCTTCCATCTCCTCACACCTTAAATTTTCTCTCCGCCCAGCAATATTACTCCTTTCTCCACCTCCAAAGTACTGGGATAAAGGTTTGAGCCAACACCATCTGTCTTAGTCTCTCTTTTAGGCTGGATCAATTTGGTGTAGCTCAGGGTGGCTTTGAACTAACAGATATTCACCTGCTTCTGACTCCCAAGAGTTGGGATTAAAGGTGTGCACCACCACAGCTTTATCTTCAGATAACTACTCCCTAGCTCCATACTCTGACCTTCAGGCAACTTTTTGTTTTTGTTTTGTTTTGTTCTTGGTATTTTGATTTTTTGAGGGTTTCTCTGTGTAGCTTTGCAGCCTGACCTAGAACTGGATCTAAGTCACAGATATCCACCTGCCTCTGCCTCTCAAGTGAAGACATGTGCCAACTTTAAAGCACAAACAAAATACCACCACCACACTTGAATATTTCTAAAAACAGTTACACTGCCAAACCTCTGTATACACACAGCCCCAGAGGGTGAAGTTACTCAGATACTTCCATCCTGGCAACACTGAGCTACACAGAACAATGCTGCACAAGGCAGGACCAGGCAGGAATATGGTGAGCGGCTCCCACCCAGCCAAGGGAGAACAAACACACTGGCTTATGA
Organism: Phodopus roborovskii; assembly: GCF_943737965.1. Lineage (NCBI taxonomy): Eukaryota > Metazoa > Chordata > Mammalia > Rodentia > Cricetidae > Phodopus > Phodopus roborovskii. Next base: position 7,828,312 of record NW_026126646.1, on the reverse strand, counting down.
GCCTCAGCCGGACACTCCACCTATTCTGGGGAGAGCGCCCACACTCACCATGAGCAGCCACTCACTCCCCACATGGGGACAGCAGCCCCGCAGTCACTGTGACTGGACATGCCGCCAAGCATGGAGACAGCAGTCCTCACTATAGCCAGCCACCCTCCACACATGGGGGCAGCGGCCACTCTCACCTCAGTCCAGCGCACCTCCTCTGTGAAGGGCAGAACCTCACTGACCTCAGACCACCGCTCCTCCTCTGTGAAGAGAATCCCCTCGCTCAGCTTGGAGAGGCTGCTGAGCTGACCAGAGCTCTCCGCAGAAGCAAAGGCACAAGTTCACCTGGCTTCCTCAGGTGAAGCACTGAGGTGAAATCCTGGCTACCGGAAGAACCCTCCCATCTGACTGGCGGGTCAGATAGGGGCTCTGATTGGTTAGTGAAGCCTGAGAGACAGCACCAGGTGAGCAAAAGCTACAGGCCCTCCCCTGGATCCACCTCAATTCAGACTCCACCCTAAGAAAGCCCGCCATTTGAGGCTCCACCTCCAGGGGCGCTAAAAAGCCCCCACTTCTGAATACACCTGATTCCTAGTTTCCTGTTCTCATTGAGTCACACAGAAATACTTTGCTCAGATTAAACATGGATTCATTAATTCAGTCTAATTAAATTGCTGCATCACAAACCATGGGTTTCCTACACTATTCCACTAACCGGGATTTTTAAACATAATAGGGAGACTGAAGTCACTTTAAGTACCTGCTCATCATCTCTGCAGCTGTGGTATGGGGAGGACAGGAAGGCAGGGCCAGGAAAAGCAAGGAACTGGGCAAGCGGGAAAGGGGAAAGGGCTTGTGGTGCCTGACTGCTCTCAGGACCCACCTCCACCCACCACACTGACCTCTGCTGCACAGGCGCAAAAGGCACTGCAAGCCACAGCCCTGGTCGTGCACACAGGGAGGGAGGCTCTGAACTACAGGTCCCAGCATTCACCCCTGTAAAGCCTGGTTGCACTGCAAGGCGGTGCTGAGAATTCAGCTGTGAGAACATGAGTTCGCCTAAGGTTCCCATGCACAGCTGAAGATTAGTAGACATAGGCAATAAATCCCAAATGCCTCCAGTTGCACCTGCCCCCAAACAATTCTTTATTTCCCCTCAACCCTACCCAGAGCCATCTCTCCTGCTGGATTGAAATGAGATGATGAAATGAGTGGGGATCCCCCACACACACCACCCAGCACATAATTCCTGTTGCTCCCTGGACTCCTTGACCTCTCCATTTCATTCCACTCAAGAGACCAGCCCTTCAGCTCTGGGAAAGGTATTCCCCTTGTGTTCTGGTTTCTGATGATTTTCCCACTTCCCTCTACAGCCACCCAACCTCTCCTGCCCTAAAAAGCAAACCACTCCGGAGGTGCCTCCTCTCTCCAATTCTTTTCCACCAGTTCTTTCTGGAGCGCACTCCCAGCCACTGCTCTGACACACTTTATCAAAGTCCTCCTTGATCTTGGAGTGAGCAGCTGGATCCAATGATGGTTTCAGCACTCATATCTCTCAATTAGCAATAGGAGACTCAGCTGATTGCCTCTGGAGTGACACGGTGTATGCAGCCTCTTCTGCCACAGCAGTGACTGCTGTCACCTATTTTGCATGCACTTTAGCCTTTGACTTGGGATTATTTACACCTTGGAAAGATTAATCCCTAATTTTCTTTATTATAGATGCAATAGCTTAGTAGCCAATAATTAGCCGAGTAGACATCACTGAATTTAAACATAGGAAGAAAGCTGTAAAATGGATTTATGAAGTTAGCATGTCTATAGTGCAACTTATTTCTCTTATTTATCTGCCTCTGTCAAAATGCAATTGCGAGTAAAAGAAGGATGTGGGGGCTCTTTGCCTGACTGACATCTAAACTGCTTACCAAAGCTTTTAAATTTTTTTTAGTTCTTGTGATGATACCATGGCTGGTCTGGGAACTCCTGTTTATAAGGTAGCAAGCTTTACTGTCTCAACCTTTGTGGTAGCTGAAGTTGCTGGATCATGGTTTTTGTGTATGTCTGTCGGCTCCTTCCTTCCTTCCACAAGATTTCATGTAGTGCACACTCATCTTGAAATCCCTATGTAGCACAAGAGGACCTTGCCTGTGTTTGGTTTTTTCTTATTGTTTTTATTTTTTTTAAGGAAGAGTTATAGTATTTTGCCTAGACTGCCCTCAAACTCTGGCGATCTCCTTACATTAGCCTCCTGAGTCCTGGAGTTACAAGCTGTTAAATCTTGAGCTCCCAGCCCCACCGATGGCCAAGTTTTTAAACTAGGTGTCACAGAGGAAGTGTGGCAGTGACCTGCAGTCTAGCCAAAGACACTTAACCATTGCACTCTGGAGCTTTACTGAAGTTACTCAATTTGGGGATTTCTTTTTTATCAACAGGAAAGCAGATGCACTTAAAAAAAAAAAAGAATTTAGCCTGGCTGTGGTGGTTTAAGCCTTTAATCCCAGCACTCAGGAGACAGAGGCATGTGGATCTCTGAGTTGGAAGACAGCCACAGTTACAAAGACCCTGTTTCAAAAATTAGATATAGATGTAGATATACATAGATATATGTGTGTTTATTTATTTTAAATTATGTGTGTATATGTACATGAATATGCAAGTGACCTTGGATATCATGAGAAATTGTCATCTTTAGAAGCTGTAGAAAGCCAGCAGGTTTGGGAGCTAGAAATAGAACTATAGTCCTCTAGAAGAATAGGAAGTGCTTTTAACATGAGCTATCATGCTAGCCCAACAGATGCAGTATTATCAGTTATTCTGCAGATTATTTTTATAATTATTATTAGGCACTACTACCTTTCCTGTATGCTATTATTTCCTTTGTTACTTACAAAATATTTGAGCTATTAAAAGTTATAAAGAACACTAACTAACTGTGGAGGGGATGGCACAAGCCTTTAGTTCCAGCACTTGGGAGGCAGAGGCAGTTATTTGATTTTTGAGACCAGCTTGGTCTACAAAATGATCTCCAGGACAGTTTGGGAATCACAGAGAAACCCTGTCTTGAAAAGCAAACAAAAGACCTCTGTAACAAACATGTTTTTATTTATCCCCCTAAATGATAAATAAAACACTAAAGTGTCCTTATTGTCCTCCTACACTTCAAGCCTTGCATTAAGAGATTTCTTTCACAGACAGGGGTTGGTGGCACACACCTTTATTCCCAGCATTTGGGAGGCAGAGGCAGGTGGATCTCTGTAAATTCAAGGCCAGCCTGGTCTACAGAGCTACTAGCTATTCCAGGACATATCCAAAAACAATACAGAGAAACCCTGTCTGGAAAAACCAAAAGAAAAAAAGAAAATAAGAAATTCCTTTTAGATTTTTTACCAGTTAAAATTGTTTACATTGTGTCTGTCATGTCATAGCTACTTCACTCATACAGGGGCTGAATACGGGACTCAGTTATGCATGCGCAAGTTTCCCTTTGAAAGCAAGTGCTGCACACCCCCACTCACTCTCTCTCCTGCTTTCAGGTGTCCACCACCACCCCTTTCTCTTTTCTCCACCAATAAACTCCACCACGTGGGTGAACTGAGTCTCATATTTGTGTTTCATTGGTGATAGCTGCAGCAAGAGAACAACATATTCGTGCCACAGAACTTGGTCAGGCACTCCTCGATGACTCAGTGGCCATCTGCTGGCAGAGAGCCAGCCAGAGGCACTCGGGGACCCTGATTCTGAACCAGCAGTCCACTTGCATCCACCCATTTGCTGGAAAGACCATCTCACACCGGCTACAATTCACTAAGATACCCTTTTTCATTGTAACTTGTTTCCTTAGGGTTTGGTGCACTTCCCACTAGTGAGTTAAAGTACTGCCCTCCCTGGGCAGTATATCAGATTCTGGCTTCAAGCCTTTCTGCCTTCAGACTGCTGAGTCCTCAACTGCCTGAGATGCACCAGCAAAGTTTTTGAGCTGACAAGGATTGAATAATGCTCTGCAATACTAGCTCATCAGGCACCTTGCCCTTGGCAGAATTCTTGACCTGAGGATTTCCAAGACTTACCGGCCAGGTTTGCTTAACCCATGGGAAGTAAACCAACCAAGGAAATACTCCCATCCACTCCACTGGGATGCCTAGTAGAAAATTTAAAACCTTTTCGTTTAATACCAATTGTTAAGGCACCCAGACTCATTTACCTCTCTACTGAGAAATGGCCTAGATATCACCTAGGAAATAAGTCAAATTGGCTGCCTAATGGCCAATCGCAAAAAAATCCAAATATCTTATGAGATCTTTCAAATTACTGCCAGCAAACTGGTAGATGGAAGCAGTTACCATATATCCAAGGTTTCCTCTATCTCTATGCTAAACACTCTCTTTCCTCTTCCTCCTCTCAACTTGATGCCCTTCTAGCCATGAGCGCTGAACCTGAAGAAACTGCCACTAACTTAGACCCTGCTGACAAACCTCCACAGCTCCATCCTCAACATCCAACTACCTCTTCTGCTTCTTCTCCCTCTTCAACTCCTTCCTCTCCAATGCCAGGTGACTCTAAAGGGCCAACTTCACACCTACTTTCACACCCCCTGTTACCCGCTCTCACACCCTCATGTTCTCAACCCACCAAAACCAACCCAGCTTCAGTTCTCCCCTTCTGAGAAGTAGCCTGAGTGGATGGTCTGTTTAAAGTACATGTCCCCTTCTCTCTATCAGAACTTTCTCAAGTATAACATAGACCAGGTTCCTATACCTCTGACCCTACTGCCTTTATAAAAATTTCAATATATCACACAATCCTATAGTCTAACTATATATATATATATATATATATATATATATATATATATATGATCTTAACCAACAACCTACTACGTGAGGAAGACAGAGAAGTTTGGGAGCAGGCCAAAGCCTACGCAAATGAAGTTCACCAGACTCTTTCAGCTCACCATGCTGGTTCAGAGGCTGTTCTAGATCAGGAGCATAATTGGGACTATAATAACCCAGGGGTAAATCTGGCTAGAGACCAGTTTATGACCTGCCTCATGGTTGGTCACAATAAGGCTGCTCTAAAGCCAATACACTATCAAAAGATTCTAGAGGAAGTTCAGGACAAAACAGAAAATCCCTCAGTTCCAAGAACACCTTACACAGGCATTCTTACAGTATTGTAACCTAGACCTTGAGACGTCAGAGGGAAGGCAACTCCATATGACTTTTTTTTTCATACCTACCCTGACATTAGGACTAAACTTAAAAGTTTGGAGCTGGGACCCCTAACCTCATAGGCAGAAGCTTTAAAAGTGGCCTTTAAGGTATACCATGGGAGAGATGACAAAGCCCTTAATACAAGTACTATATGATGGCCAAGGCCTAAACACTGGCCTCAGAGTCTGCCCGGGACCCTTGCCCTCAGGGGCTCGAGGACCACGGTGTCCATGTTTTAAGTGTGGACAAGAACATTGGACACGAACTTGCCCTATTCCCCGTGTGCCACTCAAACCATGTCCAAAATGCCAGGAAGAGGGTCATTGAGCAACAGACTGCCCACATGCCCCTTTTGGGAAGAGGACATCAGATATGGACCGGTCTCTAACTGACTTCCTAACCCTGGCCATGGATGATTATGAATGAAGGGGCTGGGCACTGTTGACCCAACCACTGTCAAATCTGACAGGGAGCCACATATAAAAATTTAAGTATCAGGGTGATCATTCTCCTTCCTTTTGGACACTGGTGCCACGTACTGAGTCCTGAGGAAATTTTGGGAACCCACTTCTCATTCTCGTCTACCTATAATCAGGGTAGGGGGAGTCATACCTACCTAACCATACCCCACCACTCAGTTGTATTTTCAGGGGAATTCATATCACTCATTCATTTCTGGTTATACCTACCTGTCCTGTGCCCTTACTGGGAAGGGATCTTTTAGCCAAGGTAGGAGCTTCTATTTCTTTTACTCCCACCATTCACCTAAACCTACACTCATTAGTGGCTCCTCTCCTCCTCCTAGCCACTCACCCTACTGGTTTAATATGCCATTTCCTTTGCCAGCCTCTGAGGGAGACACCCAAGTATGGGACACCAAAAACCATTCTCCCATTGCCATTCAGTTACAGAACTCCTCCCAGTACATCACTCAAACCCAGTACCCACTCCCACTCAAGAGCCTTAGGGGACTTAAACCTATCATCTCTGACCCCCTAAGCAAAAAGTTACTTTGTCCTACATTCTCTCCCTTTTACACACCTATACTGGCAGTTCAAAAACCTAATGGGACCTATCGCCTGGTTGAAGACCTCCGACTCATTAATTCTGCAGTGGTTACTTTCCATTCTGTGGTCCCTAATCCTTACACACTTCTTTCTACTATCCCCTTGGGGACTTGTCATTTCTCAGTTTTGGATCTTACACATGCCTTTTTCTCTATCACTCTTGATATTAAGTCTCAAAATATCTTTGCTTTCACTTGGAATGACACAGATACCCATGCCTCCTCACAGCTCACCTGGACTGTTATACCTCAGGCATTCCTGAACAACCCACACCTCTTTGGCCAAGCTCTGACTTCTGACCTGCTCTCTCTGTCTCTACCCAAATCCAAATTCATACAGTATATAGATGATATCCTACTTTGCAGCCCATCCTTATAAGTTAGCCAGAATAACACTTCTGCTCTTCTAAATTTCCTGTCCAACAGGGGTTATAGAGTCTCACCTTCCAAGGGCCAACTGTCTACTCCTCAGGTCACCTACTGGGTACTATCCATAACTACAACTCACAAAACTATTAACTTAGACAGAAAAAACCTAATCCAGTCTCTTGCAGTTCCTTCTACTAAAGAAGAAACTTTATCTTTTCTAGGAATTGCTGGCTTCTTATGCTCCTGGATCTCCTCTCACTTGCTTGCCTATATGAGGCAACTCTTGGCTCTCTTTACAAAATTCTCCTTAACCCTGTTACTAAGCCCTTCCAGAAACTCAAACAGACTCTTCTCCAGGACCCAGCTCTTCATCTTCCAGACCTAAATTGTCCTTTATCCCTCTATGTAGCAGAAAAGGAGGGATATGCCCTTGAAGTTCTAGGGCCACCAACTGGGACCATCCTTTGTATCGTAGCATATTTGTCAAAGAAACTAGACTTAACTACCCAAGGATGGGCAACCTGCATACATGATTTAGCGGCTGCTGAGCTCCTCATTCGTGAATCAAAGAAACTAACCTTTGGGTCACCCATCATTGTCTTCTCCCACCATAACCTGTGCCATCTCTTAACTTATAGAGGCTTACAAACTCTACCTCCTTCCAAAGGTCTTTCCCTCCAGGTGGAACTAATAGAAGATGCCATAATTACTTTCCAATCCTGCACACCCCTCAATATCTCAAATCTAACTCAAACTAATACTATTCCCCAACTCATTCCTGCATTGAAACAATAGAGGAACTATTGCCCTGTCCTTCACACATATGGGAGGGCACCTATACCTGGTACACAGATGGCAGTTCCTTTTAACATGAGGAGAACCATAGAGCAGGATATGGCATAGTGTCAGATACCAGGGTGGTGGAGGCACAGGCACGCCCTGTCCATACTACTAACCAGAAGGCTGAATTAATAGCCCTCATCCATCCATGCCTTCCAATTATCACAGGGACAAACCCTCAATGTTTACACAGACTCCAAATATGCCTTTCACATCCTTCTATCCCATGCTGCTATCTGGAAAGAGTGGGGGCTGCTTACTACAAAAGGAGGATCCATAACTAACTAAGGTCATATTATCACCATGTTAAAGGCCTCCCAACTTCCCAAGGCTGTAGGGATTATTCACTGCCAGTCTCATCAGACTGACAATGCCATTATCTCTAAGTGAAACAACCAGGCCGATAAAGCAGCTAAAGATGCAGCCCTCAGAATCCCACCTCCTGACACTCGACACATTCTGTCTTATTTACCCAAGTTCTTTCATCTTAAGAGCAAGGATCTTTCTCATTTTATTGAGGCTCACCTCCAGCCCACTCCTGAGGACTTACATTTCTTAAAAATATCACTGACTCTTGGATAAGCTGTCAGATGTCAGACCCTAACTCAAGTATAGTAGCTTCCCTTTTCCTACCCACCTGGCCAGGGGCTCTCCCCCCAAGGTCTGATTGGCAACTTGACTTTATCCATATGCCTACAGTAAGATGTGTCAAATATCTGCTGGTATTGGTTGATTCCTTCTCAGGGTGGGTAGAAGCTGTTCCAACTACTAAAAAGAAAGCCCAAACAGTCTCTGACACCCTTCTCAGTCATTCTGAGGTTTGGAATTCCAGCTTCTCTTCAGTCAGACAATGGTCCTGAGTTCACCTCTCACATCTAACAGGTCTTATCTAAAGCTCTCACCATCCTTTGGTGTTTCTATATCCCCTATAACCCCCAGTCCTCAGGGAAATTAGTGCAAACCATTCTTTAAAAAATGTTCTTGTTAAAAAGTCAAAGGAACTTCACCTTCACTGGGTAAAGCTCTTGCCTCTGGCTCTATTCAGGCTTAGGGCTCTTACCAAAAGACCCCTTCTCATCTCACCCTTTGGACTTATGAACAGGAGGCCAGTTCTAACACCTGGTCTCTCAACCAAATTGGCACCTCTCCCTGACCTGTTTACACCCTTACTTCATCGTCTCTGTTCCTTCCTATGGAACTTTACTGACTACACCCTGCCTCAACCATGCACCACCCCTGTATATCCACAATTAACATCAGGGACCAGGTCCTTCTCTCCCCCAGACCAATGCCCCTCACCCCTTTCACCTAAATGGCAGGGCCCCTTCAAGGTAATTCTTGTCACTCCAACAACCGCTAAGCTTGAGGGCCTTTCACTCTGGATTCATTTATCCCACCTCAAACCCTTTACTTCTCCACCCAAACTCATCCCTCATATACAGCAACTACAATAGAACATAGTTCCCTTAAGCTTCAAATGACATCAAGATCAACTGCACTGCCTCCTATTCTCGAAGATTAAAGATTCACTCCTGTAAACTTACCCTGCTGGATTGGGAACCTCGTGCTTTCCTGCCTGTCCTCAGGCTGACATAAACTCTGCTACTTCTCAATATACCCCACTCATCAATCCCCTCTCGCTATATCCCTCAAAAACACATTCAAACTTCTAATCAAACCATTTAGCTGTTGTTACAGGAACGCCAGCAAAAAAACCACAGATTTAGAGACACAGATAATCAAACACTTGTGCCTCCTAAGTAAAGGTAACATTTCTAACATGAGTATGCAGCTAATGTGCCTAATATTTGCTAATGTTTTCAGAAACCCAAAGGATTATTGTAACTTCCAGGGAGTCGAATTGAACCCACTTAAACAGGTCAGATTCACTCCAAATAAATATTACTCAACTTCTTCCTAGCCTTGAGACTTCCTTCCCTTGTCCTGGGACCCCCTTGGGAGCCCCTACCCCACCTTACAATTCTTTCATTAAATACCAAGACCTAAGGAAGAAAAATTACCCCTGTCCCCTGCTCTGCTAACATCTTGCCAGGTCTCAAAGAGATGCCAGAGCTCCATACTGTCAGTACTAATATGAAACAACCAGCTACCAGGACAAAGCATCACCCCAGCTTTCTTGGATCACCCAAAGAAGATCAAAGCCAAGTCAGCAGGAAGCAGTCTTGAGAACTTGATGTCGTTTTTTCCCTAACCTGCCACACCCAACCCCCATTTTTTTAAATAACAATAAGAAGTGGGAATGTTGGAAACCAGAAGTCTGCTGACCCTGACCCCATAGATGGGCCAATGCTCCTGGCCACGTCATCCCTATGTCTGGTGTGGGTTCTTGCATGAATTTGGTGATGACTGTTTTGAAAACACTTTACCATACTGATTACATTCATAGGGTTCCTTTCTAGTATGTGTTTGGAGAGCACTGCTCTGTATAAAGACTTTACCACATTGACTACATTCATAGGGCTTCTCTCAGCTAGGGGTTCTTTTATGAACTGGAGGACTCTAGTAAAAAGGTTTTCCAACGTAGATTTTATTCATAGGATTTCTCTCCAGTATGGTTAATTTTTAGCACTGGAAGATTTATATGCATAGGTTTTACATCATGGATTCTATTCATACAGTTTTTTTTTTTCAATATAGGTTATTTTATGCACTGGGAAAGTAAGTTCCATGCATAGGCTATACCATATTGATTATATGCATAGAGTTTCTCTACAGTGTGGGTTTTTATATGTATTAGAAGACATGCAATATATGCATAGGCTTTATTACAATAATAAAATTCACAAGACTTCTCTCTATTATGGGTTCTTTTACAAAATAGGTTGATTCTTGTGAAAAGGCTTTCCCCCACAGATTATATTCATAGGTTTTCTCTCCAGTGTGGGCTATTTTATGAATTGGAGGCCAGTGTGTGGGAATGGCATTCTGACACTGATTACATTCATAGGGTTTCTCTAAAGGGTGGGTTATTTTATAACTTAAAAAGATTACTATGATATGCAAAGGCTTTGCAACATTCATAAGGCTTCTCTCAGTGCTCTATCATGATTTGGAGACTACAGTCCTGGGAAAAGGTTTGCCACATTGATTACATTTTTAGGGTTTGTCTTTGGGGTGGGTTGTTGTATGAATTTGGAGATGACTGTTGAGAAAACACTTTACCACACTGATTACATTCATAGGATTTCTTACTAGTATGTATTTGGAGAGCACTGCTATGTATAAAGTCTTTACTACAATGAGTTTACAGTCATAGGGGTTGGAGCAGTCTTGTAAAAACATTTACCCATGTAGATTTAATTCATAGGGTTTTTCTCCAGCATATATTATTTTTTGTACTAAAGACTTATATTCATAGGCATTACCACATGGATTACATTCATAGGGGTTGTCTTCAGTATGCATATTTATGAACTGAAACACTTGTATGCATAGGCTACACGACAATGATTATACTCACATGGCTTCTCTCCAGTGTGGGTTATTTTTTGCACTGGAAGAAATACCTTATATGCATAGGCTTTTTTAAAATGATAAATTTCAAACGAATTCTCTCTAGTATGGATTCCTCTGCGAAATATGTTGATTCCTATGAAAAGGCTTTCAACACTGATTATATTAATAGGGTTTCCCTCCAGTGTGGGATAGTAATGAATTTGGAGATCAGTGCATTGGATAATGGCTTTTTCACACTGATTACATTCATACAGTTTCCCTCCAGTGTGGGTTATTTTATACCTTAAAAAATTACTACGATATGCAAAGGCTTTCCCACATTGACTACATTCATAGGGTTTCTCTACAGAATGGGTTATTTTATAACTTAAAAAGATTACCATGATATGCAAAGGTTTTCTCACATTGAATACATTCATAAGGTTTTTAACAGTGTGGGTTATTTTATAACTTAAAAAGATGATTATGAAACACAAAAGATTTACCACATTGATTACATTCATACGTCTACTACTTAGATTTTTTTTTCCTATTATGGGTTTGGAGACTACTGTCCGATGAAAAGGTTTTACCACATTGATTGTATCTGTAGGGTTCCTCCCTGGGTGGGTTCTTTTATGAATTTGGGGATGAGTGTTGTAAAAACACTTTACCACACTGAATACATTCTTAGTGTTTCTTGCTAGTATGCGTTTGGAGAGCACTGCTATGTATAAAGTCATTACACCAATGACTGCTTTCATAGGGTTTCTGCCTAGTATGGGTTCTTTTTGAATTTGGAGGAATCTTGTGAAATGGTTTTACCATGTAGATTTCATGCATAAGGTTGTAGTGAGATAGTCCTTCTGTGGCACTGACCACGCCCATTGGGGGTGGAGCCATGGGCGGAAGTGACCTGTGGAAGGAGGTTGGAGGGGGCCAGGAAGGCGCTCTCTTTCTAGCGTGACTCGGACAGGAGAGGATCGGGTTGAATTTCCTGGTGTTCATCTGTCTAGGTTGTAAGTTATTTCTCCCTGAATAAACATCTATTCGGCCTATTTGTTTATCCTGATCCTTATTTACGGCAATATAAGGTTTCTCTCCAGCATGGGATATTTTGCACTGGAAGATGTATATGCATAGGCTTTACCACAAAGATTTCATGCCTAGGGTTCGTCTTCAGTATGGGCTATTTTATGCACTGGGATACTTCTATGCATAGGCTACAGTACAATGATTATACTCATAGGGTTTCTCTCCACTGTGCATTATGTTTTACATTACAAGAAATAAATTCTATGCATAGGCTTTATTACAAGGATGCAGTTCACAAGACTTCTGTCTATTATGTGTTCTTTTATGAAATAAGTTGATTCTTATCAAAAGGCTTTCAGACACTAATTATATTAATGGGATTTCTCTCCAGTGTGAGCTATTTTACGAATATGGAGATCAGTGTGTTGGGTAATGGGTTTCTAAAACTGATTGCATTCATAGGGTTTCTCTCCAGTGTGGGAAATTTTATACATTAGAAGATTACTATGATATGCAAAGGCATTCCCATATTGACTATATTCATAGGATTTCTCTACAGTGTGGGATATTATATAACTTAAAAATGATTAAAAGATTATAATGATATGCAAAGGTTTTACCACATTATTTACATTTATATGCCTTCTCTCTGATGTAAGTTCTAAAATAGGTTTGGAAATGAGTGTTGTGAAAACACGTTACCACGCTGATTACATTCATAGGGTTTTTTTTTTTTTTTAGTATGTGTTTGGACAGCACTGCTATGTATAAAGTCTTTACCACAATGACTACATTAATAGGAGTTCTGCATAGAATGGGTTCTTTAATGATTTTGGAGGACTCTAGTAAAAAAGGTTTTGCCACGTAGATTTCATTTATAGGGTTTCTGTCCATTATGGGTTATTTTATGTATTAGAAGATTAATCAATGTAGTAAAGCCTATGCACATAATTTAAATTCTTTGGAATTCTCTCTAGTATGTGTTCTTTCATGAAATTGCTTGATTCTTATGAAAAGGCTTTACCATATTGATTATATTCATAGTGATTCTCTGCAGTGTGTGTTATTTTATACATTAGATTACTATGATATAGAAAGGTTTTCTCACATTGAGTACTTTCATAGGGTTTCTCAACACAGTGGGTTATTTTATAACTGAAAAAGATTACTATGATATACAAAGTCTTTACCACATTGATTACATTCATAAAGCTTCTCCTTAGAACGTGTTCTATTATGGGTTATGAGACCACTGTCCTGTGAAACAGGTATACAACACTGATTATATTGACAGGGTGTCTCTCTTGTGGGAGTTCTTGTATGAATTTGGAGATGACTGTTCTGAAAACACTTAACAACACTGATTACATTCATAGGATTTCTCTACAGCATGGGTTATTTTATGCACAGGGAGACTTAAATGCATAGGCTTTATCACATTGAATAAACTCATAGGGTTTTTTTCTCTATTGTGGGTCATTTTATGCATTAGAAAACTTACAGTGTATGCATAGGCTTTGTTACAATACATAAGGCTATTCTACAGTATGGGTTCTTTTATGTATTTAGTTGAATCTTCTGAAAAGGCTTTCCCACACTGATTATATTCTTAGGAATTATCTTCAGTATGGGCTATTCTATAAATTTTGGGATCAGTGTGTTGGGAAATGGCTGTCTCACACTAAAAGCATTCATAGTGTTTCTCCACAGTGTGGGTCATATCATACTACTATATGCAAAGGCTTCCTCACATTGATTACATTATTAGGGTTTCTCTCCAGTATGATAAATTTTTTGCAATGGAAGACTTATATGCATAGGCTTTACCACATTGATTACATTCATAGAGTTTGTCTTAAGTATGGATTATTTTATTCACTGGGAGACTTGTATGCATAGGCTACACTTCAATGATTATACTCATAGGGTTTGTCTCCACTGTGGGTTATGTTTGACATTAGAAGAAATATATTTTATGCATAAGCTTAATTAGAATGATAAAATTCACAAGACTTCTCTCTGCTATGTATTCTTTTACAACATACATTGATTCATATGAAAAGGCTTTCAGACACTGATTATATTAATGGGTTTTCTCTCCAGTGTGGGCTATTTCATGAATTTGGAGCTCAAAGTGTTGGGTAATGGCTTTCTCACATTGATGACATTTATAAGGCTTCTCTCTGCTATGTGTTCTATTATGGGTTATAAGACTTCTGTCCAGTGATAAGGTTTTACCATATTGATTACATTGAGTGGGTTTCTTTTCAGCATGGGGTATTCTTTGCACTGGAAGACATATGCACAGGCTTTACTACATTGATTACATTCATAAGTTTTGTCTCCAGTATGGGTTATTTTATGCATGGGGAGACTTAAAGGCATAGGTGTTACCACAATGATTATACTCATAGAGTTTATCTGCACTGTAGGTTATATTATGCATAATAAGTAATACATTAAATACATAGGCTCTACTACAATGACAAAATACACAAGACTTCTGTCTACTGTGGGTTCTTTTGCAAAATGAGTTTTTTCTTGTGAAAAGGATTTCTCACACTGATTATATTCAGAGGATTTCTCTCCAGTGTGGGCTACTTTATGTATGAATTTGGAGATCAGTGACTTGGTTGATGGCTTTCTCACACTGAGTATATTCATACGGTTTCTCTCCAGTGTGGGTTCTTTTATATCATACAAGAATACTACTTTAGGCAAAGAATTTCTCGCATTGGTAATATTCATGGGGATTCTCTAAAGGATGGATTATTACATAACTTAAAAGGATTATTATTATATGCAAAGGTTTTACCACATTATTTACATTTATAGGGTTTCTCTCTGATGTAAGTTCTAAAATAGAGTTGGAAATAAGTGTTGTGAAAACATGTTACCAGGCTGATTACATTCATAGGTTTTCTTTCTAGTATGTGCTTGGAGAACACTGCTATGTATAAAGTCTACATTAATAGGAGTTCTGCCTAGAATGGGTTCTTTAATGATTTTGGAGGACTCTATTAAAAAAAAAGTTTTCCCATATAGTTTTCATTCATAGGGTTTCTGTCCATTATGGGTTTTTTATGAATTAGATGACATAATTATGTGCATAGGCTTTACTACATTGATTAAATTCTTAGGATTTGATCAAGTATGGGTTCTTTTATGAAATTGGTAGATTCTTGTGAAAAGGCATTCCCACGTTGATTGAATTCATAGTGAATCTTTGCAGTGTGTGTTATTTTATACTTTAGATGATTACTATGATATGCAAAGTATTTCTCACATTCATTACATTCATAGGGTTTCTATACAGGTTGGGTAATTTTATCACTTAAAAATATTAATATGATATGCAAAGGCTTTACCTCATTTATTGCACTCATAAGGCTTCTCCTTAGAATGTGGTCTATTATGGGTTAGGAGACTACTGTCCTGTGAAAAGAATATACACCATTGATTATGTTGACAGGGTATCTCTCTTGTGTGGGTTCTTGTATGAATTTGGAGATGACTGTTCTGAAAACACTTAACCACATTGATTACATTCATATGGTTTCTTCAAACATGGGGTATTTAATGCAAGGGGAGTCTTATATGCATAGGATTTACCATGTTAATTACACTCAAAGGATTTTCTTCTACTGTAGGTTATTTTATGCTTTAGAAGACAGATATTATAGGCATAGGCTTTTACAGTGTTTAAATTCATAAGACTTCTCTCTAGAATTGGTTTGTCTATGAAATTGGATGATTCTTGTTAAAAGTATTACCCACATTGGTTATATTCAAGGGATTTCTATCCAATTTGGGCAACTTTATGTATTTGGAAAGCAATGTGTTGGGAAATGGCTTTCCCACACTGACTACATTCATAGTGTTTTTCTGCAGTGCAGGTTATTTTATACCTTAGAAGATTACTATGGTATGCAAAGGCTTTCTCCCATTGATTACATTCATAGGGTTTCTCTACAGGGTG
Source organism: Phodopus roborovskii (assembly GCF_943737965.1). Taxonomy (NCBI): domain Eukaryota; kingdom Metazoa; phylum Chordata; class Mammalia; order Rodentia; family Cricetidae; genus Phodopus; species Phodopus roborovskii. The sequence continues at coordinate 7,812,369 of NW_026126646.1, read as the reverse complement.
GGTTATTTTATAACTTATAAAGATTACTATGATATGCTAAGGCTTTACCACATTGATTACATTCATGAGACTTCCCTCTACTAAGTATTCTATTATGATTTAGGAGACTACTGTCCTGTGGAAAGGTTTTACCACATTGATTACATTTTTAGGGTTTGTTCCTAGAGTGCCTTCCTGTATGATTTGCAGATGCCTCTTGTGAAAACTCTTTACCACACTGATTACATATATAGGGTTTCTTGCTAGTATGGGCTTGGAGAGCACTGCTATGTATACAGTCTTTACTGCAATGAATACATTCATAAGGATTCTGCCTAGTATGGTATATTTTATGAATTTAGAAGACTTTTATAAAACAGTTTTACTACACAGATTTCTTTCATAGGCTTTCTCTCTGGCATGAAATATCATTCTCACTGAAGACATATATATGCATAGGCGTTACCACATTGATTACATTGATAGAGTTTGTCTTCAGTAGGGTTATTTTTGCACTGGGAGACTTGCATGCATAGGCATTACCACAATGAATACACTCATAGGATTTCACTCCACTGTGGATTATTTTATGTATAAGAAATAATACATTATATACATAGTCTCTATAACAATGATAAAATCCACAAGACTTCTCTCTACTATGGGTTCTTTTGCGAAATAGGTTGTTTCTTGTGAAAAGGCTTTCTCATACTGATTATATTCAGAGGATTTCTCTCCATTGTTGGCTACTGTATGAATTCGGAGATCAGTGTCTTGGGTAATGGCTTTCTCACACTGATTATATTCATATAATTTTCTCTAGTGTGGGTTATTTTATACCTTAGAAGATTACTACTTTATGCAAAGGATGTTTCACATTGATAACATTCATAGGGCTTCTCTAAAGGATGGGTTATTACACACTCAAAAGGATTATTATGATATGCAAAGGCTTTACCAAATTATTTACATTTATAGGGTTTCTCTCTGATGTGAGTTCTAAAATAGATTTGGAAATGAGTATTGTGAAAACACGTTACCACGCTGACTACATTCAAACGGTGTCTTTTTAGTATTTGCTTGGAGAGCACTGTTACGTATAAATTCTTTAACACAATAACTACATTAGTAGGAATACTGCCTAGAATGGGTTCTTGAACGATTTTGCAGGACTCTATCCAATGTAGATATCATTCATAGGGTTTCTGTCCATTATGTGTTATTTTATTAATTAGAACACAAAATTAGGTGCATAGGTTTACTACATTGATTACATTCTTATGACTTCTATCTAGTATGTGTTCTTTTATGAAATTGGTTGATTCTTGTGAACAGGCTTTACTATAATGATTACATTCATAGTGATTCTCTGCAGTGCAGGTTATTTTATACCTTAGAAGTTTACTATGATATGCAAAGCTTTCTCACATTGATTACATTCATAGGATTTTCTACAGGGTGGATTACTATGATATACAAAGGCTTTACCACTTTGATGATATTCATAAGGCCTCTCTCTACTATGTTGTCTATTATGGATTAGGAGTCTACTGTCCTGTTATAAGGTTTCACTATATTGATTACATCGAATGGGTTTCTCATCAGCATGGGATACTTTTTGCACTGAAAGTTGTATATGAACAGGCTTTACTACATTGATTACACTAATATGCTTTCACTCCAGTATGGGTTAGTTTATGCACAGGAGACTTAAATGCATAGGCATTACCACAATGATTATACTCATAGGGTTTCTCTTTAGTGGGTGTTACTTTATGCATAAGAAGTAATCATTATATACATAGGCTCTAATACGATGATAAAATTCACAAGACTTCTATTTACTGTGGGTTCTTTTACAAAATATTTTTTTCTTGTGAAAAGGCTTTGTCACACTGATTATATTCATAGGATTTCTCTCCAGTGTGGGCTATTTTATGAATTTGCAGGTCAGTGTCTTGGGTAATGGCTTTTTCACACTGATTATATTCATACAGCTTCTCTCCGGGGTGGGTTATTTATACCTTACAAAATTACTACATTATGGCATAGGATTTTTCCCATTGATAACATTCAAAGGGTTTCTCTAAAGGGTGGGTTATTACATAACTTAAAAGGATTATTATGATATGCAAAGGTTTTACCACATTATTTTCTTTAATAGGGTTTCTCTCTGATGCGAATTCTAAAATAGATTTGGAAATGAGTGTTGTGAAAACACGTTACCACGCTGATTACATTCATAGTGTTTATTCCAGTATGTGTTTAGACAGCACTGCTATGTATAAAGTCTTTACCACAATGACTACATTAATAGGAGTTCTGCCTAGAATGGGTTCTTTAATGATTCCGGAGGACTCTATTAAAAAAGGTTTTTCCCACATAGATTTCATTCATAGGGTTTCTGTCCCTTATGGGTTATTTAATGAATTACAAGACTAAATTATGTCCATAGGCTTTACTACATAGATTAAATTCTTAGGAATTCTCTCTAGTGTGTATTCTGTTATGAAATTGGTTGACTCTTGTGAAAAGGCTTTCCCACATTGATTACATTCATTGTGATTCTCTGCAGTGTGTGTTATTTTATACCTTAGAAGATTACTATGATATGCAAAGGTTTCTCACATTCATTACATTCATAGGGTTTCTCTACAGGATGGGTTATTTTGTAACTTAACAAGATTACTATGATATGCAAAAGCATTACTGCATTGATTACATTCATAAAGCGTCTCCTTAGAATGTGGTCTATTATGGGTTAGGAGACTACTGTCCTGTGAAAAGAATATAAAATATTGATTATATTAACAGTGTGTCTCTCTTGTGTGGGTTCTTGTATGAATTTGGAGATGACTGTTCTGAAAACACTTAACAACACAGATTGCATTCATAGGGTTTCTCTCCAGCATGGGTTATTTTATGCATGGGGAGTCTTATATACATAGGCTTTACCACATTGATTATACTCAAAGGAGTTTTCTCTAGTATGGATTATTTTATGCTTTAGAAGACAGACATTGTAGGCATAGGCTTTTACAATGTTAAAATTCATAAGACTTCTCTCTAGAATGGGTTCTTTTACAAAATTGGTTGATTCTTATGAAAAGTCTTTCCCACATTGGTTATGTTCAAGGGATTTCTATCTAGTGTAGGCTATTTTATGAATTTGGAGAGCAGTGTGTTGGGAAATAGCTTTCCCACACTGAGTACATTCATAGTGTTCGTCTGCATTGCAGGTTATTTTATAAATTTGAAGATTACTATGATATGCAAAGGCTTTCTCCCATTGATTACATTCATAGGGTTTCTCTACAGGATGGGATATTTTATTACATATAAAGATTACTATAATATACTAAGTCTTTACCACATTAATTACATTCATAAGACTTCCCTCTACTATGTATTCTATTATGATTTAGGAGACTACTGTCATGTGGAAAGGTTTTACCACATTGATCACACTTTTAGGGTTTGTACCTAGGGTGCCTTCCTGTATGATTTGCAGATGACTGTTGTGAAAACTCTTCACCACACTGATTACATGTATAGGGTTTCTTGTTAGTATGTGCTTGCAGAGCACTGCTATATACATTCTTTACTGCAATGACTACATTCATAAGGATTCTGCCTAGTATGGTATATTTTATGAATTTGGAAGACTCATAAAACAGTTTTCCCACATATATTTCTTTCATAGGGTTTCTCTCCGGCATGAATTATGATTTTCACTACAGACTTATATGCATAGGCTTTACTATATTGGTTACATTCATAGGCTTTTTCTCCAGTATGGGTTATTTTATGCACGGGGAGACTTGACGGCATAGGTGTTACCACAATGATTACATTCATAGGCTTTCCCTCCAGTGTTGGTTATTTTATGCATAAGAAGTAATATATTATATACAAAGGCTCTGTTACAACGATAAAATTCACGAGACTCCCCACTATGGGATCTTATGCGAAATAGGTTGTTTCTTGTGAAAAGGCTTTCTCACCTTGATTATATTCATAGGATTTCTCTCCAGTGTGGGCTTCTTTACAGAGATCAGTGTCTTGGATAATGGCTTTCTCACACTCTTTATATTGATGCGGTTTCTATCCAGTGTGGGTTATTGTATACCTTAGAAGATTACTACTTTATGCAAAGGCTTTCTATCATTGATAATAGTCATTGGGGTTCTCTAAAGGGTGGGTAGTTATATAACTTAAAAAGATTATTATAATATGCTAAAAGTTTCAAGTTGATGTGACTTCCTAAATAGATTTGGAAATGAGTATTATGAAAAATCGTTACCAAGCTTATTACATTCATAGGGTTTCTTTATAGTATATGTTTGGACAGTCCTTACCACAATGACAACATTAATAGATGTTTTGCATGGATGGGTTCTTTAATGATTTTGGAGGACTCTATTAAAAAAGGTTTTCCCACATAAATGTCATTCATAGGGTTTCTGTCCATTATGGGTTATTTTATGAATTATAAGACTATATTATATGCACAGGCTTTACTACATTGACCAAATTAGGACTTCCCTCTAGTATGTGTTCTTTTATAGAATTGGTTGATTCTTGTGAAAAGGCTTTCCCACATTGATTACATTCATATTGATTCTCTGCAATGCAGGTTATTTTATCCCTTAGAGGATTACTATCATATGCAAAGGCTTTCTCACATTGATTACATTCATAGAGTTACTCTACATGGTGGGGTATTTTATAACTGAAAAAGATTATTATGATATGCAAAGGTTTTACACATCATTTACATTTATACAGGTTCTATCTGATGTGAGTTCTAAAATGAATTTGGAAATGAGAGTTGTGAAACACTTTACAATGCTGATTACATTAATCGGGCTTCTTTGTAGTATGTGTTTGGAGAACAGTAATATGTATAAATTGATTAATACAATGACTACATGAATAGGAGTTCTGCCTAGAATGGCTTCTTTAATGATTTTGGAGGACTCTGTTAAATAGATTTCATTCATAGGGTTTCTGTCCCTTATGGGTTATTTTATGTATTGAGAGACTAAATTATCTGCATAGGTTTACTACATTGATTAAGTTCTTAGGATTTCGCTCTAGTATGTGTCCTTTTATGAAATTGGTTGTTTCTTGTGAAAAGGCTTTCCCACAATGATTACATTCATAGTGATACTCTGCAATGCGGGTCATTTTCTAACGTAGAAGATTACTATCATATGCAAAGGCTTTCTCACATTGATTACATTCATACATTTTCTATACAGGGTGGGTTCTTTTATAACTTAAAAAGATTACAATGATATGCAAAGGCTTTACCACATTGATTACATTTATACGGCTTCACTCTATTATGTGTTCTATTATACGTTAGGAGACTACTTTGCTTTAATAAGGTTTTACCATGTTGATTACATTGATACAGTACATTTTCAGCATGGGATATTTTTTGCACTGGAAGAAATACCTTATATGCATAGAATTTTTTACAAAGATAAATTTCAAGCAACTTTGCTCTAGAAAGGGTTCCTCTATGAAATATGTTGATTCTTGTGAAAAGGCTTTTCACACTGATTATATGAATAGGGTTTCTCTCCAGTGTAGGCTATGTTATGAATTTGGAGCTCAGTGGGTAGGGTAATGGCTTTTTTTACCCTGAGTACATTAATAAAGTTTCCCACCAGTGTAGGCTATATTATACCTTAGAAAATTACTATGATATGCAAAAGCTTTTCTACATTGACTACATTCATAGGGTTTCTCTACAGGATGGATTATTATATAACTTAAATGTTTACTATGATATGGAAAGGCTTTCTCACATTGAATACATTCATAGGGTTTTAAACAGGGTGAGTTATTTTACAACATGCAAAGATTATTATTATATGCCAAGGCTTTACCACATAGATTACTTTCATAAGGCTTCACTCTAGTATTTGTTCTATAATGTTTTAGGAGACTATTGTCCTGTGAAAAGGTTTTACCACATTGATTAAATATTTAGGGTTTGTCCCTGGAGTGGGTTCTTGTATGAATTTGGAGATGATTGTACTAGAAACATTTTACCACTCTGATTACATTCATAGGGTTTCTCTCTAATATGAGTTTGGATAACACTGGTCTGTATACAGTTTTACCACATTGATTACATTCATGGGCTTCAATCTACTATCGTTCTAGTATGAATGTGGAGAACACTTTATAAATTGTTTTACGAGGTAGATTTCGTTCATAGGGTTTCTCTCCAGCACGGGTTAGTTTTGCACTGAAGAGTTATATGCATAGGCTTTACCACACTGATTCCATTCATAGGATTTGCATTCAGTATGGGTTATTTTATGAACTGGTAGACTTGAATGCATAGGCAATACCACAATGATTATAATCATATGGTTTCGTTCCACTAAGGGTTTTTTTTTTTTTGGCATTATAAGAATTACATTATATGCATAAGTTTTTTACAATAACAAAGTTCACAAGACGTCACTCTAGTATGGGTTCTTTTAGGAAATAGGTGATTGTTGTGAAAGGCTTTCCCACACTGATTATACTCGTGGGATTTCTCTCCTGTGTGGGCTATTTTATGAATTTGGAGATCAGTGTGTTTGGTAATGGCTTTCTCACAATGATTACATACATAGGGTTTCTATCCAGTGTGAGTTATTTTACAACATAAAAAGATTACTATGAGATGCAAAGGCTCTACCACATTGATTCCATGCATAAGGCTTGCTCTCTACTGTGTGTTCTATTATGTTTATGTCTTGTGAAAAGGTTTTACCACATTGATTAGATTCTTATGGTTTTTCTCTGGGGTGGGTTCTTGTTTGAATTTGGAGATGAGTGTTTCTTGCTAGTATGTGTTCGCAGAACACTGCTATGTATGAAGTCGTTACTGCAATCACAACATTCATATGGGTTCTGTCTAATATGGGTTCTTTTATGAATTTATAGGAATCTTGTAAAACGGTTTCCTCATGAATATTTCATTCATAGGTTTTTCTCACCACTGTGAGATATTTAAGAAATTGGAAGATCAGTGTGTTCTAAATAGCTGTCTCGCATTAACAACATTGACTGTGTTTCTCTGTAGTGTGGGTTATTTTATACATTACATGATTACTAGGATATGCAAAGGCTTTCTCATATTAACAACATCCATAGGGTTTCTCTAAAGGGAGGGTTATTTTATAACTTATAAAGATTACTATGATATGCAATGGCTTAACAGCATTGATTACATTCATAAGACTTCTCTCTAGTATTTGTTCTTAGGAGACTAAGAATGTTTTCACCACATTGAGTCATTTTATAACTTTTCTCTGGTGTGGGTTCTAACATGAATTTTCAAAAGTCTATTCTGAAAATGATTACATTCATTGGATTTCTCTCTATTATGTATTTGTTCACCACTGCTCTGTATAAAGTCTTTACCATATTGACTACATTCCTATGGCTTCTCTCTATGATGAGTTCTTTTAGGAATTAGGAGAACCCTTGTAAAAAGATTTTCCCACTTAGATTTCATCCCTAGGTTTTCTCTCCACCATGGGTTATTTTTGCACTGGAAGACTTATATGCCTAGGCATTACCACATTGATTACATTCATAGGGTTCTCTTCAGTATGGCTTATTTTATGCACTGGTAGACTTGTATGCATAGGCTATACCTAATTGATTATATTCATAGGGTTTATCTACAGTGTGAGTTATTTTAGGGATTAGAAGGCTTGCATTGAATGCATAAGCTTCATTCCAATGACAAAATTCATTAAACTTATCCGTATTTTGGGTTCTTTTATGAAACTAGTTGAGTCTTTTGAAAAAGCTTTGGAACAATGATTGTATTCATAGGGTTTCTCTCCAGTGTTGGCTATTTAAATGAGCATGGAGAACAGCGTGTTGGTACATGGCTTTAAAACTGATTACATTTATTGGGATTCTCTCATATATGGGTTATTTTATACCTTAGGAGATTACTACGATGTGCAAAGGTTTTCTCAAGTTAGTTACATTGATAGGGTTTCTCAAAAGGAGGGGTTATTTTACAACTTATAAAGATTACTATGATATGCTAAGGCTTTCCCTCTTTAATTACATTCATAATGCTTCCCTCTCCTATGTGTTCTATTATGTTTTGCGAGACTACTGTCCTATGGAAAGATTTTACCACATTGATTACATTTTTAGGAGTTTGTCCTGTATGATTTTGGAGGTGACTGTTGTGAAAACACTTTATCACACTGATTACATTCATAGCATTTCTTGCTAGTATGTGCTTGGAGAGCACTGCTATGTATACAGTATTTTTTTTGCAATGACTCCATTCATAAGGATTCTGCCTACAGTGGGTTCTATTGTAAATTTAGAAGACTCATGTAAAACAATATTCCCACATAGACTTCTTTCATAGGGTTTTTCTCCACCATGGGTTATGGTTTTCACTGAGGACTTATATGCATAGGCTTTACCACATTGATTACATTCATAGGATTAGTCTTCAGTATGTTTATTTTATGCAATGGGAGACTTTTATGCATAGGCGTTACCACTATGATTATAGTCATATGTTTTCCCTCCCGTGTGGGTTATTTTATGCATAAGAGGTAATATATTACATGCATAGGCTTTATTATTATAAAATTCATGAGATTTCTCACCACTATGGGTTCTTTTGTGAAATAGGTCGATTCTTGTGAAAAGGCTTTCTTACACTGATTATATTCATAGGATTACCCTCTAGTTGGGCTACTTTATGAATTTGGAGATCAATGTCTTGGGAAATGGCTTTCTCACACTGATTACATTCTTAGGTTTTCTCTGCAGTGTGGGTTATTTTATTCCAAGGAGAGTACTATGATGTGCAAAGGCTTTCTCACATTATAACACTCATAGGTGTTCTCTAAAGGGTAAGTTATTATATAACGTTAAAAGATTATTATTATATGCAAGGTTTTACCACATTATTTACTTATACAGGTTCTCTGTGATTTGAGTTCTAAAATGAATTTGGAAATGAGAGTTGTGAAAACACTCTATCACGCTGATTACATTCATAGGGCTTCTTTGTAGTGTGTGTTTGGAGGGCAGTGCTATGTATAAATTGTTTAACACAATGACTACATGAATAGGAGTTCTACCTAGAATGGGTTCTTTAATGATTTTGGAGGTCTCTGTTAAAAAAGGTTTCCCCACATATATTTCATTCATAGGGTTTCTGTCCATTATGGGTTATTTTATGTATTAAGAGACTAAATTATGTGCATAGGTTTACTACATTGATTAAATTCGTAGGACTTCTTTATAGTATGTCTTCTTTTAGGAAATTGGTTGTTTGTTCTGAAAAGGCATTCCCACGTTATTACATCCATAGTGTTTCTCTGCAGTGTGGGTTATTTTATACCTTAGAAGAAGGTATCTATGATGTGCAAAGGATTTCTCAATTGAGCACAACATAGGGTTTCTCTACAGGGTGAGTTATTTTACAACTTAAAAAGATTACTAGGCTATGCAATGGATTTACCACATTGATTACATTCATAACTCTTCTCCTTAGAATGTATTCTATTATGGGTTAGGAGACTACTGTCCTGTGAAAAGGATATACAACATTGATTATATTGATAGGATGCCTCTGTTGTGTGCGTTCTTATGAATTTGGAGATGCCTAGTCTGAAAACACTTAACCACACTGATTACATTCATAGCATTTGTCTCAAGCATGGGTTATTTTAAACTCAACCAGGGAACATAAAAGATGGAGACATAACATAAAAGATGGACTTCTCTAGTATGGGTTCTTTTATGAAATTGGTTGATTCTTGTGAAAAAGCATGGCCACCTTGATTACATTTATGGTGATACTCTGCAGTGCGGGTTATTTTAAAACTTAGGAGATTAATATCATATGCAAAGCCTTTCTCCCATTGATAACATCCATAGCTTTTCTCTACAGGGTGGGTCAGTTTATAACTTAAAAAGATTACAATGATATGCAAAGGCTTTACCACGTTGATTACATTTATACGGCTTCCCTCTATTATGTGTTCTATTATAGGTTAGGAGACTACTTTGCTTTGATAAGGTTTTACATGTTGATTAATTGATACGGTACCTCTTCAACATGGGATATTTTTTGCACTGGAAAAAATACCTTATATGCGTAGAAGTTTTTACAATGATAAATTTGAAACGATATCACTCTAGTATGGGTTCTTCTATGAAATACGTTCATTCTTGTGAAAAGGCTTTCCACACTGATTATACTAAGAGGGTTTCTCTCCAGTGTAGGCCATGTTATGAATTTGGAGATCAGTGTGTTGGGTAATGGCTTTTTCACCCTGAGTACGATAATAACCTTTACCTCCAGTGTGGGTTATTTTATACCTTAGAAAATTACTACAAAATGCAAAGGCATTCCCACATTGACTACATTCATAAGGATTCACTACAGGATGGGTTATTTTATAACTTAAAAGTTTACTATGATATGCAAAGGCTTTCTCACATTGAATAGAATCATACGGTTTCCCTAAAGGGAGGGTTATTTTATAACTTAAAAAGATTACTATGATAGCCATAGGCTTTCTCCCATTGAATACATTCATAAGGTTTCTATACAGGGTGGGTTGTTTTATAACATCCAAAGATTATTATTATATGCCAAGGCTTTATCACATAGATTACATTCATAAGGCTTCACTCTAGTATTTGTTCTATTAATTTTTAGGAAACTACTGTCCTGTGAAAAGGTTTTACCACATTGATTAAATATTTAGAGTTTGTCCCTGGAGTGGGTTCTTGTATGAATTTGGAGATGATTGTTCTAGAAACACTTTACCACACTATTTACATTCATAGGGTTTCTCTCTAATAAGAGTTTGGATATCAAGGCTCTGTATAAAGTTTTACCACATTGATTACTTTCATGGGGCTTCAATCTAGTATTGTTCTTATATGAATGTGGAGAACACTTCCAAATGGTTTTACAAAGTAGATTTCATTCATAGGGTTTCTCTCCATCATGGGTTAGTTCTTGTACTGAAGAGTTGTATGCATAAGCTTTACCACACTGATTCCATTCATAGGATTTGCTTTCAGTTTGAGATATTTTATGAATTGGTAGACTTGTATGCATAGGCTATAACAAAATGATTATACTCATATGGTTTCTCTCCACCGAGCTTTTTTTTTTTTTTTTTGGCATAAGAAGAATTACATGATCTGCATAAGTTTTCCTACAATAACAAAATTCACAAGACTTCGCTCTAGTATGGGTTCTTTCATGAAATACGTTGAATCTTGTGAAAAGGCTTTCCCACACTGATTATACCCATGGGATTTCTCTCCAGTGTGGGCTATTTTATGAATTTGGAGATCAGTGTAATGGGTAATGGCTTTCTCACAATGATTTCATACATAGCGTTTCTTTGCAGTGTGGTTTATTTTATAACATAAAAAGATTACTATGATATGCAAAGGCTCTACCACATTGATTCCACACATAAGGCTTCTTTCTACTGTGTGTTCTATTATGTTTTAGGAGCGGACTGTCCTGTGAAAAGATTTTACCACATTGATTAGATTCTTAGGGTTGTTCCCTGGGATGGGTTCTTGTTTGAATGTGGATATGAGTGTTGTGAAAACACTTTACCACATCACTACATTCATGTGGTTTCTTGCTAGTATGTGTTTTCAGAGCACTGCTATGTACCAAGTCGTTACTGCAATCACGACATTCATAGAGGTTCTGCCTAGTATGGGTTCTTTTAGGAGTTTAGAGGATTCTTCTAAAACGGTTATCTCATGAAGATTTCATTCATAGATTTTTCTCTCCACTGTGGGCTATTTTAGAAATTGGGACATCAGTGTGTTTGAAATACCTGTCTCGCATTGAATACATTGACTGTGTTTCTCTGCAGTGTGGGTTATTTTGTACCTTACAAGAATACTACCACATGCAAAGGCTTACTCATGTTGACACATCCATTGGCTTTCTCTAAAGGGAGAATTATTTTATAACTTAAAAAGATTACTGTGATAGGCAAAGGCTTAACAGCAGTGATTACATTCATAAGACTTCTCTAGTATTTGTTCTGTTATGTTTTAGGACACTACTATCCTGTAAAACGTTTTTTAACACATTGAGTCATTTTATAGCTTTTCTCTGGTGTGGTTTCTAAAATGAATTTTGAAAAGCCTATTCTGAAAGCACTTTACTACACTGATTACATTCCTTGGATATCTCTCTATTGTGTGTTTGTTCACCCCTGCTCTGTATACAGACTTTACCATATTGACTACATTCCTATGGCTTCTCTCTATGATGAGTTCTTTTAGGAGTTAGAAAAACCCTTGTAAAAAGATTTTCCCATTTAGATTTCATCCCTAGGTTTTCTCTCCACCATGGGTTATTTTTGCACTGGAAGACCTATATGCCTAGGCATTACCACATTGATTACATTCATAGGGTTCTCTTCAGTATGGCTTATTGTATGCACTGGTAGACTTGTATGCCTAGGCTATACCTCATGATTATACTCATAGGGTTGATCTACAGTGTGAGTTATTTTAGGGATTAGAAGACTTGCATTAAATGCATAGGCACCATTCCAATGACAAAATTCATTAAACTTTTCCTTAGGGTTTTTTTTTTTTTTTTTTTTTTTTTTTTAATGAAACTGAGTCTTTTGGCAAGGCTTTCGCTCACTGATTTTATTAACAGGGTTTCTCTCCAGTGTTGGCTATTTAAATGAACTTGGAGAACAGTGTGTCAGTACATGGCTTTCAAACTGATTACACTCATAGGGTTTCTCTCCAATGTGGGTTATTTTATACCTTAGGAGATTACTACGATGTGCAAAGGCTTTCTCAAATTAATTACATTAATAGGGTTTCTATAAAGGGTGGGTTATTTTATAACTTATACAGATTACTATGATATGCTAAGGCTGTACCTCATTAATTACATTCATAATGCTTCCCTCTATGTGTTCTATTATATTTTAGAAGACTACTGTCCTGTGGAAAGGTTTACCACACTGATTACATTTTGAGGGGTTTGTCCTGTATGATTTTGGAGGAGACTGTTGTGAAAACACTTTACCACACTGATTAAATTCATAGCGTTTCTTGCTAGTATGTGCTTCGAGAGCACTGCTATGACTCCATTTATAACGATTCTGCCTACAATGGGTTCTATTATGAATTTGGAAGACTCATGTAAAACAGTATTCCCACGTAGACTTCTTTCATAGGGTTTCTCTTGGGCATGGGTTATGGTTTTCACCGAAGACTTACAAGCATTGGCTTTACCACATTGATTACATTCAAAGGATTTGTCTTCAGTATGGTTCTTTTATGCACTGGGAGACTTGTATGCATACGCATTTCCACTATGTTTATATTCACATGTTTTCTCTCCCGTGTGGGTTATTTTATGCATAAGAAGTAATATATTAGTTGCATAGGCTTTATTACTAAGATAAAATTCACATGATTTCTCTCTACCATGGGTTCTTTTGCAAAATAGGATGTTTCTTGTAAAAAAGCTTTCTCACACTGATTATATTCATAGGATTTCTCTCCAATGTGATCTACTTTATGAATTTGGAGACCAGTGTCTTGGGGAATGGCTCTCTCACACTGATTACATTCATTAGTTTTCTCTCCAGTGTGGCTTAATTTATACCTTAGGAGAGTACTACGATGTGCAAAGGGTTTCTCACATTGATAACATCCATAGGGTTTGTCTAAAGGGTGGGTTATTATATAACTTAAAAAGATTATTATGATATGCAAAGGCTTTCCCACATTGACTATATTCATAGGGTTTCTCTACAGGGTAGGTTAAACGGTTTTCTCGTGAAAATTTCATTCATAGGATTTCTCACCACTTTGACCTATTTTAGAAATTGGGAGATTATTGTGTACGAAATAGCTGCCTCGCATTGAATACATTCATTGTGTTTGTCTCTAGTGTGGGTTATTTTATTCCTTAGGAGAGTACTACGATGTGCAAAAGCTTTCTCACATTGAAAACATTCATAGGGTTCTTCTAAAGGGAGGGTTATGACTTAAAATGATTATTATGATATGCAAAGGTTACCACATTATTTACATGTATAGAGGTTCTCTCTAAAGTGAGTTCTAAAATGAATTTGGAAATGAGTGTTGTGAAAACACTTTACAACGCCGATTACATTCATAGGGCTTCATTGTAGTATGTGTTTGGAGAACAGTGCTATGTATACATTGTTTAACACAATGACTACATGAATAGGAGTTCTGCCTAGAATGGCTTCCTTAATGATTTTGGAGGACTCTCTTAAAAATGGCTTTTCCACATAGATTTCATTCATGGGGTTTATGTCCAATATGGGTTATTTTATGTATTAAGAGACTAAATTATGTACATAGGTTTACTACAATAACTAAGTTTTTAGGACTTCTCTAGTATGTGTTCTTTTATGAAACTGGTTGAGTCTTGTGAAAAAGCATGCCCACATTGATTACGTTTATGGTGATACTCTACAGTGCGGGTCATTTTATAACTTTTCAGATTACTATCATATGGAAAGGCTTTCGCACATTGATTACATTCATAGCTTTTCTCTACAGGGTGGGTAATTTTATAACTTAAAAAGATTAGAATGATATGCAAAGGCTTTACCACCTTAATTACATTTATGCGGCTTCACTCTATTATGTGTTCTATATAGGTTAGGAGAAAACTTTGCTTTCATAAGGTTTTACCATGTTGATTACATTCATACGGTACCTCTTCAGCATGGGATTTTTATTTGCACTGGAAGAAATACCTTATATGCATAGAAATTTTTACAATGATAAATTTCAAACAAATTCGCACTAGTATGGGTTAACTATGAAATAGGTTGATTCTAGTGAAAAGGCTTTCCACACTGATTATACTAAGAGGATTTCTCTCCAGTGTGGGATATGTTATGAATTTGGATATCAGTGTGTTGGGTAATGTCTTTTTCACCCTGAGTATGTTAATAACCTTTCCCTCCAGTGTGGGTTATTTTATGTACTGGAAGACTTGTATGCCTAGGCTATACCTTATGATTATACTCATAGGGTTTATCTACAGTGTGAGTTATTTTAGGGATTAGAAGACTTGCATTAAATGAATAGACACCATTCCAATGACAAAATTCATTAAACTTATCCTTAATTTGTTTTTAATGGAACTGGTTGAGTCTTGTGACAAGGCTTCCGCACACTGATTATATTCATATCCAATAGCCAAATAGTGTTGGCTATTTAAATGAACTTGGAGAACAGTGTATTGGTACATGGCTGTAAAACTGATTACACTCATAGGGTTTCTCTCCAATGTGGGTTATTTTATACCTTAGGAGATAATTATGTTGTGCAAAGGCTTTCTCAAATTAACTACATTAATAGGGTTTCTATAAAGGGTGGGTATTTTATAACTTATAAAATTACTATGATATGCTAATGCTATACCTCATTAATTACATTCATAATGCTTCCCTCTACTATGTGTTCTATTATGTTTTAGGAGACTACTGTACTGTGGAAAGGTTTTTCGACACTGTTTACATTTTGAGGAGTCTGTCCAGTATGATTTTGGAGGTGACTGTTGTGAAAACACTTTACCACACTGCTTACATTCTTAGCATTTCTTGCTAGTAAGTGCTTGCAAAGCACGGCTATGTATACAATATTTTCTGCAATGTATCCGTTCATAAGGATTCTGCCTAGAATAGGTTCTATTATGAATATGGAAGACTCATGTAAAACAGTATTGCCACGTAGACGTCTTTCATAGGGTTTCTCTCGGGCATGGGTTATGGTTTTCACTGAAGACTTATATGCATAGGCTTTACCACATGGATTACATTCAAAGGATTTGTCTTCAGTATGGTTCTTTTATGCACTGGGAGTCTTGTATGCCTACGCATTACCACTATGATTATACTCACATGTTTTCTCTCCCGTGTGGGTTATTTTATGCCTAAGAAGTAATATATTACTTGCATAGTCTTTATTACTATGATAAAATTCACAAGATTTCTCTCTACCATGGGTTCTTTTGCAAAATAGGTTGTTTCTTGTGAAAAAGCTTCCTCACACTGACTATATTCATAGGATTTCTCTCCAGTGCGGGCTACTTTATGAATTTGGAGATCAGTGTCTTGGGAAATGGCTTTCTCACACTGATTATATTCATAGGTTTTCTCTCCAGTGTGGCTTATTTTATTCCTTAGGAGAGTACTACGATGTGCAAAGGCTTTCTCACATTGATAACATCCATAGGGTTTGTCTCAAGGGTGGGTTATTATATGAATTAAAAAGGTTATTATGATATGCAAATGCGTTGCCACATTGACTATATTCATAGGGTTTCTCTACAGGGTGGGTTATTTTATAACTTAAATGTTTACTATGATATGCAAAGGCTTTCCAACATTTCATAGATTCATAGGGATTCTCTAAAGAGAGGGTTATTTTATAACTTAAAAAGATTACTATAATAGGCATAGGCTTTCTCACATTGACTATATTCATAAGGTTTCTATACAGGGTGGGTTATTTTATAACTTAAATGTTTACTATGATATGCAAAGGCTTTCCAACATTTCATAGATTCATAGGGATTCTCTAAAGAGAGGGTTATTTTATAACTTAAAAAGATTACTATAATAGGCATAGGCTTTCTCACATTGACTATATTCATAAGGTTTCTATACAGGGTGGGTTATTTTATAACATAAAAAGATTATTATTATATGCCAAGGCTTTACCACATAGATTACATTCATAAGGCTTCACTCTTGTATATTTTATATTATGATTTAGGAGACTATTCTCCTGTGAAAAGGTTTTACCATGTTGATTAAATATTTAGGGTTTGTCCATGGAGTGGGTTTTAGTGTGAATTTGGAGATGATTGTTCTAGAACCACTTTACCACACTGATTACATCCATACGGTTTCTCTCTATTATGAGTTTGGATAACACTACTCTGTATAAAGTTTTACTACATTGATTACATTCATGAGGCTTAAATCTAGTATCATTCTTATATTTGGAGGACTCTTGCTAAATGGTTTTACAACATAGATTTCGTTCATAGGATTTCTCTCCAGCATGGGTTACTTTTACACTGAAGAGTTGTATGCATAGGATTCCATTCATAGGATTTGCATTCAGTATGGGTTATTTTATGAACTGGTAGACTTGTATGCACACACAATGATTATACTCATATGGTTTCTCTCCACCAAGCGTTTTTTTTTTTTTCTTCTTTTTTCCATAAGAAGAATTACATGGTATGCATAAGTTTTCTTACAATAACAAAATTAATAAGGCTTCAGTCTAGTATGGTTCTTTTATGAAATAGGTTGATTCTTGTGAAAAGGCTTTCCCACACTGATTATACACATGGAATTTCACTCCAGTGTGGGCTATTTTATGAATTTGGAGATCAGTGTGTTGGGCAATGGCTTTCTCGAAATGATTTCATACATAGCGTTTCTTTCCAGTGGGGGTTATTTTATAACATAAAAAGATTACTATGATATGCAAAGGCTCTGCCACTTTGATTCCATACATAAGGCTTCTTCCTATTCTGTGTTGTATTATGTTTTAGGAGCGGACTGTCCTGTGAAAAGATTTTACCACATTGATTAGATTCTTAGGGTTGTTCCCTGGGGTGGGTTCTTGTGTGAATGTGGATATGAGTGTTGTGAAAACACTTTACCACATCATTACATTCATGGGGTTTCTTGCTAGTATGTGTTTGCAGAGCACTGCTATGTATGAAGTCGTTACTGCAATCACGACATTCATAGAGGTTCTGCCTAGTATGGGTTCTTTTAGGAGTTTAGAGGATTCTTGTAAAACGGTTGTCTCAGGAAGATTTCATTCATAGGTTTTCTCACCACGTTGACCTATTTTAGAAATTGGGAGATCAGTGTGTTTGAAATAGCTGTCTCGCATTGAATACATTGACTGTGTTTCTCTGCAGTATGGGTTATTTTATACCTTACAAGAATACTACCACATGCAAAGGCTTTCTCATATTGACACATTCATTGGCTTGCTCTAAAGGGAGAATTATTTTATAACTTAAAAAGATTATTGTGATAGGCAAAGGCTTAACAGCAGTGATTACATTCATAAGACTTCTCTCTAGTATTTGTTCTATTATGTTTTAGGATACTACTATCCTGTAAAACGTTTTTTAACACATTGAGTCATTTTATAGCTTTTCTCTGGTGTGGTTTCTAAAATGAATTTTGAAAAGCCTATTCTGAAAGCACTTTACTACACTGATTACATTCCTTGGATATCTCTCTATTATGTGTTTGTTCACCACTGCTCTGTACACAGACTTTACCATATTGACTACATTCCTATGGCTTCTCTCTATGAGGAGTTCTTTTAGGAGTTAGGAAAACCCTTGTAAAAAGATTTTCCCATTTAGATTTCATCCCTAGGTTTTCTCTCCACCATGGGTTATTTTTGCACTGGAAGACTTATATGCCTAGGCATTACCACATTGATTACATTCATAGGGTTCTCTTCAGTATGGCTTATTGTATGCACTGGTAGACTTGTATGCCTAGGCTATACCTCATGATTATACTCATAGGTTTTATCTACAGTGTGAGTTATTTTAGGGATTAGAAGACTTGCATTAAATGCATAGGCACCATTCCAGTGACAAAATTCATTAAACTTATCCTTAGTTTTGTATTTTGTTTTTTTTTTTTAATGGAACTGGTTGAGTCTTTTGACAAGGACACTGTTTATATTCATAGGGTTCCTCTCCAGTGTTGGCTTTTTAAATGAACTAGGAGAACAGTGTGTTGGTACATGGCTTTCAAACTGAAATAATGTGGGTTGTATTATACTTTAGGAGATTACTACGTTGTGCAAAGGCCTTCTCAAATTATTTACATTAATAGGGTTTCTATATAGCGTGGGTTATTCTATAACTTATTAAATTACTATGATATGCTAACACTATACCTCATTAAATACATTCATAACGCTTCCCTCTACTATGTGTTCTATTATGTTTTAGGAGACTACTGTCCTGTGGAAAGGTTTTTCCACATTGTTTACATTTTGAGGGGTCTGTCCTGTATGATTTTGGAGGTGACTGTTGTGAACACACTTTACCACACTGCTTACATTCATAGCATTTCTTGGTAGTACGTGCTTGCAGAGCATGGCTATGTATACAGTATTTTCTGCAATGTATTCGTTCATAAGGATTCTGCCTAGAGTAGGTTCTATTATGAATTTGGGAGACTCATGTAAAACAGTATTCCCACGTAGACGTCTTTCATAGGGTTTCTCTCGGGCATGGGTTATGGTTTTCACTGAAGACTTATATGCATAGGCTTTACCACATTGATTATATTCAAAGGATTTGTCTTCAGTACGGTTCTTTTATGCACTGGGAGTCTTGTATGCATACGCCTTACCACTATGATTATACTCACATGTTTTCTCTCCCTTGTTGGTTATTTTATGCCTAAGAACTAATATATTACTTGCATAGGCTTTATTACTATGATAAAATTCACAAGATTTCACTCCACCATGGGTTCTTTTGCAAAATAGGTTGTTTCTTGTGAAAAAGCATTCTCACACTGATTATACTCACAGGATTTCTCTCCAGTGCGGGCTACTTTATGAATTTGGAGATCAGTGTCTTGGGGAATGGCTATCTCACACTGATTACATTCATAGGTTTTCTCTCCAGTGTGGCTTATTTTATTCCATAGGAGAGTACTACGATGTGCAAAGGCTTTCTCACATTGATAACATCCATAGGGTTTGTCTAAAGGGTGGGTTATTATATGAATTAAAAAGATTATTGTGATATGCAAATGCTTTCCCACATTCACTATATTCATAGGGTTTCTCTACAGGGTGGGTTATTTTATAACTTCAATGTTTACTATGATATGCAAAGGCTTTCCCACATTCAATAGATTCATAGGGATTCTCTAAAGAGAGGGTTATTTTATAACTTAAAAAGATTACTATGATAGCCATAGGCTTTCTCCCATTGAATACATTCATAAGGTTTCTATACAGGGTGGGTTATTTTATAACATAAAAAGATTATTATTAGATGCCAAGGCTTTACCTCATAGATTACATTCATAAGGCTTCACTCTAGTATTTTTTCTATTATGATTTAGGAGACTCCTGTCCTGTGAAAAGGTTTTACCACATTGATTAAATATTTATGGTTTGTCCCTGGAGTGGGTTCTTGTATGAATTTGGAGATGATTGTTCTAAAAAGACTTTACCACATGGATTGCATCCATAGGGTTTCTAATATGAGTTTGGATAACACTGCTATGTATAAAGTTTTACAACATTGATTACATTCATGAGGCTTCAATCTAGTATCATTCTTATATGAATGTGGAGAACACTTGCAAAATGGTTTTACAAGGTAGATTTCATTCATAGGGTCTCTCTCCAGAACGGTTTAGTGTTTGTACTGAAGAGTTGTATGCATAAGTTTTACCACACTGATTCCATTTATAGGATTTACTTTCAGTATGGGTTATTTTATGAACTGGTAGACTTGTATGCATAGGCTATTCCACAATGATTATACTCATAAGGTTTCTTTCCACCGAGCGTTTTTTTTTTTTTCTTTTTTGCTTAAGAAGAATTACATGATATGCATAAGTTTTCCTACAATAACAAAATTCACAAGATTTCGCTCTGGTGTGGGTTCTTTTATGAAATAGGTTGATTCTTGTGAAAAGGCTTTCCCACACTGATTATACCCATAGGATTTCTCTCCAGTGTGGGCTATTTTATGAATTTGGAGATCAGTGTGTTGGGTAATGGCTTTCTCACAATGATTACATACATCACATTTCTTTGCAGTGTGGGTTATTTTATAACATAAGAAGATTACTATAATATTAAAAGGCTATAACACACTGATTACATACAGAAGGCTGCACCCTTCTGTGTGTTCTAATATGTTTTTGGAGAGGACTACCCTGTGAAAAGGTTTTACCCCATTGATTAGATTCTTAGGGTTGTTCCCTGGGGTGGGTTCATGTTTGAATTTGGAGATGAGTGTTGTGAAAACACTTTAACACATGATTACCTTCAAAGGCTTTCTGGCTACTATGTATTTGCAGAGCACTGCCATGTATGAAGTCGTTACTGCCATCACGACATTCATAGGGGTTCTGCCAAGAACGGCTTCTTTTATGAATTTAGAGGAGTCTTTCAAAACCGTTTAATCATGAAAATTTCATTCATAGGTTTTCTCACCACGTTGACCTATTTTAGAAATTGGGAGATCATTGTGTGCGAAATAGCTGTCTCACATTGAATACGTTGATTGTGTTTCTCTCCAGTGTGGGTCATTTTATTCCTTAGGAGAGTACTACGATGTGCCAAAGCTTTCTCACATTGAAAATATTCATTGGGTTTCTCTAAAGGGAGGGTTATATTATAACTTAAATGATTACAATGATATGCAAAGGCTTTACCACGTTGATTACATTTATATAGCTCCCCTCTATTATGTGTTCTATTATAGGTTAGGACTGCTTTGATAAGGTTTTACCATGTTGTTACATTGATATGGTACCTCTTCAGCATGGGATATTTTTTGCACTGGAAGAAATACCTTATATGCATATAAGTTTTTACAATGATGATTTTGAAACAAATTCGCTCTAGTAAGGGTTCCTCTGGGAAATATGTTGATTCTTGTGAAAAGGCTTTCCACACTGATTATACTAAGAGGATTTCTCTGCAGTGTAGTCTATGTTATGAATTTGGAGATCATTGTGTTGGGTAATGGCTTTTTCACCCTGAGTACGTTAATAACCTTTCCCTCCAATGTGGGTTATTTTATACCTTAGAAAATTACTACAATATGCAAAGGATTTCCCACATTAACTACATTCATAGGGTTTCTCTACAGGATGGGTTGTTTTATAACTTTGAATAGGGTTTCTCTAAAGGGATGGTTATTTTGTAACTTAAAAAGATTACTATGATAGACATAGGCTTTCTCCAATTGACTACATTCATAAGGTTTCTATACAGGGTGGGTTATTTTATAACATAAAATGGTTATTATTATATGCCAAGGCTTTACTGCATAGTTTACATTCATAAGGCTTCACGCTAGTATTTCTTCTATTATGTTTTAGGAGACTATGGTACTGTGAGAAGGTTTTACCACATTGATTAAATATTTAGGGTTTGTCCCAGGACTCGGTTATTGTATGAATTTGGAGATGATTGTTCTAGAAACACTTTACCACACTATTTACATTCATAGAGTTTCCCTCCAGTGTTGGCTATTTAATTGAGCTTGGAGAACAGTGTATTGCTACAAGGCTTTAAAACTTATTACACTTATTAAGCTTCTCTCCATTGTGGGTTATTTTAAACCTTAGGAGATTACTACGATGTGCAAAGGTTTTCTCAAATTAGTTACGTTCATAGGGTTTCTCTAAAGGGTGGGTTGATTTACAACTCATAATGATTACTATGATATGCTAAGGCCTTACATCTTTAATTCCATTCATAATGCTTCCCTCTACTATGTGTTCTATTATGTTTTGTGAGACTACGTTCCTGTGGAAAGGTTTTACCACATTGATTACATTTTGAGGGGTTTGTCCTGTATGATTTTGGAGGTGACTGTTGTGAAAACACTTTATCACACTGATTACATTCATAGCGTTTCTCTCCACCCTGGGTTATTTTATACATTGGAGTCTTATATGCATCGGCTTTACCACGTTGACTATTCTCAAATGGTTTTTAAACTCTGTGGATTATTTTATGCATTAGAAGACTGCCATTACATGCATAGGCTTTTACAATGTTTAAATTCATAAGTCTTCTCTCTGCAAAGGGTTCTTTTATGAAACTGGTCGATTCCAGTGAAAAGTCTTTCCCACATGGGTTATGTTCAAGGGATTTCTATCCTTTGGGGGCTATTTTATGAATTTGAGGAGCAGTGTCTTGGGAAATGGCTTTCTCACACTGAATACATTCGTAGGGTTTCTCTCCTGTGTGGGTTATTTTTTACCTTAGAAGATGACTAAGATATGCACACACTTTCTCACATGGATTACATTCATAAGGTTTCTCTCCATTGTGGGTTATTTATAATTTAAATAGATTACTATGATTCGCAAATGCTTTACCACATTGATTACACTCATAAGGCTACTCCTTAGAATGTGTTGCGTTATGGCTTAGGTGACTACAGTACTGTTAAAAGGTTTTAGCAAATTGATTACATTGATAGGGTTTCTCTCCAATAAGTCTTAAACTTTACACTGGAAGAACTATATGCATAGGCTTTATCACATTGATTATATTTTTAGGATTTCTCTCTGATGTAAGTTCCAAAATGAATTTGGAGATGAGTGTTGTGAAAACACTTTGCCATACTGACTACATTCACAGGGTTTCTCTCCCGTATGTGTTTGGACACCACTGTTCTGTATAAAGTCCTTACCACATTGATTCCCTTCATAGGGTTTCTCTCCAGTTTGGATTCTTTCATGCCTGTAATGATAATTTGCACAGCTAAAACTTTTAACACATCGCTGCCTATCCGCGCAGGACCACCAGTAATTTCCACCTGCCCGGTCTCTGACCCCCACTGCTGGTCCTCTACTGGAGCACCGGGCCCCTCCCAGAGATCTGCCTATCCCAGCAGGGCCACTCTGAGTTCTTGTAGGCTGGATCCTTGACCTCCATCATAGGGCCTCTGCTAAAGTGGCCTCAGCTGGAGAGTGCAAGGCCCAAGCTAGATCTGCCTATTGGTGTGGAAACATGCTGAGTACCAGCCCAGTCTTTGACCCGCAACTGTCTTTGACCCCATTGCCATGTCTTGGCTAGAGGTGAGTCTGGGACCAATTCAGGTGGCATCTCCCCTACACTCTTCCCCAGGAACTCCCTGGGTTAGCCCCAGATCTCACTGCCTCTGTGTCCTGTCCCTATCGAGAGTGCTCTTGGAGCTCTGATACACACCACCCCACCACACCCCATCCCCACCAAGACCCTGCCCTCCCCCTACCCTGTATTCCACCCTGCCCACTGTCCCACAGCTCTGGTTGAGCACTGGGAAAGAGGGTGGAGCCAACAATCCAGCCACCATTGGGGCACTTTCTGGAGCTGCTCTGAGCACACTAGGCCTGCCTACCCATGCAGGACCACCCCTAATTTCCACCTGCCTGGTCTCTGATCCCCATCTCTGGTCCTCTACTGGAGTACTGGGCCCCTCCCAGAGATTCGCCTATCGCCACAGGGCCATTCTGAGTTCTGAAGGCTGGGTCCTTAACCCCCATTGCAGGGCCTCTGCCAAAGAGGCCTCAGCTGGAGATGCAAGGCCCAGGCTAGATCTGCCTATCAGCATAAGGAACATCCGAAGTCCCAGCCTTCGAGATCTTTGACTCCTATGGCCAGTCTTCTGCTGGAGCCTGATCTTTGACCCCCATCACCAGGACCCTGTCTGTGCAGAGACCTCCTAAAGTGCTTGGATCACCCAGAGCTACAGACATCCAACCTCTGACCCACCCAAGCCCACCTGGAAAGCAACATAGAGAGAGGGAGAGACCCCCACCAACACTTACTGGAAGAAGCTATGGGAAGATGGCAATACAGCAAAACACCTAACAACAGAAAGACAACCATGACGCCACCAGAATCTAGGGAATCTATATCAACTACACTGGAACACAACAAAGCAGATGAAGCAGAAGAGCATGACTTAGAAATTATCATTATAAACATGATAGAGGCCCTCAAAGAAGATGTGAGAAAATACCTTAAAGAAATGGAAGAAAAACCAAACAAAAAGTTTAGGAGAAATGAACAAATTTCTTAAAGGAAGTACAGAAAGCCAAGAAAAAAAAAAAAAAAAAACAATTAAACAGGTGAAGGAAATGGTGCAAGACTTGAAAACTGAAATAGAGACAATAAAGAAAACAGAAACAGAAGAATGCTGGAAATAGAAAAACTGGGCAAACAATAGGGAAATACAGATGCAAGCATAACCAACAGAATTCAAGAGACGGAAGAAAGAATCTCAGGCGCAAAGGATAAACTAGAGGAAATAGATTCATCCACCAAAGAAAATTGTAAATCCAACACATCCTTAACACCAACCATACAGGAAAATATGGCACACCGTGAAAATGCCAAACCTAAGAATAATAGGCATAGAGGAAGGTGAGGAAGCTCAGCTCAAAAATGCCGAAAACACATTCAACAAAATCATTGAGGAGAACTTTCCCAATCTGAAGAAGGACATGCCCATGAAAGTACAAGAAGCATACAGAACACCAAATAGACTGGACCAAAGAAAAAAAGACCCATCAACACATAATAATCAAAACACATGACATACAGAATAAAGAAAGAATATTAAGAGCAGAGAAGGAAAAAGGTCAGGTAACATATAAAGGCAGACCTACTAAAATTACACCTGACTTCTCCATGGAAACCCTCAAGGCCAGAAGGTCCTGGATGGATGTTCTGCATGTACTAAGAGTCCACTGATGCCAGCCCAGGCTACTATACCCAGCAAAACTCTCAATCACTATAGATGGGGAAAACAAGATATTTAATGACAAAGCCAGATTTTCCCAATATGTATCTACAAATCCAGCCCTACAGAAAGTTTTGGAAGGAAAACTCCAACCCAAGGAAGTTAACTACCCTCACAAAGATGTAGGCAACAGATAATCACACTTCATCAGAAACCAAGGGTAAAGCAGGACAAGTACATTCACAATACCACTGCCAACAACAAATCAAAAAAAAAAAAAAAAAAAAAAAAAAAACAAGCATTAACAATCAATGGTCCTTACTCTCCCTCAACATTAATGGTCTTAACTCACCTATAAAAAGACACAGGCTAACAGAATGGATACAAAGACAGAATCCATCCTTCTGCTGCATACAAGAAACACATCTAAGCTTCAAAAATAGACATTACCTCAGGGTAAAAAGCTGGGGAAAGATCTTCCAATCAAATGGGCCCAAAAAGCAAGCAGGTGTGGCTATCCTAATACCTAACAAGTTAGACTTCAAACCAAAATTAATCTGAACATCCATGCCCCAAATGCAAAGGCACTCACATCCCTAAAAGAAATGCTACTAAAGCTCAAACTTCACACACTTATAGTGGGAGACTTCAGCATGCCACTCTCACCACTAGACAGGACCACCAGTCAGAACCTTAACAAAGAAACAAAAGAACTAACAGAAGTTATGTCTCAATTGGGTTTAACAGACATCTATACAACATTCCATCCTAACACAAAAGAATATACTTTCTTCGTTGCTCCACATAGAATCTTCTTTAAAATCGAACACATACTAGGTGGCATATCAAACCTTACCAGATACAAAAGAATTGGAATAGTCCCCTATATCTTATCAGATCACCATGCTTTAAAATTGGAATTCAGCAACAACACAAATTGCAAAAAACCTCATGGAAACTGAACAGTGCTCCACTGCACCATACCTGGGTCAAAAAAGAAATAAAGAAATTAAAGACTTCCTAAAATTCAAGGAGAATGAGAAAATAATATACCCGAACTCATGGGACACCTTGAAAGCAGTGTCAAGAGGATAGTCATATTAGAGAATTGATAGCACAACTGAAAGCCTTAGAATGAAAAGAAGCAAACTCACCCCAGAGGAGTAGACGCCAGTAAGTAATCAATTTGAGGGCTGAAATCAATAAAATAGAAACCAGGAAAACAATACAAAAAAAAAAAAAATCAATGCAACACAGAGTTGGTTTTTCGAGATAATCAACAAGTTAGACAAACCTTTATCCCAGCTAACGAAATAGCAGAGAGAGCAGGCAAATTAACAAAATCAGAAATGAAAACAGGGACATAACAATGGGCACTGAGGAAATCCAGACAAATTTCAGGTCATACTTTGAAAACCTGTACTCCACAAAATTTGAAAATTCAAAGGAAATGGAAAAATTTCTGGATAACTATCCCTTACCAAAATTAAATCAAGAACAGAATACAACTTAAATAGACCTATAAATAGACGTAACCTGCAATGAAATAGAAGCAGTCATCGAAAGACTTCCAACCAAAAAAGCCCAGGGCCAGATAGCTTCAGTACAGAATTCTAACAGAAATTCAAGGAAGCGCTAATACCAATACTCCTCAAATTGTTCCACACAAGAGAAACAGAAGGTTCACTACCAAACTCTTTTTACGAGGCCACAATCACCTCGGTACCCAAGACCCACAAAGACACAACTAAGAAAGAAAACTACAGACCAATATACCTCGTGAACATTGATGCAAAAATACTCAATAAAATATTGGCAAACCGAATCCAAGAATATATCAGGACAATCATCCACCATGACCAAGTAGGCTTCATCCCTGGGTTGCAGGCATGGTTTAGCATACGAAAATCTATCAACATGATCTACCATATAAACAAACTGAAAAAGAAAAATCATGTTATCATCACTCTAGATGCTGAAAAATCCGTCAACAAAATTAACACCCTTTCATGATAAAGGTCTTGGAGAGATCGGGAATAACAGGAACATACCTAAACATAATAAAAGCAATATACAGTAAACCAACAGGCAACATCCAACGGAATGGAGAGAAGCTGAAGGCGATTCCTCGAAAATCAGGAACAAGACAAGGCTGCCCTGTCCCTCCATATCTCTTCAATAGTGTACTTGAAGTTCCAGCTAAAGCCATAAGACAACAAAAGGAGATCAAGGGGATACTATTGGAAAGGAAGAAGTCAAACTGTCTCTATTTGCAGATGATATGGTAGTTTCCATAAGCAACCCAATAAACTCGACCAGGGAACATAAAAGATGAAGTCATTATTGGTTTGAAGAGAAAACTGAACCTAAAGTAATGTCTAGAGACCTACAAGACTGACTCCAACTAACAATTTGAGCAACAGTGGAAAGGCTACCATAAATGCCCTTCCCTGATAATGAGATCAACAACTAACTTATCCAATATCATGGAGCCCTCGCCTAGTACCTGTTGGAAACAGAAGCAAACACTCATGACTAAACACTGAGTCAAACTAGAATCCAGATGCAGAGAGAGGATGAGACCAGGTTGCAGAAACACATAGAGACAGCTGACCCAAACAAGGAGGACCTAACGGGACCCCAGACTGATAGCTGAGAATCCAGCATGGGACTGACTCAGACCCCCTGAATATGGGTCTCAGCTAGAAGGACTCAGCTTAATAAGGGACCTCAGACAGTGGAACCAGAATGTATTCCTGGTGCACAAAAGGACCTTGTGAATGCATCCACCATGGAGGGATACTCCCTTAACATAGAGACAGAAGAAAAGTCCTACTCCCTATTTCAAATGACTTGACAGATTTACATGACTCCACCTGGATGGCATAGCCCTACATGTGGAGTGGGGGGAGTAGGAGGGTGGTTAGGGTACATGTGAGAAGGGACAGAGGGTACGAAGGGTGGAGGGAGGAAGGGAAGAAAGGAGAGAAAGGGAACAGGGATCGACATGTAAAATAAAAAAAGTTAGTTAATTAATAAAAAAAAAAAAATTTTAACGCATCCATAACGCCATTGAGTATATCTGTATGAATTAACTTTACAATTTGGTCTAATTGTAAAGAAGAATAATATCTTAAGATTCTTATCACTGTTTACTCTCATATTCTTTTCCCTTCACTAAGGATGGTTTTGGATCTTTGAATACAACTGTGATGATTAACATTTATAGCATCTTTTTCTCTATATGAGATTTTTCTCACATTTGAAGAGAACTAGAAAAACTCATGAATTTTTCTACAGTCTGAGTCATAATATGTTTATAAAATGAACCAGGACAAACAGAAGTACATATACATTTCAAGTTTTTCATAAGAATTTTCTGAAGTGTGAATTGCTTGCTGGAAAAGCAATTACTGGTAAACTTACATCACATTCAACAAATCTATTCAAAGTGGGTGCTGTTTCACATATTCTAATTGTTCTGAGAGATGGAGGGGTATGTTGCTTCTTTTGATACCCTTATGTTCATATGGCTTATATCAAGAGTGACATATGATATACCTAATAAAGGAATGATACCAGAAGAAAGGTGTCTACATTGCATAACCATGATTTAACTTTCTGTTCCTCGTAGACATATGACATAGAGAATAAAGTTTCTTGACAACAGTTGCCCTTTGCTCTTGACTCTAACTAACCCTCCTCTTACTAAACGTAGCAAAGACACAAGTGTATGAATAACACAAGCTTTACTATAAATTATATGCTTATTAGAAAGTTTTGAACAGGTATTTAGCACTTATTCAAGGCGCATACCTTATGTAATATAAGTGCTAGAAACTAAATGGATTACCAGATCTCCAGCAGAGCTATCATGGTGCTGTGATTGAAATGGTGATATCTGTTAAGGCACTGTTTCCTTGTCTACTCTCTTAAAATAAAGCCTTGCAAACAAAATTCACCTAATTGACACTGAGGTATATGATTTTGTGAGAATTTATTAATCATCAAAACACTTTAAGCACTTTAATTACACTGTGGCTGCCTTTAAAACTTACAGACACCTTAAAATTTATTGAGGCATATTTGGATTCGCATGCACATCAAAATTACCTTCTGTGTGGCTTAAAACATAGTACCAGAAAATGTCTGATACACGATTGGAAATTGTGCACAATTTAAGTTATTATCTTCAGTGAACCTTAGAACCATGCCTGATTTATTCGCATCATCCTTCCTCAGTTTCAGATGTAATTACAGAGGAGCATTAATAACCAAGAAACAGTTGCCCCCTTATTTTAAATTGTGAAGAAAAATTCAGTCTTACCTTTAGCAGTGAGACTCGTAGTCTCCAGCATCACACCTTTATAGAGATTCTCCTGGGAAGGATCCAGCAGAGCCTACTCTTACACAGTTAAGTCAACATGCACATCTTCATAGACCACTACATTCTAAAATGTAACATAAATAGATGAAAATAGAAGTGATACGAACAACACTGTAAATGTATACTTCCTTAAAAATGTAATTATCATGCTTCCCACATTAAATGACACAAAAGTTCTAATGTAAGCACCAAGTCACTTAAGAAGAAAACTGAATAGGAGGGTCACCTCTGTCATTTCTGAAATGCCTACTAACAAACATACAAAGAGAAGCAAACAGATCAATGGTACTCAGTGCATATCAGAGACATCACATGAACAATTATTAACTACAAGAAAGATGGGCAAACTGAGTATAGTAGCTCATGTCTTTAACTGGTTCAGAAAACAGGGAAAAATCTGGTACCTGATGATTCAAGAATTTACAGTTGGCAACAGGAAATAATCAAACTCCAGGCTGAAATCAGTAAAATGCCAACAAAGAACAGTAACAAGAATCAGTGATATCAACAAGCTATCCAAGCCAAATAAAAGGCAGAGAGAATTTCTAAGTTATCAAAATCAGAAATAAAAAGGGGAACCTGACAAAAGACACTGAGGAAATTCAGGCAATCTTTAGGTCATACTTCAAAAACCTATACTCTACAAAATTAGAGAATATAGAAGAAATGGACAATTATCTTGGTCTGTAACATACACCAAAATTAAATCAAGACCAGATAAACAATTTAAATAGGCCTATAATCCCTAAGGAAATAGAAGTCATTAAAAGTCTCCCAAACAAGAAAAGCCTAGGACCAAATGGTTTCAGTGTGGATTCTACCAGAATTTCAATGAAGAGCTAGTACCAATGATCCTCAGATTGTCACACAGAATAGGAAGAGGAGGAACATTGCCAAATTCTTCTTTTGGGGCTGAAGTTACCTCAATGCCCAAACCACACAATTGAGAAAGAGAATTACAAACCAATCTCCCTATGAACATTGATGAAAAAATACTCAATAAAAAAATCTAGCAAGCCAGCTAGGCAGTGGTGCCGCATGCCTTTGATCCCAGCACTCGAGAGGCACAGGCAGGAGGATCTCTGAGTTTGAGACCACCCTTGTCTACAAGAGCTAGTTCCAGGACAGCCTCCAAAACCACAGAGAAAACCTGTCTCAAAAAAGAAAGAAAGAAAGAAAATTGGCAATCCAAATCCAAAAACACATGAAAAATAAAAATTATCCAACAAGCAGGCTTCACCCCCAGAGACACAGGAATGGTACAACAAAGGCAAATCCGTCAATGCAATCCACCATATAAACAAACTGAAAGAGAAAACACATGGTCATCTCATTAGATGCTAAAAAACAGCTTTTAGACAGGTAAAAACAGCTCCGTCATGAACCCTACTAAACCCAAAGCTGTATCTGATAACCAGAACTCAGTGATACCACTCAAGACATATAACCAGACACGGTCCTAGAACAGTATCACATCCAGTGGACAGTACATAAACAGAGACCAAAAACAATGTTCTACTCTTGACATATGAAGGGACATGACCTTGATCAGCCCTGGGTATAGATTATCTCCCCCAGGATCATGATCCCAGAATCAGAAACTTCTGTTAGAGAATGGACCTGAACATCAGCTAAGATACATTGCAAAGTTGAGCAGCCCTGATAGGACTATAATTGGGAATTCAGAGTTTGAATGTTCTGTGATGACCCTTGGCATACTAAAATGCTTTACAATGAATATCTACCTTCTTGATCACAAAGGTTAGGATCACTTTCCTATACCTGATAATTGCCTTAAATCTACATCAGGATAAGGAAAGGAAAACTTTTCCAAATCAGGTGCAAAGAACAGATTTTTAAAGAAATAATGTTTGATTTCTATTATACACCTAACACAACTTGTTTTGCTATGATTGATTTATGAATCAAAAAAAATTGAAAATAAGTTTATACCTGTTTTTTTTTTTTTGTTGTTGTTGTTGTTGTTTTGTTTTTGGTTTGATGTGTGTGTGTGTGTGTGTGTGTGTGTGTGTGTGTGTGTGTGTGTGTAGTGTATTTATGTGTACATTTAAGAGAATGTCTCCCATTTGTGTATAAGTGACACACCAGAAAAGAGCAGATCAGATCCACTGAAACTGGAGAAGCAGGTAGTTTTGAGCCTCCGAATTTGGCTGCTGGGATCTCTAATCAAGTCATCACAAAGAAGAACATGTGCTGAGCGACCTGCCAAGCCCAATAATACTTTTTATTAAATAATCTAAATGTCTAGCACAGATTAAAAACAATCCACACGTGAACAAATAATAAATATAAATGATCCCAGGGAACATGATACATCAATAGGCAAAGACAACGCCCAACAATTTAATTTATAAGAAGAAACTTGATTGCAAAATTTCATGCAAAGTGGAAGCACTCAGAATGAACAATGCAATTATGAAAGAAAAAAGTATACTCATTGATACAATATGATTTCTATATTTACCATGAAAGCTACAATAATGAAGAATGTGCACAATATTTGTAAAATAGAGGATGGAAAGAAAAAGCCAAGAACAAAAGCAGGAAAATAAACTTTTAACCAAAAGCCCAAGGGAAACTCAGCCAAACACAGCTACCTATGATTCTATGTGTACTGAAAGGAAAGAAACACAGATTTCAAAACTCAAAATAATAAAAATAATAATAATAATAATAACTAAAAGTGACTTTAAACTGTTAATTTTCTGACCCTCCAGCAACAGATGTTTCTTGCAGAGAGGTGCCATACTCTAGAACCTGCCCAGCAAATGTAAGTCATCTCCTGCAGAGCTTACTATGGCTCTAAAGTCCCTCATGCCCGCTGGTAGTTTCAGGCAAGCCCAAACAATGTCCAACCTAAAAACAATGTGAAGAATAATATAACGTCTGCTTCCTGCCACAATGATTATGTCACAAGATGTGGCATCTTCCATATTCACCTGCAAAATACTTTGCTAACCTGAAATACCTCTACAGCTCAGGAACTCCTTTTGTGGCCTGGAACTGAACTCCACTGAATCACCTGATGGTGGCTGTCAGAAGCAGAAAGTTGAAAGCTTTCTAATAATGTATTGCTGAAGCATGATGCCCATCACCTCCTTTCTATGTAAAGTATCTATAACATTTGAAAGAAAAAGCTCAAAGTGGAATGTAATGTTCTGAACTTGTGGAACAAGACTTTCAGTTTTCCAATCTTTCTTCTCATTGCACAACAAAAGCAATGCAAGCAATGCCTGTGTGTGCACACTGGACAGTGATAGTACAAGCCCACAGACTCGCATGCCAGGATGGCAGAGCCTCCCCTACCCCCAGGGAATCCACACTCAACAAAGCTCGGAGGCCAAGGGCCACTGCACAAGGTCAACAAGGGAGCCAACAGAACCTCAATCTGGCTCACGGTCCATCCCAGCCCAAGCAGTTCAGATTCCGAGAGCTCAGCCAACATGTTCTTTCTGGTCTGGGGACATTGGCCCCAAACTCAACATGGCACGGCTTATGGTCTTTCTTATAGCTTCCCACAGCAGAACAGGAGGAGACTCCGGAACGAATCTGTAAGCTACCTCCCACTGGTGCTCCTAATGACTTATCTTTCCCAAAGCCATCATTGCTGGTCTTCGGGACATCAGCAATTACCCTACTGGGTGAGCAGAGATCAAATGACTCAGCCCACACAGGCTCTCCCAGCTTTGTCCATCTACACTAAAGCCAGACAGGGTCCTAATCTGGGAAATTCACAGTTTAGTAAAATCCTCCAATCTCCCAGAGCATTTCCTGTTTCTCTTCCAAGGCGCAGGGTCCTCCTATGTGTGCACATTCAATTACACACTCAATGTACAGCACAGCCTTCCCTTTGCTTTACACCTGGAAGGTCCTGTAACCAAACGGAAGGTCAAATCCAAACAGTCTCTGTTGTTAAATGAAGAGAACACAAGGAAGGGCCTATGGGAGGCCTTAGGGCCTGAAAGAGACAGTGGAAATAATGTAATTATAATTATAAACGTTAGGTTGAAAAGTTGAAACAGGTTTTATGGTCATGTGCTCCAGAGACTAGGAATTTGTATTAGGGCATAAGAAATACTACTCACACTATTTCTCTCAGGGCTACCATCTTAAGCCTGAAAAAAAACAGTCATGTTAGGCATAGCAACACCATTTCATCCAGTCCTCCTGTATATGTAGAAATGGTGTAACTACAGTAATTTTGTTTCATGGTAAGGTCTCTTCTTTATCTAGATTCTTGATTGCCTGATCCGCTCATCTAAGAAATAGCCAGTCAGGACATTTATGGAACATCTAAAATTGATTACCTGACTCCACGTGGCTACTGTGAAGCAGTGTCACGGCAGCAAAGCTTTCTTACTTATTCTTGCCCCTCACTTTCTGTGCTGTGTCTACACCTGCTTTACAGTTGGTGGATGAAATTCTTACAGGTTCCCACTTCATTTGAAAATTCACAATAAAAATCTAGAAAACTTGGAGGATATTTGTTTACTGGTTAGTTTTTCCTTCCCAGAGACTAGTCAAGGCCCAGCCTGGACAGCAGAAGCAGAATCAGGTATTAAAAGCAATTCTCAATTACATAGTTCTTAAACCAGGAAACAATGGAAAACAGAGACAAAGGGATGATGGCAGTGATGCATTGAAAGAAAATGAAATTTTAAAAATGTTATCAATAACTGATTTTTTAAAGGAGACAAAAATAACTGAAAGAACACTTAGCTACACTGACATTGAAACAGAGTAGACACTTCCTGGTAGGAAGAACACCAATAATCAAACACTGTGAGAAATGTTAGCTTCTGAGTGCTGAAAGCTGACACATGGTGTTGCGCTACAGCCAATGGCCTGTGTCTCAAACCTCTGCGCTGACTTAACTGTGTAAACCAAGATTGCACATATCAGCATAGGACAGTTGGCGAATTGGAAAATGAATATTTAGTAGTTTAAGCTATCCTCCCTAAACTGTCCACCCACCAATTCTGTCTGTCTTCATACCCATGGAAGGAATTAATTCATGCAGGAAAATTACAGTCACCAACCCTACCCCATCAGGCCCTTCTTTATGATGGAGACCCCTCTGCAGCTCACTGCCTTAGACTTCTTCACTCTGTGATCTACCCATTGTCTACCGTTTCCTCCTGCAGTGTACACAGGACACTGTATTTATTGTCTACTCTGTTTCCCCTGCAGTGTACCCAGCACACTGTTCCTCCTCTTATGGTCTGAAGAGAGAAGCCATGCTCCACACACAAATCCTTTTCCTGTTACTGCAATGGACAGCGCACTATGTGACTCCAAACTGGAAGTTGTAGAACTCTGTGGTGCTGCAGTCCTGTAATGCAAGAATGTAGGGTGTTTAGTCAGGAGGAGAACAAGGGCAATGCACTGTGGGACTACAGACAGGGTTCAAGTCCACTTCAATTAATATAGGAGACTTTTCTCAAAACCACATTTCAAAAAGACGGGAGAAGCCACTGTTGTAGATAACTTTAGTGCCCTATAACTTTAGGGCACACCGGGACTTAATGTTGGTTGTCACCCTGCAATGTTCCCTTGAGCAGCACATTAGAGGCCTTTGATGGGGGAGGTAGACCTTATGGGTGTTGGTAAGTCAGGGTTGTCTCTTTTGTTATGGGAATGTAAAGGCAGATTGATCCTGGTGAACAAACATTTACATCTTATCACAGTTATCATTGCTTATCATTGGGGAATTGGCCTCGAACTCACAGAGATCCACGTGCTTCTGCCTCCCAAGGATTGGGATTGAAGGTGTGCAACATCACACCTTCAGATAAACTACTTCCTAGCTCCACACTCTGATCTTCAGACAACTTTTATTTTTGTTTTTGCTTTGTTCTTGGTAGTTTGAATGTTTTGTGACAGGGCTTTCTCTGTGTAGCTTTGGAGCCTGACCTAGATCTGGATCCAAGTCACAGAGATCCACCTGCCTCTGCCTCTCAAGTGCTGTGATTAAAGGCATGTGCCACCTTTAAAGCACAAAATACCACCACACTTGGATATTTCTAAACACAGCCCTGGGGAGTGAAGTTGTTCAGAGGCTATGAACCTGGCCTATAGAATTGCTCTCATCACACATAACCAAGCTGGACAAGGCAGGACGAGGCAGGTGAACTCTATCTGGCCATTGGCTCCCACTCAGCCAAGGGAGAACTAAACACACTGGCTTCTGAGCCTCAGCCGGACATTCCACCTAGTCGGGGGACAGCGCCCTCCCTCACCATGACCAGCCACTCGCCCCCAAATGGGGAGTGCAGGCCCATGGTCAGTGTGACCGGACACACCACCAAGCATGGAGACAGCAGTCCCCACCCATCGCCAGCCACTCTCCCCGCATGGGGGCAGCGCCACTCAGGCACCCAGGCCCACCGCTCCTTTGCTGTGAAGAGAGGCCTCGGCCCACAGCTACTCCTCCTCTGTGAAGAGCAGAGGCCTCCCTACTCTCCTTTCCCACAGCTCCTCCTCCTCTGTGAAGAGCAGCCTCAGCCCACCGCACCTCTGCCTCTGTGTGGAGAGGCCTCTGGCCACCGCTCCTTCTCCCCTGTGAAGAGAGGCCACAGCCCACCGCTGCTCCTCCTCCTCTGTGAAGAGCCCTCAGCTGCTCTCCAGTAAACAGTGGCCCTTCGCTCACCTTGTCCCACCGCTCCTCCCGGTCTGTGAAGGGCAGGCCCTCGCTCAGCATGGTGAGAGCACTGGAAGCAAAGGCACAACTGACTTCCTCAGGTGAAGAGTTGAGGTGAAAGCCTGGCTCCAGGAAGAACCCTCCCATCTGACTGGCAGGTCAGAGAGGGGCTCTGATTGGCTAGTGAAGCCTGAGAGACAGGACCAGGTGAAAAGAAGGGGCGGGCCCTCCGCGGGATTCGCCTCAATCCAGACTCCACCCTTAAAAAGCCCGCCACTTAAGGCTCCGCCCCCAGGGGCGCTAAATCCCCGCTTCTGGACACACCTTCTGGTTCCTAATTGCCTGTTCTCATTGGGACACCCCCGGAATGCTTTACTCAGATTAAATATGGATTTGTTAATTCAGTCTAATTAAATTGCTGCATCGCCAACCATGGGTTTCCATTATCCTTTCCACTAACTGGTATTTTTAAGCATACTAGGGAGACTTTGCTGTTGGTTTTCTACAGCCACTTTCGGCACCTGCTCATCATCTCCGTGGCTATGGTACCGAGAGGACATGAAGACAGGGCCAGGACAAGCAAGGGCCTGGAGAAAAGAAAAAGGGCATGTGGCAGGCACCTCGCGGCTCTCAGGAACCCACACCCCCCCCCCCCGCACTGGCTGCGGCTGCACAGGCGCACAAGGTGCTGCAACCCCCAGCCCTGGTCCTGCACACGGGGAGGGAGTACCATCTGGCAAATATAAAACCAGATTTACCTTTATATTTGAAAAACCCAAAATAAATAAATTCATAAAATAAATGGAAGACAGCCCATGGTTTTGCAAAGTGCTGAATACTAGGTAGTCCAATACAATAAGTGCTGACACAAGGAAACCAGTACAGAGAATCCTCCATTGTTCAACACCTGAAATTAAGCATGCTTTGAACTGCTTGGAGGGGAGTGTCTATACGCAGACCTAATGATACAAGATTTGTGTTGAGAGTTCTCACTTATTTATCGCTTGTTACAACACCTTGCGATGGGGGACTTGATCTCACTATTTAGCTGAATTCCTCATCCTTCTGCCTCCACCTCCAAAGTTTTGGAACTGCAATTGTGTACCACCTATCCCAGCATATAATCAAATTCAAATTTCATTTCTTAGTACAAATAAAATTTGAAAGTTTTTATAGCACAAAAACTGAGTCTTTCACCATAATAAAAACATGACAATCATGTTACCTATTGACACAAACGCACTTTAAAGGACCTTGTCTCAAAACAACAACAAACACAAATAAAACACATACTTAAAAAAAAAAAACCACACCAGTTTTGAAGAAGATTTTAATGGACATGTTAATAATGTCTAATCCATTTTTCTCTTCTTAGATACTCTGAATTTACCTGAAGGAACCAGTTGGGTGAAGTTCAATATGGAATCACATGGCTGCTAACTTGTACTTAATTACTCAGGATAAGGATGGGGCCAGTCCATAGGACAGCTAAACCAGAACCACTTATAATAAATACCTAAGACAGAATAGCTCTGATTCATGAAACCTTCCAGCTGACATTGCAAAGTGTCATCTGTTGTCATAAGAAACCCCTATCTCATAATATGCTAGACTCCAATATCAAATTTTCTACTTGGATCTTTCTTGTAAAGGCAAATCCTACTTATTTAACCATGAGATATTTTTAGCAAACATACTGTTTATATAGATTTAACATTTTCAAATTTGTAACACAATATGTAAACCATAAGTTCTGGAGTATATCGAAAACAACTACATTGGACAACTCTTGGTGTTTATTCTCACCGCCAAACACAGACAAACATGTACTCGGCTAGCAGCCCTTCAGGCCAGGCCTGCAGCCTCCTAGTCACAGAAGTCACACTGCACAATGACCTGTCTCACTCACCTTGTAGTCATCTGACTTTGACCGAAACTTGAAGGAAAAAAAAAAAAAAAACAAATGAATAAAATCATGCTAGCAACCTTTGTATCAAATAACCATCCAATCTGAGAGGAAAAGATACAGTACTGTCATTTCTGAGTTTAAATAAGGTGTGTTTGCCTAGAGCATAAACCATTTGTTGCTTTACTTAGAGTGGTAGAAAGTGGAGCAAGAACTGGTTGCTCGTATTTATTACTCTTCAGAATTTCTGGGAAAGAAAATGTTTTCTTCCATTTTTGCTTATCATGAATAGAATAATATATAGAATAAATCAGGTTTCAAGATTTCTTAATGGGGGGGAAAATTGAAGCTGTAGTTGCACATCGAACACTATAAATGTTTCCATCTGAGAAGTACTGTAATGTACTCATTTTATTCAGAGTGTTGCTTTGTTTCCTTTTAATGCTTATTTAGATCAAACGGAAAGAAGCTGGTAGGACATCTTTCAACTGACGTTACTCAGTGCAATAGGATTTCTTAGACAGAAAATGAGAGAGGAGTGAATCTTCAGTTCCACAGGTCTCAAAACATTATGGTGTCACATGGAGCCTGAGATAAGGAACAAACACCATCTTACTTAACAGCAAATGGCTTGGTGGGCTGAGTGGGAAATCGGCTTGGTAGATTTCAATATTAAAACTTGGAAAAAAGGGAAGAATATTGATAACTCTATCAATGGAACCCAATTCAAACAGTAGGAACGTTCCTTCTGTATTTTTATTTTAAAAGTATGTACAGTCTAAAATTATCAGAAAGAAGATTATAGTTTTGAATGTTTTGTGAACAAATAGTCTGTCCTTTATGAGGCAAATAGATTAAAATAATAAAAGTTTGGGATTAAAACAGAGTTGAATGCACTACCTTTTCTCTTATTGACTGAGCTTGGGAAAGTTATTGAAC
Organism: Phodopus roborovskii; assembly: GCF_943737965.1. Taxonomy (NCBI): domain Eukaryota; kingdom Metazoa; phylum Chordata; class Mammalia; order Rodentia; family Cricetidae; genus Phodopus; species Phodopus roborovskii. The sequence goes on along the minus strand of NW_026126646.1, from coordinate 7,772,924 downwards.
CATTTCATCTAAAAATCCAGTAATAATAATGCCTATCTGATAAAGTTGCTTGAAGACAGCAAAGTGTTAGATAAAAGGGAACTTTTCTCTAACCTGTCCCATAAACATCAGATGATATTCTTATATGCATTAACTAATACAGAGTGTTGGAAGCATCATGTGCTGAAGAGAGTGGTAACAACATAGGAATGTTCATTGTAGGTATTCAACTCCAATTAAATTCTGTTTGATATAGAAATAGATCCCAAACCACATAATGTCATGTCATTTCTGCATTGAGCTGGTAAAATCTTAAGGTGTTGTCAAGAGGAGAGAATGGAAGCCAGAAAGAAGTAAAAGAAAAACATACTAAGCTGTATTGTGGCCTTACTGTTAAGATAAAGCATGAGGGGAACCTTGGCAGATTCCATGGCAAGCAAGGATGACTGAGGAGGGAGGGACAAACATCCCAGCCAGACAGAGCTTAAGTGAGTTTCTGGAGGGAAGGGAAAGGAAGGAGAAAGAAGTAAAGAACACAGAGACACAGAGAGAGGACAGAAGAGAATTGGGAGACAGAAAAAGCCCTGTCTGCCCCAGGGGAACAGCATGGTGTGTTGGGGACCATCATCAGCCTCACTACCTCAGGCCTCTGAGATAGAAAATTATTGCCTCTTAAGAAGTAAGCAAGCAGAATGTTTAACAGAGCATTCCTAGATACAGGCTTGTGGTCTTACAACCAGTTAAAGAATAGCTTAGGATAGTCTTCTTGTTGCAGCTTTACAGCCAGTTAAAGAATAGCTCAGGATATTCCTCCTGCTGCAGTTTTATAGCCAGTTAAAGATGAGCATTTCTTCTACTGACCCTTTCACCCTGCCCACTTGCAAACCCCCATTCACATCCTGCCTATGGTCCTATATAAGCCTCCCCTGAGAAAAAGTTTGACAGCTTGATCAGAAGATGGACTTTCTGTTGTTCTTCTCATCCCTTAAGGCTCCATTCCCCTAGGTGTCTCCCAGTTACTCTTTACTGCCCCTCAGGTCGGGGCAGAAATGGCGCCCAATGGCAGATGGCAGAGGACATCTAGGAGAATATGCCCCTCACAGAAAAGAGAAGAATCCTTCCAGAGTGTCCCACAGGGGGATGGCCTCACTTTCTTTTTAGGTGACCCGCCCACAAAGAAACATCAATCACTATATTGGTGAGCAATGGCACAGATCTCAAGGCAAAGTAACTGGTGGGGGAAGCAATATCTCAGAAACCTTGGTTTCCTTCCTGGCTTAAGGAAGCCCTGCAATTGAGAGGAATTCGGGGGGGGGGGGGGGGAAGACCTTCCAAACTTCGTTGATTTTATGGTTATTGTGTGCCCCTGGTTTCCAGAAGAAGGAACTATTGATGAAAGGACCTGACACAGGGTCAGAGAATGATTTCAGGACTATTATAGGGCTTTTGCACCAGAAAAGATCCCTGTTACTGCCTTCAGCTATTAGAGCCTAATTCATGATGTCCTTAAGACAAACTCACAAAGGCCAGACCTCTAGAAATTGGTCTCTGAAGGAGGATGATCCCCTTCTGTGGCTGAAAGGAAGCCTTCCCTCAAAGAGGGGCCTCTTCAGTACAGCCTTGATCAAAGAAAAAACAAAACCAAAAAATAAATAAATAAATAAATAAATAAATAAATAAATAAATAAATGGAAGAAGGAAGGAAAGGAAAAGAGAGACCCAAGCACCAGGCAACCTCTCTGCAGGGAAAGAGGCTGACCATGAGGAAGAGGTGGCCAAATATGAGCAGGACACTTATTATGACTCCCCTAACATTGCTCATTCCTCTTCTGGGCAAATGGAGCAGGTCATCCTGCCTGAGCAGCAGCTCCTCAAGGAGAATTCCCAACCTCACAAATCTCCTGCCCTACTGCCCTCCCCCCATGCTGCTCCAGGGTATAGGGAAGCAAAGATTAGGCCCTGCATATGCACTAGGTCAGCAGGACCTGTGGGTGCCAATGGTGGTTATTTTCTTTTCAAGCAGCTACAGTCACAGGTAAACTGCAGGGGGCAAGCCCAGGCCCAGAGAGCAAAGGCAGGACAGGACCTAGAGGCCCTAAGTCTTAGGAGCTCCTGCTGTGGCTAATGCCCAAGTGTATGGGAAAAAGTATGCAGCCTGTCAGAATGTCAAAAACTGTTTTAAGACATTATTTAAAAAAAAAAAGTGACGTAGATGAATTTATGGAGATTTGTTCAGATTTTAGATGCTCATAATTTAAGGGTTAACAGCAGCTGCAAGAGATTTCAATTAAGGATGTTTTATTTCAACAAACTAATCTTGGCCTAGAAAAAAGGAGGGCCAAAAGATGTATGTATATGTATGTATGCTCTGTATTATGGTGTGGCCACACAAATGCATATATAAAGTGTGATTATGAATGTGTGAATCCTAACAAAAAATACTATTTGAATTGCTCGAGATATGGTAAAATGAGACATCAAATTCACAGTGGTCCACAGGAAATGGCCACAGTCAACATGGCCTGAGAGCCATAGGAGCTTCAATGGATGGATCAATAGAGTTGAGCAAAGGAGAAAAAACAGAAATTCTCTTATTTTTGTGGTTAAAAAATAAATTTAAGAAATGGAGGTTAATGTAAGATTTGAGAAAAACTACTGAGAAAAAGCCTCAGAAAACAGCAGCCCTGTTTGCCCCTGCCTAGATAGGTATTAGTAAAAATTAAAATGAGACCATGTCACCTAAGGAAGACTTTACAGGTCAAATTAAAAAAAGAATTTTCAGATAGCACTTAGTCATATTTAGAGTTTTCTGTGGATTACATTTCATTAACTATTTACATTGATGTCATGAATTGTAATTTGGGCGGTATTTTGTCTTTCTAGGTTTATATGAAAATGCATTGACATCCTAAAAAATTTAGGCCTCAAACATTAAAACTTAAAATGGCTTGTGATCATTAAATGATTTTTAGAAATCATTGAAAAATATTCAGTGGCTATGTCCTTTAAAAAAAAAAAAAAAAAATCTACTGGCAATATAAAACCTTTAAGCAATCTCCTTAAAGGAGATAGTGATCCCAGTTCACCTAAACAGTGACCTAAAGAGGATAGACAAGTTCTTCTACAATTGGAGGATATAATCCAACATCAACAGATCAAGCGTAATACATGTTCCCTATACAAATACTAAGTTAATGGTTATTTCAAAACCTCTACAACCAGCAACTAACAGGCAAAGGAATGTTTACTTAGATGGTGAGGGGTTACCTCCCCTTTTCTGAGAGTGGGCTCAGGCACCAGCCATGGCACTCCTGACTTAAGGAGTTAATTTTCTTTTATCATTAGAAGTTTCCTTTCTCTGTATAGATTTAGGGCCCAAGTTTTCAAGCTTTTATTAATTAGAATTTTTGGTCCATCAGCTTTTGCTCAGTTTTTCGAAAAAATTGATAATCAGATTATACACATTACAATTTGTACTAATACATCCTTTTGTATTCCCTAAAATTGTAAGGGGTAATCCTATAAAAGATGCTGTTACTTTCTCCTGATGGTTCTTCTAATGGAAAAGCAGCTTATGTTATTGATGGAAAAGCATTTGCAATACAGACAGATTCATCTTCAGCTCAGATAGTTAAGTTACAAGCTGTTGCAACAGTTTTTCAGCTTCTAATAAATGATTCATTTAACTTATATACTGATAGTCATTATGTTTTCAGAGCTCTTCAAGTTTTAGAGATAGTTCCATACATTGGAGCTAGTAATAATCAGGTTAAAATGCTGTTTGAGCAAATTCAGAGAGACATTCATTATAAAGAGAGTCACTGTGCTCTGTGGGTCATATAAGAGCACATTCATACTTTCCCGGCCCTGCAGTGTGGGTTATTTTAAACCTTAGAGGACTACTATGATATGCAAAGGCTTTCTCTCATTGATAACATTCATAGGGTTTCTCCAAAGGGTGGGTTATTTTATAACTTAAAAAGATTACTATACTATGCAAAGGCTTTGCAAAATTCATTATATTCATAAGGCTTCCCTCTAGTATGTTTTGGAACTACAGTTCTGTGAAAAGGTTTTGCCACATTGATTACATGTTTAGGATTTGTCTTTGGAGTGGGTTCTTGTATGAATGTGGAGATGACTGTTGTGAAAACACTTTACCACACTGAACCTTCATATGGTTTCTTGCCAGTATTTGTTTGGTGAGCACTGCTATTCATAAAGTCTTTACTGCAATGAGCACATTCATAGGAGTTCTGCCTAGTGCAGGTTCCTTTATGAATTTGGAGGAGTCTTGTAAAACCGTTTACCCATGAAGATTTAATTCACAGGGTTTTTCTCCAGCATGGATTATTTTTTTGCACTGAAGACTTATATACATAGGATTTACCATGTTGATTACATTCATAGGATTTGTCTTCGGTATGCATATATTATTAACTGGAAGGCTTGTATGCATAGGCTTTTTTACAATGAGAAATTTCAAACGAATTCGCTCTAGTAGGGTTCCTCTATGAAATATGTTGATTCTTGTGAAGTCTTTCCACACTGATTCTATTAAGAGGGTTTCTCTCCAGTGTGGGCTATGTTATGAATTTAGAGATCAGTGTGTTGGTTAATGGCTTTTCCACCCTGATTACATTCATAAAGTTTCCCTCCAGTGTGGGTTATTTTATGCCTTATAAAATTACTACAATATGCAAAGGCTTTCCCACATTGACAACATTCATAGGGTTTCTCTACAGGATGGGTTATTTTATACCTTAAATGTTTACTATGATATGCAAAGGCTTTCTCACGTTGAATACATTAATAGGGTTTCTATACAGGATGGGTTATTTTATAACATAAAAAGATTATTATTATATGCCAAGGCTTTGCCACATAGATTACATTCATAAGGCTTCACTCTAGTATTTGTTCTATTATGTTTTAGGAGACTACTGCCTTGTGAAACAGTTTTACCACATTGATTAATTATTTAGGGTTTGTCACTGGAATGGGTCTTTCTATGAATTCAATCTGGTATCGTTCTTATATGAATTTGGAGGACCCTTGCAAAATGGTTTTACATCGTAGATTTCGTTCATAGGGTTTCTCTCCAGCATGGGTTAGTTTTTGCACGGAAGAGTTGTATGCATAGACTTTACCACACTGATTCCATTCATAGGATTTGCTCTCAGTTTGGGATATTTTAAGAACTGGTAGACTTGTATGCATAGGCTATTCCACAATGATTATACTCATAAGGTTTCTCTCCACCAAGGGTTTTTTTTTTCTTTATTGCATTAGAAGAATTACATGATATGCATAACTTTCTTACAATAATAAAAATCACAAGACTTCACTCTAGTATGGGTTCTTTTATGAAATAAGTTGATTCTTGTGAAAACGCTGATTATACCCATGGGATTTCTCTCCAGTGTGGGCTATTTTATTAATTTGGAGATCAGTGTGTTGGGTAATGGCTTTCTCACAATGATTACATACATGGTGCTTCTTTGCAGTGTGGGTTATTTTATAACATAAAAAGATTACTGTGATATGCAAAGGCTCTACCACATTGATTCCATACATAAGGCTTCTTTCTACTCTGTGTTCTATTATGTTTTAGGAGCGGACAGTTTTGTGAAAAGATTTTACCACACTGATTAGATTCGTGTGGTTGTTCTCTGGGGTGGGGCCTTGTTTCAATTTGGAGATGAGTGTTGTGAAAACACTTTACCATATGATTACATTCATGGGGTTTCTTGCTACTATGTGTTTGCAGAGCACTGCTATGTATGAAGTCGTTACTGCAATCACGACATTCATAGGGGTTCTGCCTAGTATGGGTTCTTTTATGAATTTAGAGGAGTCTTTTAAAACGGTTGTCTCATGAAGATTTCATTCACAGGTTTTCTCACCACGTTGACCTATTTTAGAAATTGGGAGATCAGTGTGTTCGAAATAGCTGTCTCGCATTGAATACATTGACTGTGTTTCTCTGCAGTGTGGGTTATTTTATACCTTACAAGAATACTACGATAAGCAAAGGCTTTCTCTAAAGGGAGGGTTATTTTATTACTTAAAAAGATTACTGTGATAGGCAAAGGCTTAACAGCAGTGATTACATTCATACAACTTCTCTCCAGTATTTGTTCTATTATGTTTTAGGACACTACTATCCTGTGAAAAGTTTTTTACCACATTGAGTCACTTTATAGCTTTTCTCTGGTGTGGTTTCTAAAACGAATTTTGAAAAGACTATTCTGAAAACACTTTACCACACTGATTGCATTCATTGGATAGCTCTCCATTATGTGTTTGTTCACCACTGCTCTATATAAAGATTTTACCATATTGACTACATTCCTACGGCTTCTCTCTATGATGAGTTCTTTTAGGAATTAGGAGAACCCTTGTAAAAAGATTTTCCCACTTGGGTTTCATCCCTCGGTTTGCTCTCCACCATGGGTTATTTTTGCACTGGAAGACTTATATGCCTAGGCATTACCAAACTGATTACATTCATAGGGTTCTCTTCAGTATGGCTTATTTTATGCACTGGTAGACTTGTATGCCTGGGCTATACCTCATTGATTATACTCCTAGGGTTTATCTACAGTGTGAGTTATTTTAGGGATTAGAAGGCTTGCATTAAATGCATAGGGATCATTCCAATGACAAAATTCATTAAACTTTTCCTTAGTTTGGGTTCTTTTATGAAACTGGTTGAGTCTTTTGACAAGGCTTTCGCACACTGATTATATTCATAGGGTTTCTCGCCAGTGTTGGCTATTTAAATGAGCTTGGAGAACAGTGTGTCGGTACATGGCTTTCAAACTGATTACACTCATAGGGTTTCTCTCCAACGTGGGTTATTTTATACCTTAGGAGATTACTACGATGTGCAAAGGCTTTCTCAAATTAATTACATTAATAGGGTTTCTATAAAGGGTGGGTTATTTTATAACTTATAAAGATTACTATGATATGCTAAGGCATTACCTCATTAATTGCATTCATAATGCTTCCCTCTACTATGTGTTCTATTATGTTTTAGGAGACTACTGTCCTGTGGAAAGGTTTTTCCACATTGTTTACATATTGAGGGGTTTGTCCTGTATGATTTTGGAGGTGACTGTTGTGAAAACACTTTACCACACTGCTTACATTCATAGCGTTTCTTGCTAGTATGTGCTTGCAGAGCACGGCTATGTATACAGTATTTTCTGCAATGAATCCGTTCATAAGGATTCCGCCTAGAATAGGTTCTATTATGAATTTGGAAGACTCATGTAAAACAGTATTGCCACGTAGCCTTCTTTCATAGGGTTTCTCTCGGGCATGGGTTATGGTTTTCACCGAAGACTTACATGCATAGGCTTTACCACATTGATTACATTCAAAGGATTTGTCTTCAGTATGGTTATTTGATGCACTGGCAAACTTGTATGCATAGGCATTACCACTATGATTTTACTCATGTTTTCTCTCCAGTGTGGGTTATTTTATGCATAAAACATGGTATAATACAAGCATAAATCTTATTACTATGATAAAATACACAGGATTTCTCTCTACCATGGGTTCTTTTGCGAAATAGGTTGTTTCTTGGGAAAAGGCTTTCTCAGACTGATTATATTCACAGTATTTCCCTCCAGCGTGGGCTACTTTATGAATTTGGAGATCAAGTCATGGGAAATGGCTTTCTCACACTGAATACATTCATAGGTTTTCTCTCCAGTGTAGGTTATTTTAGTCCTTAGGAGAGTACTGCCATGGGCAAAGGCTTTCTCACATTGAAAACATTCATAGGGGTTCTCTAAAGGCTAGGTTATTATATGACTTGAAAAGATTATTATGATATGCAAAGGTTTTACCACATTATTTACATTTTTAGAGGTTCTCTCTAATGCGACTTCTAAAATGAATTTGGAATTGAGTGTTGTGAAAACACTTTACCACGCCGATTACATTCATAGGGTTTCTTTGAGGTATGTGTTTGGAGAGCAGTGCTATGTATACATTGTTTAACACAGTGACTACATGAATAGGAGTTCTGCCTAGAATGGCTTCTTTAATGATTTTGGAGGACTCTATTAAAACAGGTTGTACCACATAGTTTTCATTCGTAGGGTTTATGTCCATTATGGGTTATTTTATGTATTAAGAGACTAAATACTGTGCATAGGTTTACAATATTGATTAAGTTCTATGGACTTCGCTCTAGTGTGTGTTCTTTTATGAAATTGGTTGAGTCTTATGAAAAAGCTTGCCCACATTGATTACATTCATAGTGATACTCTGCAGTGCGGGTCATTTTATAACTTAGGAGATTACTATAATATGGTAAGCCTTTCTCCCATTGATTACATCCATAGCTTTTCTCTACAGGGTGGGTCAGTTTATAACTTAAAAAGATTACAATGATATGCAAAGGCTTTACCACGTTGATTACATTTATACGGCTTCCCTCTATTATGTGTTCTATTATAGGTTAGGAGACTACTTTGCTTTGATAAGGTTTTACCATGTTGATTAATTGATACGGTACCTCTTCAGCATAGGATATTTTTTGCACTGGAGAAAATACCTTATATGCACAGAAGTTTTTACAATGATAAATTTGAAACGATATCACTCTAGTATGGGTTCCTCTATGAAATACGTTCATTCTTGTGAAAAGACTTTCCACACTGATTATACTAAGAGGGTTTCTCTAGAGTGTAGGCTATGTTATGAATTTGGAGATCAGTGTGTTGGGTAATGGCTTTTTCACCCTGAGTACGTTAATAACCTTTACCTCCAGTGTGGATTATTTTATACCTTAGAAAATTACTACGATATGCAAAGGCTTTCCCACATTGACTACATTCATAGGGTTTCTCTACAGGATGGATTATTTTATAACTTAAATGTTTACTATGATAAGGAAAGGCTTTCTCACGTTGAATACATTCATAGGGTTTTAACCAGGGTGGGTTATTTTATAACATACAAAGATTATTATTATATGCCAAGGCTGTACCACATAGATTACATTCATAAGGCTTCACTCTAGTATTTGTTCTATTATGATTTAGGAGGCTACTGTCCTGTGAATAATTTAGGGGTTGTCCCCGGAGTGGGTTCTTGTATGAATTTGGAGATGATTGTTCTAGAAACACTTTACCACACTGATTACTTCCATGGGGTTTCTCTCTAATATACGTTTGGATATCACTGCTTTTTATAAAGTTTTACCATGGTGATTACATTCATGGGGCTTCAATCTAGTTTCGTTCTTATATGACTTTGGAGAACTCTTGCAAAATGGTTTTACAACGTAGATTTCTTACATAGGGTTTCTCTCCAGCATGGGTTAGTTTTGCACTGAAGGGTTGTATGCATAGGCTTTTTACAACAATGATTCCATTCATACGTTTTGCATTCAGTATGGGTTATTTTATGAAATGGTAGACTTGTATGCATAGGCTATTCCACAATGATTATACTCATATGGTTTCTCTCCACTGAGCGTTTTTTTTTTCTTTTTTGCATAAGAAGGATTACATGATATGCATAAGTTTTCTTACAATAACAAAATTCACAAGACTTGCTCTAGTATGGGTTCTTTTATGAAATAGGTTGATTCTTGTGAAAAGGCTTTCCCACACTGATTATACCCATGGGATTTCTCTCCAGTGTGGGCTATTTTATGAATTTGGAGATCAGTGTGATGGGTAATGGCTTTCTCACAATGATTTCATACACAGCGTTTCTTTCCAGTGGGGGTTATTTTATAACATAAAAAGATTACTATGATATGCAAAGGCTCTACCACATTGATTCCACACATAAGGCTTCTTTCTACTGTGTGTTCTATTATGTTTTAGGGGCGGACTGTCCTGTGAAAAGATTTTACCACATTGATTAGATTCTTAGGGTTGTTCCCTGGGGTGGGTTCTTGTGTAAAGGTGGATATGAGTGTTGTGAAAACACTTTACCACATCATTACATTCATGGGGTTTCTTGCTAGTATGTGTTTGCAGAGCACTGCTATGTACCAAGTCGTTACTGCAATCACGACATTCATAGAGGTTCTGCCTAGTATGGGTTCTTTTAGGAGTTTAGAGGATTCTTCTAAAACGGTTATCTCATGAAGATTTCATTCATAGATTTTCTCTCCACTGTGGGCTATTTTAGAAATTGGGATATCAGTGTGTTCGAAATACCTGTCTCGCATTGAATACATTGACTTTGTTTCTCTGCAGTGTGGGTTATTTTGTTCCTTACAAGAATATTACAATATGCAAAGGCTTACTCATGTTGACACATCCATTGGCTTGCTCTAAAGGGAGAATTATTTTATAACTTAAAAAGATTACTGTGATAGGCAAAGGCTTAACAGCAGAGATTACATTCATAAGACTTCTCTCTAGTATTTGTTATGTTATGTTTTAGGACACTACTATCCTGTAAAACGTTTTTTACCACATTGAGTTATTTTATAGCTTTTCTCTGGTGTGGTTTCTAAAATGAATTTTGAAAAGCCTATTCTGAAAGCACTTTACTACACTGATTACATTCCTTGGATATCTCTCTATTATGTGTTTGTTCACCACTGCTCTGTACACAGACTTTACCATATTGATTACATTCCTATGGCTTCTCTCTATGATGAGTTCTTTTAGGAGTTAGGAAAACCCTTGTAAAAAGATTTTCCCATTTAGATTTCATCCCTAGGTTTTCTCTCCACCATGGGTTATTTTTGCACTGGAAGACCTATATGCCTAGGCATTACCACATTGATGACATTCATAGGGTTCTCTTCAGTATGGCTTATTGTATGCACTGGTAGACTTGTATGCCTAGGCTATACCTCATGATTATACTCATAGGGTTTATCTACAGTGTGAGTTATTTTAGGGATTAGAAGACTTGCATTAAATGCATAGGCACCATTCCAATGACAAAATTCTTTAAACTTTTCCTTAGTTTTTCTTTTTTTTTTTTTTTTTTTTTTTTTTTTTTTTTTATGAAACTGGTTGAGTCTTTTGACAAGGCTTTCGCTCACTGATTATATTAATAGGGTTTCTCTCCAGTGTTGGCTATTTAAATGAACTTGGAGAACAGTGTGTCGGTACATGGCTTTCAAACTGATTACACTCATAGGGTTTCTCTCCAACGTGGGTTATTTTATACCTTAGGAGATTACTACGATGTGCAAAGGCTTTCTCAAATTAATTACATTAATAGGGTTTCTATAAAGGGTGGGTTATTTTATAACTTATAAAGATTACTATGATATGCTAAGGCTGTACCTCATTAATTACATTCATAATGCTTCCCTCTATGTGTTCTATTATATTTTAGAAGACTACTGTCCTGTGGAAAGGTTTACCACACTGATTACATTTTGAGGGGTTTGTCCTGTATGATTTTGGAGGTGACTGTTGTGAAAAAACTTTACCACACTGATTACATTCATAGCGTTTCTTGCTACTATGTGCTTGGAGAGCACTGCTATGTATACAGTCATTACTGCAATGACTCCATTCATAACGATTCTGCCTACAATGGGTTCTATTATGAATTTGGAAGACTCATGTAAAACAGTATTCCCACGTAGACTTCTTTCATAGTGTTTCCCTTGGGCATGGGTTATGGTTTTTACCGAAGACTTATATGCATAGGCTTTACCACATTGATTACATTCAAAGGATTTGTCTTCAGTATGGTTCTTTTATGCACTGGGAGACTTGAATGCATACGCATTGCCACTATGATTATACTCACATGTTTTCTCTCCCGTGTGGGTTATTTTATTCATAAGAAGTAATATATTACTTGCATAGGCTTTATTACTAAAATAAAATTCACAAGATTTCTCTCTACCATGGGTTCTTTTGCAAAATAGGTTGTTTCTTGTGAAAAAGCTTTCTCACACTGATTATATTCATAGGATTTCTCTCCAGTGCGGTCTACTTTATGAATTTGGAGAGCAGTGTCTTGGGGAATGGCTTTCTCACACTGATTACATTCATTAGTTTTCTCTCCAGTGTGGCTTAATTTATACCTTAGGAGAGTACTACGATGTGCAAAGGCTTTCTCACATTGATAACATCCATAGGGTTTGTCTAAAGGGTGGGTTATTATATAACTTAAAAAGATTATTATGATATGCAAAGGCTTTCCCACATCCACTATATTCATAGGGTATCTCTACAGGGGGGTTATTTTATAACTTAAATGTTTAATATATTATGAAAAGGCTTTCCCACATTCAATAGATTCATAGGGATTCTATAAAGGGAGAGTTATTTTATAACTTAAAATGATTACTATGATAGGCATAGGTTTTCTCCCATTGAATACATTCATAAGGTTTCTATACAGGGTGGGTTATTTTATAACATAAAGAGATTATTATTAGATGCCAAGGCTTTACCACATAGATTACTTTCATCAGGCTTCACTCTAGTATTTTTTCTATTATGATTTAGGAGACTACTGTCCTGTGAAAAGGTTTTACCACATTGATTAAATATTTAGAGTTTGTCCCTGGAGTGGGTTCTTGTATGAATTTGGAGATGATTGTTCTAGAAACACTTTACCACACTATTTACATTCATAGGGTTTCTCTCTAATAAGAGTTTGGATATCAAGGCTCTGTATAAAGTTTTACCACATTGATTACATTCATGGGGCTTCAATCTACTATCGTTCTTATATGAATGTGGAGAACACTTGCAAATGGTTTTACAACGTAGATTTCGTTCATAGGGTTTCTCTCCAGCATGGGTTAGTTCTTGTACTGAAGAGTTGTATGCATAAGCTTTACCACACTGATTCCATTCATAGGATTTGCTCTCAGTTTGGGATATTTTATGAACTGGGAGACTTGTCTGCATAGGCTATACTAAAATGATTATACTCACAAGGTTTCTCTCCACCGGGGGCTTTTTTTTTTTTGCATTAGAAGAATTACATGATATGCATAAGATTTTAACAATAACAAAATTCACAAGACTTGCTCTAGTATGGGTTCTTTTATGAAATAGGTTGATTCTTGTGAAAAGGCTTTCCCACACTGATTATACCCATGGGAATTCTCTCCAGTGTGGGCTATTTTATGAATTTGGAGATCAGTGTGATGGGCAATGGCTTTCTCACAATGATTTCATACATAGCGTTTCTTTCCAGTGGGGGTTATTTTATAACATAAAAAGATTACTATGATATGCAAAGGCTCTACCACATTGATTCCACACATAAGGCTTCTTTCTACTGTGTGTTCTATTATGTTTTAGGAGCGGACTGTCCTGTGAAAAGATTTTACCACATTGATTAGATTCTTAGGGTTGTTCCCTGGGGTGGGTTCTTGTGTAAATGTGGATATGAGTGTTGTGAAAACACTTTACCACATCATTACATTCATGGGGTTTCTTGCTAGTATGTGTTTGCAGAGCACTGCTATGTACCAAGTCGTTACTGCAATCACGACATTCATAGAGGTTCTGCCTAGTATGGGTTCTTTTAGGAGTTTAGAGGATTCTTCTAAAACGGTTATCTCATGAAGATTTCATTCATAGATTTTTCTCTCCACTGTGGGCTATTTTAGAAATTCGGACATCAGTGTGTTCGAAATACCTGTGTCGCATTGAATACATTGACTGTGTTTCTCTGCAGTGTGGGTTATTTTGTACCCTAAAAGAATATTACGATATGCACAGGCTTTCTCATATTGACAAATTCATTGGCTTGCTTTAAAGGGAGAATGATTTTATAACTTAAAAAGATTATTATGATATGCAAAGGCTTTCCCACATTCACTATATTCATAGGGTTTCTCTACAGGGTAGGTTATTTTATAACTTAAATGTTTACTATATTATGCAAAGGCTTTCCCACATTCAATAGATTCATAGGGATTCTATAAAGGGAGGGTTATTTTATAACTTAAAAAGATTACTATGATAGGCATAGGTTTTCTCACATTGAATACATTCATAAGGTTTCTATACAGGGTGGGTTCTTTTATAACATAAAAAGATTATTATTAGATGCCAAGGCTTTACCACATAGATTACTTTCTACAGGCTTCACTCTAGTATTTTTCCTGTTATGATTTAGGAGACTGCTGTCCTGTGAAAAGGCTTTACCACATTGATTAAATATTTAGAGTTTGTCCCTGGAGTGGGTTCTTCTTTGAATTTGGAGATGATTGTTCTAGAAACACTTTACCACACTATTTACATTCATAGGGTTCTCTCTAATAAGAGTTTGGATATCAAGGCTCTGTATAAAGTTTTACCACATTGATTACATTCATGGGGAATCAATCTAGTATCGTTCTTATATGAATGTGGAGAACACTTGCAAAACGGTTTTACAAGGTAGATTTCATTCATAGGGTCTCTCTCCAGCATGGTTTAGTGTTTGTACTGAAGAGTTGTATGCATAAGCTTTACCACACTGATTCCATTCACAGGATTTGCTTTCACTATGGATTATTTTATGACCTGGGAGGCTTGTGTGCATAGGCTATTCCACAATGATTATACTCATATGGTTTCTCTCCAGCGAGCGTTTTTTTTCTTTTTTGCATAAGAAGAATTACATGATATGCATAAGTTTTCTTACAATAACAAAATTCACAAGATTTCGCTCTAGTATGGGTTCTTTTATGAAATAGGTTGATTATTGTGAAAAGGCTTTCACATATTGATTATACCCATGGGATTTCTCTCCACTGTGGGCTATTTTATGAATTTGGAGATCAGTGTGTTGGGTAATGGCTCTCTCACAATGATTACATACATAGCGTTTCTTTCCAGTGGGGGTTATTTTATAACATAAAAAGATTACAATGATATGCAAAGGCTCTACCCCTTTGATTCCATACATTAGGCTTCTTTCTACTCTGTGTTCTATTATGTTTTAGGAGCGGACTGTCCTGTGAAAAGATTTTACCACATTGATTAGATTCTTAGGGTTGTTCCTTGGGGTGGGTTCTTGTGTGAATGTGGATATGAGTGTTGTGAAAACACTTTACCACATCATTACACTCATGGGGTTTGTTGCTAGTATGTGTTTGCAGAGCACTGCTATGTATGAAGTCGTTATTGCAATCACGACATTCATAGAGGCTCTGCCTAGTATGGGTTCTTTTAGGTGTTTAGAGGACTCTTGTAAAACGGTTGTCTCAGGAAGATTTCATTCACAGGTTTTCTCACCACGTTGACCTATTTTAGAAATTGGGAGATCAGTGTGTTTGAAATAGCTGTCTCGCATTGAATACATTGACTGTGTTTCTCTGCAGTGTGGGTTATTTTATACCTTACAGGAATACTACCACATGCAAAGGCTACCTCATATTGACACATTCATTGGCTTGCTCTAAAGGGAGAATTATTAAGAAGATTACTGTGATAGGCAAAGACTTAAAAGCATTGTTTACATTCATCATACTTCTCTCTAGTATTTGTTCTATTATGTTTTAGGACACTACTATCCTGTAAAACGTTTTTTAACACATTGAGTCATTTTATAGCTTTTCTCTGGTGTGGTTTCTAAAATGAATTTTGAAAAGCCTATTCTGAAAGCACTTTACTACACTGATTACATTCCTTGGATATCTCTCTATTGTGTGTTTGTTCACCCCTGCTCTGTATACAGACTTTACCATATTGACTACATTCCTATGGCTTCTCTCTATGATGAGTTCTTTTAGGAGTTAGGAAAACCCTTGTAAAAAGATTTTCCCATTTAGATTTCATCCCTAGGTTTTCTCTCCACCATGGGTTATTTTTGCACTGGAAGACCTATATGCCTAGGCATTACCACATTGATTACATTCATAGGGTTCTCTTCAGTATGGCTTATTGTATGCACTGGTAGACTTGTATGCCTAGGCTTTACCTCATGATTATACTCATAGGGTTGATCTACAGTGTGAGTTATTTTAGGGATTAGAAGACTTGCATTAAATGCATAGACACCATTCCAATGACAAAATTCATTAAACTTATCCTTAGTTTTTTTTTTTTTTTTTTTTTTTTTTTTTTATGGAACTTGTTGAGTCTTTTGACAAGGACACTGATTATATTCATAGGGTTTCTCTCCAGTGTTGGCTATTTAAATGAACTAGGAGAACAGTGTGTTGGTACATGGCTGTAAAACTGATTACACTCATAGGGTTTCTCTCCAATGTGGGTTATTTTATACCTTAGGATATTACTACGTTGTGCCAAGGCTTTCTCAAATTAATTACATTAATAGGGTTTCTATAAAGGGTGGGTTATTTTATAACTCATAAAATTACTATGATATGCTAACGCTATACCTCATAATTACATTCATAATGCTTCCCTCTACTATGTGTTCTACTATGTTTTAGGAGACTACTGTACTGTGGAAAGGTTTTTCCACCTTGTTTACATTTTGAGGGGTTTGTCCTGTATGATTTTGAAGGTGACTGTTGTGAAAACACTTTACCACACTGATTACATTCATAGCATTTCTTGCTACTATGTGCTTGGAGAGCACTGCTATGTATACAGTCATTACTGCAATGACTCCATTCATAACGATTCTGCCTACAATGGGTTCTATTATGAATTTGGAAGACTCATGTAAAACAGTATTCCCACGTAGACGTCTTTCATAGGGTTTCTCTCGGGCATGGGTTATGGTTTTCACTGAAGACTTATATGCATAGGCTTTACCACATGGATTACATTCAAAGGATTTGTCTTCAATATGGTTCTTTTATGCACTGGGAGACTTGTTTGCATACGCATTAACACTATTATTATACTCACATGTTTTCTCTCCCGTGTGGGTTATTTTATGCATAAGAAGTAATATATTACTTGCATAGGCATTATTACAATGATAAAATTCACAAGATTTCTCTCTACCATGGGTTCTTTTGCAAAATAGGTTGTTTCTTGTGAAAAAATCTTTCTCACACTGATTATACTCATAGGATTTATCTCCAGTGCAGGCTACTTTATGAATTTGGAGATAAGTGTCTTGGGAAATGGCTTTCTCACACTGATTACATTCCTAGGTTTTCTCTCCAGTGTGGCTTATTTTATTCCTTAGGAGAGTACTACGATGTGCAAAGGCTTTCATACATTGATAACATCCATAGTGTTTGTCTAAAGGGTGGTTTATTATATGAATTAAAAAGATTATTATGATATGCAAAGGCTTTCCCACATTCACTATATTCATAGGGTTTCTCTACAGGGTGGGTTATTTTATAACTTAAATGTTTACTATGATATGCAAAGGCTTTCCAACATTTCATAGATTCATAGGGATTCTCTAAAGAGAGGGTTATTTTATAACTTAAAAAGATTACTATAATAGGCATAGGCTTTCTCACATTGACTATATTCATAAGGTTTCTATACAGGGTGGGTTATTTTATAACTTAAATGTTTACTATGATATGCAAAGGCTTTCCAACATTTCATAGATTCATAGGGATTCTCTAAAGAGAGGGTTATTTTATAACTTAAAAAGATTACTATAATAGGCATAGGCTTTCTCACATTGACTATATTCATAAGGTTTCTATACAGGGTGGGTTATTTTATAACATAAAAAGATTATTATTATATGCCAAGGCTTTACCACATAGATTACATTCATAAGGCTTCACTCTTGTATATTTTATATTATGATTTAGGAGACTATTCTCCTGTGAAAAGGTTTTACCATGTTGATTAAATATTTAGGGTTTGTCCATGGAGTGGGTTTTAGTGTGAATTTGGAGATGATTGTTCTAGAACCACTTTACCACACTGATTACATCCATACGGTTTCTCTCTATTATGAGTTTGGATAACACTACTCTGTATAAAGTTTTACTACATTGATTACATTCATGAGGCTTAAATCTAGTATCATTCTTATATTTGGAGGACTCTTGCTAAATGGTTTTACAACATAGATTTCGTTCATAGGATTTCTCTCCAGCATGGGTTACTTTTACACTGAAGAGTTGTATGCATAGGATTCCATTCATAGGATTTGCATTCAGTATGGGTTATTTTATGAACTGGTAGACTTGTATGCACACACAATGATTATACTCATATGGTTTCTCTCCACCAAGCGTTTTTTCTTTTTTTCTTTTTTCCATAAGAAGAATTACATGGTATGCATAAGTTTTCTTACAATAACAAAATTAATAAGGCTTCAGTCTAGTATGGTTCTTTTATGAAATAGGTTGATTCTTGTGAAAAGGCTTTCCCACACTGATTATACACATGGAATTTCACTCCAGTGTGGGCTATTTTATGAATTTGGAGATCAGTGTGTTGGGCAATGGCTTTCTCGAAATGATTTCATACATAGCGTTTCTTTCCAGTGGGGGTTATTTTATAACATAAAAAGATTACTATGATATGCAAAGGCTCTGCCACTTTGATTCCATACATAAGGCTTCTTCCTATTCTGTGTTGTATTATGTTTTAGGAGCGGACTGTCCTGTGAAAAGATTTTACCACATTGATTAGATTCTTAGGGTTGTTCCCTGGGGTGGGTTCTTGTGTGAATGTGGATATGAGTGTTGTGAAAACACTTTACCACATCATTACATTCATGGGGTTTCTTGCTAGTATGTGTTTGCAGAGCACTGCTATGTATGAAGTCGTTACTGCAATCACGACATTCATAGAGGTTCTGCCTAGTATGGGTTCTTTTAGGAGTTTAGAGGATTCTTGTAAAACGGTTGTCTCAGGAAGATTTCATTCATAGGTTTTCTCACCACGTTGACCTATTTTAGAAATTGGGAGATCAGTGTGTTTGAAATAGCTGTCTCGCATTGAATACATTGACTGTGTTTCTCTGCAGTATGGGTTATTTTATACCTTACAAGAATACTACCACATGCAAAGGCTTTCTCATATTGACACATTCATTGGCTTGCTCTAAAGGGAGAATTATTTTATAACTTAAAAAGATTATTGTGATAGGCAAAGGCTTAACAGCAGTGATTACATTCATAAGACTTCTCTCTAGTATTTGTTCTATTATGTTTTAGGATACTACTATCCTGTAAAACGTTTTTTAACACATTGAGTCATTTTATAGCTTTTCTCTGGTGTGGTTTCTAAAATGAATTTTGAAAAGCCTATTCTGAAAGCACTTTACTACACTGATTACATTCCTTGGATATCTCTCTATTATGTGTTTGTTCACCACTGCTCTGTACACAGACTTTACCATATTGACTACATTCCTATGGCTTCTCTCTATGAGGAGTTCTTTTAGGAGTTAGGAAAACCCTTGTAAAAAGATTTTCCCATTTAGATTTCATCCCTAGGTTTTCTCTCCACCATGGGTTATTTTTGCACTGGAAGACTTATATGCCTAGGCATTACCACATTGATTACATTCATAGGGTTCTCTTCAGTATGGCTTATTGTATGCACTGGTAGACTTGTATGCCTAGGCTATACCTCATGATTATACTCATAGGTTTTATCTACAGTGTGAGTTATTTTAGGGATTAGAAGACTTGCATTAAATGCATAGGCACCATTCCAGTGACAAAATTCATTAAACTTATCCTTAGTTTTGTATTTTGTTTTTTTTTTTTAATGGAACTGGTTGAGTCTTTTGACAAGGACACTGTTTATATTCATAGGGTTCCTCTCCAGTGTTGGCTTTTTAAATGAACTAGGAGAACAGTGTGTTGGTACATGGCTTTCAAACTGAAATAATGTGGGTTGTATTATACTTTAGGAGATTACTACGTTGTGCAAAGGCCTTCTCAAATTATTTACATTAATAGGGTTTCTATATAGCGTGGGTTATTCTATAACTTATTAAATTACTATGATATGCTAACACTATACCTCATTAAATACATTCATAACGCTTCCCTCTACTATGTGTTCTATTATGTTTTAGGAGACTACTGTCCTGTGGAAAGGTTTTTCCACATTGTTTACATTTTGAGGGGTCTGTCCTGTATGATTTTGGAGGTGACTGTTGTGAACACACTTTACCACACTGCTTACATTCATAGCATTTCTTGGTAGTACGTGCTTGCAGAGCATGGCTATGTATACAGTATTTTCTGCAATGTATTCGTTCATAAGGATTCTGCCTAGAGTAGGTTCTATTATGAATTTGGGAGACTCATGTAAAACAGTATTCCCACGTAGACGTCTTTCATAGGGTTTCTCTCGGGCATGGGTTATGGTTTTCACTGAAGACTTATATGCATAGGCTTTACCACATTGATTATATTCAAAGGATTTGTCTTCAGTACGGTTCTTTTATGCACTGGGAGTCTTGTATGCATACGCCTTACCACTATGATTATACTCACATGTTTTCTCTCCCGTGTTGGTTATTTTATGCCTAAGAACTAATATATTACTTGCATAGGCTTTATTACTATGATAAAATTCACAAGATTTCACTCCACCATGGGTTCTTTTGCAAAATAGGTTGTTTCTTGTGAAAAAGCATTCTCACACTGATTATACTCACAGGATTTCTCTCCAGTGCGGGCTACTTTATGAATTTGGAGATCAGTGTCTTGGGGAATGGCTATCTCACACTGATTACATTCATAGGTTTTCTCTCCAGTGTGGCTTATTTTATTCCATAGGAGAGTACTACGATGTGCAAAGGCTTTCTCACATTGATAACATCCATAGGGTTTGTCTAAAGGGTGGGTTATTATATGAATTAAAAAGATTATTGTGATATGCAAATGCTTTCCCACATTCACTATATTCATAGGGTTTCTCTACAGGGTGGGTTATTTTATAACTTCAATGTTTACTATGATATGCAAAGGCTTTCCCACATTCAATAGATTCATAGGGATTCTCTAAAGAGAGGGTTATTTTATAACTTAAAAAGATTACTATGATAGCCATAGGCTTTCTCCCATTGAATACATTCATAAGGTTTCTATACAGGGTGGGTTATTTTATAACATAAAAAGATTATTATTAGATGCCAAGGCTTTACCTCATAGATTACATTCATAAGGCTTCACTCTAGTATTTTTTCTATTATGATTTAGGAGACTCCTGTCCTGTGAAAAGGTTTTACCACATTGATTAAATATTTATGGTTTGTCCCTGGAGTGGGTTCTTGTATGAATTTGGAGATGATTGTTCTAAAAAGACTTTACCACATGGATTGCATCCATAGGGTTTCTAATATGAGTTTGGATAACACTGCTATGTATAAAGTTTTACAACATTGATTACATTCATGAGGCTTCAATCTAGTATCATTCTTATATGAATGTGGAGAACACTTGCAAAATGGTTTTACAAGGTAGATTTCATTCATAGGGTCTCTCTCCAGAACGGTTTAGTGTTTGTACTGAAGAGTTGTATGCATAAGTTTTACCACACTGATTCCATTTATAGGATTTACTTTCAGTATGGGTTATTTTATGAACTGGTAGACTTGTATGCATAGGCTATTCCACAATGATTATACTCATAAGGTTTCTTTCCACCGAGCGTTTTTTTTTTTTCTTTTTTGCTTAAGAAGAATTACATGATATGCATAAGTTTTCCTACAATAACAAAATTCACAAGATTTCGCTCTGGTGTGGGTTCTTTTATGAAATAGGTTGATTCTTGTGAAAAGGCTTTCCCACACTGATTATACCCATAGGATTTCTCTCCAGTGTGGGCTATTTTATGAATTTGGAGATCAGTGTGTTGGGTAATGGCTTTCTCACAATGATTACATACATCACATTTCTTTGCAGTGTGGGTTATTTTATAACATAAGAAGATTACTATAATATTAAAAGGCTATAACACACTGATTACATACAGAAGGCTGCACCCTTCTGTGTGTTCTAATATGTTTTTGGAGAGGACTACCCTGTGAAAAGGTTTTACCCCATTGATTAGATTCTTAGGGTTGTTCCCTGGGGTGGGTTCATGTTTGAATTTGGAGATGAGTGTTGTGAAAACACTTTAACACATGATTACCTTCAAAGGCTTTCTGGCTACTATGTATTTGCAGAGCACTGCCATGTATGAAGTCGTTACTGCCATCACGACATTCATAGGGGTTCTGCCAAGAACGGCTTCTTTTATGAATTTAGAGGAGTCTTTCAAAACCGTTTAATCATGAAAATTTCATTCATAGGTTTTCTCACCACGTTGACCTATTTTAGAAATTGGGAGATCATTGTGTGCGAAATAGCTGTCTCACATTGAATACGTTGATTGTGTTTCTCTCCAGTGTGGGTCATTTTATTCCTTAGGAGAGTACTACGATGTGCCAAAGCTTTCTCACATTGAAAATATTCATTGGGTTTCTCTAAAGGGAGGGTTATATTATAACTTAAATGATTACAATGATATGCAAAGGCTTTACCACGTTGATTACATTTATATAGCTCCCCTCTATTATGTGTTCTATTATAGGTTAGGACTGCTTTGATAAGGTTTTACCATGTTGTTACATTGATATGGTACCTCTTCAGCATGGGATATTTTTTGCACTGGAAGAAATACCTTATATGCATATAAGTTTTTACAATGATGATTTTGAAACAAATTCGCTCTAGTAAGGGTTCCTCTGGGAAATATGTTGATTCTTGTGAAAAGGCTTTCCACACTGATTATACTAAGAGGATTTCTCTGCAGTGTAGTCTATGTTATGAATTTGGAGATCATTGTGTTGGGTAATGGCTTTTTCACCCTGAGTACGTTAATAACCTTTCCCTCCAATGTGGGTTATTTTATACCTTAGAAAATTACTACAATATGCAAAGGATTTCCCACATTAACTACATTCATAGGGTTTCTCTACAGGATGGGTTGTTTTATAACTTTGAATAGGGTTTCTCTAAAGGGATGGTTATTTTGTAACTTAAAAAGATTACTATGATAGACATAGGCTTTCTCCAATTGACTACATTCATAAGGTTTCTATACAGGGTGGGTTATTTTATAACATAAAATGGTTATTATTATATGCCAAGGCTTTACTGCATAGTTTACATTCATAAGGCTTCACGCTAGTATTTCTTCTATTATGTTTTAGGAGACTATGGTACTGTGAGAAGGTTTTACCACATTGATTAAATATTTAGGGTTTGTCCCAGGACTCGGTTATTGTATGAATTTGGAGATGATTGTTCTAGAAACACTTTACCACACTATTTACATTCATAGAGTTTCCCTCCAGTGTTGGCTATTTAATTGAGCTTGGAGAACAGTGTATTGCTACAAGGCTTTAAAACTTATTACACTTATTAAGCTTCTCTCCATTGTGGGTTATTTTAAACCTTAGGAGATTACTACGATGTGCAAAGGTTTTCTCAAATTAGTTACGTTCATAGGGTTTCTCTAAAGGGTGGGTTGATTTACAACTCATAATGATTACTATGATATGCTAAGGCCTTACATCTTTAATTCCATTCATAATGCTTCCCTCTACTATGTGTTCTATTATGTTTTGTGAGACTACGTTCCTGTGGAAAGGTTTTACCACATTGATTACATTTTGAGGGGTTTGTCCTGTATGATTTTGGAGGTGACTGTTGTGAAAACACTTTATCACACTGATTACATTCATAGCGTTTCTCTCCACCCTGGGTTATTTTATACATTGGAGTCTTATATGCATCGGCTTTACCACGTTGACTATTCTCAAATGGTTTTTAAACTCTGTGGATTATTTTATGCATTAGAAGACTGCCATTACATGCATAGGCTTTTACAATGTTTAAATTCATAAGTCTTCTCTCTGCAAAGGGTTCTTTTATGAAACTGGTCGATTCCAGTGAAAAGTCTTTCCCACATGGGTTATGTTCAAGGGATTTCTATCCTTTGGGGGCTATTTTATGAATTTGAGGAGCAGTGTCTTGGGAAATGGCTTTCTCACACTGAATACATTCGTAGGGTTTCTCTCCTGTGTGGGTTATTTTTTACCTTAGAAGATGACTAAGATATGCACACACTTTCTCACATGGATTACATTCATAAGGTTTCTCTCCATTGTGGGTTATTTATAATTTAAATAGATTACTATGATTCGCAAATGCTTTACCACATTGATTACACTCATAAGGCTACTCCTTAGAATGTGTTGCGTTATGGCTTAGGTGACTACAGTACTGTTAAAAGGTTTTAGCAAATTGATTACATTGATAGGGTTTCTCTCCAATAAGTCTTAAACTTTACACTGGAAGAACTATATGCATAGGCTTTATCACATTGATTATATTTTTAGGATTTCTCTCTGATGTAAGTTCCAAAATGAATTTGGAGATGAGTGTTGTGAAAACACTTTGCCATACTGACTACATTCACAGGGTTTCTCTCCCGTATGTGTTTGGACACCACTGTTCTGTATAAAGTCCTTACCACATTGATTCCCTTCATAGGGTTTCTCTCCAGTTTGGATTCTTTCATGCCTGTAATGATAATTTGCACAGCTAAAACTTTTAACACATCGCTGCCTATCCGCGCAGGACCACCAGTAATTTCCACCTGCCCGGTCTCTGACCCCCACTGCTGGTCCTCTACTGGAGCACCGGGCCCCTCCCAGAGATCTGCCTATCCCAGCAGGGCCACTCTGAGTTCTTGTAGGCTGGATCCTTGACCTCCATCATAGGGCCTCTGCTAAAGTGGCCTCAGCTGGAGAGTGCAAGGCCCAAGCTAGATCTGCCTATTGGTGTGGAAACATGCTGAGTACCAGCCCAGTCTTTGACCCGCAACTGTCTTTGACCCCATTGCCATGTCTTGGCTAGAGGTGAGTCTGGGACCAATTCAGGTGGCATCTCCCCTACACTCTTCCCCAGGAACTCCCTGGGTTAGCCCCAGATCTCACTGCCTCTGTGTCCTGTCCCTATCGAGAGTGCTCTTGGAGCTCTGATACACACCACCCCACCACACCCCATCCCCACCAAGACCCTGCCCTCCCCCTACCCTGTATTCCACCCTGCCCACTGTCCCACAGCTCTGGTTGAGCACTGGGAAAGAGGGTGGAGCCAACAATCCAGCCACCATTGGGGCACTTTCTGGAGCTGCTCTGAGCACACTAGGCCTGCCTACCCATGCAGGACCACCCCTAATTTCCACCTGCCTGGTCTCTGATCCCCATCTCTGGTCCTCTACTGGAGTACTGGGCCCCTCCCAGAGATTCGCCTATCGCCACAGGGCCATTCTGAGTTCTGAAGGCTGGGTCCTTAACCCCCATTGCAGGGCCTCTGCCAAAGAGGCCTCACCTGGAGATGCAAGGCCCAGGCTAGATCTGCCTATCAGCATAAGGAACATCCGAAGTCCCAGCCTTCGAGATCTTTGACTCCTATGGCCAGTCTTCTGCTGGAGCCTGATCTTTGACCCCCATCACCAGGACCCTGTCTGTGCAGAGACCTCCTAAAGTGCTTGGATCACCCAGAGCTACAGACATCCAACCTCTGACCCACCCAAGCCCACCTGGAAAGCAACATAGAGAGAGGGAGAGACCCCCACCAACACTTACTGGAAGAAGCTATGGGAAGATGGCAATACAGCAAAACACCTAACAACAGAAAGACAACCATGACGCCACCAGAATCTAGGGAATCTATATCAACTACACTGGAACACAACAAAGCAGATGAAGCAGAAGAGCATGACTTAGAAATTATCATTATAAACATGATAGAGGCCCTCAAAGAAGATGTGAGAAAATACCTTAAAGAAATGGAAGAAAAACCAAACAAAAAGTTTAGGAGAAATGAACAAATTTCTTAAAGGAAGTACAGAAAGCCAAGAAAAAAAAAAAAAAAAAACAATTAAACAGGTGAAGGAAATGGTGCAAGACTTGAAAACTGAAATAGAGACAATAAAGAAAACAGAAACAGAAGAATGCTGGAAATAGAAAAACTGGGCAAACAATAGGGAAATACAGATGCAAGCATAACCAACAGAATTCAAGAGACGGAAGAAAGAATCTCAGGCGCAAAGGATAAACTAGAGGAAATAGATTCATCCACCAAAGAAAATTGTAAATCCAACACATCCTTAACACCAACCATACAGGAAAATATGGCACACCGTGAAAATGCCAAACCTAAGAATAATAGGCATAGAGGAAGGTGAGGAAGCTCAGCTCAAAAATGCCGAAAACACATTCAACAAAATCATTGAGGAGAACTTTCCCAATCTGAAGAAGGACATGCCCATGAAAGTACAAGAAGCATACAGAACACCAAATAGACTGGACCAAAGAAAAAAAAGACCCATCAACACATAATAATCAAAACACATGACATACAGAATAAAGAAAGAATATTAAGAGCAGAGAAGGAAAAAGGTCAGGTAACATATAAAGGCAGACCTACTAAAATTACACCTGACTTCTCCATGGAAACCCTCAAGGCCAGAAGGTCCTGGATGGATGTTCTGCATGTACTAAGAGTCCACTGATGCCAGCCCAGGCTACTATACCCAGCAAAACTCTCAATCACTATAGATGGGGAAAACAAGATATTTAATGACAAAGCCAGATTTTCCCAATATGTATCTACAAATCCAGCCCTACAGAAAGTTTTGGAAGGAAAACTCCAACCCAAGGAAGTTAACTACCCTCACAAAGATGTAGGCAACAGATAATCACACTTCATCAGAAACCAAGGGTAAAGCAGGACAAGTACATTCACAATACCACTGCCAACAACAAATCAAAAAAAAAAAAAAAAAAAAAAAAAAAAACAAGCATTAACAATCAATGGTCCTTACTCTCCCTCAACATTAATGGTCTTAACTCACCTATAAAAAGACACAGGCTAACAGAATGGATACAAAGACAGAATCCATCCTTCTGCTGCATACAAGAAACACATCTAAGCTTCAAAAATAGACATTACCTCAGGGTAAAAAGCTGGGGAAAGATCTTCCAATCAAATGGGCCCAAAAAGCAAGCAGGTGTGGCTATCCTAATACCTAACAAGTTAGACTTCAAACCAAAATTAATCTGAACATCCATGCCCCAAATGCAAAGGCACTCACATCCCTAAAAGAAATGCTACTAAAGCTCAAACTTCACACACTTATAGTGGGAGACTTCAGCATGCCACTCTCACCACTAGACAGGACCACCAGTCAGAACCTTAACAAAGAAACAAAAGAACTAACAGAAGTTATGTCTCAATTGGGTTTAACAGACATCTATACAACATTCCATCCTAACACAAAAGAATATACTTTCTTCGTTGCTCCACATAGAATCTTCTTTAAAAT
This sequence comes from Phodopus roborovskii, assembly GCF_943737965.1. NCBI lineage: Eukaryota > Metazoa > Chordata > Mammalia > Rodentia > Cricetidae > Phodopus > Phodopus roborovskii. The sequence continues at coordinate 7,745,730 of NW_026126646.1, read as the reverse complement.
CGAACACATACTAGGTGGCATATCAAACCTTACCAGATACAAAAGAATTGGAATAGTCCCCTATATCTTATCAGATCACCATGCTTTAAAATTGGAATTCAGCAACAACACAAATTGCAAAAAACCTCATGGAAACTGAACAGTGCTCCACTGCACCATACCTGGGTCAAAAAAGAAATAAAGAAATTAAAGACTTCCTAAAATTCAAGGAGAATGAGAAAATAATATACCCGAACTCATGGGACACCTTGAAAGCAGTGTCAAGAGGATAGTCATATTAGAGAATTGATAGCACAACTGAAAGCCTTAGAATGAAAAGAAGCAAACTCACCCCAGAGGAGTAGACGCCAGTAAGTAATCAATTTGAGGGCTGAAATCAATAAAATAGAAACCAGGAAAACAATACAAAAAAAAAAAAATCAATGCAACACAGAGTTGGTTTTTCGAGATAATCAACAAGTTAGACAAACCTTTATCCCAGCTAACGAAATAGCAGAGAGAGCAGGCAAATTAACAAAATCAGAAATGAAAACAGGGACATAACAATGGGCACTGAGGAAATCCAGACAAATTTCAGGTCATACTTTGAAAACCTGTACTCCACAAAATTTGAAAATTCAAAGGAAATGGAAAAATTTCTGGATAACTATCCCTTACCAAAATTAAATCAAGAACAGAATACAACTTAAATAGACCTATAAATAGACGTAACCTGCAATGAAATAGAAGCAGTCATCGAAAGACTTCCAACCAAAAAAGCCCAGGGCCAGATAGCTTCAGTACAGAATTCTAACAGAAATTCAAGGAAGCGCTAATACCAATACTCCTCAAATTGTTCCACACAAGAGAAACAGAAGGTTCACTACCAAACTCTTTTTACGAGGCCACAATCACCTCGGTACCCAAGACCCACAAAGACACAACTAAGAAAGAAAACTACAGACCAATATACCTCGTGAACATTGATGCAAAAATACTCAATAAAATATTGGCAAACCGAATCCAAGAATATATCAGGACAATCATCCACCATGACCAAGTAGGCTTCATCCCTGGGTTGCAGGCATGGTTTAGCATACGAAAATCTATCAACATGATCTACCATATAAACAAACTGAAAAAGAAAAATCATGTTATCATCACTCTAGATGCTGAAAAATCCGTCAACAAAATTAACACCCTTTCATGATAAAGGTCTTGGAGAGATCGGGAATAACAGGAACATACCTAAACATAATAAAAGCAATATACAGTAAACCAACAGGCAACATCCAACGGAATGGAGAGAAGCTGAAGGCGATTCCTCGAAAATCAGGAACAAGACAAGGCTGCCCTGTCCCTCCATATCTCTTCAATAGTGTACTTGAAGTTCCAGCTAAAGCCATAAGACAACAAAAGGAGATCAAGGGGATACTATTGGAAAGGAAGAAGTCAAACTGTCTCTATTTGCAGATGATATGGTAGTTTCCATAAGCAACCCAATAAACTCGACCAGGGAACATAAAAGATGAAGTCATTATTGGTTTGAAGAGAAAACTGAACCTAAAGTAATGTCTAGAGACCTACAAGACTGACTCCAACTAACAATTTGAGCAACAGTGGAAAGGCTACCATAAATGCCCTTCCCTGATAATGAGATCAACAACTAACTTATCCAATATCATGGAGCCCTCGCCTAGTACCTGTTGGAAACAGAAGCAAACACTCATGACTAAACACTGAGTCAAACTAGAATCCAGATGCAGAGAGAGGATGAGACCAGGTTGCAGAAACACATAGAGACAGCTGACCCAAACAAGGAGGACCTAACGGGACCCCAGACTGATAGCTGAGAATCCAGCATGGGACTGACTCAGACCCCCTGAATATGGGTCTCAGCTAGAAGGACTCAGCTTAATAAGGGACCTCAGACAGTGGAACCAGAATGTATTCCTGGTGCACAAAAGGACCTTGTGAATGCATCCACCATGGAGGGATACTCCCTTAACATAGAGACAGAAGAAAAGTCCTACTCCCTATTTCAAATGACTTGACAGATTTACATGACTCCACCTGGATGGCATAGCCCTACATGTGGAGTGGGGGGAGTAGGAGGGTGGTTAGGGTACATGTGAGAAGGGACAGAGGGTACGAAGGGTGGAGGGAGGAAGGGAAGAAAGGAGAGAAAGGGAACAGGGATCGACATGTAAAATAAAAAAAAGTTAGTTAATTAATAAAAAAAAAAAAAATTTTAACGCATCCATAACGCCATTGAGTATATCTGTATGAATTAACTTTACAATTTGGTCTAATTGTAAAGAAGAATAATATCTTAAGATTCTTATCACTGTTTACTCTCATATTCTTTTCCCTTCACTAAGGATGGTTTTGGATCTTTGAATACAACTGTGATGATTAACATTTATAGCATCTTTTTCTCTATATGAGATTTTTCTCACATTTGAAGAGAACTAGAAAAACTCATGAATTTTTCTACAGTCTGAGTCATAATATGTTTATAAAATGAACCAGGACAAACAGAAGTACATATACATTTCAAGTTTTTCATAAGAATTTTCTGAAGTGTGAATTGCTTGCTGGAAAAGCAATTACTGGTAAACTTACATCACATTCAACAAATCTATTCAAAGTGGGTGCTGTTTCACATATTCTAATTGTTCTGAGAGATGGAGGGGTATGTTGCTTCTTTTGATACCCTTATGTTCATATGGCTTATATCAAGAGTGACATATGATATACCTAATAAAGGAATGATACCAGAAGAAAGGTGTCTACATTGCATAACCATGATTTAACTTTCTGTTCCTCGTAGACATATGACATAGAGAATAAAGTTTCTTGACAACAGTTGCCCTTTGCTCTTGACTCTAACTAACCCTCCTCTTACTAAACGTAGCAAAGACACAAGTGTATGAATAACACAAGCTTTACTATAAATTATATGCTTATTAGAAAGTTTTGAACAGGTATTTAGCACTTATTCAAGGCGCATACCTTATGTAATATAAGTGCTAGAAACTAAATGGATTACCAGATCTCCAGCAGAGCTATCATGGTGCTGTGATTGAAATGGTGATATCTGTTAAGGCACTGTTTCCTTGTCTACTCTCTTAAAATAAAGCCTTGCAAACAAAATTCACCTAATTGACACTGAGGTATATGATTTTGTGAGAATTTATTAATCATCAAAACACTTTAAGCACTTTAATTACACTGTGGCTGCCTTTAAAACTTACAGACACCTTAAAATTTATTGAGGCATATTTGGATTCGCATGCACATCAAAATTACCTTCTGTGTGGCTTAAAACATAGTACCAGAAAATGTCTGATACACGATTGGAAATTGTGCACAATTTAAGTTATTATCTTCAGTGAACCTTAGAACCATGCCTGATTTATTCGCATCATCCTTCCTCAGTTTCAGATGTAATTACAGAGGAGCATTAATAACCAAGAAACAGTTGCCCCCTTATTTTAAATTGTGAAGAAAAATTCAGTCTTACCTTTAGCAGTGAGACTCGTAGTCTCCAGCATCACACCTTTATAGAGATTCTCCTGGGAAGGATCCAGCAGAGCCTACTCTTACACAGTTAAGTCAACATGCACATCTTCATAGACCACTACATTCTAAAATGTAACATAAATAGATGAAAATAGAAGTGATACGAACAACACTGTAAATGTATACTTCCTTAAAAATGTAATTATCATGCTTCCCACATTAAATGACACAAAAGTTCTAATGTAAGCACCAAGTCACTTAAGAAGAAAACTGAATAGGAGGGTCACCTCTGTCATTTCTGAAATGCCTACTAACAAACATACAAAGAGAAGCAAACAGATCAATGGTACTCAGTGCATATCAGAGACATCACATGAACAATTATTAACTACAAGAAAGATGGGCAAACTGAGTATAGTAGCTCATGTCTTTAACTGGTTCAGAAAACAGGGAAAAATCTGGTACCTGATGATTCAAGAATTTACAGTTGGCAACAGGAAATAATCAAACTCCAGGCTGAAATCAGTAAAATGCCAACAAAGAACAGTAACAAGAATCAGTGATATCAACAAGCTATCCAAGCCAAATAAAAGGCAGAGAGAATTTCTAAGTTATCAAAATCAGAAATAAAAAGGGGAACCTGACAAAAGACACTGAGGAAATTCAGGCAATCTTTAGGTCATACTTCAAAAACCTATACTCTACAAAATTAGAGAATATAGAAGAAATGGACAATTATCTTGGTCTGTAACATACACCAAAATTAAATCAAGACCAGATAAACAATTTAAATAGGCCTATAATCCCTAAGGAAATAGAAGTCATTAAAAGTCTCCCAAACAAGAAAAGCCTAGGACCAAATGGTTTCAGTGTGGATTCTACCAGAATTTCAATGAAGAGCTAGTACCAATGATCCTCAGATTGTCACACAGAATAGGAAGAGGAGGAACATTGCCAAATTCTTCTTTTGGGGCTGAAGTTACCTCGATGCCCAAACCACACAATTGAGAAAGAGAATTACAAACCAATCTCCCTATGAACATTGATGAAAAAATACTCAATAAAAAAAATCTAGCAAGCCAGCTAGGCAGTGGTGCCGCATGCCTTTGATCCCAGCACTCGAGAGGCACAGGCAGGAGGATCTCTGAGTTTGAGACCACCCTTGTCTACAAGAGCTAGTTCCAGGACAGCCTCCAAAACCACAGAGAAAACCTGTCTCAAAAAAGAAAGAAAGAAAGAAAATTGGCAATCCAAATCCAAAAACACATGAAAAATAAAAATTATCCAACAAGCAGGCTTCACCCCCAGAGACACAGGAATGGTACAACAAAGGCAAATCCGTCAATGCAATCCACCATATAAACAAACTGAAAGAGAAAACACATGGTCATCTCATTAGATGCTAAAAAACAGCTTTTAGACAGGTAAAAACAGCTCCGTCATGAACCCTACTAAACCCAAAGCTGTATCTGATAACCAGAACTCAGTGATACCACTCAAGACATATAACCAGACACGGTCCTAGAACAGTATCACATCCAGTGGACAGTACATAAACAGAGACCAAAAACAATGTTCTACTCTTGACATATGAAGGGACATGACCTTGATCAGCCCTGGGTATAGATTATCTCCCCCAGGATCATGATCCCAGAATCAGAAACTTCTGTTAGAGAATGGACCTGAACATCAGCTAAGATACATTGCAAAGTTGAGCAGCCCTGATAGGACTATAATTGGGAATTCAGAGTTTGAATGTTCTGTGATGACCCTTGGCATACTAAAATGCTTTACAATGAATATCTACCTTCTTGATCACAAAGGTTAGGATCACTTTCCTATACCTGATAATTGCCTTAAATCTACATCAGGATAAGGAAAGGAAAACTTTTCCAAATCAGGTGCAAAGAACAGATTTTTAAAGAAATAATGTTTGATTTCTATTATACACCTAACACAACTTGTTTTGCTATGATTGATTTATGAATCAAAAAAAATTGAAAATAAGTTTATACCTGTTTTTTTTTTTGTTGTTGTTGTTGTTGTTTTGTTTTTGGTTTTGTGTGAGTGTGTGTGTGTGTGTGTGTGTGTGTGTGTGTGTGTGTGTGTATGTGTATTTATGTGTACATTTAAGAGAATGTCTCCCATTTGTGTATAAGTGACACACCAGAAAAGAGCAGATCAGATCCACTGAAACTGGAGAAGCAGGTAGTTTTGAGCCTCCGAATTTGGCTGCTGGGATCTCTAATCAAGTCATCACAAAGAAGAACATGTGCTGAGCGACCTGCCAAGCCCAATAATACTTTTTATTAAATAATCTAAATGTCTAGCACAGATTAAAAACAATCCACACGTGAACAAATAATAAATATAAATGATCCCAGGGAACATGATACATCAATAGGCAAAGACAACGCCCAACAATTTAATTTATAAGAAGAAACTTGATTGCAAAATTTCATGCAAAGTGGAAGCACTCAGAATGAACAATGCAATTATGAAAGAAAAAAGTATACTCATTGATACAATATGATTTCTATATTTACCATGAAAGCTACAATAATGAAGAATGTGCACAATATTTGTAAAATAGAGGATGGAAAGAAAAAGCCAAGAACAAAAGCAGGAAAATAAACTTTTAACCAAAAGCCCAAGGGAAACTCAGCCAAACACAGCTACCTATGATTCTATGTGTACTGAAAGGAAAGAAACACAGATTTCAAAACTCAAAATAATAAAAATAATAATAATAATAATAACTAAAAGTGACTTTAAACTGTTAATTTTCTGACCCTCCAGCAACAGATGTTTCTTGCAGAGAGGTGCCATACTCTAGAACCTGCCCAGCAAATGTAAGTCATCTCCTGCAGAGCTTACTATGGCTCTAAAGTCCCTCATGCCCGCTGGTAGTTTCAGGCAAGCCCAAACAATGTCCAACCTAAAAACAATGTGAAGAATAATATAACGTCTGCTTCCTGCCACAATGATTATGTCACAAGATGTGGCATCTTCCATATTCACCTGCAAAATACTTTGCTAACCTGAAATACCTCTACAGCTCAGGAACTCCTTTTGTGGCCTGGAACTGAACTCCACTGAATCACCTGATGGTGGCTGTCAGAAGCAGAAAGTTGAAAGCTTTCTAATAATGTATTGCTGAAGCATGATGCCCATCACCTCCTTTCTATGTAAAGTATCTATAACATTTGAAAGAAAAAGCTCAAAGTGGAATGTAATGTTCTGAACTTGTGGAACAAGACTTTCAGTTTTCCAATCTTTCTTCTCATTGCACAACAAAAGCAATGCAAGCAATGCCTGTGTGTGCACACTGGACAGTGATAGTACAAGCCCACAGACTCGCATGCCAGGATGGCAGAGCCTCCCCCCTACCCCCAGGGAATCCACACTCAACAAAGCTCGGAGGCCAAGGGCCACTGCACAAGGTCAACAAGGGAGCCAACAGAACCTCAATCTGGCTCACGGTCCATCCCAGCCCAAGCAGTTCAGATTCCGAGAGCTCAGCCAACATGTTCTTTCTGGTCTGGGGACATTGGCCCCAAACTCAACATGGCACGGCTTATGGTCTTTCTTATAGCTTCCCACAGCAGAACAGGAGGAGACTCCGGAACGAATCTGTAAGCTACCTCCCACTGGTGCTCCTAATGACTTATCTTTCCCAAAGCCATCATTGCTGGTCTTCGGGACATCAGCAATTACCCTACTGGGTGAGCAGAGATCAAATGACTCAGCCCACACAGGCTCTCCCAGCTTTGTCCATCTACACTAAAGCCAGACAGGGTCCTAATCTGGGAAATTCACAGTTTAGTAAAATCCTCCAATCTCCCAGAGCATTTCCTGTTTCTCTTCCAAGGCGCAGGGTCCTCCTATGTGTGCACATTCAATTACACACTCAATGTACAGCACAGCCTTCCCTTTGCTTTACACCTGGAAGGTCCTGTAACCAAACGGAAGGTCAAATCCAAACAGTCTCTGTTGTTAAATGAAGAGAACACAAGGAAGGGCCTATGGGAGGCCTTAGGGCCTGAAAGAGACAGTGGAAATAATGTAATTATAATTATAAACGTTAGGTTGAAAAGTTGAAACAGGTTTTATGGTCATGTGCTCCAGAGACTAGGAATTTGTATTAGGGCATAAGAAATACTACTCACACTATTTCTCTCAGGGCTACCATCTTAAGCCTGAAAAAAAACAGTCATGTTAGGCATAGCAACACCATTTCATCCAGTCCTCCTGTATATGTAGAAATGGTGTAACTACAGTAATTTTGTTTCATGGTAAGGTCTCTTCTTTATCTAGATTCTTGATTGCCTGATCCGCTCATCTAAGAAATAGCCAGTCAGGACATTTATGGAACATCTAAAATTGATTACCTGACTCCACGTGGCTACTGTGAAGCAGTGTCACGGCAGCAAAGCTTTCTTACTTCTTCTTGCCCCTCACTTTCTGTGCTGTGTCTACACCTGCTTTACAGTTGGTGGATGAAATTCTTACAGGTTCCCACTTCATTTGAAAATTCACAATAAAAATCTAGAAAACTTGGAGGATATTTGTTTACTGGTTAGTTTTTCCTTCCCAGAGACTAGTCAAGGCCCAGCCTGGACAGCAGAAGCAGAATCAGGTATTAAAAGCAATTCTCAATTACATAGTTCTTAAACCAGGAAACAATGGAAAACAGAGACAAAGGGATGATGGCAGTGATGCATTGAAAGAAAATGAAATTTTAAAAATGTTATCAATAACTGATTTTTTAAAGGAGACAAAAATAACTGAAAGAACACTTAGCTACACTGACATTGAAACAGAGTAGACACTTCCTGGTAGGAAGAACACCAATAATCAAACACTGTGAGAAATGTTAGCTTCTGAGTGCTGAAAGCTGACACATGGTGTTGCGCTACAGCCAATGGCCTGTGTCTCAAACCTCTGCGCTGACTTAACTGTGTAAACCAAGATTGCACATATCAGCATAGGACAGTTGGCGAATTGGAAAATGAATATTTAGTAGTTTAAGCTATCCTCCCTAAACTGTCCACCCACCAATTCTGTCTGTCTTCATACCCATGGAAGGAATTAATTCATGCAGGAAAATTACAGTCACCAACCCTACCCCATCAGGCCCTTCTTTATGATGGAGACCCCTCTGCAGCTCACTGCCTTAGACTTCTTCACTCTGTGATCTACCCATTGTCTACCGTTTCCTCCTGCAGTGTACACAGGACACTGTATTTATTGTCTACTCTGTTTCCCCTGCAGTGTACCCAGCACACTGTTCCTCCTCTTATGGTCTGAAGAGAGAAGCCATGCTCCACACACAAATCCTTTTCCTGTTACTGCAATGGACAGCGCACTATGTGACTCCAAACTGGAAGTTGTAGAACTCTGTGGTGCTGCAGTCCTGTAATGCAAGAATGTAGGGTGTTTAGTCAGGAGGAGAACAAGGGCAATGCACTGTGGGACTACAGACAGGGTTCAAGTCCACTTCAATTAATATAGGAGACTTTTCTCAAAACCACATTTCAAAAAGACGGGAGAAGCCACTGTTGTAGATAACTTTAGTGCCCTATAACTTTAGGGCACACCGGGACTTAATGTTGGTTGTCACCCTGCAATGTTCCCTTGAGCAGCACATTAGAGGCCTTTGATGGGGGAGGTAGACCTTATGGGTGTTGGTAAGTCAGGGTTGTCTCTTTTGTTATGGGAATGTAAAGGCAGATTGATCCTGGTGAACAAACATTTACATCTTATCACAGTTATCATTGCTTATCATTGGGGAATTGGCCTCGAACTCACAGAGATCCACGTGCTTCTGCCTCCCAAGGATTGGGATTGAAGGTGTGCAACATCACACCTTCAGATAAACTACTTCCTAGCTCCACACTCTGATCTTCAGACAACTTTTATTTTTGTTTTTGCTTTGTTCTTGGTAGTTTGAATGTTTTGTGACAGGGCTTTCTCTGTGTAGCTTTGGAGCCTGACCTAGATCTGGATCCAAGTCACAGAGATCCACCTGCCTCTGCCTCTCAAGTGCTGTGATTAAAGGCATGTGCCACCTTTAAAGCACAAAATACCACCACACTTGGATATTTCTAAACACAGCCCTGGGGAGTGAAGTTGTTCAGAGGCTACGAACCTGGCCTATAGAATTGCTCTCATCACACATAACCAAGCTGGACAAGGCAGGACGAGGCAGGTGAACTCTATCTGGCCATTGGCTCCCACTCAGCCAAGGGAGAACTAAACACACTGGCTTCTGAGCCTCAGCCGGACATTCCACCTAGTCGGGGGACAGCGCCCTCCCTCACCATGACCAGCCACTCGCCCCCAAATGGGGAGTGCAGGCCCATGGTCAGTGTGACCGGACACACCACCAAGCATGGAGACAGCAGTCCCCACCCATCGCCAGCCACTCTCCCCGCATGGGGGCAGCGCCACTCAGGCACCCAGGCCCACCGCTCCTTTGCTGTGAAGAGAGGCCTCGGCCCACAGCTACTCCTCCTCTGTGAAGAGCAGAGGCCTCCTACTCTCCTTTCCCACAGCTCCTCCTCCTCTGTGAAGAGCAGCCTCAGCCCACCGCACCTCTGCCTCTGTGTGGAGAGGCCTCTGGCCACCGCTCCTTCTCCCCTGTGAAGAGAGGCCACAGCCCACCGCTGCTCCTCCTCCTCTGTGAAGAGCCCTCAGCTGCTCTCCAGTAAACAGTGGCCCTTCGCTCACCTTGTCCCACCGCTCCTCCCGGTCTGTGAAGGGCAGGCCCTCGCTCAGCATGGTGAGAGCACTGGAAGCAAAGGCACAACTGACTTCCTCAGGTGAAGAGTTGAGGTGAAAGCCTGGCTCCAGGAAGAACCCTCCCATCTGACTGGCAGGTCAGAGAGGGGCTCTGATTGGCTAGTGAAGCCTGAGAGACAGGACCAGGTGAAAAGAAGGGGCGGGCCCTCCGCGGGATTCGCCTCAATCCAGACTCCACCCTTAAAAAGCCCGCCACTTAAGGCTCCGCCCCCAGGGGCGCTAAATCCCCGCTTCTGGACACACCTTCTGGTTCCTAATTGCCTGTTCTCATTGGGACACCCCGGAATGCTTTACTCAGATTAAATATGGATTTGTTAATTCAGTCTAATTAAATTGCTGCATCGCCAACCATGGGTTTCCATTATCCTTTCCACTAACTGGTATTTTTAAGCATACTAGGGAGACTTTGCTGTTGGTTTTCTACAGCCACTTTCGGCACCTGCTCATCATCTCCGTGGCTATGGTACCGAGAGGACATGAAGACAGGGCCAGGACAAGCAAGGGCCTGGAGAAAAGAAAAAGGGCATGTGGCAGGCACCTCGCGGCTCTCAGGAACCCCACACCCCCCCCCGCACTGGCTGCGGCTGCACAGGCGCACAAGGTGCTGCAACCCCCAGCCCTGGTCCTGCACACGGGGAGGGAGTACCATCTGGCAAATATAAAACCAGATTTACCTTTATATTTGAAAAACCCAAAATAAATAAATTCATAAAATAAATGGAAGACAGCCCATGGTTTTGCAAAGTGCTGAATACTAGGTAGTCCAATACAATAAGTGCTGACACAAGGAAACCAGTACAGAGAATCCTCCATTGTTCAACACCTGAAATTAAGCATGTTTTGAACTGCTTGGAGGGGAGTGTCTATACGCAGACCTAATGATACAAGATTTGTGTTGAGAGTTCTCACTTATTTATCGCTTGTTACAACACCTTGCGATGGGGGACTTGATCTCACTATTTAGCTGAATTCCTCATCCTTCTGCCTCCACCTCCAAAGTTTTGGAACTGCAATTGTGTACCACCTATCCCAGCATATAATCAAATTCAAATTTCATTTCTTAGTACAAATAAAATTTGAAAGTTTTTATAGCACAAAAACTGAGTCTTTCACCATAATAAAAACATGACAATCATGTTACCTATTGACACAAACGCACTTTAAAGGACCTTGTCTCAAAACAACAACAAACACAAATAAAACACATACTTAAAAAAAAAAAACCACACCAGTTTTGAAGAAGATTTTAATGGACATGTTAATAATGTCTAATCCATTTTTCTCTTCTTAGATACTCTGAATTTACCTGAAGGAACCAGTTGGGTGAAGTTCAATATGGAATCACATGGCTGCTAACTTGTACTTAATTACTCAGGATAAGGATGGGGCCAGTCCATAGGACAGCTAAACCAGAACCACTTATAATAAATACCTAAGACAGAATAGCTCTGATTCATGAAACCTTCCAGCTGACATTGCAAAGTGTCATCTGTTGTCATAAGAAACCCCTATCTCATAATATGCTAGACTCCAATATCAAATTTTCTACTTGGATCTTTCTTGTAAAGGCAAATCCTACTTATTTAACCATGAGATATTTTTAGCAAACATACTGTTTATATAGATTTAACATTTTCAAATTTGTAACACAATATGTAAACCATAAGTTCTGGAGTATATCGAAAACAACTACATTGGACAACTCTTGGTGTTTATTCTCACCGCCAAACACAGACAAACATGTACTCGGCTAGCAGCCCTTCAGGCCAGGCCTGCAGCCTCCTAGTCACAGAAGTCACACTGCACAATGACCTGTCTCACTCACCTTGTAGTCATCTGACTTTGACCGAAACTTGAAGGAAAAAAAAAAAAAAAAACAAATGAATAAAATCATGCTAGCAACCTTTGTATCAAATAACCATCCAATCTGAGAGGAAAAGATACAGTACTGTCATTTCTGAGTTTAAATAAGGTGTGTTTGCCTAGAGCATAAACCATTTGTTGCTTTACTTAGAGTGGTAGAAAGTGGAGCAAGAACTGGTTGCTCGTATTTATTACTCTTCAGAATTTCTGGGAAAGAAAATGTTTTCTTCCATTTTTGCTTATCATGAATAGAATAATATATAGAATAAATCAGGTTTCAAGATTTCTTAATGGGGGGAAAATTGAAGCTGTAGTTGCACATCGAACACTATAAATGTTTCCATCTGAGAAGTACTGTAATGTACTCATTTTATTCAGAGTGTTGCTTTGTTTCCTTTTAATGCTTATTTAGATCAAACGGAAAGAAGCTGGTAGGACATCTTTCAACTGACGTTACTCAGTGCAATAGGATTTCTTAGACAGAAAATGAGAGAGGAGTGAATCTTCAGTTCCACAGGTCTCAAAACATTATGGTGTCACATGGAGCCTGAGATAAGGAACAAACACCATCTTACTTAACAGCAAATGGCTTGGTGGGCTGAGTGGGAAATCGGCTTGGTAGATTTCAATATTAAAACTTGGAAAAAAGGGAAGAATATTGATAACTCTATCAATGGAACCCAATTCAAACAGTAGGAACGTTCCTTCTGTATTTTTATTTTAAAAGTATGTACAGTCTAAAATTATCAGAAAGAAGATTATAGTTTTGAATGTTTTGTGAACAAATAGTCTGTCCTTTATGAGGCAAATAGATTAAAATAATAAAAGTTTGGGATTAAAACAGAGTTGAATGCACTACCTTTTCTCTTATTGACTGAGCTTGGGAAAGTTATTGAACCATTTCATCTAAAAATCCAGTAATAATAATGCCTATCTGATAAAGTTGCTTGAAGACAGCAAAGTGTTAGATAAAAGGGAACTTTTCTCTAACCTGTCCCATAAACATCAGATGATATTCTTATATGCATTAACTAATACAGAGTGTTGGAAGCATCATGTGCTGAAGAGAGTGGTAACAACATAGGAATGTTCATTGTAGGTATTCAACTCCAATTAAATTCTGTTTGATATAGAAATAGATCCCAAACCACATAATGTCATGTCATTTCTGCATTGAGCTGGTAAAATCTTAAGGTGTTGTCAAGAGGAGAGAATGGAAGCCAGAAAGAAGTAAAAGAAAAACATACTAAGCTGTATTGTGGCCTTACTGTTAAGATAAAGCATGAGGGGAACCTTGGCAGATTCCATGGCAAGCAAGGATGACTGAGGAGGGAGGGACAAACATCCCAGCCAGACAGAGCTTAAGTGAGTTTCTGGAGGGAAGGGAAAGGAAGGAGAAAGAAGTAAAGAACACAGAGACACAGAGAGAGGACAGAAGAGAATTGGGAGACAGAAAAAGCCCTGTCTGCCCCAGGGGAACAGCATGGTGTGTTGGGGACCATCATCAGCCTCACTACCTCAGGCCTCTGAGATAGAAAATTATTGCCTCTTAAGAAGTAAGCAAGCAGAATGTTTAACAGAGCATTCCTAGATACAGGCTTGTGGTCTTACAACCAGTTAAAGAATAGCTTAGGATAGTCTTCTTGTTGCAGCTTTACAGCCAGTTAAAGAATAGCTCAGGATATTCCTCCTGCTGCAGTTTTATAGCCAGTTAAAGATGAGCATTTCTTCTACTGACCCTTTCACCCTGCCCACTTGCAAACCCCCATTCACATCCTGCCTATGGTCCTATATAAGCCTCCCCTGAGAAAAAGTTTGACAGCTTGATCAGAAGATGGACTTTCTGTTGTTCTTCTCATCCCTTAAGGCTCCATTCCCCTAGGTGTCTCCCAGTTACTCTTTACTGCCCCTCAGGTCGGGGCAGAAATGGCGCCCAATGGCAGATGGCAGAGGACATCTAGGAGAATATGCCCCTCACAGAAAAGAGAAGAATCCTTCCAGAGTGTCCCACAGGGGGATGGCCTCACTTTCTTTTTAGGTGACCCGCCCACAAAGAAACATCAATCACTATATTGGTGAGCAATGGCACAGATCTCAAGGCAAAGTAACTGGTGGGGGAAGCAATATCTCAGAAACCTTGGTTTCCTTCCTGGCTTAAGGAAGCCCTGCAATTGAGAGGAATTCGGGGGGGGGGGCGGGAAGACCTTCCAAACTTCGTTGATTTTATGGTTATTGTGTGCCCCTGGTTTCCAGAAGAAGGAACTATTGATGAAAGGACCTGACACAGGGTCAGAGAATGATTTCAGGACTATTATAGGGCTTTTGCACCAGAAAAGATCCCTGTTACTGCCTTCAGCTATTAGAGCCTAATTCATGATGTCCTTAAGACAAACTCACAAAGGCCAGACCTCTAGAAATTGGTCTCTGAAGGAGGATGATCCCCTTCTGTGGCTGAAAGGAAGCCTTCCCTCAAAGAGGGGCCTCTTCAGTACAGCCTTGATCAAAGAAAAAACAAAACCAAAAAATAAATAAATAAATAAATAAATAAATAAATAAATAAATGGAAGAAGGAAGGAAAGGAAAAGAGAGACCCAAGCACCAGGCAACCTCTCTGCAGGGAAAGAGGCTGACCATGAGGAAGAGGTGGCCAAATATGAGCAGGACACTTATTATGACTCCCCTAACATTGCTCATTCCTCTTCTGGGCAAATGGAGCAGGTCATCCTGCCTGAGCAGCAGCTCCTCAAGGAGAATTCCCAACCTCACAAATCTCCTGCCCTACTGCCCTCCCCCCATGCTGCTCCAGGGTATAGGGAAGCAAAGATTAGGCCCTGCATATGCACTAGGTCAGCAGGACCTGTGGGTGCCAATGGTGGTTATTTTCTTTTCAAGCAGCTACAGTCACAGGTAAACTGCAGGGGGCAAGCCCAGGCCCAGAGAGCAAAGGCAGGACAGGACCTAGAGGCCCTAAGTCTTAGGAGCTCCTGCTGTGGCTAATGCCCAAGTGTATGGGAAAAAGTATGCAGCCTGTCAGAATGTCAAAAACTGTTTTAAGACATTATTTAAAAAAAAAAGTGACGTAGATGAATTTATGGAGATTTGTTCAGATTTTAGATGCTCATAATTTAAGGGTTAACAGCAGCTGCAAGAGATTTCAATTAAGGATGTTTTATTTCAACAAACTAATCTTGGCCTAGAAAAAAGGAGGGCCAAAAGATGTATGTATATGTATGTATGCTCTGTATTATGGTGTGGCCACACAAATGCATATATAAAGTGTGATTATGAATGTGTGAATCCTAACAAAAAATACTATTTGAATTGCTCGAGATATGGTAAAATGAGACATCAAATTCACAGTGGTCCACAGGAAATGGCCACAGTCAACATGGCCTGAGAGCCATAGGAGCTTCAATGGATGGATCAATAGAGTTGAGCAAAGGAGAAAAAACAGAAATTCTCTTATTTTTGTGGTTAAAAAATAAATTTAAGAAATGGAGGTTAATGTAAGATTTGAGAAAAACTACTGAGAAAAAGCCTCAGAAAACAGCAGCCCTGTTTGCCCCTGCCTAGATAGGTATTAGTAAAAATTAAAATGAGACCATGTCACCTAAGGAAGACTTTACAGGTCAAATTAAAAAAAGAATTTTCAGATAGCACTTAGTCATATTTAGAGTTTTCTGTGGATTACATTTCATTAACTATTTACATTGATGTCATGAATTGTAATTTGGGCGGTATTTTGTCTTTCTAGGTTTATATGAAAATGCATTGACATCCTAAAAAATTTAGGCCTCAAACATTAAAACTTAAAATGGCTTGTGATCATTAAATGATTTTTAGAAATCATTGAAAAATATTCAGTGGCTATGTCCTTTAAAAAAAAAAAAAAAAAATCTACTGGCAATATAAAACCTTTAAGCAATCTCCTTAAAGGAGATAGTGATCCCAGTTCACCTAAACAGTGACCTAAAGAGGATAGACAAGTTCTTCTACAATTGGAGGATATAATCCAACATCAACAGATCAAGCGTAATACATGTTCCCTATACAAATACTAAGTTAATGGTTATTTCAAAACCTCTACAACCAGCAACTAACAGGCAAAGGAATGTTTACTTAGATGGTGAGGGGTTACCTCCCCTTTTCTGAGAGTGGGCTCAGGCACCAGCCATGGCACTCCTGACTTAAGGAGTTAATTTTCTTTTATCATTAGAAGTTTCCTTTCTCTGTATAGATTTAGGGCCCAAGTTTTCAAGCTTTTATTAATTAGAATTTTTGGTCCATCAGCTTTTGCTCAGTTTTTCGAAAAAATTGATAATCAGATTATACACATTACAATTTGTACTAATACATCCTTTTGTATTCCCTAAAATTGTAAGGGGTAATCCTATAAAAGATGCTGTTACTTTCTCCTGATGGTTCTTCTAATGGAAAAGCAGCTTATGTTATTGATGGAAAAGCATTTGCAATACAGACAGATTCATCTTCAGCTCAGATAGTTAAGTTACAAGCTGTTGCAACAGTTTTTCAGCTTCTAATAAATGATTCATTTAACTTATATACTGATAGTCATTATGTTTTCAGAGCTCTTCAAGTTTTAGAGATAGTTCCATACATTGGAGCTAGTAATAATCAGGTTAAAATGCTGTTTGAGCAAATTCAGAGAGACATTCATTATAAAGAGAGTCACTGTGCTCTGTGGGTCATATAAGAGCACATTCATACTTTCCCGGCCCTGCAGTGTGGGTTATTTTAAACCTTAGAGGACTACTATGATATGCAAAGGCTTTCTCTCATTGATAACATTCATAGGGTTTCTCCAAAGGGTGGGTTATTTTATAACTTAAAAAGATTACTATACTATGCAAAGGCTTTGCAAAATTCATTATATTCATAAGGCTTCCCTCTAGTATGTTTTGGAACTACAGTTCTGTGAAAAGGTTTTGCCACATTGATTACATGTTTAGGATTTGTCTTTGGAGTGGGTTCTTGTATGAATGTGGAGATGACTGTTGTGAAAACACTTTACCACACTGAACCTTCATATGGTTTCTTGCCAGTATTTGTTTGGTGAGCACTGCTATTCATAAAGTCTTTACTGCAATGAGCACATTCATAGGAGTTCTGCCTAGTGCAGGTTCCTTTATGAATTTGGAGGAGTCTTGTAAAACCGTTTACCCATGAAGATTTAATTCACAGGGTTTTTCTCCAGCATGGATTATTTTTTTGCACTGAAGACTTATATACATAGGATTTACCATGTTGATTACATTCATAGGATTTGTCTTCGGTATGCATATATTATTAACTGGAAGGCTTGTATGCATAGGCTTTTTTACAATGAGAAATTTCAAACGAATTCGCTCTAGTAGGGTTCCTCTATGAAATATGTTGATTCTTGTGAAGTCTTTCCACACTGATTCTATTAAGAGGGTTTCTCTCCAGTGTGGGCTATGTTATGAATTTAGAGATCAGTGTGTTGGTTAATGGCTTTTCCACCCTGATTACATTCATAAAGTTTCCCTCCAGTGTGGGTTATTTTATGCCTTATAAAATTACTACAATATGCAAAGGCTTTCCCACATTGACAACATTCATAGGGTTTCTCTACAGGATGGGTTATTTTATACCTTAAATGTTTACTATGATATGCAAAGGCTTTCTCACGTTGAATACATTAATAGGGTTTCTATACAGGATGGGTTATTTTATAACATAAAAAGATTATTATTATATGCCAAGGCTTTGCCACATAGATTACATTCATAAGGCTTCACTCTAGTATTTGTTCTATTATGTTTTAGGAGACTACTGCCTTGTGAAACAGTTTTACCACATTGATTAATTATTTAGGGTTTGTCACTGGAATGGGTCTTTCTATGAATTCAATCTGGTATCGTTCTTATATGAATTTGGAGGACCCTTGCAAAATGGTTTTACATCGTAGATTTCGTTCATAGGGTTTCTCTCCAGCATGGGTTAGTTTTTGCACGGAAGAGTTGTATGCATAGACTTTACCACACTGATTCCATTCATAGGATTTGCTCTCAGTTTGGGATATTTTAAGAACTGGTAGACTTGTATGCATAGGCTATTCCACAATGATTATACTCATAAGGTTTCTCTCCACCAAGGGTTTTTTTTTTCTTTATTGCATTAGAAGAATTACATGATATGCATAACTTTCTTACAATAATAAAAATCACAAGACTTCACTCTAGTATGGGTTCTTTTATGAAATAAGTTGATTCTTGTGAAAACGCTGATTATACCCATGGGATTTCTCTCCAGTGTGGGCTATTTTATTAATTTGGAGATCAGTGTGTTGGGTAATGGCTTTCTCACAATGATTACATACATGGTGCTTCTTTGCAGTGTGGGTTATTTTATAACATAAAAAGATTACTGTGATATGCAAAGGCTCTACCACATTGATTCCATACATAAGGCTTCTTTCTACTCTGTGTTCTATTATGTTTTAGGAGCGGACAGTTTTGTGAAAAGATTTTACCACACTGATTAGATTCGTGTGGTTGTTCTCTGGGGTGGGGCCTTGTTTCAATTTGGAGATGAGTGTTGTGAAAACACTTTACCATATGATTACATTCATGGGGTTTCTTGCTACTATGTGTTTGCAGAGCACTGCTATGTATGAAGTCGTTACTGCAATCACGACATTCATAGGGGTTCTGCCTAGTATGGGTTCTTTTATGAATTTAGAGGAGTCTTTTAAAACGGTTGTCTCATGAAGATTTCATTCACAGGTTTTCTCACCACGTTGACCTATTTTAGAAATTGGGAGATCAGTGTGTTCGAAATAGCTGTCTCGCATTGAATACATTGACTGTGTTTCTCTGCAGTGTGGGTTATTTTATACCTTACAAGAATACTACGATAAGCAAAGGCTTTCTCTAAAGGGAGGGTTATTTTATTACTTAAAAAGATTACTGTGATAGGCAAAGGCTTAACAGCAGTGATTACATTCATACAACTTCTCTCCAGTATTTGTTCTATTATGTTTTAGGACACTACTATCCTGTGAAAAGTTTTTTACCACATTGAGTCACTTTATAGCTTTTCTCTGGTGTGGTTTCTAAAACGAATTTTGAAAAGACTATTCTGAAAACACTTTACCACACTGATTGCATTCATTGGATAGCTCTCCATTATGTGTTTGTTCACCACTGCTCTATATAAAGATTTTACCATATTGACTACATTCCTACGGCTTCTCTCTATGATGAGTTCTTTTAGGAATTAGGAGAACCCTTGTAAAAAGATTTTCCCACTTGGGTTTCATCCCTCGGTTTGCTCTCCACCATGGGTTATTTTTGCACTGGAAGACTT
The DNA here is from genome assembly GCF_943737965.1 of Phodopus roborovskii. NCBI lineage: Eukaryota > Metazoa > Chordata > Mammalia > Rodentia > Cricetidae > Phodopus > Phodopus roborovskii. Next base: position 7,726,209 of record NW_026126646.1, on the reverse strand, counting down.
ATATGCCTAGGCATTACCAAACTGATTACATTCATAGGGTTCTCTTCAGTATGGCTTATTTTATGCACTGGTAGACTTGTATGCCTGGGCTATACCTCATTGATTATACTCCTAGGGTTTATCTACAGTGTGAGTTATTTTAGGGATTAGAAGGCTTGCATTAAATGCATAGGGATCATTCCAATGACAAAATTCATTAAACTTTTCCTTAGTTTGGGTTCTTTTATGAAACTGGTTGAGTCTTTTGACAAGGCTTTCGCACACTGATTATATTCATAGGGTTTCTCGCCAGTGTTGGCTATTTAAATGAGCTTGGAGAACAGTGTGTCGGTACATGGCTTTCAAACTGATTACACTCATAGGGTTTCTCTCCAACGTGGGTTATTTTATACCTTAGGAGATTACTACGATGTGCAAAGGCTTTCTCAAATTAATTACATTAATAGGGTTTCTATAAAGGGTGGGTTATTTTATAACTTATAAAGATTACTATGATATGCTAAGGCATTACCTCATTAATTGCATTCATAATGCTTCCCTCTACTATGTGTTCTATTATGTTTTAGGAGACTACTGTCCTGTGGAAAGGTTTTTCCACATTGTTTACATATTGAGGGGTTTGTCCTGTATGATTTTGGAGGTGACTGTTGTGAAAACACTTTACCACACTGCTTACATTCATAGCGTTTCTTGCTAGTATGTGCTTGCAGAGCACGGCTATGTATACAGTATTTTCTGCAATGAATCCGTTCATAAGGATTCCGCCTAGAATAGGTTCTATTATGAATTTGGAAGACTCATGTAAAACAGTATTGCCACGTAGCCTTCTTTCATAGGGTTTCTCTCGGGCATGGGTTATGGTTTTCACCGAAGACTTACATGCATAGGCTTTACCACATTGATTACATTCAAAGGATTTGTCTTCAGTATGGTTATTTGATGCACTGGCAAACTTGTATGCATAGGCATTACCACTATGATTTTACTCATGTTTTCTCTCCAGTGTGGGTTATTTTATGCATAAAACATGGTATAATACAAGCATAAATCTTATTACTATGATAAAATACACAGGATTTCTCTCTACCATGGGTTCTTTTGCGAAATAGGTTGTTTCTTGGGAAAAGGCTTTCTCAGACTGATTATATTCACAGTATTTCCCTCCAGCGTGGGCTACTTTATGAATTTGGAGATCAAGTCATGGGAAATGGCTTTCTCACACTGAATACATTCATAGGTTTTCTCTCCAGTGTAGGTTATTTTAGTCCTTAGGAGAGTACTGCCATGGGCAAAGGCTTTCTCACATTGAAAACATTCATAGGGGTTCTCTAAAGGCTAGGTTATTATATGACTTGAAAAGATTATTATGATATGCAAAGGTTTTACCACATTATTTACATTTTTAGAGGTTCTCTCTAATGCGACTTCTAAAATGAATTTGGAATTGAGTGTTGTGAAAACACTTTACCACGCCGATTACATTCATAGGGTTTCTTTGAGGTATGTGTTTGGAGAGCAGTGCTATGTATACATTGTTTAACACAGTGACTACATGAATAGGAGTTCTGCCTAGAATGGCTTCTTTAATGATTTTGGAGGACTCTATTAAAACAGGTTGTACCACATAGTTTTCATTCGTAGGGTTTATGTCCATTATGGGTTATTTTATGTATTAAGAGACTAAATACTGTGCATAGGTTTACAATATTGATTAAGTTCTATGGACTTCGCTCTAGTGTGTGTTCTTTTATGAAATTGGTTGAGTCTTATGAAAAAGCTTGCCCACATTGATTACATTCATAGTGATACTCTGCAGTGCGGGTCATTTTATAACTTAGGAGATTACTATAATATGGTAAGCCTTTCTCCCATTGATTACATCCATAGCTTTTCTCTACAGGGTGGGTCAGTTTATAACTTAAAAAGATTACAATGATATGCAAAGGCTTTACCACGTTGATTACATTTATACGGCTTCCCTCTATTATGTGTTCTATTATAGGTTAGGAGACTACTTTGCTTTGATAAGGTTTTACCATGTTGATTAATTGATACGGTACCTCTTCAGCATAGGATATTTTTTGCACTGGAGAAAATACCTTATATGCACAGAAGTTTTTACAATGATAAATTTGAAACGATATCACTCTAGTATGGGTTCCTCTATGAAATACGTTCATTCTTGTGAAAAGACTTTCCACACTGATTATACTAAGAGGGTTTCTCTAGAGTGTAGGCTATGTTATGAATTTGGAGATCAGTGTGTTGGGTAATGGCTTTTTCACCCTGAGTACGTTAATAACCTTTACCTCCAGTGTGGATTATTTTATACCTTAGAAAATTACTACGATATGCAAAGGCTTTCCCACATTGACTACATTCATAGGGTTTCTCTACAGGATGGATTATTTTATAACTTAAATGTTTACTATGATAAGGAAAGGCTTTCTCACGTTGAATACATTCATAGGGTTTTAACCAGGGTGGGTTATTTTATAACATACAAAGATTATTATTATATGCCAAGGCTGTACCACATAGATTACATTCATAAGGCTTCACTCTAGTATTTGTTCTATTATGATTTAGGAGGCTACTGTCCTGTGAATAATTTAGGGGTTGTCCCGGAGTGGGTCCTTGTATGAATTTGGAGATGATTGTTCTAGAAACACTTTACCACACTGATTACTTCCATGGGGTTTCTCTCTAATATACGTTTGGATATCACTGCTTTTTATAAAGTTTTACCATGGTGATTACATTCATGGGGCTTCAATCTAGTTTCGTTCTTATATGACTTTGGAGAACTCTTGCAAAATGGTTTTACAACGTAGATTTCTTACATAGGGTTTCTCTCCAGCATGGGTTAGTTTTGCACTGAAGGGTTGTATGCATAGGCTTTTTACAACAATGATTCCATTCATACGTTTTGCATTCAGTATGGGTTATTTTATGAAATGGTAGACTTGTATGCATAGGCTATTCCACAATGATTATACTCATATGGTTTCTCTCCACTGAGCGTTTTTTTTTTCTTTTTTGCATAAGAAGGATTACATGATATGCATAAGTTTTCTTACAATAACAAAATTCACAAGACTTGCTCTAGTATGGGTTCTTTTATGAAATAGGTTGATTCTTGTGAAAAGGCTTTCCCACACTGATTATACCCATGGGATTTCTCTCCAGTGTGGGCTATTTTATGAATTTGGAGATCAGTGTGATGGGTAATGGCTTTCTCACAATGATTTCATACACAGCGTTTCTTTCCAGTGGGGGTTATTTTATAACATAAAAAGATTACTATGATATGCAAAGGCTCTACCACATTGATTCCACACATAAGGCTTCTTTCTACTGTGTGTTCTATTATGTTTTAGGGGCGGACTGTCCTGTGAAAAGATTTTACCACATTGATTAGATTCTTAGGGTTGTTCCCTGGGGTGGGTTCTTGTGTAAAGGTGGATATGAGTGTTGTGAAAACACTTTACCACATCATTACATTCATGGGGTTTCTTGCTAGTATGTGTTTGCAGAGCACTGCTATGTACCAAGTCGTTACTGCAATCACGACATTCATAGAGGTTCTGCCTAGTATGGGTTCTTTTAGGAGTTTAGAGGATTCTTCTAAAACGGTTATCTCATGAAGATTTCATTCATAGATTTTCTCTCCACTGTGGGCTATTTTAGAAATTGGGATATCAGTGTGTTCGAAATACCTGTCTCGCATTGAATACATTGACTTTGTTTCTCTGCAGTGTGGGTTATTTTGTTCCTTACAAGAATATTACAATATGCAAAGGCTTACTCATGTTGACACATCCATTGGCTTGCTCTAAAGGGAGAATTATTTTATAACTTAAAAAGATTACTGTGATAGGCAAAGGCTTAACAGCAGAGATTACATTCATAAGACTTCTCTCTAGTATTTGTTATGTTATGTTTTAGGACACTACTATCCTGTAAAACGTTTTTTACCACATTGAGTTATTTTATAGCTTTTCTCTGGTGTGGTTTCTAAAATGAATTTTGAAAAGCCTATTCTGAAAGCACTTTACTACACTGATTACATTCCTTGGATATCTCTCTATTATGTGTTTGTTCACCACTGCTCTGTACACAGACTTTACCATATTGATTACATTCCTATGGCTTCTCTCTATGATGAGTTCTTTTAGGAGTTAGGAAAACCCTTGTAAAAAGATTTTCCCATTTAGATTTCATCCCTAGGTTTTCTCTCCACCATGGGTTATTTTTGCACTGGAAGACCTATATGCCTAGGCATTACCACATTGATGACATTCATAGGGTTCTCTTCAGTATGGCTTATTGTATGCACTGGTAGACTTGTATGCCTAGGCTATACCTCATGATTATACTCATAGGGTTTATCTACAGTGTGAGTTATTTTAGGGATTAGAAGACTTGCATTAAATGCATAGGCACCATTCCAATGACAAAATTCTTTAAACTTTTCCTTAGTTTTCTTTTCTTTTTTTTTTTTTTTTTTTTTTTTTTTTTTATGAAACTGGTTGAGTCTTTTGACAAGGCTTTCGCTCACTGATTATATTAATAGGGTTTCTCTCCAGTGTTGGCTATTTAAATGAACTTGGAGAACAGTGTGTCGGTACATGGCTTTCAAACTGATTACACTCATAGGGTTTCTCTCCAACGTGGGTTATTTTATACCTTAGGAGATTACTACGATGTGCAAAGGCTTTCTCAAATTAATTACATTAATAGGGTTTCTATAAAGGGTGGGTTATTTTATAACTTATAAAGATTACTATGATATGCTAAGGCTGTACCTCATTAATTACATTCATAATGCTTCCCTCTATGTGTTCTATTATATTTTAGAAGACTACTGTCCTGTGGAAAGGTTTACCACACTGATTACATTTTGAGGGGTTTGTCCTGTATGATTTTGGAGGTGACTGTTGTGAAAAAACTTTACCACACTGATTACATTCATAGCGTTTCTTGCTACTATGTGCTTGGAGAGCACTGCTATGTATACAGTCATTACTGCAATGACTCCATTCATAACGATTCTGCCTACAATGGGTTCTATTATGAATTTGGAAGACTCATGTAAAACAGTATTCCCACGTAGACTTCTTTCATAGTGTTTCCCTTGGGCATGGGTTATGGTTTTTACCGAAGACTTATATGCATAGGCTTTACCACATTGATTACATTCAAAGGATTTGTCTTCAGTATGGTTCTTTTATGCACTGGGAGACTTGAATGCATACGCATTGCCACTATGATTATACTCACATGTTTTCTCTCCCGTGTGGGTTATTTTATTCATAAGAAGTAATATATTACTTGCATAGGCTTTATTACTAAAATAAAATTCACAAGATTTCTCTCTACCATGGGTTCTTTTGCAAAATAGGTTGTTTCTTGTGAAAAAGCTTTCTCACACTGATTATATTCATAGGATTTCTCTCCAGTGCGGTCTACTTTATGAATTTGGAGAGCAGTGTCTTGGGGAATGGCTTTCTCACACTGATTACATTCATTAGTTTTCTCTCCAGTGTGGCTTAATTTATACCTTAGGAGAGTACTACGATGTGCAAAGGCTTTCTCACATTGATAACATCCATAGGGTTTGTCTAAAGGGTGGGTTATTATATAACTTAAAAAGATTATTATGATATGCAAAGGCTTTCCCACATCCACTATATTCATAGGGTATCTCTACAGGGGGGTTATTTTATAACTTAAATGTTTAATATATTATGAAAAGGCTTTCCCACATTCAATAGATTCATAGGGATTCTATAAAGGGAGAGTTATTTTATAACTTAAAATGATTACTATGATAGGCATAGGTTTTCTCCCATTGAATACATTCATAAGGTTTCTATACAGGGTGGGTTATTTTATAACATAAAGAGATTATTATTAGATGCCAAGGCTTTACCACATAGATTACTTTCATCAGGCTTCACTCTAGTATTTTTTCTATTATGATTTAGGAGACTACTGTCCTGTGAAAAGGTTTTACCACATTGATTAAATATTTAGAGTTTGTCCCTGGAGTGGGTTCTTGTATGAATTTGGAGATGATTGTTCTAGAAACACTTTACCACACTATTTACATTCATAGGGTTTCTCTCTAATAAGAGTTTGGATATCAAGGCTCTGTATAAAGTTTTACCACATTGATTACATTCATGGGGCTTCAATCTACTATCGTTCTTATATGAATGTGGAGAACACTTGCAAATGGTTTTACAACGTAGATTTCGTTCATAGGGTTTCTCTCCAGCATGGGTTAGTTCTTGTACTGAAGAGTTGTATGCATAAGCTTTACCACACTGATTCCATTCATAGGATTTGCTCTCAGTTTGGGATATTTTATGAACTGGGAGACTTGTCTGCATAGGCTATACTAAAATGATTATACTCACAAGGTTTCTCTCCACCGGGGGCTTTTTTTTTTTGCATTAGAAGAATTACATGATATGCATAAGATTTTAACAATAACAAAATTCACAAGACTTGCTCTAGTATGGGTTCTTTTATGAAATAGGTTGATTCTTGTGAAAAGGCTTTCCCACACTGATTATACCCATGGGAATTCTCTCCAGTGTGGGCTATTTTATGAATTTGGAGATCAGTGTGATGGGCAATGGCTTTCTCACAATGATTTCATACATAGCGTTTCTTTCCAGTGGGGGTTATTTTATAACATAAAAAGATTACTATGATATGCAAAGGCTCTACCACATTGATTCCACACATAAGGCTTCTTTCTACTGTGTGTTCTATTATGTTTTAGGAGCGGACTGTCCTGTGAAAAGATTTTACCACATTGATTAGATTCTTAGGGTTGTTCCCTGGGGTGGGTTCTTGTGTAAATGTGGATATGAGTGTTGTGAAAACACTTTACCACATCATTACATTCATGGGGTTTCTTGCTAGTATGTGTTTGCAGAGCACTGCTATGTACCAAGTCGTTACTGCAATCACGACATTCATAGAGGTTCTGCCTAGTATGGGTTCTTTTAGGAGTTTAGAGGATTCTTCTAAAACGGTTATCTCATGAAGATTTCATTCATAGATTTTTCTCTCCACTGTGGGCTATTTTAGAAATTCGGACATCAGTGTGTTCGAAATACCTGTGTCGCATTGAATACATTGACTGTGTTTCTCTGCAGTGTGGGTTATTTTGTACCCTAAAAGAATATTACGATATGCACAGGCTTTCTCATATTGACAAATTCATTGGCTTGCTTTAAAGGGAGAATGATTTTATAACTTAAAAAGATTATTATGATATGCAAAGGCTTTCCCACATTCACTATATTCATAGGGTTTCTCTACAGGGTAGGTTATTTTATAACTTAAATGTTTACTATATTATGCAAAGGCTTTCCCACATTCAATAGATTCATAGGGATTCTATAAAGGGAGGGTTATTTTATAACTTAAAAAGATTACTATGATAGGCATAGGTTTTCTCACATTGAATACATTCATAAGGTTTCTATACAGGGTGGGTTCTTTTATAACATAAAAAGATTATTATTAGATGCCAAGGCTTTACCACATAGATTACTTTCTACAGGCTTCACTCTAGTATTTTTCCTGTTATGATTTAGGAGACTGCTGTCCTGTGAAAAGGCTTTACCACATTGATTAAATATTTAGAGTTTGTCCCTGGAGTGGGTTCTTCTTTGAATTTGGAGATGATTGTTCTAGAAACACTTTACCACACTATTTACATTCATAGGGTTCTCTCTAATAAGAGTTTGGATATCAAGGCTCTGTATAAAGTTTTACCACATTGATTACATTCATGGGGAATCAATCTAGTATCGTTCTTATATGAATGTGGAGAACACTTGCAAAACGGTTTTACAAGGTAGATTTCATTCATAGGGTCTCTCTCCAGCATGGTTTAGTGTTTGTACTGAAGAGTTGTATGCATAAGCTTTACCACACTGATTCCATTCACAGGATTTGCTTTCACTATGGATTATTTTATGACCTGGGAGGCTTGTGTGCATAGGCTATTCCACAATGATTATACTCATATGGTTTCTCTCCAGCGAGCGTTTTTTTTCTTTTTTGCATAAGAAGAATTACATGATATGCATAAGTTTTCTTACAATAACAAAATTCACAAGATTTCGCTCTAGTATGGGTTCTTTTATGAAATAGGTTGATTATTGTGAAAAGGCTTTCACATATTGATTATACCCATGGGATTTCTCTCCACTGTGGGCTATTTTATGAATTTGGAGATCAGTGTGTTGGGTAATGGCTCTCTCACAATGATTACATACATAGCGTTTCTTTCCAGTGGGGGTTATTTTATAACATAAAAAGATTACAATGATATGCAAAGGCTCTACCCCTTTGATTCCATACATTAGGCTTCTTTCTACTCTGTGTTCTATTATGTTTTAGGAGCGGACTGTCCTGTGAAAAGATTTTACCACATTGATTAGATTCTTAGGGTTGTTCCTTGGGGTGGGTTCTTGTGTGAATGTGGATATGAGTGTTGTGAAAACACTTTACCACATCATTACACTCATGGGGTTTGTTGCTAGTATGTGTTTGCAGAGCACTGCTATGTATGAAGTCGTTATTGCAATCACGACATTCATAGAGGCTCTGCCTAGTATGGGTTCTTTTAGGTGTTTAGAGGACTCTTGTAAAACGGTTGTCTCAGGAAGATTTCATTCACAGGTTTTCTCACCACGTTGACCTATTTTAGAAATTGGGAGATCAGTGTGTTTGAAATAGCTGTCTCGCATTGAATACATTGACTGTGTTTCTCTGCAGTGTGGGTTATTTTATACCTTACAGGAATACTACCACATGCAAAGGCTACCTCATATTGACACATTCATTGGCTTGCTCTAAAGGGAGAATTATTAAGAAGATTACTGTGATAGGCAAAGACTTAAAAGCATTGTTTACATTCATCATACTTCTCTCTAGTATTTGTTCTATTATGTTTTAGGACACTACTATCCTGTAAAACGTTTTTTAACACATTGAGTCATTTTATAGCTTTTCTCTGGTGTGGTTTCTAAAATGAATTTTGAAAAGCCTATTCTGAAAGCACTTTACTACACTGATTACATTCCTTGGATATCTCTCTATTGTGTGTTTGTTCACCCCTGCTCTGTATACAGACTTTACCATATTGACTACATTCCTATGGCTTCTCTCTATGATGAGTTCTTTTAGGAGTTAGGAAAACCCTTGTAAAAAGATTTTCCCATTTAGATTTCATCCCTAGGTTTTCTCTCCACCATGGGTTATTTTTGCACTGGAAGACCTATATGCCTAGGCATTACCACATTGATTACATTCATAGGGTTCTCTTCAGTATGGCTTATTGTATGCACTGGTAGACTTGTATGCCTAGGCTTTACCTCATGATTATACTCATAGGGTTGATCTACAGTGTGAGTTATTTTAGGGATTAGAAGACTTGCATTAAATGCATAGACACCATTCCAATGACAAAATTCATTAAACTTATCCTTAGTTTTTTTTTTTTTTTTTTTTTTTTTTTTTTTTTTTTTTTTATGGAACTTGTTGAGTCTTTTGACAAGGACACTGATTATATTCATAGGGTTTCTCTCCAGTGTTGGCTATTTAAATGAACTAGGAGAACAGTGTGTTGGTACATGGCTGTAAAACTGATTACACTCATAGGGTTTCTCTCCAATGTGGGTTATTTTATACCTTAGGATATTACTACGTTGTGCCAAGGCTTTCTCAAATTAATTACATTAATAGGGTTTCTATAAAGGGTGGGTTATTTTATAACTCATAAAATTACTATGATATGCTAACGCTATACCTCATAAGTACATTCATAATGCTTCCCTCTACTATGTGTTCTACTATGTTTTAGGAGACTACTGTACTGTGGAAAGGTTTTTCCACCTTGTTTACATTTTGAGGGGTTTGTCCTGTATGATTTTGAAGGTGACTGTTGTGAAAACACTTTACCACACTGATTACATTCATAGCATTTCTTGCTACTATGTGCTTGGAGAGCACTGCTATGTATACAGTCATTACTGCAATGACTCCATTCATAACGATTCTGCCTACAATGGGTTCTATTATGAATTTGGAAGACTCATGTAAAACAGTATTCCCACGTAGACGTCTTTCATAGGGTTTCTCTCGGGCATGGGTTATGGTTTTCACTGAAGACTTATATGCATAGGCTTTACCACATGGATTACATTCAAAGGATTTGTCTTCAATATGGTTCTTTTATGCACTGGGAGACTTGTTTGCATACGCATTAACACTATTATTATACTCACATGTTTTCTCTCCCGTGTGGGTTATTTTATGCATAAGAAGTAATATATTACTTGCATAGGCATTATTACAATGATAAAATTCACAAGATTTCTCTCTACCATGGGTTCTTTTGCAAAATAGGTTGTTTCTTGTGAAAAAATCTTTCTCACACTGATTATACTCATAGGATTTATCTCCAGTGCAGGCTACTTTATGAATTTGGAGATAAGTGTCTTGGGAAATGGCTTTCTCACACTGATTACATTCCTAGGTTTTCTCTCCAGTGTGGCTTATTTTATTCCTTAGGAGAGTACTACGATGTGCAAAGGCTTTCATACATTGATAACATCCATAGTGTTTGTCTAAAGGGTGGTTTATTATATGAATTAAAAAGATTATTATGATATGCAAAGGCTTTCCCACATTCACTATATTCATAGGGTTTCTCTACAGGGTGGGTTATTTTATAACTTAAATGTTTACTATGATATGCAAAGCCTATCCCACATTCCATAGATTCATAGGGATTCTCTAAAGAGAGGGTTATTTTTTAACTTAAAAAGATTACTATGATAGGCATAGGTTTTCTCCCATTGAATACATTCATAAGGTTTCTATACAGGGTGGGTTATTTTATAACATAAAAAGATTATTATTATATGCCAAGGCTTTACCACATAGATTACTTTCATCAGGCTTCACTCTAGTATATTTTCTATTATGATTTAGGATACTACTGTCCTGTGAAATGGTTTTACCACATTGATTAAATATTTAGGGTTTGTCCCTGGAGTGGGTTCTTGTACGAATTTGGAGATGATTGTTCTAGAAACAATCTTGTAAACGGTTTTCTCGTGAAAATTTCATTCATAGGATTTCTCACCACTTTGACCTATTTTAGAAATTGGGAGATTATTGTGTACGAAATAGCTGCCTCGCATTGAATACATTCATTGTGTTTGTCTCCAGAGTGGGTTATTTTATTCCATAGGAGAGTACTACGATGTGCAAAAGCTTTCTCACATTGAAAACATTCATAGGGTTCTTCTAAAGGGAGGGTTATGACTTAAAATGATTATTATGATATGCAAAGGTTTTACCACATTATTTACATGTATAGAGGTTCTCTCTAAAGTGAGTTCTAAAATGAATTTGGAAATGAGTGTTGTGAAAACACTTTACAACGCCGATTACATTCATCGGGCTTCATTGTAGTATGTGTTTGGAGAACAGTGCTATGTATACATTGTTTAACACAATGACTACATGAATAGGAGTTCTGCCTAGAATGGCTTCCTTAATGATTTTGGAGGACTCTCTTAAAAATGGCTTTTCCACATAGATTTCATTCGTGGGGTTTATGTCCAATATGGGTTATTTTATGTATTAAGAGACTAAATTATGTACATAGGTTTACTACAATAACTAAGTTTTTAGGACTTCTCTAGTATGTGTTCTTTTATGAAACTGGTTGAGTCTTATGAAAAAGCATGCCCACATTGATTACGTTTATGGTGATACTCTACAGTGCGGGTCATTTTATAACTTTTCAGATTACTATCATATGGAAAGGCTTTCGCACATTGATTACATTCATAGCTTTTCTCTACAGGGTGGGTAATTTTATAACTTAAAAAGATTAGAATGATATGCAAAGGCTTTACCACGTTTATTACATTTATGCGGCTTCCCTCTATTATGTGTTCGATATAGGTTAGGAGAAAACTTTGCTTTCATAAGGTTTTACCATGTTGATTACATTCATACGGTACCTCTTCAGCATGGGATTTTTATTTGCACTGGAAGAAATACCTTATATGCATAGAAATTTTTACAATGATAAATTTCAAACAAATTCGCACTAGTATGGGTTAACTATGAAATAGGTTGATTTTAGTGAAAAGGCTTTCCACACTGATTATACTAAGAGGATTTCTCTCCAGTGTGGGATATGTTATGAATTTGGATATCAGTGTGTTGGGTAATGGCTTTTTCACCCTGAGTACGTTAATAACCTTCCCTCCAGTGTGGGTTATTTTATGTACTGGAAGACTTGTATGCCTAGGCTATACCTTATGATTATACTCATAGGGTTTATCTACAGTGTGAGTTATTTTAGGGATTAGAAGACTTGCATTAAATGAATAGACACCATTCCAATGACAAAATTCATTAAACTTATCCTTAATTTGTTTTTAATGGAACTGGTTGAGTCTTGTGACAAGGCTTCCGCACACTGATTATATTCATATCCAATAGCCAAATAGTGTTGGCTATTTAAATGAACTTGGAGAACAGTGTATTGGTACATGGCTGTAAAACTGATTACACTCATAGGGTTTCTCTCCAATGTGGGTTATTTTATACCTTAGGAGATAATTATGTTGTGCAAAGGCTTTCTCAAATTAACTACATTAATAGGGTTTCTATAAAGGGTGGGTAATTTTATAACTTATTAAATTACTATGATATGCTAATGCTATACCTCATTAATTACATTCATAATGCTTCCCTCTACTATGTGTTCTATTATGTTTTAGGAGACTACTGTACTGTGGAAAGGTTTTTCGACATTGTTTACATTTTGAGGGGTCTGTCCAGTATGATTTTGGAGGTGACTGTTGTGAAAACACTTTACCACACTGCTTACATTCTTAGCATTTCTTGCTAGTAAGTGCTTGCAAAGCACGGCTATGTATACAATATTTTCTGCAATGTATCCGTTCATAAGGATTCTGCCTAGAATAGGTTCTATTATGAATTTGGAAGACTCATGTAAAACAGTATTGCCACGTAGACGTCTTTCATAGGGTTTCTCTCGGGCATGGGTTATGGTTTTCACTGAAGACTTATATGCATAGGCTTTACCACATGGATTACATTCAAAGGATTTGTCTTCAGTATGGTTCTTTTATGCACTGGGAGTCTTGTATGCCTACGCATTACCACTATGATTATACTCACATGTTTTCTCTCCCGTGTGGGTTATTTTATGCCTAAGAAGTAATATATTACTTGCATAGTCTTTATTACTATGATAAAATTCACAAGATTTCTCTCTACCATGGGTTCTTTTGCAAAATAGGTTGTCTCTTGTGAAAAAGCTTCCTCACACTGACTATATTCATAGGCTTTCTCTCCAGTGCGGGCTACTTTATGAATTTGGAGATCAGTGTCTTGGGAAATGGCTTTCTCACACTGATTATATTCCTAGGTTTTCTCTCCAGTGTGGCTTATTTTATTCCTTAGGAGAGTACTACGATGTGCAAAGGGTTTCTCACATTAATAACATCCATAGGGTTTGTCTCAAGGGTGGGTTATTATATGAATTAAAAAGGTTATTATGATATGCAAATGCGTTGCCACATTGACTATATTCATAGGGTTTCTCTACAGGGTGGGTTATTTTATAACTTAAATGTTTACTATGATATGCAAAGGCTTTCCAACATTTCATAGATTCATAGGGATTCTCTAAAGAGAGGGTTATTTTATAACTTAAAAAGATTACTATAATAGGCATAGGCTTTCTCACATTGACTATATTCATAAGGTTTCTATACAGGGTGGGTTATTTTATAACTTAAATGTTTACTATGATATGCAAAGGCTTTCCAACATTTCATAGATTCATAGGGATTCTCTAAAGAGAGGGTTATTTTATAACTTAAAAAGATTACTATAATAGGCATAGGCTTTCTCACATTGACTATATTCATAAGGTTTCTATACAGGGTGGGTTATTTTATAACATAAAAAGATTATTATTATATGCCAAGGCTTTACCACATAGATTACATTCATAAGGCTTCACTCTTGTATATTTTATATTATGATTTAGGAGACTATTCTCCTGTGAAAAGGTTTTACCATATTGATTAAATATTTAGGGTTTGTCCATGGAGTGGGTTTTAGTGTGAATTTGGAGATGATTGTTCTAGAACCACTTTACCACACTGATTACATCCATACGGTTTCTCTCTATTATGAGTTTGGATAACACTACTCTGTATAAAGTTTTACTACATTGATTACATTCATGAGGCTTAAATCTAGTATCATTCTTATATTTGGAGGACTCTTGCTAAATGGTTTTACAACATAGATTTCGTTCATAGGGTTTCTCTCCAGCATGGGTTACTTTTACACTGAAGAGTTGTATGCATAGGATTTACCACACTGATTCCATTCATAGGATTTGCATTCAGTATGGGTTATTTTATGAACTGGTAGACTTGTATGCACAGGCTATTCCACAATGATTATACTCATACGGTTTCTCTCCACCAAGCGTTTTTTTTTTTTTTTTTTTCCATAAGAAGAATTACATGGTATGCATAAGTTTTCTTACAATAACAAAATTAATAAGGCTTCAGTCTAGTATGGTTCTTTTATGAAATAGGTTGATTCTTGTGAAAAGGCTTTCCCACACTGATTATACACATGGAATTTCACTCCAGTGTGGGCTATTTTATGAATTTGGAGATCAGTGTGTTGGGCAATGGCTTTCTCGAAATGATTTCATACATAGCGTTTCTTTCCAGTGGGGGTTATTTTATAACATAAAAAGATTACTATGATATGCAAAGGCTCTGCCACTTTGATTCCATACATAAGGCTTCTTCCTATTCTGTGTTGTATTATGTTTTAGGAGCGGACTGTCCTGTGAAAAGATTTTACCACATTGATTAGATTCTTAGGGTTGTTCCCTGGGGTGGGGCCTTGTGTAAATGTGGATATGAGTGTTGTGAAAACACTTTACCACATCATTACATTCATGGGGTTTCTTGCTAGTATGTGTTTGCAGAGCACTGCTATGTACCAAGTCGTTACTGCAATCACGACATTCATAGAGGTTCTGCCTAGTATGGGTTCTTTTAGGAGTTTAGAGGATTCTTGTAAAACGGTTGTCTCAGGAAGATTTCATTCATAGGTTTTCTCACCACGTTGACCTATTTTAGAAATGGGGAGATCAGTGTGTTTGAAATAGCTGTCTCGCATTGAATACATTGACTGTGTTTCTCTGCAGTGTGGGTTATTTTATACCTTACAAGAATACTACCACATGCAAAGGCTTTCTCATATTGACACATTCATTGGCTTGCTCTAAAGGGAGAATTATTTTATAACTTAAAAAGATTACTGTGATAGGCAAAGGCTTAACAACAGTGATTACATTCATAAGACTTCTCTCTAGTATTTGTTCTATTATGTTTTAGGATACTACTATCCTGTAAAACGTTTTTTAACACATTGAGTCATTTTATAGCTTTTCTCTGGTGTGGTTTCTAAAATGAATTTTGAAAAGCCTATTCTGAAAGCACTTTACTACACTGATTACATTCATTGGATAACTCTCTATTATGTGTTTGTTCACCACTGCTCTGTACACAGACTTTACCATATTGATTACATTCCTATGGCTTCTCTCTATGATGAGTTCTTTTAGGAGTTAGGAAAACCCTTGTAAAAAGATTTTCCCATTTAGATTTCATCCCTAGGTTTTCTCTCCACCATGGGTTATTTTTGCACTGGAAGACTTATATGCCTAGGCATTACCACATTGATTACATTCATAGGGTTCTCTTCAGTATGGCTTATTGTATGCACTGGTAGACTTGTATGCCTAGGCTATACCTCATGATTATACTCATAGGGTTTATCTATAGTGTGAGTTATTTTAGGGATTAGAAGACTTGCATTAAATGCATAGGCACCATTCCAATGACAAAATTCATTAAACTTATCCTTAGTTTTGTATTTTGTTTTTTTTTTTTTTTAATGGAACTGGTTGAGTCTTTTGACAAGGACACTGTTTATATTCATAGGGTTCCTCTCCAGTGTTGGCTTTTTAAATGAACTAGGAGAACAGTGTGTTGGTACATGGCTTTCAAACTGAAATAATGTGGGTTATTTTATACTTTAGGGGATTACTACGTTGTGCAAAGGCCTTCTCAAATTATTTACATTAATAGGGTTTCTATATAGCGTGGGTTATTTTATAACTTATTAAATTACTATGATATGCTAACGCTATACCTCATTAATTACATTCATAACGCTTCCCTCTACTATGTGTTCTATTATGGTTTAGGAGACTACTGTCCTGTGGAAAGGTTTTTCCACATTGTTTACATTTTGAGGGGTCTGTCCTGTATGATTTTGCAGGTGACTGTTGTGAAAACACTTTACCACACTGATTACATTCATAGCATTTCTTGGTAGTACGTGCTTGCAGAGCATGGCTATGTATACAGTATTTTCTGCAATGTATCCGTTCATAAGGATTCTGCCTAGAGTAGGTTCTATTATGAATTTGGAAGACTCATGTAAAACAGTATTCCCACGTAGACGTCTTTCATAGGGTTTCTCTCGGGCATGGGTTATGGTTTTCACTGAAGACTTATATGCATAGGCTTTACCACATTGATTACATTCAAAGGATTTGTCTTCAGTACGGTTCTTTTATGCACTGGGAGTCTTGTATGTCTACGCATTACCACTATGATTATACTACATGTTTTCTCTCCCGTGTGGGTTATTTTATGCCTAAGAACTAATATATTACTTGCATAGGCTTTATTACTATGATAAAATTCACAAGATTTCACTCCACCATGGGTTCTTTTGCAAAATAGGTTGTTTCTTGTGAAAAAGCATTCTCACACTGATTATACTCATAGGATTTCTCTCCAGTGAGGGCTACTTTATGAATTTGGAGATCAGTGTCTTGGGGAATGGCTATCTCACACTGATTACATTCATAGGTTTTCTCTCCAGTGTGGCTTATTTTATTCCTTAGGAGAGTACTACGCTGTGCAAAGGCTTTCTCACATTGATAACATCCATAGGGTTTGTCTAAAGGGTGGGTTATTATATGAATTAAAAAGATTATTATGATATGCAAAGGCTTTCCCACATTCACTATATTCATAGGGTTTCTCTACAGGGTGGGTTATTTTATAACTTAAATGTTTACTATGATATGCAAAGGCTTTCCCACATTCAATAGATTCATAGGGATTCTCTAAAGAGAGGGTTAATTTATAAATTTAAAAGATTACTATGATAGCCATAGGCTTTCTCCCATTGAATACATTCATAAGGTTTCTATACAGGGTGGGTTATTTTATAACATAAAAAGATTATTATTAGATGCCAAGGCTTTACCTCATAGATTACATTCATAAGGCTTCACTCTAGTATTTTTTCTATTATGATTTAGGAGACTCCTGTCCTGTGAAAAGGTTTTACCACATTGATTAAATATTTATGGTTTGTCCCTGGAGTGGGTTCTTGTATGAATTTGGAGATGATTGTTCTAAAAAGACTTTACCACATGGATTACATCCATAGGGTTTCTAATATGAGTTTGGATAACACTGCTATGTATAAAGTTTTACAACATTGATTACATTCATGAGGCTTCAATCTAGTATCATTCTTATATGAATGTGGAGAACACTTGCAAAATGGTTTTACAAGGTAGATTTCATTCATAGGGTCTCTCTCCAGAACGGTTTAGTGTTTGTACTGAAGAGTTGTATGCATAAGTTTTACCACACTGATTCCATTTATAGGATTTGCTTTCAGTATGGGTTATTTTATGAACTGGTAGACTTGTATGCATAGGCTATTCCACAATGATTATACTCATAAGGTTTCTTTCCACCGAGCGTTTTTTTTTTTCTTTTTTGCTTAAGAAGAATTACATGATATGCATAAGTTTTCCTACAATAACAAAATTCACAAGATTTCGCTCTGGTGTGGGTTCTTTTATGAAATAGGTTGATTCTTGTGAAAAGGCTTTCCCACACTGATTATACCCATAGGATTTCTCTCCAGTGTGGGCTATTTTATGAATTCGGAGATCAGTGTGTTGGGTAATGGCTTTCTCACAATGATTACATACATCACATTTCTTTGCAGTGTGGGTTATTTTATAACATAAGAAGATTACCATTATATGAAAAGGCTATAACACACTGATTACATACAGAAGGCTGCACCCTTCTGTGTGTTCTAATATGTTTTTGGAGAGGACTACCCTGTGAAAAGGTTTTACCCCATTGATTAGATTCTTAGGGTTGTTCCCTGGGGTGGGTTCATGTTTGAATTTGGAGATGAGTGTTGTGAAAACACTTTAACACATGATTACCTTCAAAGGCTTTCTGGCTACTATGTATTTGCAGAGCACTGCTATGTATGAAGTCGTTACTGCCATCACGACATTCATAGGGGTTCTGCCAAGAACGGCTTCTTTTATGAATTTAGAGGAGTCTTTCAAAACCGTTTAATCATGAAAATTTCATTCATAGGTTTTCTCACCACGTTGACCTATTTTAGAAATTGGGAGATCATTGTGTGCGAAATAGCTGTCTCACATTGAATACGTTGATTGTGTTTCTCTCCAGTGTGGGTCATTTTATTCCTTAGGAGAGTACTACGATGTGCCAAAGCTTTCTCACATTGAAAATATTCATTGGGTTTCTCTAAAGGGAGGGTTATATTATAACTTAAATGATTACAATGATATGCAAAGGCTTTACCACGTTGATTACATTTATATAGCTCCCCTCTATTATGTGTTCTATTATAGGTTAGGACTGCTTTGATAAGGTTTTACCATGTTGTTACATTGATATGGTACCTCTTCAGCATGGGATATTTTTTGCACTGGAAGAAATACCTTATATGCATATAAGTTTTTACAATGATGATTTTGAAACAAATTCGCTCTAGTAAGGGTTCCTCTGGGAAATATGTTGATTCTTGTGAAAAGGCTTTCCACACTGATTATACTAAGAGGATTTCTCTGCAGTGTAGTCTATGTTATGAATTTGGAGATCATTGTGTTGGGTAATGGCTTTTTCACCCTGAGTACGTTAATAACCTTTCCCTCCAATGTGGGTTATTTTATACCTTAGAAAATTACTACAATATGCAAAGGATTTCCCACATTAACTACATTCATAGGGTTTCTCTACAGGATGGGTTGTTTTATAACTTTGAATAGGGTTTCTCTAAAGGGATGGTTATTTTGTAACTTAAAAAGATTACTATGATAGACATAGGCTTTCTCCAATTGACTACATTCATAAGGTTTCTATACAGGGTGGGTTATTTTATAACATAAAATGGTTATTATTATATGCCAAGGCTTTACTGCATAGTTTACATTCATAAGGCTTCACGCTAGTATTTCTTCTATTATGTTTTAGGAGACTATGGTCCTGTGAGAAGGTTTTACCACATTGATTAAATATTTAGGGTTTGTCCCAGGACTCGGTTATTGCATGAATTTGGAGATGATTGTTCTAGAAACACTTTACCACACTATTTACATTCATAGAGTTTCCCTCCAGTGTTGGCTATTTAATTGAGCTTGGAGAACAGTGTATTGCTACAAGGCTTTAAAACTTATTACACTTATTAAGCTTCTCTCCATTGTGGGTTATTTTAAACCTTAGGAGATTACTACGATGTGCAAAGGTTTTCTCAAATTAGTTACGTTCATAGGGTTTCTCTAAAGGGTGGGTTGATTTACAACTCATAATGATTACTATGATATGCTAAGGCCTTACATCTTTAATTCCATTCATAATGCTTCCCTCTACTATGTGTTCTATTATGTTTTGTGAGACTACGTTCCTGTGGAAAGGTTTTACCACATTGATTACATTTTGAGGGGTTTGTCCTGTATGATTTTGGAGGTGACTGTTGTGAAAACACTTTATCACACTGATTACATTCATAGCGTTTCTCTCCACCCTGGGTTATTTTATACATTGGAGTCTTATATGCATCGGCTTTACCACGTTGACTATTCTCAAATGGTTTTTAAACTCTGTGGATTATTTTATGCATTAGAAGACTGCCATTACATGCATAGGCTTTTACAATGTTTAAATTCATAAGTCTTCTCTCTGCAAAAGGGTTCTTTTATGAAACTGGTCGATTCCAGTGAAAAGTCTTTCCCACATGGGTTATGTTCAAGGGATTTCTATCCTTTGGGGGCTATTTTATGAATTTGAGGAGCAGTGTCTTGGGAAATGGCTTTCTCACACTGAATACATTCGTAGGGTTTCTCTCCTGTGTGGGTTATTTTTTACCTTAGAAGATGACTAAGATATGCACACACTTTCTCACATGGATTACATTCATAAGGTTTCTCTCCATTGTGGGTTATTTATAATTTAAATAGATTACTATGATTCGCAAATGCTTTACCACATTGATTACACTCATAAGGCTACTCCTTAGAATGTGTTGCGTTATGGCTTAGGTGACTACAGTACTGTTAAAAGGTTTTAGCAAATTGATTACATTGATAGGGTTTCTCTCCAATAAGTCTTAAACTTTACACTGGAAGAACTATATGCATAGGCTTTATCACATTGATTATATTTTTAGGATTTCTCTCTGATGTAAGTTCCAAAATGAATTTGGAGATGAGTGTTGTGAAAACACTTTGCCATACTGACTACATTCACAGGGTTTCTCTCCCGTATGTGTTTGGACACCACTGTTCTGTATAAAGTCCTTACCACATTGATTCCCTTCATAGGGTTTCTCTCCAGTTTGGATTCTTTCATGCCTGTAATGATAATTTGCACAGCTAAAACTTTTAACACATCGCTGCCTATCCGCGCAGGACCACCAGTAATTTCCACCTGCCCGGTCTCTGACCCCCACTGCTGGTCCTCTACTGGAGCACCGGGCCCCTCCCAGAGATCTGCCTATCCCAGCAGGGCCACTCTGAGTTCTTGTAGGCTGGATCCTTGACCTCCATCATAGGGCCTCTGCTAAAGTGGCCTCAGCTGGAGAGTGCAAGGCCCAAGCTAGATCTGCCTATTGGTGTGGAAACATGCTGAGTACCAGCCCAGTCTTTGACCCGCAACTGTCTTTGACCCCATTGCCATGTCTTGGCTAGAGGTGAGTCTGGGACCAATTCAGGTGGCATCTCCCCTACACTCTTCCCCAGGAACTCCCTGGGTTAGCCCCAGATCTCACTGCCTCTGTGTCCTGTCCCTATCGAGAGTGCTCTTGGAGCTCTGATACACACCACCCCACCACACCCCATCCCCACCAAGACCCTGCCCTCCCCCTACCCTGTATTCCACCCTGCCCACTGTCCCACAGCTCTGGTTGAGCACTGGGAAAGAGGGTGGAGCCAACAATCCAGCCACCATTGGGGCACTTTCTGGAGCTGCTCTGAGCACACTAGGCCTGCCTACCCATGCAGGACCACCCCTAATTTCCACCTGCCTGGTCTCTGATCCCCATCTCT
This sequence comes from Phodopus roborovskii, assembly GCF_943737965.1. Lineage (NCBI taxonomy): Eukaryota > Metazoa > Chordata > Mammalia > Rodentia > Cricetidae > Phodopus > Phodopus roborovskii. The sequence continues at coordinate 7,704,620 of NW_026126646.1, read as the reverse complement.
GGTCCTCTACTGGAGTACTGGGCCCCTCCCAGAGATTCGCCTATCGCCACAGGGCCATTCTGAGTTCTGAAGGCTGGGTCCTTAACCCCCATTGCAGGGCCTCTGCCAAAGAGGCCTCACCTGGAGATGCAAGGCCCAGGCTAGATCTGCCTATCAGCATAAGGAACATCCGAAGTCCCAGCCTTCGAGATCTTTGACTCCTATGGCCAGTCTTCTGCTGGAGCCTGATCTTTGACCCCCATCACCAGGACCCTGTCTGTGCAGAGACCTCCTAAAGTGCTTGGATCACCCAGAGCTACAGACATCCAACCTCTGACCCACCCAAGCCCACCTGGAAAGCAACATAGAGAGAGGGAGAGACCCCCACCAACACTTACTGGAAGAAGCTATGGGAAGATGGCAATACAGCAAAACACCTAACAACAGAAAGACAACCATGACGCCACCAGAATCTAGGGAATCTATATCAACTACACTGGAACACAACAAAGCAGATGAAGCAGAAGAGCATGACTTAGAAATTATCATTATAAACATGATAGAGGCCCTCAAAGAAGATGTGAGAAAATACCTTAAAGAAATGGAAGAAAAACCAAACAAAAAGTTTAGGAGAAATGAACAAATTTCTTAAAGGAAGTACAGAAAGCCAAGAAAAAAAAAAAAAAAAACAATTAAACAGGTGAAGGAAATGGTGCAAGACTTGAAAACTGAAATAGAGACAATAAAGAAAACAGAAACAGAAGAATGCTGGAAATAGAAAAACTGGGCAAACAATAGGGAAATACAGATGCAAGCATAACCAACAGAATTCAAGAGACGGAAGAAAGAATCTCAGGCGCAAAGGATAAACTAGAGGAAATAGATTCATCCACCAAAGAAAATTGTAAATCCAACACATCCTTAACACCAACCATACAGGAAAATATGGCACACCGTGAAAATGCCAAACCTAAGAATAATAGGCATAGAGGAAGGTGAGGAAGCTCAGCTCAAAAATGCCGAAAACACATTCAACAAAATCATTGAGGAGAACTTTCCCAATCTGAAGAAGGACATGCCCATGAAAGTACAAGAAGCATACAGAACACCAAATAGACTGGACCAAAGAAAAAAAAGACCCATCAACACATAATAATCAAAACACATGACATACAGAATAAAGAAAGAATATTAAGAGCAGAGAAGGAAAAAGGTCAGGTAACATATAAAGGCAGACCTACTAAAATTACACCTGACTTCTCCATGGAAACCCTCAAGGCCAGAAGGTCCTGGATGGATGTTCTGCATGTACTAAGAGTCCACTGATGCCAGCCCAGGCTACTATACCCAGCAAAACTCTCAATCACTATAGATGGGGAAAACAAGATATTTAATGACAAAGCCAGATTTTCCCAATATGTATCTACAAATCCAGCCCTACAGAAAGTTTTGGAAGGAAAACTCCAACCCAAGGAAGTTAACTACCCTCACAAAGATGTAGGCAACAGATAATCACACTTCATCAGAAACCAAGGGTAAAGCAGGACAAGTACATTCACAATACCACTGCCAACAACAAATCAAAAAAAAAAAAAAAAAAAAAAAAAAAAAAAAAAAAAGCATTAACAATCAATGGTCCTTACTCTCCCTCAACATTAATGGTCTTAACTCACCTATAAAAAGACACAGGCTAACAGAATGGATACAAAGACAGAATCCATCCTTCTGCTGCATACAAGAAACACATCTAAGCTTCAAAAATAGACATTACCTCAGGGTAAAAAGCTGGGGAAAGATCTTCCAATCAAATGGGCCCAAAAAGCAAGCAGGTGTGGCTATCCTAATACCTAACAAGTTAGACTTCAAACCAAAATTAATCTGAACATCCATGCCCCAAATGCAAAGGCACTCACATCCCTAAAAGAAATGCTACTAAAGCTCAAACTTCACACACTTATAGTGGGAGACTTCAGCATGCCACTCTCACCACTAGACAGGACCACCAGTCAGAACCTTAACAAAGAAACAAAAGAACTAACAGAAGTTATGTCTCAATTGGGTTTAACAGACATCTATACAACATTCCATCCTAACACAAAAGAATATACTTTCTTCGTTGCTCCACATAGAATCTTCTTTAAAATCGAACACATACTAGGTGGCATATCAAACCTCACCAGATACAAAAGAATTGGAATAGTCCCCTATATCTTATCAGATCACCATGCTTTAAAATTGGAATTCAGCAACAACACAAATTGCAAAAAACCTCATGGAAACTGAACAGTGCTCCACTGCACCATACCTGGGTCAAAAAAGAAATAAAGAAATTAAAGACTTCCTAAAATTCAAGGAGAATGAGAAAATAATATACCCGAACTCATGGGACACCTTGAAAGCAGTGTCAAGAGGATAGTCATATTAGAGAATTGATAGCACAACTGAAAGCCTTAGAATGAAAAGAAGCAAACTCACCCCGGAGGAGTAGACGCCAGTAAGTAATCAATTTGAGGGCTGAAATCAATAAAATAGAAACCAGGAAAACAATACAAAAAAAAAAAAATCAATGCGACACAGAGTTGGTTTTTCGAGATAATCAACAAGTTAGACAAACCTTTATCCCAGCTAACGAAATAGCAGAGAGAGCAGGCAAATTAACAAAATCAGAAATGAAAACAGGGACATAACAATGGGCACTGAGGAAAATCCAGACAAATTTCAGGTCATACTTTGAAAACCTGTACTCCACAAAATTTGAAAATTCAAAGGAAATGGAAAAATTTCTGGATAACTATCCCTTACCAAAATTAAATCAAGAACAGAATACAACTTAAATAGACCTATAAATAGACGTAACCTGCAATGAAATAGAAGCAGTCATCGAAAGACTTCCAACCAAAAAAGCCCAGGGCCAGATAGCTTCAGTACAGAATTCTAACAGAAATTCAAGGAAGCGCTAATACCAATACTCCTCAAATTGTTCCACACAAGAGAAACAGAAGGTTCACTACCAAACTCTTTTACGAGGCCACAATCACCTCGGTACCCAAGACCCACAAAGACACAACTAAGAAAGAAAACTACAGACCAATATACCTCGTGAACATTGATGCAAAAATACTCAATAAAATATTGGCAAACCGAATCCAAGAATATATCAGGACAATCATCCACCATGACCAAGTAGGCTTCATCCCTGGGTTGCAGGCATGGTTTAGCATACGAAAATCTATCAACATGATCTACCATATAAACAAACTGAAAAAGAAAAATCATGTTATCATCACTCTAGATGCTGAAAAATCCGTCAACAAAATTTAACACCCTTTCATGATAAAGGTCTTGGAGAGATCGGGAATAACAGGAACATACCTAAACATAATAAAAGCAATATACAGTAAACCAACAGGCAACATCCAACGGAATGGAGAGAAGCTGAAGGCGATTCCTCGAAAATCAGGAACAAGACAAGGCTGCCCTCTCCCTCCATATCTCTTCAATAGTGTACTTGAAGTTCCAGCTAAAGCCATAAGACAACAAAAGGAGATCAAGGGGATACTATTGGAAAGGAAGAAGTCAAACTGTCTCTATTTGCAGATGATATGGTAGTTTCCATAAGCAACCCAATAAACTCGACCAGGGAACATAAAAGATGAAGTCATTATTGGTTTGAAGAGAAAACTGAACCTAAAGTAATGTCTAGAGACCTACAAGACTGACTCCAACTAACAATTTGAGCAACAGTGGAAAGGCTACCATAAATGCCCTTCCCTGATAATGAGATCAACAACTAACTTATCCAATATCAAGGAGCCCTCACCTAGTACCTGTTGGAAACAGAAGCAAACACTCATGACTAAACACTGAGTCAAACTAGAATCCAGATGCAGAGAGAGGATGAGACCAGGTTGCAGAAACACATAGAGACAGCTGACCCAAACAAGGAGGACCTAACGGGACCCCAGACTGATAGCTGAGAATCCAGCATGGGACTGACTCAGACCCCCTGAATATGGGTCTCAGCTAGAAGGACTCAGCTTAATAAGGGACCTCAGACAGTGGAACCAGAATGTATTCCTGGTGCACAAAAGGACCTTGTGAATGCATCCACCATGGAGGGATACTCCCTTAACATAGAGACAGAAGAAAAGTCCTACTCCCTATTTCAAATGACTTGACAGATTTACATGACTCCACCTGGATGGCATAGCCCTACATGTGGAGTGGGGGGAGTAGGGGGGGTGGTTAGGGTACATGTGAGAAGGGACAGAGGGTACGAAGGGTGGAGGGAGGAAGGGAAGAAAGGAGAGAAAGGGAACAGGGATCGACATGTAAAATAAAAAAAGTTAGTTAATTAATTTAAAAAAATTTTTAACGCATCCATAACGCCATTGAGTATATCTGTATGAATTAACTTTACAATTTGGTCTAATTGTAAAGAAGAATAATATCTTAAGATTCTTATCACTGTTTACTCTCATATTCTTTTCCCTTCACTAAGGATGGTTTTGGATCTTTGAATACAACTGTGATGATTAACATTTATAGCATCTTTTTCTCTATATGAGATTTTTCTCACATTTGAAGAGAACTAGAAAAACTCATGAATTTTTCTACAGTCTGAGTCATAATATGTTTATAAAATGAACCAGGACAAACAGAAGTACATATACATTTCAAGTTTTTCATAAGAATTTTCTGAAGTGTGAATTGCTTGCTGGAAAAGCAATTACTGGTAAACTTACATCACATTCAACAAATCTATTCAAAGTGGGTGCTGTTTCACATATTCTAATTGTTCTGAGAGATGGAGGGGTATGTTGCTTCTTTTGATACCCTTATGTTCATATGGCTTATATCAAGAGTGACATATGATATACCTAATAAAGGAATGATACCAGAAGAAAGGTGTCTACATTGCATAACCATGATTTAACTTTCTGTTCCTCGTAGACATATGACATAGAGAATAAAGTTTCTTGACAACAGTTGCCCTTTGCTCTTGACTCTAACTACCCCTCCTCTTACTAAACGTAGCAAAGACACAAGTATATGAATAACACAAGCTTTACTATAAATTATATGCTTATTAGAAAGTTTTGAACAGGTATTTAGCACTTATTCAAGGCGCATACCTTATGTAATATAAGTGCTAGAAACTAAATGGATTACCAGATCTCCAGCAGAGCTATCATGGTGCTGTGATTGAAATGGTGATATCTGTTAAGGCACTGTTTCCTTGTCTACTCTCTTAAAATAAAGCCTTGCAAACAAAATTCACCTAATTGACACTGAGGTATATGATTTTGTGAGAATTTATTAATCATCAAAACACTTTAAGCACTTTAATTACACTGTGGCTGCCTTTAAAACTTACAGACACCTTAAAATTTATTGAGGCATATTTGGATTCGCATGCACATCAAAATTACCTTCTGTGTGGCTTAAAACATAGTACCAGAAAATGTCTGATACACGATTGGAAATTGTGCACAATTTAAGTTATTATCTTCAGTGAACCTTAGAACCATGCCTGATTTATTCGCATCATCCTTCCTCAGTTTCAGATGTAATTACAGAGGAGCATTAATAACCAAGAAACAGTTGCCCCCTTATTTTAAATTGTGAAGAAAAATTCAGTCTTACCTTTAGCAGTGAGACTCGTAGTCTCCAGCATCACACCTTTATAGAGATTCTCCTGGGAAGGATCCAGCAGAGCCTACTCTTACACAGTTAAGTCAACATGCACATCTTCATAGACCACTACATTCTAAAATGTAACATAAATAGATGAAAATAGAAGGGATACGAACAACACTGTAAATGTATACTTCCTTAAAAATGTAATTATCATGCTTCCCACATTAAATGACACAAAAGTTCTAATGTAAGCACCAAGTCACTTAAGAAGAAAACTGAATAGGAGGGTCACCTCTGTCATTTCTGAAATGCCTACTAACAAACATACAAAGAGAAGCAAACAGATCAATGGTACTCAGTGCATATCAGAGACATCACATGAACAATTATTAACTACAAGAAAGATGGGCAAACTGAGTATAGTAGCTCATGTCTTTAACTGGTTCAGAAAACAGGGAAAAATCTGGTACCTGATGATTCAAGAATTTACAGTTGGCAACAGGAAATAATCAAACTCCAGGCTGAAATCAGTAAAATGCCAACAAAGAACAGTAACAAGAATCAGTGATATCAACAAGCTATCCAAGCCAAATAAAAGGCAGAGAGAATTTCTAAGTTATCAAAATCAGAAATAAAAAGGGGAACCTGACAATAGACACTGAGGAAATTCAGGCAATCTTTAGGTCATACTTCAAAAACCTATACTCTACAAAATTAGAGAATATAGAAGAAATGGACAATTATCTTGGTCGGTAACATACACCAAAATTAAATCAAGACCAGATAAACAATTTAAATAGGCCTATAATCCCTAAGGAAATAGAAGTCATTAAAAGTCTCCCAAACAAGAAAAGCCTAGGACCAAATGGTTTCAGTGTGGATTCTACCAGAATTTCAATGAAGAGCTAGTACCAATGATCCTCAGATTGTCACACAGAATAGGAAGAGGAGGAACATTGCCAAATTCTTCTTTTGGGGCTGAAGTTACCTCGATGCCCAAACCACACAATTGAGAAAGAGAATTACAAACCAATCTCCCTATGAACATTGATGAAAAAATACTCAATAAAAAAATCTAGCAAGCCAGCTAGGCAGTGGTGCCGCATGCCTTTGATCCCAGCACTCGAGAGGCACAGGCAGGAGGATCTCTGAGTTTGAGACCACCCTTGTCTACAAGAGCTAGTTCCAGGACAGCCTCCAAAACCACAGAGAAAACCTGTCTCAAAAAAGAAAGAAAGAAAGAAAATTGGCAATCCAAATCCAAAAACACATGAAAAATAAAAATTATCCAACAAGCAGGCTTCACCCCCAGAGACACAGGAATGGTACAACAAAGGCAAATCCGTCAATGCAATCCACCATATAAACAAACTGAAAGAGAAAACACATGGTCATCTCATTAGATGCTAAAAAACAGCTTTTAGACAGGTAAAAACAGCTCCGTCATGAACCCTACTAAACCCAAAGCTGTATCTGATAACCAGAACTCAGTGATACCACTCAAGACATATAACCAGACACGGTCCTAGAACAGTATCACATCCAGTGGACAGTACATAAACAGAGACCAAAAACAATGTTCTACTCTTGACATATGAAGGGACATGACCTTGATCAGCCCTGGGTATAGATTATCTCCCCCAGGATCATGATCCCAGAATCAGAAACTTCTGTTAGAGAATGGACCTGAACATCAGCTAAGATACATTGCAAAGTTGAGCAGCCCTGATAGGACTATAATTGGGAATTCAGAGTTTGAATGTTCTGTGATGACCCTTGGCATACTAAAATGCTTTACAATGAATATCTACCTTCTTGATCACAAAGGTTAGGATCACTTTCCTATACCTGATAATTGCCTTAAATCTACATCAGGATAAGGAAAGGAAAACTTTTCCAAATCAGGTGCAAAGAACAGATTTTTAAAGAAATAATGTTTGATTTCTATTATACACCTAACACAACTTGTTTTGCTATGATTGATTTATGAATCAAAAAAAATTGAAAATAAGTTTATACCTGGTTTTTTTTGGTGTTGTTGTTGTTTTGTTTTTGGTTTTGTGTGAGTGTGTGTGTGTGTGTGTGTGTGTGTATTTATGTGTACATTTAAGAGAATGTCTTCCATTTGTGTATAAGTGACACACCAGAAAAGAGCAGATCAGATCCACTGAAACTGGAGAAGCAGGTAGTTTTGAGCCTCCGAATTTGGATGCTGGGATCTCTAATCAAGTCATCACAAAGAAGAACATGTGCTGAGCGACCTGCCAAGCCCAATAATACTTTTTATTAAATAATCTAAATGTCTAGCACAGATTAAAAACAATCCACACGTGAACAAATAATAAATATAAATGATCCCAGGGAACATGATACATCAATAGGCAAAGACAACGCCCAACAATTTAATTTATAAGAAGAAACTTGATTGCAAAATTTCATGCAAAGTGGAAGCACTCAGAATGAACAATGCAATTATGAAAGAAAAAAGTATACTCATTGATACAATATGATTTCTATATTTACCATGAAAGCTACAATAATGAAGAATGTGCACAATATTTGTAAAATAGAGGATGGAAAGAAAAAGCCAAGAACAAAAGCAGGAAAATAAACTTTTAACCAAAAGCCCAAGGGAAACTCAGCCAAACACAGCTACCTATGATTCTATGTGTACTGAAAGGAAAGAAACACAGATTTCAAAACTCAAAATAATAAAAATAATAATAATAATAATAACTAAAAGTGACTTTAAACTGTTAATTTTCTGACCCTCCAGCAACAGATGTTTCTTGCAGAGAGGTGCCATACTCTAGAACCTGCCCAGCAAATGTAAGTCATCTCCTGCAGAGCTTACTATGGCTCTAAAGTCCCTCATGCCCGCTGGTAGTTTCAGGCAAGCCCAAACAATGTCCAACCTAAAAACAATGTGAAGAATAATATAACGTCTGCTTCCTGCCACAATGATTATGTCACAAGATGTGGCATCTTCCATATTCACCTGCAAAATACTTTGCTAACCTGAAATACCTCTACAGCTCAGGAACTCCTTTTGTGGCCTGGAACTGAACTCCACTGAATCACCTGATGGTGGCTGTCAGAAGCAGAAAGTTGAAAGCTTTCTAATAATGTATTGCTGAAGCATGATGCCCATCACCTCCTTTCTATGTAAAGTATCTATATCATTTGAAAGAAAAAGCTCAAAGTGGAATGTAATGTTCTGAACTTGTGGAACAAGACTTTCAGTTTTCCAATCTTTCTTCTCATTGCACAACAAAAGCAATGCAAGCAATGTCTGTGTGTGCACACTGGACAGTGATAGTACAAGCCCACAGACTCACATGCCAGGATGGCAGAGCCTCCCCTACCCCCAGGGAATCCACACTCAACAAAGCTCGGAGGCCAAGGGCCACTGCACAGGTCAACACGGGAGCCAACAGAACCTCAATCTGGCTCACGGTCCATCCCAGCCCAAGCAGTTCAGATTCCGAGAGCTCAGCCAACATGTTCTTTCTGGTCTGGGGACATTGGCCCCAAACTCAACATGGCACGGCTTATGGTCTTTCTTATAGCTTCCCACAGCAGAACAGGAGGAGACTCCGGAACGAATCTGTAAGCTACCTCCCACTGGTGCTCCTAATGACTTATCTTTCCCAAAGCCATCATTGCTGGTCTTCGGGACATCAGCAATTACCCTACTGGGTGAGCAGAGATCAAATGACTCAGCCCACACAGGCTCTCCCAGCTTTGTCCATCTACACTAAAGCCAGACAGGGTCCTAATCTGGGAAATTCACAGTTTAGTAAAATCCTCCAATCTCCCAGAGCATTTCCTGTTTCTCTTCCAAGGCGCAGGGTCCTCCTATGTGTGCACATTCAATTACACACTCAATGTACAGCACAGCCTTCCCTTTGCTTCACACCTGGAAGGTCCTGTAACCAAACGGAAGGTCAAATCCAAACAGTCTCTGTTGTTAAATGAAGAGAACACAAGGAAGGGCCTATGGGAGGCCTTAGGGCCTGAAAGAGACAGTGGAAATAATGTAATTATAATTATAAACATTAGGTTGAAAAGTTGAAACAGGCTTTATGGTCATGTGCTCCAGAGACTAGGAATTTGTATTAGAGCATAAGAAATACTACTCACACTATTTCTCTCAGGGCTACCATCTTAAGTCTGGAAAAAAACAGTCATGTTAGGCATAGCAACACCATTTCATCCAGTCCTCCTGTATATGTAGAAATGGTGTAACTACAGTAATTTTGTTTCATGGTAAGGTCTCTTCTTTATCTAGATTCTTGATTGCCTGATCTGCTCATCTAAGAAATAGCCAGTCAGGACATTTATGGAACATCTAAAATTGATTACCTGACTCCACGTGGCTACTGTGAAGCAGTGTCACGGCAGCAAAGCTTTCTTACTTCTTCTTGCCCCTCACTTTCTGTGCTGTGTCTACACCTGCTTTACAGTTGGTGGATGAAATTCTTACAGGTTCCCACTTCATTTGAAAATTCACAATAAAAATCTAGAAAACTTGGAGGATATTTGTTTACTGGTTAGTTTTTCCTTCCCAGAGACTAGTCAAGGCCCAGCCTGGACAGCAGAAGCAGAATCAGGTATTAAAAGCAATTCTCAATTACATAGTTCTTAAACCAGGAAACAATGGAAAACAGAGACAAAGGGATGATGGCAGTGATGCATTGAAAGAAAATGAAATTTTAAAAATGTTACCAATAACTGATTTTTTAAAGGAGACAAAAATAACTGACATTGAAACAGAGTAGACACTTCCTGGTAGGAAGAATACCAATAATCAAACACTGTGAGAAATGTTAGCTTCTGAGTGCTGAAAGCTGACACATGGTGTTGCGCTACAGCCAATGGCCTGTGTCTCAAACCTCTGCGCTGACTTAACTGTGTAAACCAAGATTGCACATATCAGCATAGGACAGTTGGCGAATTGGAAAATGAATATTTAGTAGTTTAAGCTATCCTCCCTAAACTGTCCACCCACCAATTCTGTCTGTCTTCATACCCATGGAAGGAATTAATTCATGCAGGAAAATTACAGTCACCAACCCTACCCCATCAGGCCCTTCTTTATGATGGAGACCCCTCTGCAGCTCACTGCCTTAGACTTCTTCACTCTGTGATCTACCCATTGTCTACCGTTTCCTCCTGCAGTGTACACAGGACACTGTATTTATTGTCTACTCTGTTTCCCCTGCAGTGTACCCAGCACACTGTTCCTCCTCTTATGGTCTGAAGAGAGAAGCCATGCTCCACACACAAATCCTTTTCCTGTTACTGCAATGGACAGCGCACTATGTGACTCCAAACTGGAAGTTGTAGAACTCTGTGGTGCTGCAGTCCTGTAATGCAAGAATTTAGGGTGTTTAGTCAGGAGGAGAACAAGGGCAATGCACTGTGGGACTACAGACAGGGTTCAAGTCCACTTCAATTAATATAGGAGACTTTTCTCAAAACCACATTTCAAAAAGACGGGAGAAGCCACTGTTGTAGATTTCATATAACTTTAGGGCACACCGGGACTTAATGTTGGTTGTCACCCTGCAATGTTCCCTTGAGCAGCACATTAGAGGCCTTTGATGGGGAGGTAGACCTTATGGGTGTTGGTAAGTCACGGTTGTCTCTTTTGTTATGGGAATGTAAAGGCAGATTAATCCTGGTGAACAAACATTTACATCTTATCACAGTTATCATTGCTTATCATTGGGGAATTGGCCTCGAACTCACAGAGATCCACGTGCTTCTGCCTCCCAAGGATTGGGATTGAAGGTGTGCAACATCACACCTTCAGATAAACTACTTCCTAGCTCCACACTCTGATCGTCAGACAACTTTTATTTTTGTTTTTGCTTTGTTCTTGGTAGTGTGAATGTTTTGTGACAGGGCTTTCTCTGTGTAGCTTTGGAGCCTGACCTAGATCTGGATCCAAGTCACAGAGATCCACCTGCCTCTGCCTCTCAAGTGCTGTGATTAAAGGCATGTGCCACCTTTAAAGCACAAAATACCACCACACTTGGATATTTCTAAACACAGCCCTGGGGAGTGAAGTTGTTCAGAGGCTACGAACCTGGCCTATAGAATTGCTCTCATCACACATAACCAAGCTGGACAAGGCAGGACGAGGCAGGTGAACTCTATCTGGCCATTGGCTCCCACTCAGCCAAGGGAGAACTAAACACACTGGCTTCTGAGCCTCAGCCGGACATTCCACCTAGACGGGGGACAGCGCCCTCCCTCACCATGACCAGCCACTCGCCCCCAAATGGGGAGTGCAGGCCCATGGTCAGTGTGACCGGACACACCACCAAGCATGGAGACAGCAGTCCCCACCCATCGCCAGCCACTCTCCCCGCATGGGGGCAGCGCCACTCAGGCACCCAGGCCCACCGCTCCTTTGCTGTGAAGAGAGGCCTCGGCCCACAGCTACTCCTCCTCTGTGAAGAGCAGAGGCCTCCTACTCTCCTTTCCCACAGCTCCTCCTCCTCTGTGAAGAGCAGCCTCAGCCCACGGCACCTCTGCCTCTGTGTGGAGAGGCCTCGGGCCACCGCTCCTTCTCCCCTGTGAAGAGAGACCACAGCCCACCGCTGCTCCTCCTCCTCTGTGAAGAGCCCTCAGCTGCTCTCCAGTAAACAGTGGCCCTTCGCTCACCTTGTCCCACCGCTCCTCCCGGTCTGTGAAGGGCAGGCCCTCGCTCAGCATGGTGAGAGCACTGGAAGCAAAGGCACAACTGACTTCCTCAGGTGAAGAGTTGAGGTGAAAGCCTGGCTCCAGGAAGAACCCTCCCATCTGACTGGCAGGTCAGAGAGGGGCTCTGATTGGCTAGTGAAGCCTGAGAGACAGGACCAGGTGAAAAGAAGGGGCGGGCCCTCCGCGGGATTCGCCTCAATCCAGACTCCACCCTTAAAAAGCCCGCCACTTAAGGCTCCGCCCCCAGGGGCGCTAAATCCCCGCTTCTGGACACACCTTCTGGTTCCTAATTGCCTGTTCTCATTGGGACACCCGGGAATGCTTTACTCAGATTAAATATGGATTTGTTAATTCAGTCTAATTAAATTGCTGCATCGCCAACCATGGGTTTCCATTATCCTTTCCACTAACTGGTATTTTTAAGCATACTAGGGAGACTTTGCTGTTGGTTTTCTACAGCCACTTTCGGCACCTGCTCATCATCTCCGTGGCTATGGTACCGAGAGGACATGAAGACAGGGCCAGGACAAGCAAGGGCCTGGAGAAAAGAAAAAGGGCATGTGGCAGGCACCTCGCGGCTCTCAGGAACCCACACCCCCCCCCCCCCGCACTGGCTGCGGCTGCACAGGCGCACAAGGTGCTGCAACCCCCAGCCCTGGTCCTGCACACGGGGAGGGAGTACCATCTGGCAAATGTAAAACCAGATTTACCTTTATATTTGAAAAACCCAAAATAAATAAATTCATAAAATAAATGGAAGACAGCCCATGGTTTTGCAAAGTGCTGAATACTAGGTAGTCCAATACAATAAGTGCTGACACAAGGAAACCAGTACAGAGAACCCTCCATTGTTCAACACCTGAAATTAAGCATGTTTTGAGCTGCTTGGAGGGGAGTGTCTATACGCAGACCTAATGATACAAGATTTGTGTTGAGAGTTCTCACTTATTTATCGCTTGTTACAACACCTTGCGATGGGGGACTTGATCTCACTATTTAGCTGAATTCCTCATCCTTCTGCCTCCACCTCCAAAGTTTTGGAACTGCAATTGTGTACCACCTATCCCAGCATATAATCAAATTCAAATTTCATTTCTTAGTACAAATAAAATTTGAAAGTTTTTATAGCACAAAAACTGAGTCTTTCACCATAATAAAAACATGACAATCATGTTACCTATTGACACAAACGCACTTTAAAGGACCTTGTCTCAAAACAACAACAAACACAAATAAAACACATACTTTTAAAAAAAACCACACCAGTTTTGAAGAAGATTTTAATGGACATGTTAATAATGCCTAATCCAGTTTTCTCTTCTTAGATACTCTGAATTTACCTGAAGGAACCAGTTGGGTGAATTTCAATATGGAATCACATGGCTACTACCTTGTTAATTACTCAGGATAAGGATGGGGCCAGTCGATAGGACAGCTAAACCAGAACCACTTATAATAAATACCTAAGACAGAATAGCTCTGATTCATGAAACCTTCCAGCTGACATTGCAAAGTGTCATCTGTTGTCATAAGAAACTCCTATCTCATAATATGCTAGACTCCAAAATCAAATTTTCTACTTGGATCTTTCTTGTAAAGGCAAATCCTACTTATTTAACCATGAGATATTTTTAGCAAACATACTGTTTATATAGACTTAACATTTTCAAATTTGTAACACAATATGTAAACCATAAGTTCTGGAGTATATCGAAAACAACTACATTGGACAACTCTTGGTGTTTATTCTCACCGCCCAACACAGACAAACATGTACTCGGCTAGCAGCCCTTCAGGCCAGGCCTGCAGCCTCCTAGTCACAGAAGTCACACTGCACAATGACCTGTCTCTCGCTCACGTTGTAGTCATCTGACTTTGACTGAAACTTGAAGGAAAAAAAAAAAAAAAAACAAATGAATAAAATCATGCTAGCAACCTTTGTATCAAATAACCATCCAATCTGAGAGGAAAAGATACAGTACTGTCATTTCTGAGTTTAAATAAGGTGTGTTTGCCTAGAGCATAAACCATTTGTTGCTTTACTTAGAGTGGTAGAAAGTGGAGCAAGAACTGGTTGCTCGTATTTATTACTCTTCAGAATTTCTGGGAAAGAAAATGTTTTCTTCCATTTTTGCTTATCATGAATAGAATAATATATAGAATAAATCAGGTTTCAAGATTTCTTAATGGGGGGAAAATTGAAGCTGTAGTTGCACATCGAACACTATAAATGTTTCCATCTGAGAAGTACTGTAATGTACTCGTTTTATTCAGAGTGTTGCTTTGTTTCCTTTTAATGCTTATTTAGATCAAACGGAAAGAAGCTGGTAGGACATCTTTCAACTCACGTTACTCAGTGCAATAGGATTTCTTAGACAGAAAATGAGAGAGGAGTGAATCTTCAGTTCCACAGGTCTCAAAACATTATGGTGTCACATGGAGCCTGAGATAAGGAACAAACACCATCTTACTTAACAGCAAATGGCTTGGTGGGCTGAGTGGGAAATCGGCTTGGTAGATTTCAATATTAAAACTTGGAAAAAGGGGAAGAATATTGATAACTCTATCAATGGAACCCAATTCAAACAGTAGGAACGTTCCTTCTGTATTTTTATTTTAAAAGTATGTACAGTCTAAAATTATCAGAAAGAAGATTATAGTTTTGAATGTTTTGTGAACAAATAGTCTGTCCTTTATGAGGCAAATAGATTAAGATAATAAAAGTTTGGGATTAAAACAGAGTTGAATGCACTACCTTTTCTCTTATTGACTGAGCTTGGGAAAGTTATTGAACCATTTCATCTAAAAATCCAGTAATAATAATGCCTATCTGATAAAGTTGCTTGAAAGACAGCAAAGTGTTAGATAAAAGGGAACTTTTCTCTAACCTGTCCCATAAACATCAGATGATATTCTTATATGCATTAACTAATACAGAGTGTTGGAAGCATCATGTGCTGAAGAGAGTGGTAACAACATAGGAACGTTCATTGTAGGTATTCAACTCCAATTAAATTCTGTTTGATATAGAAATAGATCCCAAACCACATAATGTCATGTCATTTCTGCATTGAGCTGGTAAAATCTTAAGGTGTTGTCAAGAGGAGAGAATGGAAGCCAGAAAGAAGTAAAAGAAAAACATACTAAGCTGTATTGTGGCCTTACTGTTAAGATAAAGCATGAGGGGAACCTTGGCAGATTCCATGGCAAGCAAGGATGACTGAGGAGGGAGGGACAAACATCCCAGCCAGACAGAGCTTAAGTGAGTTTCTGGAGGGAAGGGAAAGGAAGGAGAAAGAAGTAAAGAACACAGAGACACAGAGAGAGGACAGAAGAGAATTGGGAGACAGAAAAAGCCCTGTCTGCCCCAGGGGAACAGCATGGTGTGTTGGGGACCATCATCAGCCTCACTACCTCAGGCCTCTGAGATAGAAAATTATTGCCTCTTAAGAAGTAAGCAAGCAGAATGTTCAACAGAGCATTCCTAGATACAGGCTTGTGGTCTTACAACCAGTTAAAGAATAGCTTAGGATAGTCTTCTTGTTGCAGCTTTACAGCCAGTTAAAGAATAGCTCAGGATATTCCTCCTGCTGCAGTTTTATAGCCAGTTAAAGATGAGCATTTCTTCTACTGACCCTTTCACCCTGCCCACTTGCAAACCCCCATTCACATCCTGCCTATGGTCCTATATAAGCCTCCCCTGAGAAAAAGTTTGACAGCTTGATCAGAAGATGGACTTTCTGTTGTTCTTCTCATCCCTTAAGGCTCCATTCCCCTAGGTGTCTCCCAGTTACTCTTTACTGCCCCTCAGGTCGGGGCAGAAATGGCGCCCAATGGCAGATGGCAGAGGACATCTAGGAGAATATGCCCCTCACAGAAAAGAGAAGAATCCTTCCAGAGTGTCCCACAGGGGGATGGCCTCACTTTCTTTTTAGGTGACCCACCCACAAAGAAACATCAATCACCATATTGGTGAGCAATGGCGCAGATCTCAAGGCAAAGTAACTGATGGGGGAAGCAATATCTCAGAAACCTTTGTTTCCTTCCTGGCTTAAGGAAACCCTGCAATTGAGAGGAATTCGGGTTAAAAAAAAAAAAAAAAAAAAAAGACCTTCCAAACTTCGTTGATCTTATGGTTATTGTAAGGCCCTGGTTTCCAGAAGAAGGAACTATTGATGAAAGGACCTGACACAGGGTCAGAGAATGATTTCAGGACTATTATAGGGTTTTTCACCAGAAAAGATCCCTGTTACTGCCTTCAGCTATTGGAGCCTAATGCATGATTGCATGATGTCCTTAAGACAACCTCACAAAGGCCAGACCTCTAGAAATTGGTCTCTGAGGGAGAATGATCCTCTTCAGTGGCTGAAACAAAGCCTTCCCTCAAAGAGAGGCCTCTTCAGTACAGCCTTGATCAAAAAAAAAAAAAAAAAAAAAAAAAAAAAAAAAAGAAGGAAAGGAACCCAGGCAACCTCTCTGCAGAGAAAGAGGCTGACCATAAGGAGGAGGTGACCAAATATGAGCAGGACTCTTATCATGACTCCCCTAACATTGCTCCTTCCTCTTCTGGGCAAATGTGGCAGGTCATCCTGCCTGAGCAGCAGCTCCTCAAGGAAAATTCCCAACCTCACAAATCCCCTGCCCTACTGCCCTCCCCCCATGCTGCTCCAGGATATAGGGAAGCAAAGATTAGGCCCTGCATATGCACTAGGTCAGCAGGACCTGTGGGTGCCAATGGTGGTTATTTTCTTTTCAAGCAGCTACAGTCACAGGTAAACTGCAGGGGGCAAGCCCAGGCCCAGAGAGCAAAGGCAGGACAGGACCTAGAGGCCCTAAGTCTTAGGAGCTCCTGCTCTGGCTAATGCCCAGCCAAGTGTATGGAAAAAATTATGCAGCCTGTCAGAATGTCAAAAACTGTTTTAAGACCTTATTAAAAAAAAAGTTACATAGATGAATTTATTGGGATTTGTTCAGATTTAGGATGCTCATAATTTAAGGTTTATCTATAGCAGCCGCATTACAAGAGATTTCAATTAAGGATGTTTTATTTGAACAAACTAATCTTGGCCTAGAGAAAATGAGGACTAAAGGATGTATGTATATGTATATGTTCTGTATGTATGGTGTGGCCACACAAATGTGTGTATAAAGTGTTATTATGAATGTGTGAATCCTAACAAAAAATACTATTTAAATTGCTCGAGATATGATAAAAAAGAGACATCAAATTCACAGCGGTCCGCAAGAAATGGCCAAAGTTAACATGGTCTGAGAGCCATAGGAGCTTCGATGCATGGTTCAATAGAGTTTAACAAAGGAGAAAAACCAGAAATTCTCTTATTTTTGATGTTCATAATTAAATTTAAGAAATGGAGGCTAATGTAAGATTTGAGAAAACTATTGAGAAAAAGCCTCAGAAAACTGCAGCCCTGTTTGACCCTGCCTAGATAGGTGTCAGTTAAAATGCAAATGAGACCATGTCAGCTAAGGAAGGCTTTACAGGTCAAATTAGAAAAAGAATTTTCAGATAGCACTTAGTCATATTTAGAGTTTTCTGTGGATTACATTTCATTAACTATTTACATTGATGTTATGAATTGTAATTTGGGGGGGTATTTTGTCTTCCTAGGTTTATATGAAAATGCATTGACATCCTAAAAAGTTAGGCCTCCAATATTAAAAATTAAAATAGCTTGTGATCATTAACTGATTTTCAGAAATTATTGAAAAACATTCAGTGGTTACGTCCTTTTTTTTAAAAAAAAGCATCTACTGGCAATATAAAACCTTTAAGCAATATCCTTAAAGGAAATAGTGATCCCAGTTCACCTAAACAGCAAACTAAAGAGGGTAGACAAGTTCTTCTACAATGGGAGAATACAATCCAACATCAACAGATATGCTATATTGAGTATGAAAAACCATGGGAGACGGGAGGCTTATGTGCTTTCCACACATCATAGTCTGACTTCATTCTTAGGGCAAAGGAGACCATTGTTATGGTTGCATTTATCTTTTCCTCAATCAAAGTGTTAAATCCTTATTTTAAAGCAGTAGCTTGTATGGTACAAAATGCTGAATGGAGTCTAAGAGATATTTTGCCAGACAACCAAGTGAAATACATGATCCCTATACCAAATAGTAAGTTAATGGTTATTTCAAAACCTTTACGACCAGCAATTAACAGGCAAAGGAATGTTTACTTAGATGGTGAGGGGTTACCTACCTCCCCTTTTCTGAGAGTGGGCTCAGGCACCAGCCATGGCACTCCTGACTTAAGGTGTTAATTTTCTTTAATCATTAGAAGTTTCCTTTCTCTGTATAGATTTAGGGCCCAAGTTTTCAAGCTTTTATTAATTATAATTTTTGGTCCATCAGCTTTTGCTCAGTTTTTGGAAAAAAATGTTAGTTTATAGACATTACAATTTGTACTAATACATCCTTTTGTATTCCCTAAAATTGTAAGGGGTAATCCTATAAAAGATGCTGTTACTTTCTCATGATAGTTCTTCTAATGGAAAAGCAGCTTATGTTATTGATGGAAAAGCATTTGCAATACAGACAGATTCATCTTCAGCTCAGATAGTTGAGTTACAAGCTGTTGCAATAGTTTTTCAACTTCTGAAAAATGATTCATTTAACTTACATACTGATAGACATTATGTGTTCAGAGCTCTTCAAGTTTTCGAAATAGATCCATACATTGGAACTAGTAATAATCAGGTTAAAATGCTGTTTGAGCAAATCAGAGTGCCATTCATTATAAAGAGAGTCACTATGGTTTGTAGGTCATATAGGAGCTCACTCAAACTTTCCCGACCATTCAGTGTGGGTTATTTCAAATCTTAGAGGATTACTATGATATGCAGAGGCTTTCTCTCATTGATAACATTCATAGGGTTTCTGTAAAGGGTGGGTTATTTTATAACTTAAAAAGATTACTATGATATGCAAAGGCTTTGCAACATTCATTACATTTGTAAGGCTTCTCTCAGTATTCTATCATGATTTGGAGACTACAGTCCTGCGAAAAGATTTTGCCACATTGATTACATTATTAAGGTTTGTATTTGGGGTGGGTTCTTGTATGAATTTGGAGATGACTGTTGTGAAAACACTTTACCACACCGATTACCTTCATATGGTTTCTTGCTAGTATGTGTTTGGAGAGCACTGCTATACATAAAGCCTTTACTACAATGAGTACATTTATAGGGGTTCTGCCTAGTATGGGTTCCTTTACGGATTTGGAGTCTTGTAAAACCATTTATCCATATAGATTTAATTCATAGGGTTTTTCTCCAGCATAGATTATTTTTTGCACTGTAGACTTATATTCATAGGCTTAACCACACTGATTACATTAATAGGGTTTGTCTTCAGTATGCATATTTTCTGAACTGGAAGACTTGTATGCATAGGCTATACCACAATGATTATACTCATATGGTTTCTCTCCACCGAGGGATTTTTTTTTTTCATTAGAAGAAGTACATTATATGCATAAGTTTTTTTTTTTACAATAACAAAATTCACAAGACTTTGCTCTAGCATGGGTTCTTTTACGAAATAGGTTGATTCTTGTGGAAAGGCTTTCCCACACTGATTTCACTCTTGAGATTTCTCTCCAATGTGGGCTATTTTATGAAATTGTAGATCAGTTTGTTGGGTAATGGCTTTCTCACAATGATTACATACATAGCATTTCTTTCCAGTGTGGGTTATTTTATAACATAAAAAGATTACATTCATTACATACATAAGGCTTCTCTCTATGCTGTGTTCTATTATGTTTTAGGAGCGGACTGTCCTGTGAAAAGGTTTTACCACATTGATTAAATTGTTAGGGTTGTTCTCTGGGGTGGGCTCTTATTTGAATTTGGAGATGAGTGTTGTGAAAACACTTTACCACATGATTGCATTCATAGGGATGCTTGCTAGTATGTGTTTGGAGAGCACTGCTATGTATGAAGTCTTTCCTGCAATCACTACATTCACAGGGATCTGCCTAGTATGGGTTCTTTTAGGAATTTTAGGAGTCTTGTAAAACGATTTTCTCACGAAGATTTCATTCATAGATTTTCTCTCCACTGTGGGCTATTTTAGAAATTGCGAGATCAGTGTGTTCGAAAAGGCTGTCTCACACTGAATACATTCGTAGTGTTTCTCTGCAGTGTGGGTTATTTTATACCTTACAAGATTACTACAATATGCAAAGGCTTTCTCATATTGATAACATTCATAGGCTTTCTCTAAAGGGAGGGTTATTTTATAACTTAAAAAGATTACTGTGATAGGCATAGGCTTAACAGCATTGATTACATTCATAAGACTTCTCTCTAGTATTTGTTCTATTATGTTTTAGGACACTACTATCCTGTGAAAAGGTTTTACCACATTGATTATTTTTATAGCTTTTCTCTGGTGTTGGGTTCTAAAATGAATTTTGAAAAGACTATTCTGAAAACACTTTACCACACTGACTACATTCATTGGATTTCTCTCTATTATGTATTTGTTCACCACTGCTCTGTATAAAGACTTTACCATATTGACTACATTCCTATGGCTTCTCTCCATGATGAGTTCTTTTAGGAGTTAGGAAAACCCTTGTAAAAAGATTTTCCCATTTAGATTTCTTTCCTAGGTTTTTCTCTCAAGACACCATGGGTTATTTTTGCACTGGAAGACTTATATGCCTAGGCATTACCACATTGATTACATTCATAGGGTTCTCTCCAGTATGGCTTATTTTATGCACTGGTAGACTTGTATGCATAGGCTATACCTCATTGATTATACTCATAGGGTTTATCTACAGTGTGAGTTATTTTAGGGATTAGAAGACTTACATTAAATGCATAGGCTTCATTCCAATGACAAAATTCATTAAACATATCCCTAGTTTGGGTTCTTTTATGAAACTGGTTGAGTCTTTTGACAAGGCTTTCGCAAACTGATTATATTCATAGGGTTTCTCTCCAGTGTTGGCTATTTAAATGAACTTGGAGAACAGTGTGTTGGTAAATGGCTTTAAAACTGACTACATTCATAGGGTTTCTCTCCAATGTGGGTTATTTTATACCTTAGGAGATTACTACGATGTGCAAAGGCTTTCTCAAATTAATTACATTAATAGGGTTTCTATAAAGGGTGGGTTATTTTATAACTTATAAAGATTACTATGATATGCTAAGGCTTTACCTTATTACTTACATTCATAATGCTTCCTTCAACTATGTGTTCTATTATGTGTTAGGAGACTACTGTCCTGTGGAAAGGTTTTGCCACATTGATTACATTTTGAGGGGTTTGTCCTGTATGATTTTGGAGGTGACTGTTGTGAAAACACTTTACCACGCTGATTACATTCATAGAGTTTCTTTCCAGTATGTGTTTGGACACCACTGTTCTGTATAAAGACGTTACCACACTGATTACCTTCATAGGATTCCTCTGCAGTATGTGTTTTGGACACTACTGCTCTGTATAAAGTCTTTACCACATCGATTACCTTCATAGGGTTTCTCTCAAGTTTTGATTCATTCATGCCTGTAATGATAATTGGCACAGTTAAAAATTTTAACACATCACTGCCTATCCACACAGGACCACCAGTAATTTCCACCTGCCCAGTCTCTGACCCCCACTGCTGGTCCTCTACTGGAGCACCGGGCCCCTCCCAGAGATCTGCCTATCCCAGCAGGTCCACTCTAAGTTCTTGTAGGCTGCATCCTTGACCCCCATCACAGGGCCCCTAAAGAGGCCTCAGCTGGAGAGTGCCGTGCCCCAGCTAGATCTGCCTATTGGTGTGGAAACATGCTGAGTATCAGCCTAGTCTTTGACCCCCACTGTCTTTGACCCCCATTGCCAGGTCTTGGCTAGAGATGAGTATGGGACCAATTCAGGTGGAATCTCCCCTACACACTTCCCAAGGAACTCCCTGGGTTGGTCCCAGATCTTGCTGCCTCTGTGTCCTGTCCTTATCAAGAGTGCTCTTGGAGCACTGATACACACCACACCACTCCCACCAAGAGCCTGCCCTCCCCTACCCTGTGCTCTACCCTGCCCACTGTCCTACCTCTCTGGTTGAGCACTGGGACAGAGGGTGGAACCAAGAATCCATCCACCTTTGGGGAACTTCCTGGAGCTGCTCTGAGCACACTAGACCTGCCTATCCACACAGGACCACCCATAATTTCCATCTGCCTGTTCTCTGAGCCCCATCTCCAGTACTCTACTGGAGTTCTAGGCCCCTCCCAGAGATCTGCCTATCACCACAGGGCCATTCTGAGTTCTGAAGGCTGGATCCTTGACCCCCATTGCAGGGCTTCTGCCACACAGGCCTCAGCTGTAGATGCAAGGCCCAGGCTAGATCTGCCTATCAACGTAAGGAACATCCTGAGTCCCAGCCTTCGAGATCTTTGACTCCTATGGCCAGTCTTCTGCTGGAGCCTAATCTTTGAAACCTATCACCAGGCCCCTGCATGTGCAGAGACCTCCTAAAGAGCTTGGATCACCCAGAGCTACAGACATCGACCCGCTGACTCACCTAAGCCCACCTGGAAAGTACCATAGAGAGAGAAAGAGACCCCACTAACACCTACTGGAAGAAGCTATGGAAAAATGGCAATACAAGAAAACACCTAACAACAGAAAGACAAGCATAACACCACCAGAATCTAGGGAATCTACACCAACTAGACTGGAACATAACAAAGCAGATGAAGCACAAGAGAATGACTTAAAAACTATCGTCATAAAAATGACAGAGGTCCTCAAATAAGATGTGAGAAAATCCCTTAAAGTAATGGAAGAAAAACAAACAAAGAGTTGGAAGAAATGAACAAATTTCTTAAAGGAAGTAGAGAAAGCCAAGTAAAATCAATTAAAAAGATGCAGGAAACGGTACAAGTCTTGAAAACTGAAACAGAGACAATTAAGAAAACAGAAACCGAAGGAAACAGAAAAACTAGGCAAACAATCGGGAACTACAGATGCAAGCAGAACCAACAGAATTCAAGAGATAGAAGAGAGAATCTCAGGCGCAAAAGATAAACTAGAGGAAATAGATTCATCAACAAAAGAAAACTGTAAATCCAACAAATCCTTAACACAAAACATCCAGAAAATATGGGACACCGTGAAAATGCCAAACCTAAGAATAATAGGCATAGAGGAAGGTGAGGAAGTCCAGCTCAAAAATGCCAAAAACACATTCAACAAAACCATTAAGGAAAACTTTCCCAATCTGAAGAAGGACATGCCCATGAAAGTACAAGAAGCATACAGAACACCAAATAGACTGGACCAAAGAAAAAAGAACCATCAACACATAATAATCAAAACACATGACATACAGAATAAAGAAAGAATATTAAGAGCAGAGAAGGAAAAAGGTCAGGTAACATATAAAGGCAGACCTACTAAAATTACACCTGACTTCTCCATGGAAACCCTCAAGACCAGAAGGTCCTGGATGGATGTTCTGCATGTACTAAGAGTCCACTGATGCCAGCCCAGGCTACTATACCCAGCAAAACTCTCAATCACTATAGATGGGGAAAACAAGATATTTAATGACAAAGCCAGATTTTCCCAATATGTATCTACAAATCCAGCCCTACAGAAAGTTTTGGAAGGAAAACTCCAACCCAAGGAAGTTAACTACCCTCACAAAGACGTAGGCAACAGATAATCACACTTCACCAGAAACCAAGGGTAAAGGAGGAAAAATATGTTCATAATACCACTGCCAACAACAAATCTAAAACAAACAAGCATTAACAATCAATGGTCCTTACTCTCCCTCAACATTAATGGTCTTAACTCACCTATAAAAAGACACAGGCTAGCAAAATGGATACAAAGACAGAATCCATCCTTCTGCTGCATACAAGAAACACATCTAAGCTTCAAAGATAGACATTACCTCAGGGTAAAGGGCTGGGAAAAGATCTTCCAATCAAATGGGCCCAAAAAAGCAAGCAGGTGTGGCTACCCTAATACCTAGCAAGTTACACTTCAAACCAAAATTAGTCAAAAGAGATGAAGAAGGTCATTTCGTGTTCATCGCAGGAGAAATCCATCAACACAAAGTCTCAATTCTGAACATCTATGCCCCAAATACAAAGGCACCCACATCCCTAAAAGAAATGCTACTAAAACTCAAACCTCACATAAAACCTCACACACTTATAGTGTGACAGTTCAACATGCCACTCTCACCGCTAGACAGGACCACCAGTCAGAACATTAACAAAGAAACCAAAGAACTAACAGAATTTCTGTCTCAATTGGCTTCAAGAGACATAGAATATTCCATCCAAACACAAAAGAATATACCTTCTTCACTGATCCACATGGAACCTTCTCTAAAATCGACCACATACTAGGTGGCATATCAAACCTCACCAGATAAAAAAGAATTAGAATAGTCCCTGTATCTTATCAGACCACCATGCTTTAAAATTGGAACTCAACAACAACACGAATCGCAGAAAACCTACTATCATGGAAAATGAACAATGCGCAATTGCACCATACCTGGGTCGAAGAAGAAATAAAAAAATTAAAGACTTCCTAAAAGTCAATGAGAATGAGAACACAATATACCCGAACCTATGGGACACCTTGAAAGCAGTGTCACGAAGGAAGTTCACTGCACTAACTGCCCATATGAAGAAAACAGAGGATAGTCACATTAGAGAATTAATAGCACAACTGAAAGCCTTAGAACAAAAAGAAGCAAACTCACCCCGGAGGAGTAGATGCCAGTAAATAATCAATTTGAGGGCTGAAATCAATAAAAGAGAAACCAGGAAAACATTACAAAAAAAAAAAATCAATGCAACAAAGAGTTGGTTTTTCGAGAAAATCAACAAGATAAACAAATCTTTATCCAAGCTAACGAAAAAGCAGAGAGAGAACATGCAAATTAACAAAATCAGAAACGAAAAGGGGGACATAACAATGGACACAGAGGAAATCCAGACAACTTTAAGGTCATACTTTGAAAACCTGTACTCCACAAAATTTGAAAATTCAAAGGAAATTAACAAATTTCTGGATAACTATCCCTTACCAAAATTAAATCAAGAACAGACAAACAACTTAAATAGACCTATAACCCACAATGAAATAGAAGCAGTCATCGAAAGACTTCCAAACAAAAAAAGCTTAGGGCCAGAAGCTTCAGTACAGAATTCTAACAGAAATTCAAGGAAGAGCTAATACCAATACTCCTCAAATTGTTCCACACAAGAGAAACAGAAGGTTCATTACCAAACTGTTTTTACCAGGCCACAAGCCACGGAGACAGCAGTCCTCACTCATAGCCAGCCACTCTCCCCACATGGGGGCAGTGGCCCCTCGCTCACCACAGCCCAGAGCCCCTCCTCTGTGAAGGGCAGCACTTCACTCACCTAGGCCCACTGCTCCTCATGGTCTGTGAAGAGCGGCCCCTCGGTCAGCATGGTGAGGCTGCTGAGCTGACCAGGGTTCTCTGCAGAAGTAAAGGCACACCTTCACCTGACTTCCTCTCATGAAGTGCTGAGGTGAAAGCCTGGCTCCTGGAAGAACCCTCCCATCTGACTGGCAGATCAGATAGGGGCTCTGATTGGCTAGTGAAGCCTGAGAGACTGGACCAGGTGAGCAGAAGCTGCAGGCCCTCCCCTGGATTCACCTCAATTCAGACTCCACCCTTAAAAAGCCCGCCATTTGAGGCTCCACCTCCAGGGGCGCTAAAAGCCCCCACTTCTGAATGCACCTTCTGATTCCTGATTTCCTATTTTCATTGAATCACCCAGGAATGCTTTGATAAGATTAAACATGGATTTATTAATTCAGTCTAATTAAATTGCTGCATCACCAACCATAGGTTTCCTACACCATTCCACTAACCGGGATTTTTAAACATAATAGGGAGACTGCTCTTGGTTGTCTGCAGTCACTTTAAGTACCTTAAGTGCTCGTCATCTCTGCAGCTGTGGTACTGGGAGGACATGAAGGCAGGGCCAGGACAATCAAGGAGCTGGGCAGGAGGGAAAGGGGAAAGAGCTTGTGGCGCCTCAGAGCTCTCCCACCCCACCCCACTGGCCTCTGCTGCACAGGCACAGAAGGTGCTGTAAGCCCCAGCCCTGGACTTGTACACAGGGAGGGAGGCTCTGAACTACAGGTCCCAGTATTCACCCCTGTAAAGCCTAGTGGCACTGCAAGGTGGTGCCGAGAATTCAGCTGTGAGGATCCACCTGCTTCTGCCTCCCAAGTGCTGAGATTAAAGGCATGCACCACCACCACCATGCTGCTCTTTAGTAAAAACCAACTTGTGTCTTAGTTTAAACTTTCCTTTCTATAGTGTACTCCATCAGAGGTTTTGTTTAAAGCATTGGAAAATGGAGCCATCATTGCTTTAATTTTATTGAGTGATGCTCCCTAGCAACTACAGCCATTTATGTTAACTGTGCTTTTACTTTCTATACAATCTAAAACAAAGCAGATCTGATTTACAGAAATCTTATTTACATCATTTACAGATGTCCCAATAGAATTTAAAGCCAGTCCTTCTCTGGCTTTAAAAGAGGAGTCTAATGGTTCTGTGAATATTTACCATTAAGGCACGCAAAGTTTTGCTATTGAGGTTTGCAGCCCTCACCTCTGACTGAATTGGGACACCTTTCCAGGAATACAATTATCTCACATAACAATTTAAATAAAAATAATCATATAAAACTGGATTAACACAATATTTAAAATAAAAAAGGTTAACCTGGTATTGACAGTTACATAAACATCAGCATCTTTCCACACGAATAGGAACCATTAATATCTGAAGGGGTACATGTGCTCAATGTGTATGATGTGTATGTGCCAATTGCTCAAATGGTTAATGAATGCTTTGCTCCCCTCAGAAATGATAACATTTGTCATCCAAAGTACAAAAGATGTAACATTTAGACACCTTACTACATGCGTTGGTAAAATGTTCACTGTATGATTGTTCACAACCTGCTCTAACTCCAATTTTAGGGGATATTTTGCCATCTTCTGGTGTCTGTGGGTACTGCAAGCATGTACTGTATAGACAGACAGGCAAAATGCCAATACACATTAAATAAAAATGAAGCTTTCAAATGTGCTGAGTATTATATTTTTACTGACACCCTCACAAACCATTCTCGTGTGTGGGTTCATATGTTGTGCCCTTTTTGGTAACTTTCTTGTTGTTGCTTGAAACAAGATCCCTCCATGCAGTCCTGGTACTCATAAAGTATGTAAACCATGCTGGCCTCAGACTCACAATTATCCAAATGGCTTTGCCTCTAGGCACTGTCATTAAAATTTCCCATCACAATGCCCCCGTTGGGGGTAGCATTTTTATTTCTTTTTTTTTTTCGAGACAGTCTTATTAGGTAGACTGAATTGACTAGACAATATATACATGAAGACCCAAGTGCCTGAGTATCTCATGTGTTGGAAGTAAAGGCATGTAGGAACACATCTACAATAACTATCTATATATCTTTAACAGGAAGAGGAGAAGCTACATGCATAGATAAGAATTTCATCACTATTGCTTAACCTAGTTGATCCTTCTATTTTTAAGATGGACTATGAGGTAGGTAGGTTCCAGCTCCAATTCACACTCTCAGAACTATAGGGAAGCAATCCCTCATTTGCATGAAGATTGAAGGAATTTCTGCTCATTAACATCTGTTTAAATTTGGTTTTCTGTCATGCAGGTTAGAAAAGAAGGAAATTTCGTACTTGTCTGCTTTGATTATGTTCAGTTCACTGGGCAGCCTGTGCGGAATGCAGAAGTAGCTATGGCCAGAGGACGTCATATTGCTCACAGACACACTTTTGTGTAGATTTAGTGAGTATGGTGCTGCTGGGCACCTGCAGGGCAGGAATGGCAGAGCCTCTGCACACTCTTTCAGGAAGGAAGTGAATCCAAAAATAATCGGAAGAGCAAAAGCTCAGGCTTGGATGAAGTACTGTCGGGATGATAGTGAAAGGGAAAGTCCCATGCCAGTCCTTTCTTCTTTAGTATAGAGACAAGCTCAATGATAATATGAACTTGCCTTTGTAAGACATGTAGGAATTTATTAAAATGTTACAGAATTCTGGAGGATGCATCCAAACCCCTCCCCTCCCTAGAACCTGCCCTATGATTATTAGGAAATGGCAACACAAACAAACCCTGAATACTTTCTACTCCCTTCTGTGTGAAAGAAAGAAGAGGGGACTTGTTTAGTGTGGGGCTGCCTTTGGATGAGATTCTGTCTTACATAATGCAAAACACTGGGTAAAGAAAAACAGAATTCTTTACATGACAAGTGGAAGGCCCTAAGAGTTCACAAAGGGTGGGCAGGAGTTGGTCAAGCACCAAAGATACTGCAATATTTCCAAGAGACCTCAGATGGGGGTGAGAATATAGGCCTCAGAGATGCACACAGTCATATCTCTAGTGGAAAAGTACACACTCAAGCCAGAGCAAGCATGAGGGGCACCTACCCTACACACTACTTCATCACAGTATAACCCTGGCACACTGAACTTCACAACTTGACAAATGGCTGACAGTTTGTTGGGCTTCTCCCTGGGATCCACACCCACTGTGAGTCTTGGAGTATGAGGACAATCAGCCCAGAGGCAGCCTCTGCTGTACATGGGAGACAGTCTTTCCACACTACCTGTCCATGCTGGCCCTAATACCTGGGCTTTGCTTTGTGACATGAGTGGAACCAATCCCCCATGTAGGTTACACTGGATTGGGTAATGACTGTCACCAAACATGACAAGGGCAGGACCTGTGGTACTGGGTCACCAAGTTGGATCCCTTCTCATAGGTCAAAGAGGCCATACTGGGTCCTGAAGATAGAGCCAGGTCACTGTGGACTTTGGAGGAAACTTGAAAGGAGTTTGTTATTGTTATTGCTTTCATTGTTGGGAACAACCTTGGGTCCCCACATGCTGGGTAAGGGCTCTGCCTCAGCAGAAGATCATTTCTAAATTCTCCCAAACCTGGAACTTCCTGAGGAACTCACATGGTGCCATAGATAGAATATTCCTCATGTGGCATCATGGAATGGATTGCCCTCAACAGAGACACAGTGGAAATGTTGCAGAGCTCATGTTTCTTTTGAGGGCCAGTGCGTGCGTGTGTGCGTGTCTGTCTGTGTGTGTGTGTGTGTGTGTGTGTGTGTGTGTATACACTTGTGTGTGTACTGTTCCCTCAGCCTCATAAACTATTTTCCAACTCCTCTCCTGTGGGGTTCCCTGAGTTCTGAGGATATACATTTCATAGCGATTTCCCATTTTTTTAGGACTGAGTGTTCAAAGTGTCTCTGTATTTGTTCCCATTTGCTGACTAAGGAATTATCTATTAGTATATCAAAATATCATTAGAAGTAATTTTCAATATGTTTTTCTATTTTTTTTCTTTTAGACCAATTATTATTTAGTTTTCCTATGCTATTGGTTGGAGGAGTGGAACATTATGATCACAATATATGCAAGGAAACAGAAGTGTGTTGTTCTGCCATCTTCTGGCCAAAGTTCATCATGTCCTTTTCCTGCAGAAGTGAGGACATGCATACCAGATGCACCTGATCAGTGTCTTCTCCCACATTTGCCTTGGTCTCTATGTTTCCTAGACTTAGTAATAACAGAAATGCACACTTTTTCTCTATTGAGACGTGACAAAAGTCTAAAGTCTTTCAGACCAATGATAATGCTAGGGTATCCAGGTCACTGAATATCATTGGACAGCTCAGGCCAGGGTCATCTGTCTAGTCCAATGTGACACTGATCTCCAAATACCCAGCTGTTCTTACTTTATAAGCCATGTCAGATGTCATGGTAGAAATTCAGTCATTAGCCTGATCCCCACAAACAAATGGTATATTTTATAATGAGCTATTAGAAACGTGATTATTTGTGGTTATAGGACATCAAGAAGAAGCTGCCTGCTATAGTGGTGCCCACTATTATTTGGAGAACTCCAAGAGGAGGGCAGAGGCAGGCAGATATCAGGGAGAACATCCTGGTCTATGTAAATAGCTCCAGGCTAAATATATACAACAGAAACTTGTTCCAAAATAAATTTTCAGCAGTTGGTAACCAAGATGAACATGTCATTGCAAATATACTTTGCATCCCTTCTGTGTGCATAGTGTAAAACTAAACTTTTTCAATCCAAGAGTTCGTGACAAACTTAGAAACCCACGCAACCAGGCAAATAAGAATAAAAGTGATGAAAACTTTAATATAACAATCTAAACATCTGGAGAGATGGCTTAGTGATTAACAGTATTGGTTGCTCTTCTGGACTACCTAGGTTCAAATCTCACCACATACATGGCATGGAAGTCAAGGGGTCCTGACACCTTCACACCAATTCACATAAAATTAAGTTAAATGAATTTTTTTTTTTTTTTTTTTTTTTTTTTGGTTAATGTAGCCACAGGCAGATCTCTGACTTTCAGCTGCACTTAGTCTACAGAAGACAGCCAAGTATACACAAAGTATCAGAAAACATAAGGGTACTAGAGGTGTAGGTACAAAATACATGACTCACACAGGATATTTTGGAAGCCAAGCCATACTACTACCAAAACAAACAGCCAGAGAGTGGTATCACATGCCTTAAATTCCACAGCACCTGGGAGACAGATGTTTCAGTGCAAGTTCTAGGCCACCCTAATCCACAGAGAGCCCAAGGACAACCAAAGTATATAGTGAAGAAATATTTTGTTTTTAGAGAAAACTGTCCTGTTCTCTAAGAATCCATGTGGAAGGAGTTCTCTTTCAGTTAGGGTGAGAAACTTTGCCTACTATTTCCCAACAAGCAATTCTATCCATGCAAATGAGGTCATTTCTGTGGTAATTGGTTGCAGCTAATTCTGTTTGGCTGCCTGATTCTGACATTTTGTGACTCTGATTGAGTAAAGAGGAATCCTGGGTTCTCTGCCCAAAGAATGTTTTTATAAGTTGGTTGAAACTTAGGTGTGTGCCCCATCTGTGCTTTCCCTCCCTCCCCCTCTCTCCCCTCACTTTATTATTTTATGTCTATGACTGTTTTGTCTGTTTGTATTAGTGGGTGCACCACATGCTTGCCAGGTGTGGGCAGAGTCCAGAAGATGGCCTCACCTATCCAGGAAGAGGAGTACAGGGTTACACAATGTATCTAAATTAAAATATAAATAAATAAACAAAGCATCAGTCTTGTAACCTGACTCACTCCAGACATAAATAACTGGCTGAGCCCCCGTGCCGTTTTCCTGGATTTTTGTTTTTGTTTTGTTTTAGAGTAAGGGTTTCTATGTGTAGCACTGGACATCATAAAACTTTCTCTGTTGACAATTATAAGGTTGTCTTTTTTTATTGTTATTGACCAACGACATTTGACAAAAAGGACAGAAGGTAGATAGCATTCCAGTCATCTGAGAACCACTTTATTTCACCATGAAAATGCATGAAGACTGATTGGCCAGTAGATGTCGCCAAAACACCATCTTTAGATTCTACCTTTTAATTGACCCACCTTTTGTTTATTTTCATTTGTTCATTGAGGTTCAGTTTGTGTGGCTCTAGCTATCCAGGAACTGGCACTGTAGACCAGGCTGACCTTGAACTCAGAGTTCCTCCTGTCTTTGCCTCCTCAATGCTAGGATCCAAGTGGATTGGGACCATGTTTACACATGGTTCTGTGCTATGGAGAGCACATTTCTGTTCTGGGACCCTTGATTACTTACTTAATTACTTATAAATGAGTGAGGGGATGGTCCTGTGTATGTATGTGAAGGTAAGAGGACAAATGCAGGAATCTTTTCTCTTCTAACATAGGTTCTGTGAACACAATTAAGATGCTAGCACTTTTATTCCAAGAATGGTCTGCTACATATTATTGGTATTAAAACTGCATCACTAGGCACCACCTTGAAGCATTTTTTGTTGTTGCTGTTGTTTTGTTTGTTTGTTTGTTAAAACAGGGTCTCTCTGTATCTTCAATCTTTCTGGAACTCACTAAGAACACGTTGGGCGCCATTTGTAAGGTGTATGGTTTTTCTGCCTGTCGCCTCTGGTCTTGTCATGCTGCCGCACCAGCCCCAAATAACACACAGAAACTCTGTATTTGATACAATGCTGTTGGCCCGGTTACTTGTTTCTTATCGGCTAGCTCTGCCTTAATTATTAACCCATTTCTGTTGATCTATGTATTTTCACATGGCCTTCTCTTACCGGGGAGGTGGCTGGCGTCCAGCTCTCTCCAGACTCTCCATCTTGACTCCTCCTTCCTACTTCCTATTTCCTCCTTGTCTCTTAGTCCCTCCTATCTTCCTTTCCTATTGGCCAACAGTGCTTTATTATTAACCAGTATGAGAAACATATATACATAATGGCATCTCCCATCACCAGGGTTGTCTTCAAATCAGATATCTGCCTGCCTCACCCTCCTCTGTGCTTAGATTAAGGTGTGAACACCACACCTAG
Organism: Phodopus roborovskii; assembly: GCF_943737965.1. NCBI lineage: Eukaryota > Metazoa > Chordata > Mammalia > Rodentia > Cricetidae > Phodopus > Phodopus roborovskii. The sequence continues at coordinate 7,671,791 of NW_026126646.1, read as the reverse complement.
CCCAGGAGATATTTTCATGTACTGAGGATAAAGTTAGTAAAACCCCTCTCTCCTCTCTTTATGTGATCACAGTAAGCAATTACAGTTAGACCTCCTTCACCTTTCAGTCAATGTCATCAACAGATGTCATCAAAGTATGTCACCAGTCAGTAACATTTGGCAGACATGTTCAGCAGCACCTGATTCTACCCAGAGCTTCATGTGTAGGTCTCTCAGGGAGCATATGGCAATTGTGCAGTACCATCACTAAGGATAACTTCCAGAACAATGTAGAAGGTAAGATACATGGGTATGCTACTGTAGCAATTCATTATAAAGTTTCAGAAGCAGGTGAGTGTGAGCAGATAGTGAAGTTTCTGGCCAACCTGCTTGATAACCTAATTTTATCATTTATTTGAGTGTTGGTGTTTTGCCTGCCTGCTTGCCTGCAAAATCCTTTGAGTTGCTGGAAGTAGTCTTCTGTGCCAATGTGTTCAAGGATACTTCCCACTTTTTCTTCTATCAGGATTTACATAACTGGTTTTATGTTGAGGTCTTTGATCCACTAGACTTCAGTTTTGTACAGGACGAAGACATGGATCTATTTATATTCATCTATATGACAATATCCATTTATGCTGGCACTGTTTGTCTAAGGTGCTTTCTTGTTCCCAATTGTACAATTTTGGCTTGTCAAAACTAGGTATTCATAGGTGTATGGATTAATGTCAGGATTTTCAATTCGATTCCATTGATCCAAGTATTCCATTGATCCAAGTATCTGTTTTTATTCTACTACCAAGCCTTTTTTATGATGTTAGCTCTATACTAGAGTGAGAAGTCAGAGATAGTAATTCCTCTGAAAGATCCCTTATTGTACGTGGAAAGTTTTAGCTATCCTTGGTTTTTTTTTGTTTTCCCGTATGAAGTTGACTATTGTTCATTGGAGGTCTGTGAAGACTTGAGTTGGGATTTTTATGGGCATTATACTGAATTTGTGGATTGCTTTTGGAAAGATTGTCATTATCGCCAGATAATGGTGGTGGGCAGAGGCAGTGGCACCTCTGTGAGTTCAAGACCAGTCTGGTCTACAAAGGGATTCCATGATGCGTTCCAAAACAATACGGAGAAACCCTGTATCTAAAACCTTAAAAAAAAATTGCCATGCCATTGTTATTGTCATACAAGTCTTTCATGGGTTTGTCTAGATTTACCCCAAGATATTTCATATTATTTGTGGCTATTGCAACAGGTGTTGTTTCTCTGACTTCTTTACATCGCCTTTATCATTTGTATATAGGAGGGCTACTTATTTGTTTCTCTAGGTGGTTATTGAATACCTAGAGACCTAGAGAGATTCGGTGGCACTGGTTTGGTAATTAATTCCTGTTCATTTGGCAGGTAAAGCTTGAGCAAAAATAAAGCATGTTAAAATACTAGGGAAGTCTAGTCCCCTCATCTCTTTGTAAGTTATATTTGTTCTGTCTTGCTTTTTAAGAATTCTTTTTTATTTATTCATTTATTTATTTATGTTGCTGCTGTTGTTGATATCTACCTCCTTTATAGACACCAACTAAAGTTTTGGTTTTACCAAGAACACACTTCGGAAATGATGGATTTGTAAGGCTTTCCTACAGAGATTACCTGTGGCATTCAAGAAAGATTTGGATCTGTTCTATTGGTTGGAAATTCTGCCTAATATTGATGATGGCTTTCCATAATCAAACAGCTGTAGCCCGCTTTTCCTAACCTGGATAATGTATACGTTTTAGATATTCTTGACCTGGGACAGAATTTTACACTAGCTAGCTGACAGTGTTCGGATATGCAGAAAAGGAACACTTACAGTCACAAAGTTCAGGTGTTTTGGTTTTTTTTTTTTTTTTGTAGTTTTTATTTATTTATTTTCTTTGTTTTTTGGAGACAAGATTTCTCTGTATTGTTGGAGCATGTCCAGTAACTCACTCAGAAGACCATGTTGGACTCAAACTCACAACAGAGATTCACTTGTCTCTATCACCCAAGTGAGCACTAGGATTAAAGGCATGTGCAACCAGGACCCAGATTATTTTTTGTTTTGTTTTGTTCTTATTTTGTTTTTGAAGGGCAGTTGGTTGGGAATGATTCATTTCTGCTTTCGTTTTTATTTTCCCTTCTCACAACTCATTCCAACCACCTGGGTGGGGCCTGTCCTTAGGTGAGTATTGTATATTCAATGAAACTCTTGTTGGAGAAAAATAATATTTCCTTCTGAAGTTGTTATCGAGAAGCTGATGGAAGCAGAAGTGTAGACCCACAGCTAGGCAATGAGCCAAACGCCTATAATCCACGGGGGGGGGTAAGCTGGGCGGGAGGTCTTTGGTCGGTTGTTCTGTGCCCTGCCCACATATTTAATTTTCCTTCGTTCATGTATTTCTTTTTCTGTCTTGTCTATTCATTCTTTCATTTTCTTCATCCGTCTGTTTCTTAATTTATTTAATGTGCACCAATGTGCATGTACACCTTTACACCAGAAGAGGGCATCAGATCCTAGAGAATTGAACTCAGGACCTACCTCTTAACTGCCTTGTTTTAATTTTGTTTCCTTGAACACAGGGTTTTAGAAGCCCTGAATCTATGTATAACTTTCTTGCTTGCTATGTGTTAATGTGTTAATTATTTTCAGTTTTCCTATCATCTATCTATCTATCTATCTATCTATCTATCTATCTATCTATCTATCTATCTATCCCTGCCTGGCTATCCTGGAAATATATCTGGCTGAGAAGGACATGCTGGGACTAAAATGTGAGTGTTGGCACACACACCCGAGCTACAAACATTCTGTTTGATCTTGTTTGTTGGTTAGTTGATTGGTTTGCTTGAATCCTTCTGGTTGAACAGACAGATGGAAGGATGGGACAGACGCACATTCATCCACACCCATGGAGGGTGGTAGCATTGTGGTGAGGAAGCTGTTGCCTGGTGAGCCAGTGGAACTAAGTAAGGCTGGAAAGGACTAAATATTAATTATTAAAACATCATATTCCTTAAAACTGTTCGAATAAAACAATTCATTTCTTTTCTTTCCCTGTGTTTGATCAGAAATCCACTGGCCTCTGGGACTATATATACACCAGCCCGTCTGCAACATGCAAAAGAAGAAGAAACTTCACCCCAACATAAGACGGAAGGGAAGAAGACTCCCTGCTTCGCTCAGGTGATACATGTTCTAAGAGGCTGTGGGTAAAGAAGGAGGAGAGTGCCACGATCTGAGAGCGAACCAGGATTCTGCTAGTAGCATTTCACTGAGAGAAGGTTCCACCAGGTTCCACCCTATAGTTGCACCTAGGATTACGTGGGAGATGAAGGGAATGTGAACTGGGGTGTGACTTGAGGTCAGGGGTTGACAAGTCTAACAATAGACATAGATACCAGTCATCATATACTTTTGTCTTTGGGTTTTTTTTTGGGGGGGGGCGGTCTATTGTAGCCTTGGTTGTCCTGGAACTGTATTTTCCCAGCCTGGCTGGCCTAGAGTGAGTACACACCTTTAATCCCAGCCTCACTCACTCACTTGGGGATGCAGAGCCAGGTGTATCCCCACTGAGTTTTAGGCCAGCCAGTTAGTCATATGTTAATGAAAGATCTGTGGAGTTCCTCCCAAGGGAATGAATGCAGAGAGACCTTTATGCACATGCATGATCTCTGGGGGAAATATATCTTCTGGGGAGCAAGCAGAGGCTTAGAGCTTAAGGATAATGCTGTTTCTCTTCCCTCTCCTGATGCGCCCAAAAAGGAAGCTTCTGACATCTCAGTCTTCTCCAAGGATAACGTACCATTCTGATTTCTCTGTATTAATTAACTGAATTCTTGCCTTCATGGGGTCAGGCTCTCTTGAGCTCCTCTGCATCTGAATTGTAGGCCATCAGGTGTGTCTAGTACTTCTCTAACGTGTCCTGTTCTTGGTGGCCTTAGGGAGGGTGAGGTGGATATTTTGTTTAAAGAGCCTAGGCTACCTACCGTCATAAGAGTTTTTATCCTCTACAAAATTTCCCAAAGGGAAATGTCAAGAAACATTAGTGTGGTCTGTCTGCAATGTTGCCATGTTGTAATTTTATCAAATGGCAACGGTCACAAAATGGTGGTCCACACCACGTCCCTTCCTCTTGATCCATATGCCCTCTTTCACTGTATACTCAATAATGTAAACAAGTGGATAAATAAATAAATAAAAGATTCCAGTTGTTTACTGGATTTTAATTTCATTGGAGCTAAATACTTGCTCCTTCAAGTCCCCAGCCACTTATTGCTGGCTTCAGGGTGTGTGTGTGTGTGTGTGTGTGTGTGTGTGTGTGTGTGTGTGTGTTTGGGGGTGGAGAGGGTGAGTGTACTACATTTATCTGCCTTTCTCCCTATCAGTCTTGTGAACCAAATGGGAATGTCTGGTGCCCACAGAAGACATGAGGAGGGTGTTGAACCGGAAGAAGAGCCAGTGCTCTTTCTTGACATCTGTCTGAGCCACGTCTCCAATTGCAAGTTTTCAGTTTCGGTCAGGATTTCAGTGGGAATATTTGAGAAATCATGGTCCTGTGAGGTAGTTGTATTCACAAGCACCCTCACCCCCGGCCACATACACACCCTCCACATTTTCCCAGGTAGCCAAGTCTGTCTGTCTGTCTGTCTGTCTGTCTGTCTGCCTGCCTGCCTGCCTGCCTGCCTGCCAAATAACTGAAAACAAAACAAAAGAAAATAAGATAAAGTGAAATTTAAAAAACCCACTCAGACCCAGGTCTTTGGGAATGATAATACAGTGGAAAACATACTCTCACCCAGACTCCTGCTAGCTCAACAATTGTGGATTTTTCTATTTAGGTTTGATTTGGTCTGATTTACGTTGCCGGATAGGGTGGAGCAGAGAGGCTTATCTGGGTGCTGAAACTTTTCACTCATGTTTATTTATCTGACTGCAAATCCCTACTAAGTATATCTTTTATCCAAAATAAGTACTTCTGAGTTTTCTTTTTCTTTTGTTTTGTTTTGTTTTTTTCCTTAAAGTTTGAAAAGAACTCAGGAGTTGCTGGATCATGACCCAAAGGTTCAAGACTCAAACAAACGAGAATATTAAGAAAAACAAAAGGAAACAGACCATCTCAAAGGCCTGGTATCAACAGAGGGTTCACTAGGATACAGGGTATTAAACTGGTGCTGCCATTTGAGTTGTTATATCTTCTTTGATGTTACACGTGGTTGGTTGCTTCCATCCTTGGTGAGCCAGCCACACCCTAACTGAAGAATTTTAAATTGTGACCTAGAAAGTGTTTGGAGCATACTGGAGCATAACTTTATACCCACCCTTACACCTCTCTCTCTCTCTCTCTCTCTCACACACACACACACACACACACACAGAGTAACACATGAACAAAATTTGAAATTAAACTAAATGTACAATGAAAGGAAGGAAGCCACCCAGGCACCCACCCAGCCAGCCAAGCAGGGATGGAGGTGCACACCTTTAATCCCACCACCTGGGACATGTTCCCCACCCCCACCCATCCCTATCCCCATCTCAATAAAATAAATGAATAGAAAAATAAAGCATGGCAGCAGAGGTGTTAGTGGGGCATGCTTTTGATCCCAGCACTCACGATGCAGAGTGAGTTGCAGGACAGCCAAGGATACACACAAAAAAAAAAAAAACCCAAAACCTTGTCTCCAAACAGGAGAAGGATGATAAGGAGGAGGATTTGGAATAAAACAAAGGTACAAGGGATTTATAGGGGAGAGATTTGGTGGGATGAAAAGGAAAGCCTCATCCTCACTTTGCCTGCTCTGCCTTCACAGGCTCCTCCTGCCTCCTGCTGCACAGACCGCCTTCTTCCTCTTCCCAAGGTTCAGCAAGCCATGAGACACATCTGAGCTAGAAAATTTGGCACTGCCTGGAGATTCTCAAGTGAGGGAGGGGGGGCCTGGCCCTTGCTGAAAAGCTAGGTAGATCACACATAGAGGCTTAGTCTTATGAATGCCCAGCCTTAGCTTGGCTTGTTTCTAACCCCATTTTCTAATCTTAAATTAGCCTTTTCCCTCTGAGTTTTTATCTTTCTTACTTCTGTCTAGCTTTCTTTCCTTCTTACTCTGTGGCTGGCTGGGTGGCTGAGCGGTGGGCCCCTTGTGTCCTCTCCTGGATCTCTTGCTTGCTCATCCTCTTCCTTCTATTTATCCGCTCTGCCCACCAGCCCCACCCACCCTCTCTCAGGAACCCTAACTGGAACCCTCACCCTAACCGAACACTCTCCCTGAAATAGAACCCTCATCCTGAACCTGAACCCTCACCATGAACCTGAATCCTCAACCTGAACCTTGACCCTTCACCCTCACCCTCAACCTGACCCTCACACTGAACCTGAACCCTTACTCTGAACTTGACCCTGAACCCTCACACTTACCCTGAACCTTACACTCACCCTGACCCTGACCTTGAATCCTCACACTGAACCTGAACCCTGAACCTGAATCCTCACCTTGAGACCTACCCTGAACCCTACCTTGATCCTGAACCTAAGCCCTCACCCTGAATCTAACCCTGAACCCTTACACAAAACCTGAACCCTCACCCTCACCCAGAACCTGAACCTGAACCCTGAACCTAAACATGAACATTAATCCTCACCCTGAATCTGAACCCTCACCCTGAACCTAATCCTAAACCCTCACCCTGAACATGAATCCTCACCCTGAATCCTAGGTTAACCCAGAACCTGACCCTAACTCTGAACCTAACTCTAACTCAACCCTAAACCTAACCTAACCCTGTGGCCTTGGAGGCTATACTGGAACTAGCATTTGTAAACAAGGCTGGTCTTGAACTCACAGAGATCCTCTTGCCTCTACCTCCTGAGTGCTAGGATTAAAGGCATGGGCCACCACCTCGAGGATTTTTTTTTTTTCCTCATAATCATCCTAGTAGAGTAGACATATAAAAACAGCTTGGTCATGAATGCCCCTACACCCAAGGCTGTATCTGATAACCAGAACTCAGTGATATCACTCACTTCAGATAACCAGACACAGTTCTAGACCCACATGACATCCACTGGACAGTACATAAACACAGACCAAAGCTGTACTATAGACATATAGACATGTGAAGAGGCATCACCCTGATCAGCCCTGGGGACAGAGCATGTCCCCCCCGGATCATGACCCATGAATCAGAGACTTCTGTTACAGACTGGACCTGAACATCAGCTAAGATACATTGCAGAGATGAGCAGCCCTGTGGGAATGGGCGTAGTTAGGACCATTATAGGGAATTCAGAGTGTGAACCTTGTGTGATGACTATTGGCATACTAAAATGTTACAGTAACTATGCAAATCTAACTACTAACTCACAAAAGTTAGGATCAACTTCCTATGACTGATAATTAATTGCCTTAAGTCTGCATCAGAATGAGAAAGAAAAACTTTCCCAAACAAAGTGCAAGAGAACAATAAATCATATATGATTTCTATTTATATACTTAAACAACTTATTTTTCTGTAATTGACTTATGAATCAAAAGAACTTTTAAAACAAATTTATCCCTGTTTTTTATGTGTATGTTTGCAAGGATATTTCTAAACACAGTTCCACTCCCAATCCTCTTCGCAGACACAGCTCTGGGTAGTGAAGTTATTCAGAGTTTGTCAGCCCGACCCATGGAGTCGCACGGATAAAAAAAGGACCACATTGGATCAGGCAGGATTACGGTGAACTCTGTGTCTGGTCACTGGCTCCCAACCAGCCAAGGAAAAACCAAACTCCACCTAGTCTGGGGACAGAGCCCTTCGCTCACCAATAGCAGCCACTCCTCCAGGCATGGGGGCAGCGGCCCCTCTCTCTCCTTTCCTACCGTTCCTCCTCCTCTGTGAAGGGCAGCCCCTCACTCACCACGGTGCGGCTGCTGAGCTGACCAGCGCTCTCTCTCGGCAGAAGCAAAGGCACAGCACACCAGACAACTTCTGACTCCCTCAGGTGAAGCGCTGAGCTGAAAGCCTGGCTCCGGGAAGAACCCTCCCATCTGACTGGCAGGTCTGCGAGAGGCTCTGATTGGCTAGTGAAGCATGATAGACAGGACCAGGTGAGAAGGGGCGGGCCCTCCCCTGGATTCGCCTCAGTACAAGCTCCACCCTTAAAAAGCCCGCCATGGAGGCTCCACCCCCTGGAGTGCACCGACTTCTGTATTTACATTATGATTCCTGATTTGGAACTGGCGACCCTCTAGGGGAGGCCATGGCCAACCTAGCCCTGGCCTTGTCCCTGGCACCCCTATGGGCTCCCTCACCCTGGCCCAGTCCATGGCCCTGGCCCTGGCCTTGGCCCTGACCCTGGTACCCTAAGCGTGGCCCTGGTGACCATAGCCCTGGCTTTGGCCCTGGCCCCCATAAGCCCTTACAGGGCCCTAACCCTGGCACCACTAGCCCTGGCTTTGGCCCTGGAGCTCTTCGTGACCCAACACACACACACCGTGCTCTTAGCTCTGGCCTTGACCCTGGACCCCCATATGGGTGCCCCTCGTGAATGTCTTTTCAACTTAATGCATGCCAAACCTGGGGAAAATATAAATATCCCGTGATCTATATTATTGCAACCATTTTGCTTAATATTTGTTATATTTTAGTTACTGAGATTTATTTTCCTGTATTTATTTATTGTTATTTTTAATATATTGAATATGTTCTTTTCTTGTTGTGGCCCGAAGTTTAAATTGCTATGAAATGGTTAATAATTCTTATGTGAGGTTCCCATGGGCACTGTGTATGCCTCAAGGACTAGGGGACCTTCCCCCAATAAAACTTCCTGTAAACTCTGTCTGCATGGATTATTTGACCCTCAACTGTCATGGTTTGTACCTACCTGCCAAGGGACTCCTCACACACTTTTGTACCTTTTCATTTTATTCTTTAATTTTTATTAATTTTTTATTTGTTTTACATAATGACTAATTTCCCCTCTCTCCTCTTCTACCACACCCCCCCCAATGTAGCCCCCATTCACTCCTTCTCCTTCTCCTTAAAGAAAGAGGCAGGACTACCACTGAATTCAACAAATCATGACATCATGCTGTGTCAGGACCAAGCTCTACCCCCTGCTTAAAGGCTGGAGGAAGCAAACCAGCAAGCATGGTTCCTAATCCCACAGCAGGGAGCCTCCCACAACAGACCAAGCTACACAATTGTCACACCCAAGCACAGGGCCTATGTCAGTCCCATGCAGGCTCCCTAGCTCTCAGTCCAGAGTCCATAAGCTCCCATGAGCTCAGGTCAGCTGTCTCTGTGGGTTCCCCTTGATTCTCCTGACTCCTCCATATCTTCAACTGGACTCACAGAGCTCAACCCAGTGCTTGCCTGTGGATTTCAGCATCTGCTTTCATCAGGTATTGAATGAAGGCTCTCTGATGACAACTAGGGTAGCCAACAATCTGTTTATAGGAGAAGAACAGCTCAGGCTATATATCCACTATTGCTAGGAGTGTTAGCTGGGGTAACCCTTGTGATTCCTGGGAGTTTCCCTAGCACCAGGTTTCCCTAAACCCAAAATGCCCCCATCAGGATATGCCTGCCCTTCCTTCCACCCCAAACCAGATCCCACTTGTTCCCATCTTCCCCAACCCCCCTCCCAGTGCCCCCAGTTTACCCAGGAGATCTCTTCTACTATACCCAGCAAAACATTAGATCACCATAGAAAGAGAAAACAAGAGATTTCATGACAAAACCAGATTTATACACTATATATCCACAAATCCAGCCCTACATTAAGTACTAGAATGAGAACTCCAACCCAGGGAAGTTAGCTGCACCCACAAAAACACAGGCAATAAATAATCTCATACCAGCAAAACCCAAAGGAAACACACACACACACACACACACACTACATCACCACCAAAACCAAAAAACAACAAGAATTAACAATCACTTGTGATCAATATCTCTTAATATTAATTCACCAATAAAAAGACAAAGGCAAACAGAAGGGATATGAAAACAGGATCCATCCTTCTGCAGAATACAAGAAACACATGTATATTTGAAAGGCAGACATTAACTCAAAATAGTCAGAAAAAAAGATTTTCCAATCAAATGGACCTGAGAAGCAAGCCAGCATAGCTTCAAACTAAAACTAATCAAAAGAGATGAAGGATATTTCATATTCAAATAAAAAATCCATCAAGATGAAGTCTCAATTCTTAACATTTATGCACCAAATACAAGGGCACCCACATATGTAAAAGAAACATTACTAAAGATTAAATCACATGTCAAATTACAAAAGAATATACATTCTTCTCAGCACATCAAGGAAACTTCTCTAAAACTTACCATATACTCAATCACACACACAAAAAAAACTCAACAGACAAAAAAAAAAAAAAAAAAAAAAAGAATAACAACACTAATCTTACCAAATCACCATGTGTAAAAGTTAGAATTCAAAAACAATACCAACTACAAAAAGCCTACAAACTCATGGAAAATTAACAACTCTCAACTTAATTACCACTGGGTCAAGGACGAAATAAAGACAAAAATTAAAGACTTTCTAAAATTCAATGAAAATGAATCCATACCATATTCAAACTTAAGGGACACTATGAAAGCAATGCTAAGAGGAAAGTTCATAACACCAAGTGCTAGTGACTTAACAGCATACCTAAAAGCTCTAGAAACAAACAAACAAAAACCTCACCCAGGAGGAGTAAACAGCATGCAATAATCAAACTCAAGGCTGAAATCAGTAAAATAAAAACAAAGGACAATACCAAGAATCAGTGATAACAAGATATCCAAACAAACTAAAAGGCAGAGAGACTATCCAGATTAACAAAATAAAAAATAAAACAGGGACACAATAGCAGACACTGATGAAATCCAGGCAATGTTTAGGTTATACTTCAAAAACCTGTACTCTACAAATTTGGAAAATCTAAAAGAAATGGATAATTACCTTGATAGGTACCACATAACAAAATTAAATCAAGACCAGATAAGCAATTTAAATTAAACCTATAATACCTAAGGAAATAGAAGAAGTCATTAAAAATATCCCAAACAACCACAACAAAACCCCAGGACTAAATAATTTCAGTGCAAAATTCTGTCAGAATTTCAAAGAAGAATTAATACCAATAATCCTTAAATTTTTCTACACAATAAAAACAGAGGGAACATTATCAAATTATTTTTATGAGGCTGCAGTGACCATGATACCCAAACCACACAAAGAATCAACTGAGAAAGAGAATTACAAGCCAATCTCCTCATGAACATTGATGAAAAAATAATTAATACTGGCAAACCAAATCCAAAAACACATGAAAAGAATCATCCATCCTGATAAAGTAGGTTTCAACACAGACATGCAAGGATGGTTCAACATAAGAAAATGTGTCAATGCAATCCACCATGTAAACAAACTAAAAGCAAAAAAAACAAAACAAAACAAAATAAAAACATGGATCATCTCATTAGCTGTTGAAAAACACCTTTTAGACATTTAAAAACAGCTTAGTCATGAATCCCACTACACCCAAGGCTATATATGATAACCCAAACTCAATGATATCACTCACTCCAGATAACCAGACTCAGTCATAGAACAACATGACATCCACTGGACAGTATATAAACAGATACCAAAAGCAATGCTCTGCTCTAGAGCATGTGAAGAGATATCACCTTGATCAGCTCTGGGGATAGAACATCTCCACCAGGATCATGACCAATGAATTAGAGACTTCTATTAGACACCATACACCAGCTAAGATGCATTGCACAGATAAGTGGCCATTGCGGGATATGCTTAAGACCATAATTGGGAATTCAGAATGTGAACTTTGTATGATGACCCCGGGCATACTAAAATGTTATACTAACTATGCACATTTACCTTCTTGCTCACAAAAGTTAGGATAACTTTCCTGTGACTGATGATTGCCTTAAGTCTGCATCACAATGAGGAAAGGAAAACTTTTCCAAACCAAATGCAAGAGAACAGATCTTATTTTTTAAGACTTAGTTATTTATTATGCATTCAGATTTCTGACATGTGTGCTACCATGTAGTTGCTGGGGATTTAACTAAGGACCTCTGGAAGAACAGTCACTGCTCATAACTTGTGAGCCATCTCTCCAGCCAAAGAGAACAGATTTTTAATGAAACAATGTATGATTTCTATTAAACATTAAAACAACTTGTTTTGCTCTAATTGCTTTATGAGTCACAATAACTTTTGAAAACAAATTCATCGTGTGTGTGTGTATATGTTTGAGAGGATGTCTTCCTTTTGTAAACAGGTGACATATCACAAAAGAGCCCATCAGACCACCTAGACCTGGAGTACCATATAGTTATGAGCCTACTGATTTGGGTGATGGGATCTGAACTCAGGTCATCACTAAGAGAATGTATTGAGCCACCTGCCAAGCCCAATAATACTTTTTATTCAATAATCAAAGTCTTTCACTAATTAACAACAACACATACACAAATAATGCATCAATATTAAGATGTTGTTTATGGTCAATTTGCAACATGAATTGAATACAATCCAAAGACAATGCCCAACAATGTATAAGAGAAAAGCTGATTCCAACGCTATATGCAAAGTGGAAACACTCAGAATTCTCAATACAATTTAAAAAAAAAAAAAGTATACACATTGATATAACTTCAGTATTTACCATGAAAGCAACAATAATCAAGAATGTGTACAATATTTGTAAAAGAATAGAGGATGGAGAGAAAAAGCCAAAAACAAAAGCAGGAAAATGAACTTTTAACCAAAAGAACAAAGGAAACTCAGCCAAACACCACTATGTCTGGAGTTGTCTTTATGGGGCTGCAATAAGAACCAGCCGAGCCGCCCCAAGTTTGCACCTGAGTGGGGGTGGATGGGGGAAAGAAGTTTATAACTGAGTGAGGAGTGTAGATGAGAGAAAGGCTAACTATAGACAATAAAGAAAAGACAGAGAAACAGAATAAAGGTCAGGAGGGCAGATCAGTCAATACTGAAATGCCACGAGTTTATTTTTTACCACTCTTATATACCTTATCCTAAAAGGGGAACACAGTATCATGTATAAGAAACAGATCTCAGATTCAACTACTTCCCTAGCCTTGAGGTCAGGAGTAGTCACACCTCAGATTTAACTCTGTTGTTTAGACTAAGACAACCTTCTGCAGCCATACCTTTGACCTTTAGGTCTTATGACAGCTTTGAACTCTGTGTCCTTGTGCCCAAGATGGAGTGCAGCCATGTTTATGGGCACCCACACGACTACCTATGATTCTGTGTGTACAGAAATTAAAAGGCATTTTCTCAACTGAGCCTTCTTTCTCTGATGACTCTAGCTTGTGTCAAGTTAACACACTACTGATCAGAAAGTCTTCTACAGCTTTGCCACTGAGTTCTAATACACAATCAAGTAAGTAGGTTAGCTTTGCCAAACCTGTTATCTGGTGTTTTTCTTTCTGACCTTCTCACATAGCACAGTTATTCTTGTCCCTGCCCAGAGACAGCTCTCTGCACGGAAGCTTCTCTTCTAACCTCATCACTCCATCTGCTTCAGAGCAAGGATGTGGCTGTCCACAAATCCCACTCAGTCTACACCTGTGCTGAACTCAGCTTATCATATATTTACAAAAAGGGGTAACTTTAAAGAGAACCATTTACATATTTTAGTTGAGGTCTTAATTTCAAACAGTCCCTTAGTTGAATTCTTTATCCACTGGAGAAAGGGTTTCTCTGGTTGTCCTGGAACTCTCTCTGTAGACCAGGCTGACCTTGAACTCAGAGATCCGCCTACCTCTGCCTCCGGTTCTGAGTTGAAATCTTAATGTCATCTTTTTACTATCTTAAAACTTGGTACTTAAAAAGTGTGCTCTACACAGGAGACTTGCCTATCCACGAGGGACCACCGGTAATTTCCACCTGCTTTGTCTCCAACCCCCACCGACAGTCCTCTGCTGGAGTCCCGGGCCCCTGCTAGAGATCTGCCTATCTCTGCGGGACCAATCTGAATTCCTGCCGGCATCTTCTACGGGATCCTGATCGCAGACCCCATCCCATGTCTATGGAGAGACCTCCAAGAGAGCTTGGACCACCCAGAGCTACAGATATCCAACCTCTGACCCACATAAGCCCACGGGGGAAGTACCACAGGTCCTTCTTTTGATAGAGACCCCTGTAGCTCATTGGTCTGAAGGGAGAAACCATGTTCGTTCTACATGCAAATATTTTGTGTTGTTGTTACTGCAATGTATACTGCCCTAGGTGACTTAAACTGGTAATTCTAGAACTCTGTAGTGCTATAGACCTGTAATCCAAGAATTTAGGAGGTTTAGTCAGGGTTAGAAAAGGGCAATGTCCTTTCATGCAGACAGGGTTCAAGTCCACCTCAATCAACTTAGAAGACCTTTACTGAAAACCACTTTTCAAAAAAGGCTGGAGATAAACTGTTCTAGAATAAATATACCTTTATGGCACACCAACATTTAATGTTGTTTGTGACCCTGTAATGACCCTTTGAGCAGCACTTTACAGGCCTGTTCTTTGATGATGGGTGGGCATTGGCTCCTAGTAATCAGGGTTGTCTCCTTCATTATGGAAATGCAGCTTAATGGCTGCTTAATCCTGATGAACAAACTTTTACATGTTATCAATCTCTAACAGGTGTGGTTAATCAAATAACTTTGGGCTATTTGGGAAGCAGCCATTCCCTTAGCTAAATTCTACTTGGTGTGACTTAATGTCTCCTAAGATATGGTAAATTTTTATAACATCAATTCTACTCTCTACAACACAGTTTAGCAGTGGAGTGCTATTCTACACTTGGGATACCATTTACAAGCTCCATACAATTAACTCCAGATAAATTCTGAACCTAAATGTTAAATATTAAAAATGCAGAACTTCTGAAGATACTAGAGGAAACAGAACTCTCTGAATTTGGCAAATCTGTCTTCCATAATGACAATACAAACACTACAGGTATCAGCATTTCACAGGGATGTCAAAAATAAGGATATTTCTAAGCACAGTCCAGCTCACAATGCTCTGCCATGACACTACACTGACAAAGCCCACAATGTGAAGTTATTCAGAGGCTGCTATCCTGGCCAAGATGATTGCAAGGATCGCACAGGACACGCAGTAGATGCAAGACACACAGGACCAGGCAGGAACACACTCAACCTGCATCTGGCCGCTGGCTCCCACCCAGCTGGGGGAGGACTGGCTCCATAAGCTCAGCCTCAGCCTCTGTAACTCTCAATCTGAGGACAGGGGAATCTCACTCACCTTGGCAAGCCACTCATTCCCATCTGGAGACAACAGCTCCTACCTTACCATGGGAAGCTGACAGGCTTAAGCACACAACCCACAGCAGAGCCCAAAGAAAAGCACACACAAGCCAACTTCAGACTTCCTCAGTAGAGACCCTGACTCCAGGAAGAATCCTCCCATCAGATAGACTAATCTGCCTGAGTCCCTGATTGACTAATGAGACCTGAATGACAGGACCTGGTGAGCGAAAGGACAAGATAAAGTGATTCAAAGTCCTGTCTTCCATGTGGAGAACAGACTTATCCCAGACAGGCTGGAGATTTGTGCCAAATTCAACAGAAAGTCCCTTGCTAATGTAAACCAATGAATTTGGTTATAAAAGGAAGTACACAAATGTAGACGGAGACAATGATACACAAGAAGAACACAGGGTAACTCAAGAACATTATAAACAAAGTCCATAGTGGCCTTGAGACTGACAACCACAATCCCAATGCTGGGAAATTACAAAATCACTAATGCTGCCACAATCAGGACATTTTCCATATTGGTAACTCCAGCAGCTGATGGCCTACCATTTCCTCCTGTGTAGTGGAATATTCACTTTGTCTCTTTCTGTGGCACTGACCATGCCCATTGGGGGTGGAGCCATGGGCGGAGTGACCTGTGGAAGGAGGTCTGAGGAGGAGGAGCCGGGGAACGCTCTCTTGCTGGTGGGTCGCAGAGAGCCTCTAGTGGAACTTGCTGGTGTTCATCTGTCTAGGTTGTAAGTTATTTCTCCCTGAATAAACATCTATTCAGCCTATTTGTTTATCCTAATCCTTATTTAACTGCAATACTCCTGCAGTATACACAATAAAGTACTACATCTGTTTTGATCTGAAGGCAGGAGCCATGCAAATTACTTTTTCTGTAACTGCAATGGATAGTTGACTACAGGACTCAAAAAGGTAATTTTAAAACTCAGTGGTGGTACATTAATTTAAGAATTTAGCTAATTAAATTAGAGGAAAGTAAATTCATTGACCTGGGGAACAAAAGGCTGAGAATCAAGGACATCTGAGTCAACAAAGGAGAGCTGTCTCACAAACATTTTCGAAAATGCTGGAGGTACAGCTATTATAGACTTACTATGTCTTCCTAGGGAGAATTCACTCCACATATATAAATGACTAATAAACACACATGTCTTTAAGAACTGTGTTCATCAAACTCTGGCTAGTGCTCAAAGAGGTGATGTTGTAGAATATTATTTTATGATGTGTTAATTTGTTTATGCTGTGGAACATATGTTAAATGATGGAGAGATGTGTAGAGTTCTTTTCTGTTGCATTTGTTTAACTCTGTGAAGCTGTGTTAATTTGCCTGTCTAGAGCAACTGATGGTCTAATAAAACACTGAATGACCAATAGCAGGGCAGAAGAAAGGATGGGCAGGGCTGAAAGGCAGGGAGAATAAATAGAAGAAATCTAGCAGGAGAGATGAAGAAGCAATAAAGAAGGGCCCATCCATATCCTACCATGGAGTAAGAGTGAAAGTAAGATATACAGAAGTAAGGAATGGAAAAAGCACAGAGGCAAAAGGTAGATGGGGTAATTTAAAGTTAAGAAAAGCCAGCAAGAAACAAGCCAAGGTAAGGAAGGGCAGGTATTTGGGAGTTGGGTGGTGGACTCCCCCAAAAGACCAAAGACTAAAAAGCAAGAACAACCAACAACAAGACAGTCTATAACTAATTTTCTATCCCATCCTTAAGTCTCTTTTAGGATCAGGCCCCAGTGTATACTTCAAACAATGTAAATAGGGACAGGAAACTGCAAGTCTAGTCACTAAGACAGATGAAGACTTACAGAGAAAAATCTATCTTTCATATCATAAATTATGATCTACAGTATCAAGATGTACCAATACATTTTAAAGATGTATCATAGCCTCTAATTCACATACAAAGGACAAAGAACACTAATACAAAAAAGGACAAGTCACATATCTGCACCGTGGATTCTGTTCTTCGATGAGCTATTCTGTCCTGCTGAGCTATTTTAACCTTGGAATAAAGCTGCTTTTTGCCTCTGAGCATGATACCTCAGAGGAAGGCCACAGCTGCTTCCATGCGGCACCAGGAGTTCATCGTAAGGAGGACTGCCTGCTGTCTGCGTCAGGGCGGTGACACAACTGTATAGAGAACTCCATTTTTAAGCTTTATTTTATTTAATTTTTTGGCTGTTTGTCTCCAGGCATCTGTGCACAGTACCTACAAAGGCCAGGAGAGGGTAGCAGATCCCTTGGAACTCAAATTACAGAAGATGGTTAGTTATGGATTCTGTGAATGGAACCTGTATCCTCTGTAACAACACCCAGTGCTCTTGACTGCTAAGCTATCTTTCTCGACAGGTTCTTTATTTAAATTTTATTTTCATAAATTTTATTTAAAATGTATTACATCAATTTCCCCCTTCCTGTCTTTTCTCCATCCCTTCCCATATTCTTCCTTTCAAATTCCTTACTTATTAAGCATGCATGAATATGTATGCACAAATATATAAATAAAACCTTTTGCGTCTATTTCTGTTGGTTGCATGTTTATGGTTTGAGGGCTGAACAGATGGTATTGGATGTGCAATTAGGGAGCTCATCCCTGCCTGAGACTAATTTTCCCAACTCTTTAATGAGCAATAAGAGTTTGGCCACAAAGGGATCTGGGCTGTCTTAGTCAGGAAACATTATCAAGAATAGAAAAGATGGGCTGGTAAATACCTTAGCTAACAATTGCTGGTGCCATAGCCCTGAAATACTGGAGCTTCAGGGAAGATTATGAACACTGTCCTGAACCAGTCACAGTCTCCCTTTGTTCTATAGTCTTCCCACCATACCCCATTGACCATTTTTATCTCACATGACTTTGAAATTCTGAAATTCATACCTCTTCTTTTTAAGTACCATGATTACAGGCTTCTGCCACCATGCCTGGCTTAGGTGGCTTCAACTTCACTTCGTGAGGCATTAGAATGATGGGATGAGTAATATAAGGAGTTGCAGTTAACTATATTCAAAATCTGCTTAGCTCTGTGAGCCTGGCTTTCACCATCTGCAGGATAAAGCAGAACTCTTCCTAGATCTTTTGATGAGTTATAACAGACTCAATGACAAGGAAAAATAATATTTCTCATAGTTGGAAGACAGTGGAATTTGAGGCAGAAAGGCTGCATTTGATGGGAACCTTCTTCTGTTACTGGAGTTAGGACCCGAGACTGTGTCCTGGTTACCATAACCAGACAGGTTCAGTCATTCATCCACAGTAAGCCAATTAAATGAACCAACTTATCTAGTGGCATGACCAATTATAATGCAGGCACTCTGGAGTCAAGATGAACAGATCTCTCTGATGTCCTAGGACAGTTTATTCTATAGTATGTGAACTGTACGCCAGACAGGGAGTCACAGTAATAGGCTTAAAACTAAAACTAATCAAGAGATGAAGAAGGGCATTTGATATTCAAATGTAAAATCCATCAAGATGAAGTCTCAATTCTTAACATTTATGCCACAAATACAAGGGCACCCCACATTTGTAAAAGAAACATTGCTAAAGATTAAAGCATATGCCAAACTCCACACATTAATAGTGGGAAACTTCAACATCCCACTTTCACCAGTGGACAAGATCTGCTAGACAGAAACTTAACAGACAAATAAGTGAAATAATAGATGTTATGACTCAAATAGGCTTAACAGATATCTACAGTACCATTCACTCCAAACAAAAGAATATACCTTCTTCTCAGCACATCATGGAACCTTATCTAAAACTGACCACATACTCAGTCACAAAGCAAATCTCAACAGATACAAAAAAAAGTTAGAATAATCCCACTAATCTAACCAGATCACAACACACACTACAGAAAGTCTATAAATTCATGGAAAATGAACAACTCTCAACTGAATTACCACTGGGTCAAGAAAAAAAAATAAGGATAGAAATTAAAGACTTCCTAAAACTCAATGAAAATTAATCCATAGCATATCCAAACTTAAGGGACACTATAAAAGCAGTACTAAGAGGAAAGAAAGTTCATAGCACTAAGTGCTTACATAAAGAATTTGAAGAAATTTCACACTAGCAACTTAACAGCACCCATAAAAGCTCTAGAAAAAAAAGAAGCAACAAACTCACCCAGGATGAGTAATCAAACGCTAGTCTGAAATCAATAAAATAGAAACAAAGAACAATAACAAGGACCAGTGATATCAACAAGATATCCAAACCAACTAAAAGGCAGAGAGAATACCCAGATTAACAAAATCAGAAATAAAAAGGGAGATATAACAACAGGCAATCTTTAGGTTATACTTCAAAAACCTGTACTCCACAAAATTGGAAAATATAAAAGAAATGGACAATTATCTTGATAGCTACTACATACCAAAATTAATTCAAGATCAGATAAACAATTTAAATAGACCTATAATCCGTAAGGAAATAGAAGAAGTCATTAAAAGTCTCCCAAACAAACAAACAAACAAAAAAAGCCAGAGACCAAATGGTTTCAGTGCAGAATTCTACCAGAATTTCAAAGAAGAGCTAGTAACAATAATCCCCAAATTGTTCTACATAACAGAAATAGAAGGAACATTGACAATTTTTTTAATGAGGCTACAGTTACCATGATACCCAAATTACACAAAGACTCAACTGAAAAAGAGAAGTACAGACCAATCCACCATGAACATTAATTAAAAATAATAATAATAATAAAATACTGGCAAAACAAATCCAATAATACATGAAAAAATCATCCACCCTGATAAAGTAGGTTTCATCCTACAGATGCAGGATGGTTCAACATAGGAAAATTTGTCATATAAACGAACTGAAAGAAAAAAAAACACATGGTCATCTTATTAGATGCTGAAAAACACCTTCTAGACATGTAGAAACAGCTTAGTCATAAACCCCACTACACCAAAGGCTGTATTTGATAACTAGAACTCAGTAACTCACTATCACTCATTACAGATAACCAGACACAGTCCTAGAACAGCATGACATCCACTGGACAGTACATAAACACAGACCAAGAGCAATGCTCTACACTGGACATATGAAGAGACATGACCTTGATTATCTCTGGGGATAGAGCATCTCCCCCAGTATCATGACCCATGAATCAGAAACTTCTGTAAGAGACTGGACCTGAACATCAGCTAAGATACATTGCACAGATGAGTAGCCCAGGAGGGATAGGCTTAGAACCATAACTGGGAATTTGTGTGATGACCCTTGGCATACTAAAATGTTATACTAACTAACTTCTTGCTCACAAAAACTAGGATCACTTTCCTATGATTGATGATTGCCTTAAGTTAGCATCAGAATGAGGAAAGGAAAACTTTACCAAACCAAATGCAAAAAAAAAAAAAAAAAAAAAACAGATTTTTAAAGAAACAATGTATGATTTCTATTAAACACCTAAAACAACTTGTTTTGCTCTAACTGTTTTGAGTAAAAAGAACTTTGAAAAGCAAATTTATCACTGTTTTTTATATGTATGTTTGAAAGAATGTCTTCCATGTGTATGCAGATGACACACCAGAAAAGAGTCTATCAGATCTCCTGAACCTGGAGTAGCAGGTATTATGAGCCTTCTGATTTAGGTGCTGGGATCTGAACTCAAGTTATCACCAAGAATATGTGCTGAGCCACCTGCCAAGCCCAATAACACTTTTTACCCAATAAAAAAAGTCTTTCACAGATTAACAATAACACATAAATAAATAAAGTATGTTACCAGCATGTTTCCCTTCTGGCCTGGTCCCAGTGCTGCGCCAGCAACAAATAACACAGAGAGACGCTGTATTAGATATAAAGCTGTTGGCCTGTTACTGGTGTTTATTGGCTAGCTGTGTCTTAAATATTAACCCATTTCTATTAATCTAAGTGTTTCCACGTGGCCTTATCTTATGGGAGAGAGTCCGGAGTTGTTCTTCCTCAAGTTCTACATGTTGAATCTCCTCCTACCTCTTCCTGAACCTAGTCCCACCTATCTTGCTTTCCTATTGGCCAATAGGGCTTTATTCACTAACCAATAAGAGAAATATATTTACAGAATGACATCCCCCATCATCTCCTCTTTTCTGTATAAAATAAAAAGAAAGGTTTTAACCTTAACATAGCAAAAAAATATAACAAAACAGTTATCAAATAAGAACCACAGTTAGAGATCTGCCTATCTCTGTGGAACCACTCTGAATTCCTGCCTGCAGGATCCTTGACCCCCATAGCAGGGCCTCTGCTAAAGAGGCCTCAGTTGGAGACTGCCAAGTTCCAGTGAGACCCACCTATTGGTGCAGAAACATCTTGAGTATAAGCGCAGCCTTTGTCCTCTACAGCCAGGCCTTGACTAGAGGTGAGTCTGGGACCAATTAGGGTGGCCTCTCCCCTACATTCTCCCCTGGGAACTCCCTGGGTTGGCCCGGATACCCCTGCTCCTGTGTCCTGTCCCCATCGAGAGCGCTCTTGGAGCTCTGATACACACCCACCCACACCCACCAAGAGCCTGCCCTCCCCTACCCTGTGCCCTACCCTGCCCACTGTCCCACTGCTCTGGATGAGCACTGGGACAAAGGGTAGAGCAAACAGTCCAGACAACTTCGGGGAACTTCTGGGAGAGGCTCTAAAAACAGGAGACCTGCCTATCCACACGGGACCACCTGTAATCTCTACCTGCCTGGTCTCTGACCCCCACCGCCAGTCCTCTCCTGAGTCCCAGGCCCCTCCCAGAGATCTGCCTATCTCTGCGGGACCACCCTGAGTTCCTGCCAGCAGGATTTTTGACCACCATAGCAGGGCCTCTGCTAAAGAGGCCTCAGCTGAAGAGTACCAGGCCCAGGCTAGATCTGCCTATAGGCACAAGGAACATCCAGAGTCCCAGCCTTCGGGATCTTTGACCCCCATCACCAGTCTTCTGCTGGAGCCTGATCACTGACCACCATCCCTGGGCCCCTGCCTGTGGAGAGACCTCGTAGAGAGCTTGGAACACCTAGAGGTACAGACATCAAACCTCTGACCCACATAAGCTCACCTGGGAAGTACCACAGAGAGAGGGAGAGACCCCACCAACACCTACTGGAAGAAGCTATGGGAAGATGGCAATACAAGAAAACACCTAACAACAGAAAGACAAGCATGACACCACCAGAATCTAGGGAATCTACACCAACTAGACCTGAACACAACAACAAAGCAGATGAAGCAGAAGGGAACGACTTAAAAATTATCGTCACAAAAATGATAGAGGCCCTCAAAGAAGATGTGAGAAAATCCCTTAAAGAAATGGAAGAAAAAACAAACAAGGAGAAGAAATGAACAAATGTCCTAAGGAAAGTAAAGAAAGTACAGAAAGCCAAGAAAAAATAATTAAGCAGGTGAAGGAAATGGTTCAAAATTTGAAAACTGAAATAGAGAAAATAAAGGCAACACAAACTGAAGGAATGCTGGAAATAGAAAAACTGGGCAAAAGATCAGGAACTACAGACACAAGCATGATCAACAGAATTCAAGAGATGGAAGAGAGAATCTCAGGTGCGGAAGACTAGAGGAAATAGATTCATTGACCAAAGAAAATCTTAAATCCAACAAATCCTTAACACAAAACATACAGGAAATGTGGGACACCGTGAAAAGGCCAAACCTAAGAAAAATAGGCATAGAGGAAGGTGAGGAAGCCCAGCTCAAAGATGCCGAAAGCATAGTCAACAAAATCATCGAGGAAAACTTTCCCAATCTGAAGAAGGACATGCCCATGAAAGTACAAGAAGCATACCGAACACCAAATAGATTGGACCAAAGAAAAAAGACCCCTTGACATATAATAATCAAAACACCTAGCATAGAGAATAAACAAAGAATATTAAGAGCAGTGAAGGAAAAAGACAGGTAACATAAAAAGCAGACCTATCAAAATTACACCTGACTACTCCATGGAAACCCTCAAGGCCAGAAGGTCCTTGACAGATGTTCTACAAGTACTAAGAGACCACGGATGCCAGCCCAGGCTATTATACCCAGCAAAACTCTCAGTCACTATAGATGGAGAAAACAAGATATTTAATTAGTATTTTGCCACCAAATCACTTGTGTCAGTGTGTTCGCCTATATCCCTACCCAAAGACCACCCTTCCAGCAGCTTTAGGTGAACAAGTACTACTGACTGACATTGTGTAACAGTTGGCTTGTCCCCAGAAGAGTTGGGGGGGGCAGGGAGGTGGGAAATGTTCTACATCTTTATACCAGCCAGACACAGCAGGGGGCACCTATAATTTCAGAATTTGTGAAGCTGAGGTAAGAAGATGGTGGACTGGAATCTAGACTAGGTGAGACCCCGTCTCAAGAACTGGAGGGGAAATTATTGCCAGGTGTAATAATTGAGGAGGAAGTGAAATGCTGCTGTCACCCAGATGCTGGAGATAGTGGGCAATATGTCAATATGTTCTCTCTCTCTCTCTCTCTCTCTCTCTCTCTCTCTCCCTCTCTCTCTCTCTCTCTCTCTCTCTCTCTCTCTCTCTCTCTCTCTCTCGTGTTCTGGGCTTCTAAAAGGAGCCTGGATAAAGGAAGGTAGCCTAAAAAGTGTCAGTTGTGTCAAAGCTTTCCTGGGCTCATTATCCAAGGTGCAACAGATGCCAACTAAGTCTAGCAATGGGGGCTGTCCAATGCTAGTAACTGGAACTCTTGGCCCTCACAGCACTGGATGAGGTGCTGCATGGCTGTATGGTGGTTCTACCATGGCTAATAAGTACTAGAGCTTGTCTTGTCTCAGTCTGCAAGAAAGTCCTATCGGATCTGAGGACAGTTTAATATACTCTGAGGTATGTTGCAACCTATAAGGTGTGGCTGCAAGATTGTTAATCCAAGTAAGATATGTGATTAGAAACCTAGAAGTGGAGAAAGAAACAGACAGTCAAGTGGAACCCAGAAAAAATACTGGCAAGAGGCACTGAAGCCAGCTGTGGTACACTGGGGTAGTCCAGTGAGCTTAGGTTCAGTTGCCACCACCAGCATGAACATTGTCCCTGCCGACAGAAACAACATGGTGGAGGTCTGGGCCTGGCAAGCAGGCTCTGGACTCTTGCCATATAGGACTGAGGTAAAGGATTTGCCATTCTAAGCCTTGAAGGGAGCCAGCCCTGCAAGGAGAGGGGATGATTTGTTTGAACAATAGCCTCTGCATGCCTTCCCCATTTGCCTGGTCACAGATCCCTACAAGGCAGCAATATCTGCCACACCTACCACATCCCTACCTACCAAAGATAGAGGTCCCCTAAGTGTATAGCCACCAAAAGAGAAGATATAAGTAAGAGTGTTGAGCAGTGAGGGAGAGGAAACTGGGATTGACATGTAAAATAAAATAAATAAATAAATGAAATAAATTTAAAAAAAAAAAAAAAAGAAAGAAAAGAGTGTTGATCAGTGACAACATGCACTGGTGAGCTGGTTTGTGTTGTCAATGGCTAAGTCAAACATGACCTCCTCAGCAAATGCACGATAAGGTATAGAAACATGGCGGCCTTGCTCAATGGATGTGGTCCACTGCAGGAAACCAGTGATGGGTAGATGCTTGAGCCTGTCTTGGACTCTGTCTCTCCTCCTTTCTCCTGATCACAACCACCTTCCATAAAGAGATAGAAATCTTGAAGTTTCTGCACAGCCTGCACACAGACACTTCTGTTATCTCTACCAAGGAAGAGTCCTGAGTAGGGTCCTGAGTAGATGTCATACCTCATGTGTTCAGGCTCAAAGAGGCCCAAAGAATAAGAAAATCCACAGTGAACACCAGCCCAGGTAGGGATATCAACACACACACACACACACCTTACTTTCCTAATTGAAGGGTTCCAGGGCAAGAATTAGGAGTTATTACCCATTAGGTATGTCACAGATGGGTCACTGAATGAGCTCTGTGTGTCTACAAACATACTTGGCTCACCGCAGGGACACAGCAAACTACTAAGTACATACCTTCAAATGCACAACCTTCACTAATTCCTGACGTGTCCTTTGCTTTAGTGCCTCCGATACCTGGTGCTTTGCCACCCACTCTTGAATAACATTGAAGCCTGGACAGTGTTAGCTGGATATTCCTGTTCTGGTGTCTCCTTGGGAAACATATATTTATGGCTGCCACTGAGGACCACCCTGAGGTGAACTTGGGACCTGACTGATTCTGTATTCTCCTCTAACAGCACATGGTTCCACCAGGTCTGAGGGAAGGGAGTCTTTTGGGCTGCATCTTCTTTATCCACCCCCATCAACCCCTGGCTACCCCTACAGGGCTCAAAACTCACCAGACTGTGAGCTGAATAGTCTACAGTAAGTGACACCTTGCTCCAGCCCTACTCCCTCATTTTTGGAGTTCAAATCAATGTCCATGTTGGAGACGAACTGTAGAGAGATGTCCTTGCAACCCTCCTTCAGCACTGAGGCAGATATTTCTACATTCAAGTACCAAATATGGTTCAATGTGTGTACTTAGATGATGTCTGGAGAGGCATGCTGCACCAAGTTAGTGGTCAGTACTCCCACTGCCTTTCCTGCAGAAGATGTCAGCTGAGCCACCCAGTATCCCAGACGTGCCCATGTCCTAAAGCCTTAGTGCAGTTCCATCACAGAGATAACTTCATTCCCCATGTTGTGTGGCAGTAGCCGAATTTTGCAGCTGCACTCAAACCGCTAACCTTGATACCTGCACTCCAAAAGCAGTAGTCAGTATGAGAACGGGATGTCTTCCTTCCTCTGTGAAGGTCTGGCCCCGTCAATGCTGTTGAGAACAAATCCTACACCTCCATTCTCTATGCCAATGGTCTGGGCCACATGCTTAATTTTGGCGACTGGCCCAATGTCATCCATACTGAGAGTGGTAAGTGCCACAAGGTTGCCTAAGTAGTGACGCTGCAGGCAGAGGAGACAGGGGCAAATGGACGCTGCTCATCTTGAACACTGTATCTCCCTAGGTGACTGATCCATCACACCTGTTGCAGACAGCTGTACCCTGTCGTCAGAGACCCACAGCAGGGAGGATGTAGCCTTATTCCTGCATGGTTCACAGGCTCACCTGGCGCAGTGTGCAGGAGCAGAACCATGTCTCCCACTTCCCGCCTGGAGCCCTACACTGACTGCGGCCTGGCTCCCCCTGCTGGCCAGAGCAGCCCCATCAAGACCACAATCACCTCCAGGGACCAGTACAAATTTGAAGTCACAAACAGCTCTGCAGGCCAGGCCACTGTCCTGCTGCCCCTGCAGCTGCTTGCTGGTCAGCATGCTGCTGCTAGTAGGAGCAGCCATGATGGAATCCTAGGGTCTGGTCACCCGCTAGGCTCCTCCCCGGGGTCCTACCACTGGCTCTTTTCACCATGACTCATGGCTTCCTTTGCCCTATCAAGTCCTGTGTTCACAATGCTCCACCCAAGGGTCTTTCTGCCGGTTTTTGTGCCACAACTTGGTAGTTCTTTTATCTATACATTGAAACATCAATTCAGCCCACAGCTATAGGGGCCCCCTCTGAACAGAGCTTCTGCTTCTCGATGGCTGCCTCCAAGCATACTGGGCCCAGGGTTGCCCTAGGCTCCACTTCACGCCCTTCACAGGGACCCAAAGATCTTAGCTTTCCAGCCTTGGTTTATACTCATGTTATTTACATGAAAGGAAATACAAGCAGAAGTCTGGAAGGCTGTGGGGTCTCAGCAAGCAGCACAAAGCTGCCTTTGGCCACCACCTGTCTAGCTCAGGCTGCACACAGATACTGAACAAAGACTATTTTCTTCTCTCAGGGCTGCCTGTCCTTGAAGAGACATGACAACAATAACATCAAAAAAATAAAGCACAGTAAAATTTGGCAAATATGAGTTGGGCGGTGGTGGCACACACCTTTGATCCCAGCACTCGGGAGGTAGAGGCAGACAGATCTCTGTGAGTTCGAAGCCTGGTCTACAGAGTGAGTGCCAGGATAGGCTCCAAAGCTACACAGAGAAACCCTGTCTCAAAAAACAAAAACAAAAAAAATGGCAAAGATGTAGAAAAAGAAAAAGTTTTATTCATTGTTGGTGGCAGTGTAACCTGATTCTGTCACTAGGAAAATAGTGTGGGGGTTTCTCAATAAACTAAAAGTATACCTACTGTATAATATAGCTACAGTACACCTGGATGTATACCTGAAGGATTCTATATTCTACCAAAAGAAAAAATGCTGGGACATCCATGTTAGCTGTCATTCTATTCACAATAGCAAGGAAATCAGATGGTCATCAAAAGATGAATGTGTAGTGAAAATGTGGTACATAACACAATGTAATTTTATCCATCTGTTAAAAAAATTATAAAATTTAGAGGGAGGTAGGTGGAACTGGAAAATATTACATTGCCCCAACCCGTGAGGCAGTCAATGAAGAACCGGGGAACACCTAGAAGAAAATGGGGACAAGGGATACAAAGAATGGACAGCAAGACAGTATTCTGATCAAGCTGACAAATTTTATTTTCTCAGGGATGCTTATATAGGACCGTGGGCAGGATGTGAGTGGGGGTTGTACATAACCAGGGCATGGGCACTGGCAAGTAGGCAGAGTGAGAAGGTCAGTAGAAGGAATACCCTAAGTTGTTTAGCTAACCTGTAATTGGCTGTTAATTGCATCAGGAGAGATAGCCCTGAGCTATATTCTTTGACTGGCTGTGAAATCTCAAGCCTGTACCTTGGAATGTTCTGCTGAACATCCTGTTTATTTCTTAGGAGGCAGTAATTTTTTATCTCAGCTACCTGAGGTTGTGAGAATGGTGATGGTCCCTAACATCTCCCTCTCTCTGGTATAATAATAGAGAGGAGCAGCCAAGATGTTTCTCCAAGAGGACCTTAGCGCTGATGGCTGCCTGTCTTAGGATCATTCTGAGGGGCTCTCACCCATACCCCGTCTTTGGATATCTTTGCCAGCCATCAAAGTTCCTGTCTTAGGGGGTTGGAGCATCAGAAAGGTGCCCATCTTTGCCGAGCCACCAGTGGAGAAAGGTCCTCATTTTTATGGGAGGGGCGCCTTTCTAGATCCCAGGCTGGGCCTGCTCAAGTGTCTTGGTCCGAAGGCCGTTTTGACCAGGGGGAGGAATTGTGCCTGTTTAAGCTAAGTGGGAACCGGGAGTGTTAGGCGAATGTCACCTTACCCCTCACCTTCACTCATGGCCAGCCTCTGGTAATGGATTTGAATTGACTTATGGCAAATCTACCTGTTGCTTGATAAAAATCTGTCAAACGCCTAAAGGCCCATGGACCAAAAGAAAAAAGCAATATAAGATCCACAAAGGGGCCCAAAAGACTAGGCAATAAAAGTGGATAACAAGGGGAGTTTGTTGTCTGCTAACCAGACAGCCTAGTGTTCTTAATAATAGGTCACTGAAGGTGAACAGGATATCTGCTAAGAGGGAATGCAGGTAGAGATAAGCAGGTTGTTAGCAGGGGAAGAAGTCTCAGGAGTTGCTAAATAACTGTACAAGGAGGGGTTACTAAGTAACATAACTGTATTCCTATAAGCCCTAAGTTCTACTTCTCAGGAAGTTGGGGAGGGGGAGAAGGTAGATCGGGACTGAAAGTAGCTATCTTATAACTCAATGGGCTATTCTAAGAAAAAGCTGGCAATCTCTAAGGCTTATGTCAAGATTGCTCCTGGCAATTCCTTGCTTTTTTTTTTTTTTTTTTTCCAAGTAAGAAGGTGGGCTATCGACATTATATCACCATGAATGGGAGCAGAGATCCTGGTCCCCCTAGATGGTTATGCAACATATATCCTGAAGCAAGCTAACCCAGCCTTCACGGGCAAAACTGCTCAGGCCCACCGCGATGCCTTTTTGAGGAGGGAAGGGTTTTTCTCATATCAACCTTCATGCAACCAGTTATACTCCCATGAAACCCAGGGTAGGTGCCTTTGGTGGCCTCTTCCTTGCACTCACACCAGGTGTGCCTCGGTGGGAGATGTTTTAGTTTTATCAATAGCAGAAGGAGGCTTCCCTGGGAAGTGGCCCCCTTGGTTGTGGGCTGTCACCATGACCACACTCCTTGAGGTCAAACCTGTGATAGTGTACTTGGATAGGCTTTGCCTTTAGGGAGTGTTAGGAGTCGATCTGTTGGCAGATAAAGTCAGTTAACCTCTTAATGGCCCAAGGGCCTAAGGCAAGCAGAATTAAGAAGCCAGCAAGGGATCCTAAAATGGAAGGGAGTAGGTGGTAAGCCATGGTGAGGCTGACAGCCAATTTTGGAACCAGCCTGGTTTTTTTTTTTTTTTTTTTTCCCTAGCCCTTCTAGCCCTGACCTAGGCCATGTTGTCTCTTGTCACTCCTATGATCTGCATAGAAGCTACATTCTTCCTTGTTGTAAAAACAATAGGTCAAAGAGGGTGGGAGTGAGGTGAGGGGGGTGATAATTATGGTCGTGTGCCGCCCCCTCCTCTCAGGTCCTGTTTTCTTCTGTTTCTCGCATCTCACCAAAAGGTCTGGCAGACACTGGTCCTCATTTCCTTCCTGCAAGAAAACACAAACATGCCCTCGACCCCCCCTCAACCCCTTATTAGGACAGGGTCAGGCTCTTTTCATAGTCTAGTATATGGATCTTTTTATTTGACTTGAGTAAAAGTTTCTTGAGTTCCATCAGGCCAGAATCTGTCTGCCACAGATTGCTCATGAGCATCCACATTTAAAAAATTTTAAATGAAGAGTGTATGATTTAACAAATCATGTGGAGACTGGGGGCACAACTCCCTTCTCCCTATAATTTGTATTTTTAAGGAGCTATGAGCATGCTTCACAATTCCTTGCCCTTGAGGATTATAAGGAATGTCTGTTAAGTGTTTAATTTTTTATTGGGCACAAAATTGCTGAAATGTTTTACTAGTATATCTAGATCCATTGTCTGTTTTTATAATTATTGGAACTCCAATGTAAGCAAAACATTTTAAACGACAACTTATCATATGCTTAGTGGCTTCTCCAGTTTATGCAGTAGCCATTAAGAAGTATCCACTGCCATGTGTACATACTTTAATCTGCCAAATTTTATAATATGAGTAACATCCATTTGCCATAAATGATTAGGAAGCAGGCCTGAGGATTTACTCCTATATTTGTTACAGGTAAATATTGTGGGCACATATCACATTGTTTGATAATTTGTCGAGCAGTCTCTAGTTAGACCAAACTGCTTCTTAAACTATTAGTATTTTGATGATGAAAGCTATGTGACTGTTGAGCTAATTTTACCTGAGATAAAGCAACCATTTTTGTCAGTCTATCAGCTGACTCATTACCTTCAGCCTGTGGGTCAGGAAAGTTTGAATGAGCTCTTATAAGACCCACAAAGCACAGTGACTTTCTATGATGAATGGCATTCTGAATTTGCTCAAACAGTGTTTTAAACTGATTATTACTAGTTCCAATGTACGGGACTGTTTCTAAAAATTGAAGAGCTCTGAAAACATAGTGACAATCAGTATATAAGTCAAATGAATCATTCATTAGAAGTTGAAAAACTATTAACAGCTCGTAACTCAATTATCTGAGCTGAAGCTGGATCTGTCTGTACTATATATTCTTTTCCATCAATAACATAAGCTGCTTTTCCATTAGAAGAACCATCAGTAAAAACTAACAGCATTTTTTACAGGATTATTCCTTACAGTTTTAGGGAATACAAAAGGATGTATTAGCACAAATTGTAACAGTCTATGAGCTGGAAACTATAATTTTTTTCTAAAAACTGAGCAAAAGCTAATGGACCACAAATTATAATTAATAAAAGTTTACAAACTTGGGCACTAAATCTATACAGAGAAAAGGAACATCTAATGGTAAAAGAAAATTAACTCCTTAAGTCAGGAGTGCCGTGGCTGGCACCTGAGCCCATTCTCAAAGAAGGGGAGGTAACTCACCACCACCTAAGTTAACATTCCTTTGCCTGCTAATTGCTGGTTGTAAAGGTTTTGAAATAACCAATCAACTTGCTGTTTGGTATAGGGAACATATTTTACGGTTGGTTCCCTGCCAAAATATCTCCTAGACTCCATACAGCATTTTTGTACCATACAAGCTACTGCTTTAAAATAAGGATTTAACATTTTGTCTGGGGAAACAGGTAAATGCAACCATAACAATGGTTCCCTTTGCCATAAGAAAGAAGTTGAACTATGTTGTGTAGGAAGAACATAAGCCTCCCATGGTTTTGCATACTCAATATAGCATATCTGCTGATGCTGGATTGCATTTAATAATTGTAGAAAAACTTGTTTACTCTCTTTAGTTAGCTGTCTAGGTGAATTGGGATTGCTATCTCCTTTTAGGTTTAAAGGTTTTAAATCACCAGTAGGTGCTTTTTTTAAAAAAGGACATAACCATTGAATATTTCCCAATAATTTCTAAAAATCATGTAATGATCGCAAGCTATCTTTTTTAATTTTCAATTTTTGAGGCCTAATTTCTTTAAGATGTAACATATGTCCCTAATACTTTTGAAAATTCCTTTTCTAATCTGACCTGTAAAGCCTTCCTAGCTGATGTGGTCTCATTTGCATCCACACAGACACCTTTCTAGGTGGGGCCTAATAGGCTGCAATTCTCTGAAGCTTTTTCTCAATAGCTTTTCTCATATCTTACATTAACCTCTATTTTTTAATTTCTTTTTTAACCATAAAAATATGAGAATTTCTGTATTCTTCTCCTCTGTTAAACTCTATTGACCATCCATTGACATTCCTATGGTTCTCAGGCCATGTTGGCTTTGGCCATTTCCTGTCAACCCGCAATGGGGGGGCCAGCCTTGGGAGGCGCAGATCACCAACCCTTTCAATCAAGACACTGACCTGATGTCTTTTTTTACCATATTCCAAGCAATTTAAATAGTACCTTTTGTTAGGATTCATACATTCATAATCACACATCATGCACATGTGTGTGGCCACACCATACATACAGAACATATATACATACGTACATACATATATACATACGTACATCTTTTTTTCCTCTAAGCCAAGATTAGTTTGTTGAAATAAAACATCCTTAATGGAAATCTCTTGTAATCAGCTGCTATAGATAACCCTTGAATTATGAGCATCCAAAATCTGAACAAATTCCAATAAATTCATCTATGTCACATATATATATATAGATAGATAGATAGATAGATAGAGAGAGAGAGAGTGTCTTAAAACAGTTTCTCACAGGATATATTAATTTTTTCATATATATATATGTATACATATACATATATATATACATATACATATACATATACATATACATATACATATACATATATATATATATATATATATATATATATATATATTTGGCTGGTGTTAGCCATAGCAGCAGCTCCTAAGGCTGCAGGCATCTAGGTCCCTGGGCCTGGGCTGGCCCCCTGCAGCTCATCTGTGACTGTAGCTGCTTGAAAAGTAAATAACCACCATTGCAGCAACTCTGAGTTCTTGGCACCCACAGGTCTTGCTGACTTAGTGCATATGCAGGGCTGAATCTTTGCTTCCCCCAAGCCCTGGGGATGAGCAGTAGGGCAGGGTACTTGTAAGGATGGGAATTCTCCTTGAGGAGCAGCTGCTCAGGAAGGATGGCCTGCACAGCATTTGGGGAGCAGAGGCAGGAGCAATGTTGGGGGGAGCCATGATAACAGTCCCACTCATATTTGGCCTCCTCTTCCTCAAGGTTAGCCTCTTCCCCCACAGAGAGGTCACCTGGGTCTCTCATTTTTCTTTTCTTTCTTTCTTTCTTTCTTTTTTTTTTTTTTTTTTTTTCTTCTGATCAAGGTTGGACTGAAGAGGCCCCTCTTGGAGGGAAGGCTTCATTTCAGCAACCAAGGGTCCTTAAAGGATCATTCTCTCTCAGAGACCAATTTCTAGAGGTCCAGCCTTTGGGAGGTTGTCTTAAAGACAACATGGATCAGGTTCCACTATCTGGAGGCACTAGCAAAGTTCTTTTCTTAACCCAAATTCCTTGTATCCGTAGGGCTTCCTCGAGTCCAGAAAGTAACAGAGACTTTCGAGAAATGCTTGTCCCATCACTTACCTCACCGTAAGATCTGTGCTGCTGCTCACCTCCACCTCCATGGTTGGTCAATCTTTCTTTGTCAACGGGTCACCAAAAAGAAAGTGAGGCCATCCCCCGGGGAACACTCTGGAAGGATCCTTCTCTTTCCATGAGTGGCGTTTTCTCCTAGATGTCCTCTGCCATCCAACGTTGGGCGTTAATTCTGCCCCAACCTGCGGGGCAGTCAATGAAGAACCGGGGAACACCTAGAAGAAAATGGGGACAAGGGATACAAAGAATGGACAGCAAGACAGTATTCTGATCAAGCTGACAAATTTTATTTTCTCAGGGATGCTTATATAGGACCGTGGGCAGGATGTGAGTGGGGGTTGTACATAACCAGGGCATGGGCACTGGCAAGTAGGCAGAGTGAGAAGGTCAGTAGAAGGAATACCCTAAGTTGTTTAGCTAACCTGTAATTGGCTGTTAATTGCAGCAGGAGAGATAGCCCTGAGCTATATTCTTTGACTGGCTGTGAAATCTCAAGCCTATACCTTGGAATGTTCTGCTGAACATCCTGTTTATTTCTTAGGAGGCAGTAATTTTTTATCTCAGATATCTGAGGTTGGTCCCCAACATCACATGACTTGAGCTCAGAAAGACAAATGCCACACATATGTTATGAAATATTACTTAAACATGTGTTTCATTCTTTTATGCTGCATTTGCTTAACTCTGTGAAGCTTTGTTACTTTGCCTGTCTAAAACACCTTATTGGTCCAATAGCAAGGCAGAAGAAAAGATAGGCAGGGTCGGCAAGCAGAGAGAATAAATAGGAGGAGAAATCTGGGAAGAAAAGATAGAGGTGCAAATAAAGGAGAACATCAGGAGCCAGCCACTCAGCTACACAGCAATTCAGGAGTAAGAAGTCAAGAAAGATACACAGAAATAGAGAAAGGTAAAAAAAAAAAAAAAAAAAAAAAAAAAAAAAAATCCCAGAGGCAAAAGGTAGACAAGATAATTTAAGAAAAGCTGGTTAGAAATAAGTCAAGCTAAGGCTGGGCATTAATAATAAAGAGTTAAGACTCAATGTGATTAAAAAGAACAGAAAGACTCCATGTGATTTATTTGGGATCTGACTGATAGACCCTCAAAAAGCAAAAAGTAAAAGAGTAAAAAAATACCAACTACACACATGCTTTCTCATACATGGGTCCTAGTTTCTGATTTTTATATATGTATACTTCCAGAGGAGTGAATGTGAGTATAGGTTATGAACATAAAAGGGGCTCATGAGAAGGGAAATACTTTTAGAAAAGAGAGTAGGGAGGGTAATAGAACATGTGACATAAAGTAGAAAGGGAAATACTGGAGCCAGAGTTTATAAGTGGAGCGTGAGGGCGGGGAGATGGGAGAGATGAGTGGGTGTGGGAGGAGGAGAATAGGAAACCAGACTAATTATGAAAATGTCATAAGGGTCTATTCCATGGCAGGTGATGTTGACCTAGGCGGAGGGACAAACGTGCCGGGCAGACAGAGCTCAAGTGGGAAGTTTTATAGAAAGGGGAGGGAGTGGAAGGAAAGAGAAGAGAGGTAAAGAGGCACAGAGGCAGAGAAGACAGAAGAGGGAGACAGGAAGAGTCCCGTCTGCCCCAGGGGAACAGCGGGAAAGAGAGGACAGTGGACAGAGAGACGAGAGCGTAAGTGGGCAGGGGTCTTTCCTTTAAACGGGCCCTTTGCACCTGCCTGCAGACTATGAAATCATGGAACCCTGGGCTGACCAGCGTACTGCCTTTGTACATTCTGCTAGGTGACGGGGGGGGGGGGGGCAGGCCAGCATAATGCCTGAGTCTTTACAGAAGGGGCATTCACCCTGTAAGCAGGAGGCAAAAATCTAACTAGTCTCTCTGCAAAGGCTATACCCAAGTTATGCCCTCTGAAGCCTCAGTATCCTGAGATGGCAGTGGACACTGGCTTCAGTATTTATGTGAAGACACCAGTGGGGTGCCTAGCTCATTAACAATTCGAACAGAAACCAGGAGTTACCAATTAATCATTGGATTCTTCTCCACAATAAGAAAGGGGAAAGACTGGCTATATGGGAAAAGGGGAGGAGTGGCAGTGACCTCAAAGTAAAGGCCCCATGTCCCTGCAGTTCTACAGATGTCTCTAGCTGCAACTGTACATAGGAAATCTGCCGGAGACCCACTCATAACCTCCCGGCAACCAGAGATGAACGAGTTAATCAGCTGTGGCAAAAAGGGAGCGATGGAGAGTAACTTACTGAGGCAAGCATAGGGGTAGCTGTGGACAGGCAGTGGCCCGGACTTCCTGGATACGGATGCGCCTGGCGCCTCCGCTGAACCAGCAGCAGCCTCAGGGGAAGCTGCCCAGCTGCCTAGGGACAACTCCACTCCTGCGCAAGGATCCTCTTGCACTACTCCCAGCCTTCTTTCTGAGGTTCATCAACCAAGATGACAGCATTGTTGGCTATCAACTCCACAGGGCACTCACCAGACACACAAGGAGCAGCAGAATCACTCCTGCAGCACTGAATCTGTCTGACCCCGTCAGATCCCTGACTAGTCCAGGGATCAACTTCCTACCTGCATGGAGCTGGCATTAAGAGGCTTTTCTTTGGTAGAAATGGGACTGGGGCTTGTAAATGGAGTTTTTAGTTGGTCTAAGTAATAAAAACACAGAGTCAGATGTAGAGGAAAATGCTGAGAGATCAGAAAGAAGGAAGAAGTCACAGGCACAGCACACCACCTTAGCAACTCAGCAGACACCAGACCAAGTCCTTGTTTCTCCCTGCTTGTATCCTGTTTCTGCCCAGCTATCTCACTTCCTGTCTGTCTGTACAGAGCTCCAGACCTCTATGGTTAGCTATCAGACAGCTCCATTCTCTGACCTCCAGACAGGCTTTATTTGCACAAGCAAGATATCACCATACGGGCTGGCTGACAACACCAGAGAAACTTAGACTTGTTTGCTATATGACTTCCAGCCTCCTGAGTCCCTTGCTGTTCACTATTGTTTGGGTCTTAGGGAAAAACAGACAGGCTAGCACCCATGGCCACTGGCTATAGGCATGTTCCCTAATCGAATAAATGGAAGAGGACCCAGGAACCAAATGCAGCTACATCCAAAGGTTAAGGTAGATATGACTTTGGCTAGTATTGATGAGATAGTGAAATCAATATCACATCAATTTGTGAAGAAGCTGAAGAAAAGGAGACACATGTGAAAACATCCTCATATTTTTTTCTAGGCATTAAAACACACCTGTTTGGGCTGGAGAGCTAGATGGCTCAGAGGTGAAGAGCACTGGCTGCTCTTCCGAAGGACCTGAGTTCAGTTCCCAGCAACCACATGGTGGAGTATAACCACCTATGATCTGGTGCTCTCATCTGGACTGCAGACATGCATGCAGGCAGAACACTGTATGCATAATAATAAATAAATCTTTAAACACATACACACACACACACACACACACACACACACACACCTGTTTGTGCCTCATCTTCTGCCTATGGACCTTTGCCATGGGCATATTTGTGAGACAGTCACATCTCCTACCAAATCAGGACCCTAGCAGGGAAGCCAGTTCTAGGTTTTCTGACTCCCTGATTCTCCCACTAACAAAGCTTTTCCAACCACTGAAGCTATTTTTTCCTCATCCTCTCTGGTTCCATCCTCTTCCCTCTCTATACAAGGCAGTAGGACCCCTTTAAGCATCCCTCTTAAAGCGAGAGGTAGCCAGGCAATCATCTGCTCTGGCTGCTTCATCTATCACCCTGAACTGTGTTCCATAATAACATTACTCATACTCAGTCAATGATAAATGAAATCAGTCTCAAGGCTACCACAGTTTGAGTGAAAGCTCCCCATTCACGACCTCCAGGATAGATGAGGGAAATCCAGGTGAATTGTTTTTATGTTTATGTACACCCTGGGCAACATTAATGGATCTGTACACATCGGCTATGTGTCCTTTATGACCTTGCTGGGATGTGTGTTTATTTGTAGGGGCTGGGGGGGTTCAACCTTGGAAGAAAAGCTATGTAATATTTACGGATATGGTAGTCATTTAGGGGATAGACAGGGTGGAAGATGAAAAGGCTGAATCCACAGTGAGGAGGTTGAATCATCCAGAGAAGGGGGCCAAACCACAAAGCAAGACTGACCCTTGGAGAGCCCCAGATGGTACCCAGGAAGAAAAGAAGGCAACACTCAGGCACGTAGATGGGTGGCAAAGACCCATGTCTTTGGGTAAACAAGCAGACAGAGGAACCATTAACACATTCAAAAGTTAACAGAATGCTTGCATTCCATCTGGAGCCTCTGGACAGAAGGAGTTAAGAGATCAGGCATCCTTGGTGCCCAATAGACTTGAGTGTCACAGATCTATTTCTGCTTTCAGTCAAGGAATCAGACAGAGTCCATTTTAGTGACAACCAGCCTAAAATAAAAATAAGACTGTGTTAGTTAGGCTAGTGAGAAACAGAAGGGACCAAGAAGAGCTGATCAACAAGAAAGTAGGGAAGACGGGAGCCCTCCCAAGCACAGGAACTTTCTTTGACAAGCAGTAACATCTCAGAGGGGACTCCTGTATGCAAATAAACAGGTCTGTGCTAGACAATGACTAGAAGACAAGGAATCCAAGGAGTCAACAAGGACTCCAAGTTACATTAGAGATGGGTAGAGGTAGGCCATCATCTAGGGATTTCCAGGGATCTGCTCATGGATGGATTAAGGATGTGACTTTCATTTCATCCCCCCCCCCGCTCTCTCTTTATGCTTGGGATGAAGTCAATGACTTCATACAGGCTAGGCAAGTACTTTACACTTGAGCTACTGCATCCCAATCCAAATAGGTGACAATTTTAACAAGGCCATTTCCCACAAAAAATATATTAGAAATAGTCTTACCAGAGTTAGAAATACAGAGCATTTGCTTAATATGTACAAAGAACTAGGTCTAACTCCCAGTGCAAATGCATGCATGTGAGTACATACACACACACACAAAAGAGAGAGAGAGTCACTCCAAAGATGCCTGTCCACTGATGGCTTTGGTTGCAAGCTGCCTATCAAACTGAAGAAACAATGTAGGAGCTCAAGACCCAGG
This sequence comes from Phodopus roborovskii, assembly GCF_943737965.1. Taxonomy (NCBI): domain Eukaryota; kingdom Metazoa; phylum Chordata; class Mammalia; order Rodentia; family Cricetidae; genus Phodopus; species Phodopus roborovskii. The sequence continues at coordinate 7,633,309 of NW_026126646.1, read as the reverse complement.
AGCATGTAACATTTCTGCATTCTTCCAGCCTCTGTCCTTAACATCCTACTCTTGGATGCCCCATTCCTGACCTTCTGCTTGCTGATCTACACAACTGGAGCAAAAGAAACCACCTGAAAGTCCCACCTCATTCCAGCTTGCACACCTAAGTACTTTACCAAAGGGACACCATAGAAATCCCAAGTCATCCAATGAATGCCAGCAGTAACCTTCATTGTCACCACAGTCAATGTTTCAAACAATTTTCAGGAACCAACCACTCACCAGAGCTCATGTGCAGCTAGCTGTGTGCCCTTTCATAGCACACATGCATGTTCAGACTCAAAAACTTCCCTATAGCTTACAGAGACCCCACTTCCAGGAGGAAAAGAGATATAGCATCGGCAGGCTTCATGTCCTATGGGGACATTTATAAGATTATCTTCTCACAATGGGACCCTGATAATTGCATGAAAAAAAAAAAAAAAAGAAAGAAAGAAATTTTAAAAAGGAAAGGACATGACTGCTCCTACGTATGGTGGAGGAGAACGTTTTTTGTTTTTGTTTTTGTTTTTTTTATAGATATGTGCGAGAACATAGCCAGAGTCAGGGACATCTGGGAGAGTCCAGAGTGAACGTGGCCAGACTGAGCTGTGCCATATGAGGAGAAGGGGTAGGGGAGAGAGGAGAACCAGGTTTGGCAGCCAGGTTGGCTAGTTTGGCCAGAGGCCCAAAAAGAAGAGACAAATGGAACCAGATAACCAAAATGGTTGAATTATATAGGGAAGAGCAACTCAAGCCCCTAGGCTTGAGAAGTTTGGGGTAAGGGGTGAGGTATGCCAGCCAGGAGGGTCTGTAACTGGTAGAGACTGAAGGATGAAGGGATAAACTGGCAGCCAGCATCCACTTTCATATGTTAAGTAGACACCAGACATCGGTCCCAGCTGGAAACTTAACAGTAATGGTCCAGGGCCAACAGGAGTCTGCTGCTTTAATTATGAAGCAGCCTCCCCCAATCACAGTTAGTATGCTTCAGGAAAAATGCTCCTCCTGGTTCTGCAGTAAATCCTAACCCTCTATGTACATCACGGTCAGCCTGAGGTCCTGTAGATAGGGAACAGTGCTAAGCTGAGGCACTGCAGGTACTGTAGCTGACAGAGGAGTCCCTCTTACCCACTCCTTGGGTGAGACTTGTGTAAGATTTGCCTAACCAATAGACAACTAGACAACTGATGAGCTTCACCACACATTGCAGGAAACAGAGGGACTATCCATATAGAACAACCCAGGCACATTCAGAAGACAGAATGTACTCCTGATGTACATTGATACTAGAAATACCAGTTACAAGAACAAGGAGCCCAAGGAGTAATACAAATGTTGAGCCCTGACTCAAGAGTCTCCAGGTTATAGTTCCAAAAGAAAGAGCCAGAAGAGTTTGGAAGGTCTCACAAGGGGAAAGAAACAGAACTGAGAGCCCTACCACTGTCAGCAAGCCAAGATCAGAGATGGCAATACTGAAAGGCCCAGAGACAATGAGTCATTAGAATAAAAGAGTCTTGTTAAGGACTATGCAGCTTCCATAGACAATCTGTAAAACTTTAGCCCACAAAAAATGACAAACCAAGGCCTTAACACAGTGATGAGGGACAGAGTTCAACTTAGCTGAAATGCTCTTCTGGTATCCCAGCAAGGCTTCAAAGCAAAACACAACAGGACCAAATGGTTTCCAAGTGACTTCTTAATATCCAGAGCAAAGTGAAAATTTATTTCAAAAAAAAAAAATAGTACACACTAAACAAAATTCAGTTCCTAATTCCCAATCAAAATTCACCAGGCAGATGAGGCAAGAGCAAACACAATTTGAAAGAAGGAAAATCAGCCAATGGGAGGTGAACCAGAAACAATAAAAATGATAGGATTGTAGACACACAAGTAACAGTACTTGATGCCACTGCATTCAGATGGTTAGACACTTGATGAGAACTTGATGGGATGGGGCAAGTAGGAACATTCTGGAGCTGTGCTGTGAGAAAGTGGAAATCATGTGGCCCAGAGAGTAAGTGCTGGGCTGTTTACACACCCTGGCATATCTGGGACCTGTATATCTCACCAAAGAACAGTTTTGCCTCCTTTAGTAATCAGTCCTGGCTTTTCAGGGTTAGGATTGAAAGCCTTTCCAAAGCCACATAGCAAGAAAGTAGTGAACAAACAGCCCTGGACAGGTTACCTCCAGGTCTCTATGCCACATAGCATTGGCCACCAGATAATACCATCCTTACAAATGCAAGGCAGTGCTTGGGTGACTCCCAGCACCAAGAATAAAAGGCTGAGACAGAGAGGAGTTTAGGTCTAACAATCTTCTCTGGCAGGAAACAGAAGCTATCATCACCCTTCCTTCCCTCCATACCCACTTCTGGCTTTCCAAACTTGTTTGAGCCCATCCTTCCACAGTTTGAAAGTAGAAACAAAGATTTACCCCAGGCAGGCTGGGATCCTTCCCAGCCACATTTTTTTGTCATGCCCTAAGTCTAGAGCTCTCTGATCTGTAGCCTTTGAGTTCAACCACAGACCTCACCTACCTCAGCCACTGCATCTCAGATGCAAACAAAAAGCCTAGGAACAGAATTCCTGAAAGGTACCAGAGCCATAGAAGGCTCCTGTTGCCCTACTTGAACCTGGTATTAATGGGTGATTGAGGCCTCCAAAAAGCACAAATCCCAAGGTGGGCACTCTGCTCAGTGCTCCCAGACCAGGAGCTGGTCCAGGAAGATAGACAGACATTCCCTGTAAATATGGAAATTCAAGTACAGGTGCTTCTGAGCCACCACCAACCCTCCCCAGCACACCCCCCTCCGCAACGTGAAGCCACATAGCTGGACCACTTGGCAAGAGGGCAGGAGGTCTGTGAGTTTCTGTAATGAGAACATGGTGACAAGAAACTCTGTCTTTTACTGAGCAGGTGTTCGCCTGGGCTTTGGGCTTACAAATGGGGGGGGGGGTTTCTCTTAGTAAGGGTTGAAGGATCAAGGAACAAGAAGCAAAGCCCCACCCCATAGTCTTTTTGGTTACACAGCCACTAACTCTTTTTGGTTACAGTGACAAAGGGCATCATCCAGAGATTCCAGAACTAGCAGTTGCTCAAAGCAGATTCTGAGTAGGACCTCTCCCAACCCCCGTCAGACCATGGCAGCATGAGCTATGGCAGCCCAAGCGATAAGAAACTAATAATTTATGTTTCCAGCTCCCACTGCTGGCGCCAAGAGATGGCTGAGCCACCGCCTCCCCCACGTTGGAGCAGCCTCAATCCTTTATTGCACGAATTATTAACAACCAGAAAATGAATGACTGTAATCAGATCAGGGCTGCCAGCACTCTTTATTTCATTTATTTGTATAAATCCTGACGTCGGGATCTGCCCTAAGCTCAAAGACCCAGCCTTCTAATGACTAGGCACCCATGACAGGGCCTTCTCTCTACAACCTTCCCCTATTGGTGGAGGACATAAAAAGGCTAAGGAGCTAACCTGAATCCACAGCAACCTTGTTTGAAAATGAACCCTGAGACCTGAACCATGTTTAACCTTACCTCTAAGCTAGAGCTACCTGTAATGGGAAAGTATGAGACAACAAGGATGGCCTCCTGTCCCAGAGTGATAGATGCCCTCAGCACCACTGCCGTCTTCATCTTCAACATGAATGGTTATCATCCTAAGCAGGGATGGTCTAGGCCAGCTGTCTTCCTGTTTATCCTTATACCTCTCCAACAGAATCTCACTTGTCCTTCCCACTGTCTTCCTGCTGAGCAATAGCTCTCTTGGAGCAGGAGTCAGGATGAGAGGGCTTCTGTGTAGCATTACAGAGAGAACCTTCAATGGTCCTCTTACAAATCGACCTTCAGTCTCTTTGATCTCTTGTTATACTATGGTGTGTAAATTTAGATTTGGAGATCTTATGTTCCATCATAAACTGGGCTAGCAGGCTTCCGATCAACAGGATTAAGCTGTCTCCTTTGAGGTGGGTGTTTTATTCATCTTAACCTCACTGCTGCTTAGATGGGGAGTGGAATCTCTGCTCTAGAGTCCTCCTACATTGTAAGGGGCTAAATGCTGTTCAGACTAAAAAGGGCATAGGTAACTCCAGGCAGGGATACTGGACTCAGGGTTATGGCTACACCTAACCCTCAGCATGAGAGAAAACTTGCTCCCAAAGAAAGCAGCCATGCCAGGCCCCAGGCTGAGAACCCAAGGGAAGCCCATGGACAATAGTCTTAATTTAAAACCCATGTACATGTAGACATCTGAGTATGTGCTGTGAATATGTATGCCTTTTTGCCCATAGTAAACTGGTAGAAAACAGACCACAGACTTCTGTGAACATTTTGTGCAGGGCCTCCACACACTCATTTCTGGTACTACAACAAAAGTTGCAGTGCATGACTCCAGAGATACACAGCACAGATTTTTTCCCCCCATTATTATCCAATAGTATCAAGGATAGCCTATTGTGACCCCTATTGTGACAGCTCAGGAAAAGAGATGAACCCTGGTGACTTGGTTCTGACACCCAGGTATTCCTCACAGAATACCAAGACCTCAGTATACTCCAAAAGCACCCACCATGGAATTGGGCCTATTGACAATGGGAGCCCACTAGTAGCCCTACATGCTCCCATCATCATGTCAAATATTATATGTAAGGCACTGTACTCTGTATCATACCATGTAAAATGCCCTGACTCCATTATTATTCTGTAACATGCTTTTCCCACACATTGTTGTTCTATATAATATGACTGAATTTTGCCCATGGCATATGTCACGCTGGGGCAAGGACATGTGCCACACAGGGTGACCTTGTTTGTTCTGGAATCTGCCCCTGGGATATTGCACCTTGATCATTATATCAGGCTCTCTTGAGCTGGTACTGCCTTCCTGCAGATGGCCATCGGTTTCTTCCTGCTCAGTGGACAACCAATGCTGTTACCAGGCAACTCTAGCTGGTTTTATCTATCTTAAGGTTCCATTGGCTTTCCCTTGCCCCAAGTTCTGCTCTGAAGAGACCCAAAAAGCAAAATTGCTGCACAAACTTACTGCTCACAGAAAGCCTATAGTAGATGAAACTTTGTCAGCATCAAGAGACCTAGAACTTGGGATGCAGAATCTTAGGCCAACCTGATTTGCCCCTAGCCATATTCTTGCATGCCTATGTACCACCTTGTCAATGCCCTCAGATAAGAGCACCACACATATCCCATACATGCCTGGACTTTTTAGGTAGTATCTGCCAATGGCAATAATGTCACCCCCGACTATACCAGAATTCTCTCCAAGGTATGTCTTTTTGATGAAGAAGGTACCTGTAACCAAACTCTTAATATTCTGAAGACAAGAAGGTGTGTGAAATACCACCAGGACAAGTAGCAGAAGGGAACAGGTAGGCAGTGGGGCTACCACAACACTGGGAAAGCTGCCATAAGGCAGGGACTAACCCATCCCTACAGTGGCCAGATAACTCTGCCCTGCTCAAGGGGAGGGGCTGAGCATGCAGGCCAAATGGTGACAGAAGATCCCTGCCAAAGATGACAGATCAAAGTCTAGGAGTTGTGTTGGGCTCACTGCATATGTAAGCATACATCAACATGATCAGTGAATGTCAATGTGTAGTTTGGGACTGCATGCCCCTAGAGGCACCTGTTAGAGTGCTTCTAGCAAGGCAATGCTGCCCACACAGCCAAAGGAGTGGTACCAGTCTGAACTCAGGCTCATCTTCATTTCTTCAGTGAAAAGGGTTAAAGTCAGTAGACATCCTAGTCTCAGAAATATCTCCCCTTCTCCTGAGAGACATAATAGGGCTTACAGCCAGGTCATAGCAAGCCCCAAGCCAGGCACATCCCAGCAGGGCAATTCCTCTGTTTCTTACCAGGACGGGAAGTAGACACATTTCTGGAGAGTCTGATCCTCTACAAAAATGTCTGCAGAAGCCCTAGGTAATTTACCACTAACCTCTGACATCAAAAGTTAACTCTACCTAGGAAGTTCAACAGCACTGCCAACTTGGACCAAATACACTGTCCTGGCAGAAGAACATGTGGAATGAATCTATCTGGTACTAGTGACTGAAGGTCTGGTATTGTATGTACAGGTTTTAGTATACCTCTGATTTGTCTCTGCTGTTGTAGTGAAACTGCCTGCTTTGTGTGGACATTGGAGCGTGTGCCTATGCATTGTGCACCATCCTGCACATTCAAGTTCAGGAACTTTAGAAGCTAATGTAGATGCAAGTTGGGACCCACCTATGTTTACCTTTTGCTTTGAATATGTATACATTTGCTGGTGGTTAAACAGGAGTGCTTCATCACAGCTCTGTGTCCACTGAGGATTGAGCCTACATGTTTACAGATGTAGGCTCTGAAATTTTCTGTCTCTATAATTGGGAGGGAAGAGACCTGCATGGCATGCAGCCCATTACCATAAGCAGGCAGACAGCCTGAGGGATGGACTAAGACTTCTTCCTTCACAGTACCTCCTCTGATCACATTTGTGGTCTCACACATTTCTCTTCTTATAGCTGAGTATACCACATCTGGGCTAAGTAAACAGATAATTGATGGGACATATGAATGAAGGGGCTCTAAGAGGGAAGCAACCTTAAGTTGACAGGCAAGCCTGCTTGGGACAGAGGGGTCTGTGACCAGACCAAGCCTATCCTATATATCTCAGGTCACAGCCACTAGGGTTATTTATGACTCTCCTCCCCCTCCTGCAGTGGCACTCCAGCCTCAGCCTGAAGCAGAGGGCCCCCAAACAGGGGGCCCAGGAGCAGCGACCAGGCCATTCCAAAGCCAGAGGGTGGGGCCTCCTGAGTGGAGGAGGGGCTGTAGTGTAGGTATAGGCAGCCTGGATTATTCTAGTGCAAAAATTATTTCCCTCTAGCCTCTGTTCCATTCTAAGGAGTACAGAGGATACTAGTACTCCAGGGGTGACAATACTGGCATGAGGTTAGGTTGGGTATTTTGAGTAGTCCACTACTTATCCTGATCGGTGGCCCTTGACCTCTTCTGAATGGTTTGTGTGTATAAGCATGATGAGAGATGGTAATCAGGGCTAGAAGAGAAGCAGGGGTGAACACACACACACACACACACACACACACACACACGTAGTGGCCTTCTCAGATCTAAGCCAGTGGTTTCCAATTCCACAGAAGGTCATGAAGCCAAAACTTCTGCACACAGGAGCACATTAACAAGAGAAACTCTAGTTGAGGGGATGTCTTTGGAAGCAAGATTGGAGGTTATGTTCAGGCAGTGAACACATGAAGTCCAAGCCTCGGCCTTAATCAGAAGCCATGATGGTCTCTCCATGTGTGCCACAACTACTCATTAGCATGATGGCCTCACCAAGGCAAAGAATCACAGGCAGCACCTATATGCATTAGACATGGATGCATCATACCTTAGACAAGACATAGGCCATAGAGAGAAGAGGAAGGCTTATTGTTTGCCAGGGACATACTAGTGTCCAGGATCCAGCCAAAGTTGGTAAAGAAAGAAATGGTCATTCACTTCCATCCATCCCCTGAGGCACCAACAGACCATTATATGAAGAATAGTCTTAGAAAGAGTGCAAGAGGTAGCACATGCCTTTAATCCCAGCACTTGGGAGGCAGAGTCAGGCAGAGCTCTGTGAGTTTGAGGCTAGCATGGTCTACATAGCATGTTCCAGGACGCCCAGGGCTACACACAGAGAAACCCTATCTTTAAAAAAACAAAAGAAAAAGAAAGATAGATATATACTGCAAGGGCTGTCCAGGCTCCTAGCACATCCCCCATGTGAGCAGTGCACGTGGCAATCTCACATGGATGGTGGATGGAGTAGGCCCCTGATTGGTGGGGAAAGAACTGCCCCGGTTACAAGCTACATACCAGCTGGCGCTGGGTCACAAGCAGAGGTGGCAGGAGGCAGTTTCCTCACTTCCAGGTCCTACCTTGAAGGTTAATTGTAAAGAAATCTTGTGACCCAGCTCAGCCCCCAGGACAAAGTCAGAGGATGCCAGGTGCATTTCAGAAGACAGTGGGGGAAATGGGCCACTTTTTAGTGTGCCCAACATGACACACCAACAGACATGCCCTCTCACAAGCTAATGCCAGAGTCATATGATATTTTAGTTTCTCTTCATTTTTATCTTGGTTCCATACAAACATGATCAGTCACCCAGCTAATCAATCTGCTTCTTCCAAAGTATCAAGGTGAACATAGATGTGGCAGGTCCCTCTTTCCCAGATTTGCGGCTCTTGGAAATGAAAATGTGTTGGTGTGCAGATTAACTGAGCCCACTGCCACCATCCCCCATACTCCCACCCTGATTCTATTAATGTCTTCTTGTCCCTTTCTGTGGCTCTGTTTGCCCTGGAGGTAGGCATCATAGTTTAAACATCTGTGTGTCGTTCAAAGGCTACTTAACCTGTCTCAGGTTCTCATCAGCAAAATGAGAACATGCAATATGGGATCCAGTGTACTAACTCGGTGAGAAATGGGTAGTGTAGTGAGAGAAAACTAGCAGAGAACTGCTGTTCTTACTTATGAACAGAACTCAAACACTCCACAATGCACAACCCAGCCCCTGCAGATACATAGAGGCAGTCTGAGTGGAAAAGGAGAAGGCACATACTCAAGGGGAAATGGGACCATACCAGCCCCATTTCAGCTGAAGCCCACTCACCTATCTGCAGGTTACCCTACTTTCCCTTAGGCCACAGTTAGGGTCTTGCGCCCAGCACCCACAACCCAGGGTCTCCTTTCATCTTCCCCACTGGGGAGAAGCCAGGGGCTGCAGCCCTGTCCGGCGACCTCCATGTCATCAGAGTCAGTCGGCCTTCACGCACCCCCAGCCGGAGCCCGCGCCCGCCCGCCGCGCCAGGGCGGTTTAAATGGGCCAAGTTGTGGCGGCGTCGGCGGCGGCGGTGGCGGTGGCGGCGGCGGCGGCGGCGGCGGTGGCGGCGGCGAGTCTTCCAAGTCCTCCAGTGAACGCGGGTGTTGGCGGGGCAGCTGGGGGGAGGGGGCGGGGAAAGGCGGGGCTGAAGCTAACAACCCCTGGATGGACTACTAGCAGGACTGGCGATTCTGCAACTTCTCACTGCCTGGTTCAGCCAAGCTCTGGCTAGTCAAGGACTGGCCCTGGGCGCGAATGCAGTTGGACTTCCGACGCTCTGCAGAGACCTAGGACCCAGAAGTTCTGGCCCAAGATCTTAGGCAGTAGGAGCACAATGCCTCAGGCGATTGAGGACCAGACAACTATCCAGCAACTAACTATCCAGGGAAGCCCGGCGGCCAGCAAGGCGGCTGCATCAGCTTCGAGCTCTGAGGCACAGTAGCCCGCCTAGTGAGTGCGTATTCGGGCTCTATCCCGGCCCAAGACCCAACTCCAACCAAAATAAATTGAGCAGGCAACAGAAAGCCTCCGAGTGCCATGCCAGCAGTGAAAAAGGAGCTCCCGGGCCGCGAGGACCTGGCTCTGGCTCTAGCTACCTTCCACCCGACCCTGGCCGCACTGCCGCTGCCACCATTGCCCGCCTACTTGGCGCCACTGCCCGCTGCAGCAGCCCTGCCCCCGGCCGCCTCGCTGACCGCCTCAGCTCCGGGCTACGAAGCACTGCTGACTCCTTCACTCCGCCCCTCGCGCGCTTACCTTAACCTGCACGAGACCGCGCCTCATCTCTACTTGCCCCGAGACCCGCTGGCTTTGGAGCGCTTCTCAGCTACTGCAGCCGCGGCACCGGATTTCCAGCCGCTGCTAGACAACGGTGAGCCGTGTATCGAGGTGGAGTGCGGCGCCAACCGTGCATTGCTCTACGTACGTAAACTCTGCCAGGGCAGCAAGGGCCCGTCCATCCGCCACCGGGGCGAGTGGCTCACACCCAACGAGTTCCAGTTCGTCAGCGGCCGCGAGACAGCCAAGGACTGGAAGCGAAGCATCCGCCACAAAGGTGCGCCCGCGGTGGGGGCTCGAGCGGCCGCTGTCCCTCTTCTTCGGTTCCCGGGGTTCCTCATTCTGCCACCTGGGACACCTAGCGCGCTAACCCAGAGGGGGCGCTGCCGCTCCAGGGCTAGTGCTAGGGATACCCTTCAACCCCATCCCAGCCCCGCCTGTCCACCTACCCATGCACGGGGCGACTTAGTGGACACAGCGGAGGTTTCTCAGCCTCCCTGATCCCTTCAGCCAAGGCCAAAGCTCGCTGGGGTTCTAGATCTGCGAGGCCTGAAGGCAGGGGAAGTTTACGGGAGCTCCTGAGAGGCTAATGAGAGGGACGCCTCTTCTTAGAGTGCGCGCTAGTGGAGGCTGTGTGCAGGTCGGAGCAGTGGAACACAGTGGGAGTTACAAAGTTAGCAACCTGAACGCGGTCGATTTAGGGGGTCATGCCCACCGTGAGGCCTACCTCTTCTTATTGGGAAGGGAATGCAGAAGAAAGCCAGATCCCCTTTGCACCTCTCAGTTCATCAGGGGTCTCAACCTACCTAGCCTCTGCTATGAGTTCCTTTGGTTTGGAGAGGGTGGATAGCTAGATGAGGACTGGGGCGGGGTAGGGGGGAGTGCAATCCCCCCTCGTTATTTAAGTTTCAGAGCCCCCACATTTCCCAAGCAGCTGTCGCAAGGGTGGGACAGAATTCCAGAAGAGAAGTTGGACACGGTGGATTTGAGAGATCATTGTGAATTTCGTGCATGATTTCATGAATTTTTGTGGAGAGGAGGGAGATTTGGCCTTGCAGTAATGTCCCTGAAAAGCATGCTAATGCTATTTACACCTGGCTTCTCCCTCACATGTTCTGCTTGGTCTCCTGGCAGGGAAAAGCCTGAAGACGCTTATGTCCAAGGGGATCCTGCAAGTGCACCCCCCGATCTGCGATTGTCCAGGCTGTAGAATATCCTCGCCCGTGGTGAGATATGAGATAAGCTGGAGCTTGTTGGGCAGAAGGGCTGGGTTTCTGCTTCAAAACTGGTGACTATGTTGTCTGGGAATGAAAATCTTTTTTTGTTTGTTTGTTTGTTTGTTTGTTGGATTGGTTGGTTTTTGTTGTTGTTGTTGTTGTTGTTTGTTTTGTTTTGTTTTTTCGAGACAGGGTTTCTTTGTGTAGTTTTGGAAGCTGTCCTGGAACTGTCTCTGTTGACCAAGCTGGCCTGGAACTCACAGAGATCCGCCTGCCTCTGCCTCCCGAGTGTTGGGATTAAAGGCATGCGCCTGGGAATGAAACTCTTAACCTCAACCCTACTTATGTGTTAGAGGGACCTGAAGAAAGTAAATAGGCCAGTGGGTTACTTGTCACTCTCCCAGACTGTACCTGGGAAAAAGAAGGAATCCTGGGTGCAGAAGCCATTTCCAGTTTGGATACAGGGTGAGCTGTTGTTGAGAATTATTTTTGTTTTATATGTGTTTGTTTCATGCATGCCTGGTGCCTATGAAGTTAGAGAGGGAGTCAGAGGCTCTGGAACTAGAATTAAGAATGGTATTAAGCTCCCATGTGGATAGTTAGAACCAAACCCAGGCCCTCTGCAAGAGCAGCAAGTGTTGTTGTCATTGCCATTTATTTTTTGTTTGTTTGGCTTTTGTCGTTGTTGTTTTTTGTTTTTGAGACAGGCTTTCTTTTTGTAGCTTTGGCTGGTCTTGAACTCACAGAGATCCACCTGCCTCTGCCTCCCAGAGTGTGGCACTACGGCCCTGCTCGGTTTTGTTTTTTGAGACAGGCTTCCTCTGCGTAACTGCCTTGGCTGTGTCCTAGAACTCACTCTGTAGATCAGGCTGGCCATGATCTTACAGCAAGTGTTCTTAAACACTGAGTTACCTCTTTCCAGTTCTTCCACTCTTGGAACTATTTCTATTCAAATCATGGAAATGGTTCACAGCCTTGTCCCTGGATCATGTCAGTCAGCTTGGGCTTTAGGACTCTTCTTGGCCCAGATCTGGAGGTCACTAAATCATCTGGCATGCCTGTGAGTGATGCTGATGGTAGGATTAGGCTCATTCTGAGGCATGACCACACTGACTTGCTTTGGCTGTGATCTGGGATAGTCCCAGGCTTGAAGGTGAGCAACCTGTGCCTCTGGGGTGACTAGTTGGAATCCTGCCCAGCATGTGCCTAAATGTCTGAGTGCCCTGATGGTATAGCTTGGACAGGGCAGGCTGTATCTAGTGAGCTGAAGTTGAGGTGTGGTTAGAGAATCCCACCAAAGACAGACAATGTACATGAAGAACAAGAAAGATTAGAGATCATGCATGTATGCAAGAAGCATTTGAGGGATTCATTTTTTGAAAAAGAGATTACCTCAGGAGAGGACCTGAGTTAGAGCCCCTGGGGGAGGGCAATAAAGGTCTTGATGTTGAATTAGAGCTGTACCTGGCTTCACCCAGTATCCCCTCTGTAGGGGCAGAGTGAGGCAGAAATGCCATGATTGGACCCAATTGACCACCTTAGGTTTGTTTCATTTGGGATAGTGGTGGGATATCCATATGGGTTCTTTATGGGCTCTGAAGGGCATGGTGGGAAACCACTAACTCATTTATATGGGCCCACAAGATCTAATCAGGCCATCAGCCTCAGACTAGCACACATACTAGGTTCACAAAACATGTAGGTGAATACAGACAGCAGTTGCTGCTGGAGCCAGAGGCCAACATCTGTCCACTGTGCATCCAGCAGGTAGCTGGTGTGAGATGGGTCCTCACTAGACTTACAGGGTTCTATTTTTTATTTGGATGGGAAGAGTCTTGTTGCTTACAAACCAGTGTCTCTTGGGCACCCCCCACAAGACTGGGGGACAAGTAGCCATGTTCCCCCCTCACTTCAAGTGTGAAATCTGCCCCTCAGAGAGGGATGGGCCTGCTGTTTTTCTGGGCCTCCCAATCCCTACCATGAGTGGGAGACATCTCAGATCTGAGGCCAACTTTCCTAAGCCTGGTTCCTTCTTAGAAAGACCTCCCCAACTTTCCCACATTTCAGCTGCCTCTTGTACCCCACAATCAGGACCACAAGTATGTATCAGTATCACAGATATTCCAATAGTTGAATACATAAATCAGAGGAACTGAACAATGGCACTCCTCCCACTGTATGAAGGAGGCTAGCTCTTGGTTAGGTTTTCAGATATGTTTTCAATTTTTCAGATATGTTAAGCAGTAGGACTGGCTGACATTCCCAGTACATTAAGGAAGCTATATCCTTGGTCCTTGAGTATGATCAGGATAGTCCATCTGGATCCTTGGTACCATTTTTTATGGGTCATCCCCCAGGTACTACCCAAGATCCAACCCCTGGTAAGCTCAAAGTGTGAAGTAGGTCCCTGTGCCCAGCTGTGTGTGCCATGAGGTTGAGGCTGACAACAGCCAACTGGCTCTGGCTCCTTTCCAAGTGACAGTCTCACGGACCTTGTGTCCCGTTCTTTCTTCTATTGTATGAAAGGGGAAAAAAAGGTATTTCTCTTATCGAGAGACAAGCAAGAGCTCACAGAAATGATTCCCCCAAGTCTGTGGGATGACAGAGGCCTGGGACTCAAGCCTAGTAAGTGCAGTGTCTATAGGATAAATCCCAGGCATAATGAATGGCTTCCACTCTGCAGCCTTACCTTCACTCTACTGTTCCTAGAACAGTGAAGCACAAAAGTCAAGTAGATCTTAAAGGGGCCATAGAAATGACCCTATTGTCCTGAGGCCAGGACTCAGGCCATAGTGATTTACACCCCCACAGACTTGGTACTACAGGGTCCATATCACCTACTCTGGGAAGTAATCAAATGGAGGTCCCTAAAGACTCCTGAGGGCAGATGTAGCAGAGACTGTGGCTCCCAGTGTCCAGAATGGAACACTATTCAAATAGCAGAGCACTTGCCTAGCATCCCATTATCTCGGGAATGGGGGGTGGGGTAGAGAGAGAGAAATAAAAGAAAAATGACAGTTCATTGATGTTTCTGTTTGACAACAGATAGACAGAATGTGACTAGAACCCTGCCCCAGGTACTGTATGGATCCCAGCAGATTCCATACCCATGAAAAGCCACAGGGTTGAGAGGCATTCTCTGGGATGTGGAAGGTGGGATTTACAATCACTGAGGCTGAGCCTACAGAGAAGAATTGGACTGGAGCCTGTGGATCCCACAGTCATCCTTGTGTGCTGATCTACAGCAATGGAGCTTCTTACCTTGGCCCATGCCCTGGAGGCTGAAGGCCTAGCCTAACTTAACCCTCCTCTTCCCACCTTCTCAGAACCGGGGACGGCTGGCCGACAAGAGAACAGTCACTTTGCCCCCTACACACGCCCTAAAGAAAGAAAGAACGGCCAGTTTCTCAGCCAGTGATGGTGACAGTGATGGAAGTAGCCCAGTCTGTAGGCAGCAGCCAGGCCTGAAGCAGGAGAATGATTCACTTGTCCATATCATGAAGAGAAGGTACTTGTTCCATGGCCAGGCCAGGATGCTACTGTGGGGTGGGGGTATCAAAGTCAAGGGTCTGCAAACACTGTGAGGGTCAGGCACAGACAGGAACCTTTCTTGACATCTTATTCAGGCACTTTACTTTCTATGCAGGGGTCACTGTTAGGGAATGGGCTGGTGGCAGTGGGGCCCAGAAGCCTGTACCAACCTGGGCTGATGCTCCAAGTTTCCCTTCAGGTGACTGCTGTAAGGTTTCTCCTTGGTGTGATCTTACACTGGTTGAAACAACTCCAGCAACTAGGAATTTGATTTCAGTAGAATAAGCGCCATGTAGAGGAAGCCTCAGTATTTTCCCTTCCCAACTATGCAGCCAGGCTACTTTAGGTGCCCAAAATGAAGTAAGGTCAGGACTGTTGTCCTCATTCATTTCTGGTAAATCCAGAAGCTGATTCTGGCCTGGCCAGTGGGAGCTGAAGCACATTTAACTTGGCATGGAACACTACCTCTTAGCCACTACCCTAACTACTGGTCCAGGAGGATGCTAGAATCAGATTCATGTATGCCCTTCTGTCCAGGTGTATATCTGGAGTCCTGCTGACCCTATGTTTTCCCCTTTTCAGAGTCCACACCCACTGGGATGTGAATATCTCTTTCAGAGAAACATCCTGCAGGTAAGAATCCAAGCTTGTGAGGCTTCTACACACACATCACAGGTAGCAGGGAGTTTTATTGCTAAGCTTCCCATTGACCTGCTTATAAGTTCTATGCTCCCTGCCTTTTCTCCATCCTTTGCCTATGTACCCATCTTATTCATTACTCTTTCGATATGAACCAATGTAAGCTGAGTATCACCAGGTTTTCTATGTTTTTTTGCAGAACCTGGGGGATGGGTGGCAGGATTCCACCTTAGCCAAGCACATCCCACGTGCCAAAGTAGCATAGGGAGAGGCTCTGAGCAAAGCACCTCTACAGTCTGAGTATATATTGTCACTGATAGGACTGTACATTTGTGTCCATCTGCTCAAAGAAGAGGCTATAATATTCACTGCTTATCCTCCCAGAAATGAACCAAGATGGTGATATACAAGTGATGTCTTGAAGGATGTATAAGAATTCACTGGGGCAAAGGAGGTCTGCAAAGTTGTATTAGAATGAAGGAAGAAAATGTGAGAGGCAGTTTTGGCTAGGTGTAGGATAAGATCTGGGCCTTGAATACTGGACATGTTGGGTTTTATCTTCAAGAAAGAAGGCACAGAAAGCTTTCACCAAGGAAGTGTAGTTTGAAAGGATCCTTTGGGAGAAACCTTGCATATTAGACAGAGTTTTCTCTTCTTTTTCTTTTTGGTTTTTTGAGCCAGGGTTTCTCTGTATTGTTTTGGAGCCTATCCTGGAACTCGCTGTGTGGATCATGCTGGCCAAAACTCACAGAGATCCACCTGTGTCTGCCTCCTAAGTACTGGGATTGGTGTGCATCACCAACACCCAGTTAGGCCAGGGTTTTCTTAGGAACACATGGATTCATGATACAGAAGCATGGGTGGGGGCTGCAAATGCAGGATGTAGCAAGGAAATGAAGTCACCAGAAAACAAGGCTGGAGTGTTATGAAGACCCAGTCTCCCAGTTCCCGAGGGGTAAAAAATAGTCAGTATGAGAGCATGCCTAGCTGTGGCTTCTGGATAGTGGGGTCCAGTCTTACCCCAGGGCCTAAGGGGAATACATCAGGAAAAGTCCAACAGTGGGTTGTGGCCTGATCATTTTTATAAACCATCATGTACACTGATGATATTTTATGAGCCTTTTACTTTACATGCTGCAGGATAAATTTATCAGCAAGACAAGTAGGGAAGCTGGTGGCTATGCCTCTCCTCTAGGAGCAGTTCTTATTTCCTGTGGCTCTCCTCGAATTCACAAGGCTTTAGTGATGAAGTGCCCATACAAGTTTTGTCACTGTGTCAACAACTTCAGCCTGGTACACCTCGAGAAGCCCCTTGGTCTACTGAAAAGGGGAAGAAGACAGCAGGCCAGGAGTAGTGACAGCCTTCCACTTACCTACCAATGAATCCAGTGTTTAGAAAGGATGGGCTGTGGGTGGCCAAGACCAGCTGCCTTCTGCCTGTGTTACTCCCACCAGGTTCTTTTTTTTTTTTTTTCTTCCACCTTGTTGTCCTGCCTATTCATTCTTCTGTCTCTAGTTTCCTGTCTTTGAATCCATCACTGTCTGTGTGACACTCTCCACTTGTCTGTTCACTTGTTTCCACTGATTCATCTGTCCTTCTATCTCTGGTCCTCTGAAAAACCCTGCAGTGAACCACCTGCCTGTTTGGATTAAGCAAGACTCTTAACTCCCTGTTATGCCTGTCAAGCATTGGGCAGCATAGTCTCTGGCCCCTCAGGTTCCCTAAACTGACAGGGAGGGGAACAAGTCTGGATTTCATGGTCACACCAAAGGCATAATGTGGGGACTCCAGGAAGGTGTGCTAGGCCAATCTTTCTTTTTTTTTCTTTTTCTCAATCTTTCTGGCCTCCCCCATGATCCTCCCCCTGCAGCATTCTGATTCTTCCATGACCATCCGTCTCTTCATCCACACCCCAACCTCCTGAGATACTCCAGGGCTTTGTCTATAACATGTAATAGGATGCAGTGGGAAGCAGAGGGTGAGTTGTGGCTTCAAGAACTCCATGCCATGATGCTAAGGGAATAATTAATGCATTTCAGCTATGTATGTGTGAATTTTTTTCAGAGCTGTATAAAATCAGCATAATTTGTTCAGTGAATGACCAAAACTATAGGAAAAAGTTTTCATAACTGGGTCACTACCAAGGCAAGATGGGAGGTGGATGCTAAATTCAAGTCCTGTTCTGACCAGATATTGCTACATGGAATCATGCTATCCAGTGCCTAGTAAATGATGTTGTCACCGGGCTTTTCCAGATACAGGTCCAGGCAGACGACCTCACTTTCCTTCTGTGGGCCAGGCTGTATTCACAGAGAACAGACTTTCTGCCTACTCCCTGGAGTTTCTAGAAACTGGTTAGCCTCCTAGCAAGAAGGAAATTACCATGAGAGCCACTCTATAGCTGTTCTAGCCTGTGCCTAGTCAGCCCACAACCCCCTTCTCATGCTGAGATAGCAATTTCTCCTGACACTCCACACTGATGAGGATGCAAGGGATGAGCCTCATGCCAATTAATCCTATAATGTACTTATACCCCCACCTGCCCTCTGGGGCTGTAGTGCTGGGATGGGAAGAACACATCTGGGCCTCTAGGCTGAGGCCCTCGGGGGTGTCTGCTGATGAAACTGATCTGCTTAGGTGCCAGCCCTGGATTAGCCCAGCTCCAGTCACCCTGGTCAGGGGCTGGGAGCTATTTAATGAGGTTCAGAGTTGATTCCCAGGTCATTTTGTACAGGCTCTGCCAGAATCTGAGGCTTCTCTGTCACAGGTGGGCCACAGAGGGCATGTGCTGAGTGCTGGGCACCACTGCTCCTGCCCTGGCTTTGGCTTCCTGCTTCTTCCTTCTCTACTGGTGTGGGGGTGCTTACAGAACTCCAGGGTAAGGTATTCCCACTTACACATCCTCTCCTCTATGGGGCTTTGTGGATGAGGATTCAGCTGACTCAGCAGGAAGGAGGAACAGAAAACAGAATTAAACGCTGTTAAACCAAGCCAAAAGGACCCACCCATGATTGGTGTGTCACCTGTGCACTCTGCTAATGAGCATGAGTCTTGTCAGCTATAGAGCTCTGTCAGAACTTCAGTCTCCTTATTTAAAAGAATTAAGAACTAGGGAGTACATGCCATGTTCTTGCTGCCAAAGCTGGGAGTATGTATGACAGCTTACCCTCTCTTCAGGCTGCCCTCCAAGGCAGGTCAGGGCACACTTTTCTCTGCAAAGGATAGCTGTTGGGTCTAAATGCCAGGTCCTGGGTTCCCTTTGATCTGTTTAGAGAGCATACACATGTGTTCTGTCAGTGGTTTCACACAGAGGTGTGCAGCTGGCTTTTTGTACTTGGTGTGTGCTGTCCACAAACCATGCATCCTCATACTGACAATGTGCCAGACTTCCGACCCATGAGGCAGCTCATGGCTTGGTCTGTCTTGCTTTGCTGCAGGCAGGACAACGGCCTCCCCACCCTTATATCCAGTGTACATCGAAGCCACCACCTCGTTATGCCTGAGCATCCAAGTCACTGTGACTTCCAGAGAGGCAACGTGGACATTGGCCTTGGATCTGCAGGTGAGGAATCCAAGAGATCCCAAGGGTATAGTGGGGTTCTGGGGCCACAGCTATCCTGACTGAAGACTGTCCTCCCCAAGTCTCTAATCAGCAGCTCTGGGCTCTGAATACTTTGGCTGGCAGCCAGAGGCCAGAGGGGGGGGTGGGGGTGGGGTTGAGGCTGGCTTTCCCCTGGGGCTACATGTGATGGTAATTGTGTTAATCCCAGACAGCTGGGTAGACAGGGCTACAGCAAAGACTGCTCCATTATGGCTTTTGGTGGAATGGGTTTAGAGTGGTTGAGCCCCACCAACCCTTCCTCAAAGGGACAGATACCATGTAAGCTTCTCCAAAGCTCAGAACTGCCCACTGCAGAATGGCTTGTATAGCAGAAGCATGTTCACTCCTCCTACCTACAGAACATGTGCAGCCTGAGTTCTGCTTCCCTGGGGTCCTGAACAGGAGCAAGGTGAGCCAAGTATACTATGGTTCCCAGAACCACCAGGGAAGCTGACTGATGGATGTCACAGGAGTTCAGATAGGTGGCCTGGAGATCATACACTCTGTAGGAAAGCAGCCCATAAGGCTACAGTGAAAGCACACCTGCCTTTCAGGGTCATTGAGGAACCCTGACTCTCTCCTGGGCTCCTAGAAATGTTTCTGGTAGTGGCTGCAGTGCTTGGAAATGCTGGATGGGTGTAGTCCACATAATAGACATCTTTATCAACGCTCCATGCGCTTGAATGACTCTGTGGGCTAGTAGGGGGCTGCTTCTGGAACAGTTATGGACCTGATGGAGGCCCAGCTGGGTGGAAGCAGCTGAGCAAGCAGCTGATAAAATCTAATTGCCCCATTGATCGGGTAGAGCCAAGGGAGTCATAATGATTAAGATGTTCTGAGCTACAGACCCTTCCCTGTTCCAGCACATGGAGAGAGACCACACAAACACACACTTTCTCCCAGACAAGGCCTTCATAACGCTTGATGTGGTATCTATGTACTGAACATACACATGTCTCTGCGATGTTTAGTAATCTGTCTGACCACTCCTCCCTTTGTACTGCACGCAGGGGGTCATAGTGTGCACAACTATGGGAATGTTTCACATATGCATTCCCTTATGGTCTTGTCCCTACTTCCTAGGGGCTTTCTTTCAGTCCCTGTAAAGGGTTTACTACTCCACTATGCCACTGCTCCCTGGACCAGAGAGGACTATAGGGCTTGCAGCAGGTTATATGACTTTGTGCATCTTCCTATAGTTACACTGCCTACCTGCTGTTAGCAGCACCCTAATGTACTGGGAGTGAATATGGCTTCATTAAGACTGCCACAGGACTGGGTTTTATTTGAGGAGCCTCCCTCCTCTCCATGATCATCTCCACCAGGTTGTTACCTAAACTCCAGGAATAGAAACTCTCTGGACTTGCAGGTAGCTACTGTTAAAGTGGAGACAGGCTGCTATGAAAAGAGCTCTTGCCAGGCTGGAGAGATGCCTCAGAGGTTAAGAACACTGGCTGCTCTTCCAGAGGTCCTGAGTTCAATTCCCAGCAACCACATGGTGGCTCACAACCATCTATAATAAGATCTGGCACCCTCTAGAACACTGTATACATAATTAATTAATTAACTAGTTAATTAATTAATTAACAAAAAGAGCTCTTGCCTAACCCTTAAGGGGATGTGTAGGTTAGGATAAAAACTACAGTTAGAGTGCAGGCCACACAGACCTAAGGGACCTTCCTCCCTGCCTAGATCAGCTGCTGCCCCTCCTGCCCACTGGTCTCTGATACACTCTTGGTGGCCCCAAGTGCAGCCAGATCTACCCTTCATTCTGTCTGCTGGATCCATCTGTCTTGAGATATTATGAGTAAAACTCTTGTCCAAACAGTGGGTGCCATCCCTCTCTTTGGGGAAGAGGCTAAGATGGCCAGCTAGACCAATGGCAGTGAGGTAGTTGATATCAATAAGTTATTAGCACCATTCTGTCAGCCATAATGTGGAGATTGATTGGCATTTTTGCTGCCACATTTCCACAGTCTGATAAAAAAAAAAATGGCAGATTAAGGACATTTTTAAAAAATGGAATTCAGCTCTGGTGCTGGTGGTAGAGCTTTGGGGGAGAGTGAGCACACATGGAGATAGCACTTGCTGGGTAGCATAGAGATTTTGGATTGCCCAAGTAATTGTTCCTCCTTCACAGTCCCCTAGCTGGTGAGGATAAGGAGAGCAGAGACAGCAACATTTGGCCTGGAATCATGATGGCATGGACTGTTTAGCAAATACCCTAGCCTCAGGGCAGGAGCTTAGGAGGAAGCAGAGCTGCAGTGTTTAGAATGATCTGGAATTGGGTCAACTAAAGCCTGGAGTTTGGTATGTGGGGTATGATCTTTGAGTCCTACAGGGGATACTGGAAACCAAGGCTGGCCCTGGTCTGATGCAGACATAGCACATATAGGGATGAGTTATTCAGGAGTCCTCTCAAAAGCCTAAAGCCTGGATGAGCAGGTAGACAGAGGAAAGAGACCAAGGCTTACTTTCTGTGTCACAAATGCAGCAAAGAAGTTACTAGGGGAAGAACTTGAGCTTCTGGTGGCAGAGCTGAGAAGACCCAGAATGAAGTAGGCTGGGATATGAAACATTCTCCCACACCTACACAGTAGCCAACCCTATCCTAGGAGACAAAGGCAAGCCACCCAGTTCCCCCATGGTGGGCTAGGGAAACACATGAATTTACAGGAGACTGCCTGGTGAAACATTGGTGTGAACTTCTATTTACATGCCCAGAGCCAGCATCAGGATTGTTTTGTGTCCTTGCTATGCTCAACATCCACCTGTCATGGTGTCTGTCCTCTGGCCTTGAACACCATGTTGGGCAAGGTCTTAACTGCCAGGGAGAACATGGTGGTGGTTGGTGTTCCAAACTGAGCTAAGGCAGAGGTGGCTTTCCCTCCAAGTCATGAGGCACTGGGCACTCCATCCTCTACAGGTGACCTGCTGGGCAAGAGACTAAGCTGTTCCTCCTACATTACCAGTGACTGTTCTTCAGAGAAGAAGGTCAGAAGCAAGTCCCCCCAAGGTGAGAGCAGGGGAAGGGGAGGGAGCAATGAGTTCCTGCATCAGACCTTGGGTAGAAACCATAACAGAGGAGGCCTTGGCTTTCCCTTGGCATTATCTGAAGATGCACTCATCATGTTCTTCCAATAGAGGCTCTGCTGCTTCCAGAGCTGGAGTCTACAATGGCCCCTGAGGACCACTATCATCGGCTCATGTCAGCCCTGAGTGAGGCTGGCCCCTTTGAGGAAACTCAACGTCTCTACCACCTGGGTATCCCCAGCCATGGTATGTGCCACTACCACCCTTAGCACTCCCACCTCAAATGTGCCAACCCTCTGTTACCTTTCCATCCTGTGTACTAGGCTTACTGAAAGAAAAAGAACCTAGATGTTTGTAGGGCAAGACCAGTACTGGATACATAGGAGGGCCTCCAGATAGAGACATAGGCTAGCTGCCTCAGTAAGGGCATGTTCTCAGTTCTCTGCTGTTCATCCCTGAGGGTGAGAAGACAGCCCAGGTGAGGGAGGGACATAGGAGAGATGTGGGTTTTGTGGCCTATGCTAGGTTCTCCTCACTCCCACAGCAGTCAGTGCAATTCCATGAATCTGTGGTCATGTTGATATCCTGTCAGACCTTTACAAGATTTTGTTGTTGGGGGGGGGGGTAGACATCACAGGAAGGCAGCCCAGAAAGAGGAAGCTGTGCTACAGGTGGGATGTGGCCACGTGCCTCAGGTTTCCTGAGAGAAGCCAAGCCTCAGGCACTACTCATGCTACCTAGGAATAATAAGACACTGTGCAGCTGCAACACTGGAGAATCTTGTCTTTTCTGGCAGAAGTGGCTGGGGGCTCAGGGAAGGGAGTAGAATTTCCGATTCTTACAGAAGGCACTGTCCCCCAAGACAGCTCAGGCTCCAAGAACCTGAATAATTCACTAAATGTTAATAATTTAAAAATCCTTCTTTTTAATTGCTCTCCCATCTCTGCTGTGTACAGAAGAGGGTGTACGGGCAAGCTGGTTGTCAATCGCCATTGCACAGAGTATGGCTGGGGTTGGGGGGTGGGATTGCTAGGCTCTGGGGGCTTTAAGCCCTGGCCAGACCAACCTCCCCTTTTTAGGTAATTAATTTATAAACAGGCAACAGTGAAGCAGTAAAGAAGCAGAGCTTGAACTGGGAGAAATAAAGGAGCTAGAAGTGCCCCCCCCCAAATCCTGAGTACAATGGAGCACATACCAAACCATGCTGGACTGTGACCATGTGTTACAGCTGGTTAATAGTGTCTGTTATCATAGACTATGTATTGCTTAATGGGAGTGACAAGTTCTTCCTACCTGCTCTTGCCTTCTATCTGTAAAGGAGTCACCTAGGCAGCCTTCTGTTTGAGGTCTCCTCCCAACTTTTATCCCACTGACCTACTGGAATAGGCCCGTGCCCTTATACTCCGACCTTTGCACAGTCCATCTTTGTGAAAGTTCAAGCACCTATCACATCAACACCAATACTCAAAACATTTAAGTTATCAAGCTTGGAGCCCTACTCTTCCAGCGCATTTTGGTTACTCATCCACTCTTACTCTTTTCCAAATTCACTTGCCCAGCGGCACCCTGTAAGTCCTGTTGCAAACTGTCTCCCCTGCTGAACCCCCTCCAGCACCAGTGATACAAAACAGAGCTTAGCATCTGGGTCACTTCTGTTGCTTCCGTTCCCAGATCTGCTAAGGGTCCGTCAAGAAGTGGCAGCTGCAACTTTGAGGAGTCCCAGCAGCATGGAAGTACACCTGCCCTCATCTACAGGTCATCGACGGAAGCAAGGCCTATTTCAGAACCGGGAGGGAACAGTTTCAGCTACTACCCCATCCTTCTCTGAGAGGTACTAAGGTGGTGAAGTTTCAGCAAGGACTCATTCTCTGTGCTTGTTACTTGAGAAAGTCAAGGCCAAATCCTGGACCTTCCCCTTCAGTCCCCTATCACATATGTGTGGGTACTGCATGTTCAAGGTCCGCTGCAGAGGTTCCTAACACCAGCTGTTCTAAGCAAAAAAAAAAATTCTGGGGAAGAATATGCAGGAACACCCACCCTGGGCAGGAATGCCAAGGACCATTCCAGGTTCTTTATTGAGCAATGGGCACCAGAGGTGTCCTGAGATAGCAATAGTGGTGTGTTGAGGAATTTGAAGAGTTGAGTGCAGAGGGGGCCGGGGCTACAATTCTAGAGACATTAGGGCTGTTTGAAGTACAGACTGTCTCCACAGCCGACTAGTGGAACCAAGGAAAGCTCTGGGCAGGGGCCCCAGGTTTCCTAAACACTCCCCATTCCACCCCACTGGCCACAGACAGCAGCAACTTCGGCTGCCTACCACCATCTCCGGACTGTGGCTCATTATCCATCGTGTGCCCCTCCCCGCCTGCGCAGGATGGCTCATGATGAGAGGTGCCCCCCCCCACACACACACCCAGTAATTACCGCTGCAGCCGCCTCCGCCGGCAGGGTCAGCGCCTCTGCGCCGCCGGGGAGATTAATTGGCGCCGCCAGCTTTGGACCGGGGCAGTGCACGACCTGGAGCCATAACCAGCGACTCAACGACCGCCTGTGGGGTCGGCAATTAGAGGCGGCGGCAGGGGGTGTACCCGGAGGCGGTTACAGGAAAAGGGGGGTACACAGATGGAACTGGGCATGTGTTCACTATTCTGCTGTCCACAGGGAGCTGTCACAGCCACCCCCTTTGCTGTCACCCCAGAATGCCCCCCACATGGCCCTGGGCTCCCAGCTCCGACCTCCATTTTTTGGGGTGCCCACAGCTCTGTATCAGACCCCAGGTGAGAAACAGGCGGGTAAGCCTTTTGTGTCCTTGTAGGGCCCTCTTTAGGTGCAGAAGGCAGATAGATAAAGGAAGTGCAGAGGGTCCAACTTGAATGGCCTGTTCTTTTCTCCCAGGTTACAGTTTCCTGCCCCCTGCCCAGGCTGAGATGTTAGTTCGGCAGCAGGAGCTTCTACGGAAGCAGAGCTTAGCTAGGTAAGCACCTTGGAGACCAGTGAGAGGAGTCCTTTTACGCATGCCCAGGCTGACTCCTGCTGTCTGCCCTTTTGGTCCAGGCTGGAGATGTCTGAGTTGCTTAGGCAGAAAGAACTGGGCAGCACACACCGCCCACAGCTACTGGCGCCAGAGGTGACCTTGCGTATCCCCGAGGGCCCAGATGAGCTCCAGCGACGTGGCTCCATGCTGCTTTTGAAACACAACTCAGCACCACTACTGGCCCTGCCACCCCAGGGACCCCCAGGCCCAGGACCTCCTACCCCACCTAAGGAGTCTGCCCAAAGCCTGCCCCAAAAGGGGACTCTTGGTGCTACCTCAGCCCGGCCCAACGAACCTAAGGAGACAACAAGGGCTGGCCTCTGGGCTCAAGATGTCTCTGAGGAGCCATCCAAGGACTCAGATGCAGAGGACCCAGAGATAGCAGCTGCCAGGGGCGGGGCCTCTACACCCAGCCAAGCCCCAGCAGGAGGGACCAGAGAGGAAGGAAAGGGGCCTCTCTCAGGATCAACAGTGCCCCCTCCACTGCCCCTGGGATTCCCCTGTGGAGCAGTCAGCCCCTACTTCCACACAGGTGGGCAACTCTAGCCACCCACTGATCGGGGTTCCATGGGGAGAAAAAAATCCTTTGTCAATGAGCCATGACCTTTAAACAACTAAGAGAAAGGTCAGCCTGTTGGGAAGGATGCATGAGAAAAGCCGGAGATTCCAGTGACACCCTTTCCATCTCCAGGCACCATGGGGGGACTCTTCACTGATGAAACCACAGCCCCTGAGGATGTCAACAAATGGACTGTAGATGATGTCTGCAACTTCGTGGGGGGCCTGTCTGGCTGTGGCGAGTATGCCAGGGTGAGGGGAGAGGCAGGTCCCTGGGGCTAGGCTGGGAGGCCCTGCCCTGAGCAATGCAACAGTCTCCACACCCAACATAAAGGCCCATTTCTTTTGCCCTGTCATTTTTCATACAAGACATACAACTCTATTCTTTGGGCATATTTTGTCCCCAGATATTCAGAGAACAAGGAATAGATGGAGAAACTTTGCCTCTACTGACAGAAGAGCACCTTCTGAACACAATGGGACTGAAGCTAGGGCCTGCCCTCAAGATCAGAGCACAAGTAAGTACGGCCAGTGCTTTCAATCTGGAGAGAGCATAAGGGTTGTGACTGGAGATGGTCTTTATCTGGCAGGTATTCACCCAGCTTCATCTCTTTGTAGGTGGCCAAGCGTCTGGGCCGTATCTTCTACATGGCCAGCTTCCCTGTGGCCCTGCCACTACAGCCACCAAGCTTGCAAGCCCCTGAGCTCAGCCCAGGACAGCAACTCCTGTCCCCAGCAACCACCACCTCCCCATATGAAGGAGCCCACCTGCCTCCAGGCCGAGCCTCACCCAAGCAGGAGAATGGGTCAGGGACCATAGCTCTGCTCCCAGGGGCCCCAGATCCTTCCCAGCTTCTCTAATAGTCTAGCAGGCAACCATCATATTCCCTGAAACCCATGAAATTTCCCCATCCCATTCTTTTGGTTTTAGATAAAAAAAAACACCAAGAATATTTTAAAAGGAAAACGTGTGGCTTAAGAGGAAAGTAATTAATTTACAAAGACATTGTAGGGGTAACTGCCAAGGTCTGCAGACAAACCAAAGACAGACAAAGTAGAGAGGCCATGGAGCCACCCTCCCAACTGTGAACTGGGACTACTCTGCAGGTCAGGGTCAGCCTCCTGCTGGGGCAACAGAAGGCAATGCAGATCAGGGTCAAAACGGCTCTTAGTACACTCAGTTCTGTTGTGCTATAACAATAAAGCCCTGTCTACTGCCCTCTTGCTGCACAGTTGTTGGCCTCAAGCCTCCGAAACCTGTCAGGAGGCCCTCAGTCCTCTTCTGAGAGCTGAAGATCCTCCAGCTCATCCTGTGGTCCCTGAGCCAGCTGCCACAGTTCACTTGGGTCCACCCCTGTGTCTGGGTCTCCATCTACAGAGAAAGAAGAAGCTATGTAAATTCTGCTACATAATGAAGAAGCCAGCCTTAACAGTTACTTATTCATCACCAATTAATCACAGCATTAATTAAATTTATCAGTGTGCTATAGCTGGTTACCAGAGACTTTGAGTATAGAGCAGCTGATACCCCAGATAGGGGCATAGACCTGGCTTAGAGCTGTCTTCTCATGGCCTCACCTCCAAATAAGACTCTAGGGCCAGTCTATTTCACAACAGAAGCAACTTACCCTCTGAATTGCTGGTATCCTCTTCTTCATCATCTTCATCCTGATAGTCTTCTTTCACTTCTTGGTGAGCTCCCAGGAGCCCAGGTATTCCTACAGATGAAGAACCATGTGCATCACAGACACATACATATCCCAGGTCCTGCAGCAAGGCAACAGCTACACAGGAGGGTTGGCTAGCCCTGTATCCCTGTCTGGACATCCACCAGGGCCTCAGGTCTCAGCAGCAGCAAAGGAACTACTAGCCCTTTCTGCCACTTATATGGAGGCCCCAGCATGGTGACAATTACCAATACTGAGTCCCCAATTCAAACAAAAAGCAGGCACCAACGAGTAGTATAAGAAACAGGTCTGGATAGCTAGTCAGTGGTAATGCATGTCTTTAATCCCAGTACTTAGGAGGCAGAGGCAGGTGGATCTCTATGAGTTTGAGGCCAGCCGGGTCTACAAACTGAATTCCAGGACAATCAGAGCTACACAGAGAAATCCTGTCTCTCAAAAAAAAAAAAAAAAAAAAAGAAAGAAAGAAAAAGAAAGAAAGGGAAGGATGGAAGGTAGATAGGTAGGTTTGGAGGGGCTAGAGAGATGGTTCACTGGTTTAACCTGGGTTTGACTCCCAGTACCCATAAGGTGGCTAGCAACTGTCTCTAACTCCAGTCCCAGAGGATTCAACACTCTCTTCTTACCTCTGTGGATAACAGGCACACATGTGATACACAGACATCCATGTAGGCAAAACACACAAAACATAGGTCTGCCCACTAGCCATATGAGCCCCTCCTCCCAACACACACACACACACACACACACACACACACACACAAACCTCTTAACCACTCCCACCTGTCAGGCCTCACCTCTCTGGGAGAAGTCTGTGCTATCCTCTCCCTCAGAACTGTCCAACTCAAATAGGTCTTTTAATTCCTTCCTGTCTTCATCCTTCCTGTCTTCCACTTTCCGCCTTTTGATCTCTGGGAAGTTCAGGTCTTCTAGCTTCAAGGACCAGAAACAGGAAGACAGATACAGAAATTTTACGGCTTCACTGAAATTCACTGTCCCATTCCTTTTTCCCTCCTGTTGTTTCCTTTCCCAACTTCACCGCTTCAGCCCAGACCCCTTTACAAGCAACCTGCTTGGCTAATTTCTACTAGGCCACAGTCCCAGATACCAGCCATACCCGTTCTTTGCCACTGATCTCCAGCTGGATTTCACGGTCCCTCAGCTTTCTCCAGTGGCTGTAGTACCTGGTGAGAGGGGTCCCCTCTTCACGTGTCTGCTTCTCCCAAGTATCCTAAGAATTGGGTAAAATCAAGATCATGCTGGCCCTGGAAAACGCTGAAACATCTACCACACCCTAATTGGTGACCTGAGGTAGCACCATTCCAGTCCAGATGCCAAGTCCCAACCCACCACTGCCAGCTGGTCAGAAACACTGAAGGTCACTCTCTGGCGAAGGCTTCGGATATGTTCTGCATTCTCTTGCACCTTCTCCAGCAGCTGGCGCACCTGCCGACAGTAGTTAGCTACTTTGCACTCCCGGAGAAAAGATTTCAGCTGCAGAAAGGAAGGACACAGTATAGCTCCAGTGACAGGACTACTCCCCACCCCATAGGGGGTCCAGGTAATAAAAAGCCATGTGGCAACTACAAAGAGACTCAAGGGCTTACTGTCAATCTGTTAATTAGGTCTCACAGACATAAAGCCTTACTCCTTTCCTCATATTCTTCTCTGAGTAAGCAGCTGAAGAGCTGTGAGAAGCCACAAAACCATAAACTTTTGCTATTTGGATACTAACTGAAAAACATCTGCTGACCCCTACTCTAGATCTACATACATATACCTAGGACCGTTAGCATAAAAGTAAAGGTGTCTTCACTTCCTGACATCATCAGCCAAGAGAACATAGGAGGATGCCACTGCCACATTATACAACCAACAATGACCATGCAGGTGTGCATAGCTGTATATGTAACTTCTGCCTTCACACATATACCTGTGTCTATATGAGCCAGAGCCAGGTATAGCTCAGGTTTGAGTAGCACCCCCACCCCAACAATCCCATGAGTAATAGTATTAATCCCCCACCAGTACCAGACTCAGACAGCAATAGCCCCCTGCTATAAGAAGTGCCTATGATGGGAAATAGCCAAACTGAGAGCACACAGACTCTCATGAGGGGCACAGAAAGAGCTGAAAAGAGGGAGAAATACATTTCTTCCCCAGGGCCACCTAGGAAAGCAGAATGGGAAGCAGACCAACCCAGGCTTTAGACTTCCATAGGTAGCCCTGGACCACTGTAGTCTCCAGCCAGCCTATGGAAGGGCCTATAAATTCTCAAGATCTTGCTTAAGTTACCCAAACCTGGCCCAACTTTGTCAGTGGCTGATAATCCTTCACAAGTTAACGCCACAGTCCCCAGAGTGAAGTTCTTCAAGTTACCAAGCCAAATGACCATTCTTCCCCTGTAATGGACCCAATGGATCTGGCTGCCAGACAACTGGATAAGCATGGCTTTGCTACTGGTCTTGTAGAACTAGAACAAGGAAACTTACCCTTTGTTTCTCCAATAAGGGGAAGAAAACCTACTAAAAGACTGTCAAACTTAGTCACAAAGAGAATGGCCAGGGAAGGGAAGCCAGGTGTTGAGCACATACCTGTAGGACAGTAGGCAGCACCAACTCTGGGAAGGCAATGCAATGGGCCTGAGTATGCAGGTACTCCAGGATAAGGTCATACAGCTGCTCCAGAAGGCCATCCTGAGGGGGCAGGCCCAACCTTATCAGATGATGAAGCCCAGGAGCTCATGATCTTTTATTTCACCCCTCCAAGATAGGGGCTATAGAACTCCCCAAACCAGTCAGATTCACAAGGCCCAGGACTACAGAGCCATTGGTTTATGACTACAAATACCCCTTGATCCCAGCACTTGGGAAGTGGATCTCTGTGAGCTCATGGCCAGCCTGATCTACATAGCAAGTTCCAGGACAGCCAGGAGAGAGGTCCTGTCTCAAAAGAAACCACAAATGATGCATAATGGCAATCCCTCCCATGTACTTCAGTAGCCTCTCAAGTCCTTGTAAGCAAACTAAAACATAGCCCCAGGCCTTAAGCCAGCCTCACCCGGTATGCCTTCTCCTGAAGGTTGGTACTGGACAGTTTCAAGATCACAGAGAAGTTGATGGGCCTGGAGCTCATGCGGCCTGGACGCCTATTGAAGTCCACCTGCTGGAAAATCTACCCACAGGGTGTCAGCCCAACACAATGAGATCCCCCAAGACCAGACTGTACAACTAAAGACATCCTCAAAGCCCACAGATGCCTCCAGACTTTGCCCACCTCCCAGAGCCGTGTGTACACCAAACCACCTTTGGAGATAGTGGGTATATGGGTCTGGGCCTCAAACAGCTGTATCCCAGGCAATGTGGAGACAACCAGCAACAAAAGAATACAGAGAAGAGAGAGACAGGTTATCAGGGGAGGGACTGTTTCCAATACCTCACTAGTCTTTGCAGGCTATACACTTTGGCCTTCCCAAGAAAAGATAATAGCTGGAGTCTAGCCTGGCCTCTTGGTCCTAGGAGACTCCGTACACAGAGCAGGTAAATCAAGGAGGCACAAGATACATGAAGAAGCAGAGAGAGGGAAGGTTCTATAGGGAAGGCCCTGACAAGAGAACTCACGTAGAAGAATGCTGCTGGCAGCTGAACCAGCTATGATTAATGGCAAACTGAGGGTGGCGAAATGTTCTTTCTCTAGTCTGAGCAAAAGGTGCCAACTAGCAGATAGGGTTGACCTAAATATCCTCTTTTATCCTACCCATAAGTTAAAGAAGGGGCAGTACACCCTATCAGTAGAGAGCTTGATTTCAACCTTTGTGGTTCACTTTCTCAGGAAATCTGCACTTGGTGTGAAGAGACCAAAGCCAGGTACAAAAGTAGAGGTCACAGTGAGGGTTATCCAGAAAAAAACAAGAAAAAAAAGGTATCAAAGCAAATGTAAGACTCTAAGAGACTAAATGCAGAAGATCTGCAATGACTGCCAAGACAAAGGGGCCACGGGTTTTACAGTCAAAACCTGTACTGCCACCACTGGCAGACACAGGAGATGTAGCTTTCCAAAAGACATTTGTGAGTCCAACCCAAGTTGTGCCTAGCACAGTCACCTCGAGAATGAAGGGCAGAACAGGGATGAAGGTGCCGACGGTCTGGGACAGCAGCGTCAGGGCACGCACGCAATGCATGCGCAATGGATAAAAGCGGGCAGTGGGCAACAACCTGAAGCAGGAAGGAACAAAGCCTAGTCAGGTAGCCAGCCACAAATGCCAGCATCAGCTGCCCACTGTCTCTGACCCTTCCCTATTCACAAGCTCCAACTACAAGAGGGTCCTAATCATTCCTACAGGGTAAGTAACTCAGGGCAGCACCCATGGGGAATAGTACTTGGGTACTACCCCACTGCTCAGCTGAGGGACTGAGAGACACGATCCCAGCTTTAACTTCGTTCCATTCACTTCTGCTTCCCTTTCTTCCCACCCTCTGCTTCTGGGCTTCTTTTCTTGTACCACCTGCCCCTTTCCCTTCCTAGCCTAGTCTTTGGTGTCAGAAGAAAGCTCAAGAGGACACAGAGGACCCCTCCTGGCCAGAGAAGTATACAGCACATTCACAGCCTACCAAAAGCTCTAAGAACTAGATCTGAATGCCCCTCAACTGCACAAGAGCCCAAGCAGGTCTCAGGACATATAAGTGTTGTGGGCAGCTAGCCTATTTACCTAAGTGGAGGCTGACTGCAAAGCCCATCTACCTAAAATCTACAACCAGTTCATCTTCTCAGACCCTTCCCACAAAAACCACCAAAATCCAGACACAGAAGTTCTAAAATCTAAGGTATGCCCACCTCAAAAAATTCTTTGTACAATGTGGCCCACAAAAGCTGACAGATAAGAAACCTCTTCCCTATACCACTGCCAATAACCTAAAGAACTTAGTGCCCCCCCCAGAACAATCTAATCTAACATAGACCTGCCTTTGAACTCACTTGATGCAGCCAATGATGATCTGTGAGAGAGGGTAGAGTAGGGGCTGTAGAACCTCGATGGAACCAAGGGTACTCAGGACTCGGCACCATAAGTAGAGGCAGTGTACATACTGCCAGTTGTACACAGACTGGTATGTCTCCTGGTGGGAAAAAAAAAAAAAAAGGCCCATTCTTCCCTGCGAAAGCCTCTCCCCTGAGTACTAAGCTACTTTCCCCATAGGAGGTAGCATCAGCCCCTACTGGATGGGATTACTGGTTTGGAAGGATCTGACTGTTTACCTTCTTGCCAGTGGTCATGGCATTACGCAGGTGAACTGCAAGTTGGCGAATGTAGAGGAAGGCATGCTGATAGGAGATGCTGGGATCCAGGGCAAGCAATTCAGTCAGTGTCCGCTGCATGAAGCTTATGAGGGGTAGGGTACTGGGAGAGGTGAACTTGCAATTTCTCACATACATGATATACATTTGCTGTCAAACAAACCAAAGTTAATAACCATCCGAGCAACCACTGCTCCATTTCAAGCCACCTGCCAACACCTAGGACTTTCCAACAGAATTGCTATCCCTAACAGCCTGGCCACTCAGCTGTAGACTACTTTCCTGTATGGTTCCTAGCACTCCAGAACTCTGATGTTTTTCAGCCTACACATTGGTACCCACCAGCCTCATACATACAATCTAAGATATGCAGATGAGGGAAGGTGTATGATAAAAGAGAGGTAATCTGAAGAATCATCAAGGACAGGCTAAAGACCTACAAAGTAGATGATACGTTTTACAAAATGCTATGTGGGCATCTCCATGTGCAGGAGGGCCACCCTGGACTTGGTGCTGGACAGCAGGGTCTGATCCTGGCTGTGGCCTCAGACCTAATCCTATTTTCTAGATAAAACATTCTCATCTCTAGGGAAAAAGAGCCCCCAAGTACCCCCTACCACACCCCCAATTAGTTTATCAGAGTCCAGGTGGAACCCAGAAAACCATGAATTCCAGTTCCCATCACCTCTCTATTTTCTTAGTAAGTATCTATGGGCCTATCAGTCCAGAGTTTGGTATAGGGCCTACAACACTGTCTGATTCCCAACCCAGATCTTAATGAACAGATAGAAGACACACACTACCTTTAGGATGGGACCAAGGAAGGATTCCTTCTTGTGCCGGCAGACTCTAATGAGTACCAGGAAGGCCAGGACCCGCAGAGATTCTTCACCCGTGCTCCACAGAACCACCATCCTCTGAGAACGAGATACATCATTGCCTTTCCTGGCCTAGGGCCCTTTGTGGCTAGCTAGCATGCCTCAATGGAGCCTGGTCTCATATTACTAAGATATGCTACTCTGAAAGGACAGAGGGTACCTGAGACTGGGACCCTTGGTGGGGAACAGAGAAAACAGGAGCAAGTATAGGCATAAATGCTGCCTCTGTCCTACCCAAGAGTAGGACAAGAAAGGCAGCTATATGCACCCCTAGCTACAACAACACAGCAAAATGGGCTAACACACCTTGAGTAACATTCGGCACTGCTTAGGGAAAGTCAGGTAGTAAGGAACCAAGCTGCTGACATGCTTCAGGACAGCTGCAGACACCGTGGCTTCAGCCAGACAGGCTACCAGCTGAAAAAGGAGAGAAAAGTGAGACCCAAACTCATTCAAGTCTGAAGTACAGGAGCATCAGACTACCAGACAGCCCAAACCTCCTAGGATTTTTTTCTTTTCCTTTCTTTTCTTTTCTATGTAGGGTTTCTTTGTGTAGCCTTAGCTGTCCTAGAACTTTGTAGACCAGACTGGTCTTGAACTCACAGAGATCTAACTGCCTCTGCCTCCCAAGAACTGGGATTAAAAGAATGCACCACCACCACCCAGCTCCTCCTGGGATTCTTTACCCACCATGACAGTACCTGTACAACTGCACTCAGGTATGTTTTGACATCCACACGGAGCTTCGCCCAGAGTGGGCTACTAGATGGCAGCAGCATCCTGTAGGGACCACACCCACCCCATTCCTGCAATTCAGATACAAGTCTGCCCAAGCACAAGAGCATATAAACTGGCCCCATACACAAAAGCTAAGGAACTCTTTACAGCAGGTAGGTGCAGAGACTTACTGGGATCTTCTTGAGCATGCCCCAGGCAGATACCTGCAAGCAACACCCACCCCCTTGCATAGGCCAACAGCTTGCCCAGAGTTCAACCACTCACCTATTGCTATCCTTTGGTGCCTTTCCAAACAGCAGCTTCTGAAGGCAACCAAAGAGGTCTCTAATGCAGAAAGTAATCACAGCATTGAACACTGTAAGGAACAAAAGTGTCATTCACCCATCTAATGAATATAGGTGTCACAATGGAGCCCAACACAGGTACCCTGGCCCCAGCTCACCATTACTATCTGTGACCTGGAACCTGCAAGCCTCAGCAGCTTCCTGGTCTCCTTGGGTGGTGGTTACAGCTGCTCGAAATGCCTGCACAATTTCATGGAACAGCTTGGGAGTGAGGTGGTGCTAAAAGAGAAAGAGATCCAGATCACGGGGAGAGCAGAACACAGTACCTGGCTTCAGAAGCCTGCTCCAAGTTGAAAAGATGTCCCTAACCCACAATCTCAGGCTCAAAGCAATAGTGGGGCTAAGATCACTGGATCACAAGCCAACAACAAAATGAATTGAGCCTAAACTCACTTGAATAGGCAGTCTGTCTCAGGCGTCCCAGGAGGAAGGTGTGAGAATTAGGTATTACAGATCTGCTCCAGAAAGTATATGAGCATTCTCCCTTTTCACTCCCCCAGAGAAACCAATGTGAGAGGCTAAGCATGATAGCTAATGTCTATACCAGCATTGGAAAAGTAAAGGCAAGAAGACTGCTGCAAGTCTAAGGCCAAACTGCTCTACATAGAGCTCAAGGTCAGCCAATAGAGTTACATGGTAATATCCTGTTGCAAAAATTCCCCCAAAGCTCTAAATTAAATGTGAAATTATTGAAAAGACACTGACTTTATTTCCTACTCCTCAGTGAACAAATAATGCTAAAAGTCTGAGTATGTCCACAAAAGCTCACATAGTAGAAATTTAATATACAAATTTATATGGTGGTATTTAGAAATATAATCTTGAGAAGGTAATCAAGATTATTTTAAATAATAAGGTTCAGAACCCCATGATGGCATTAGTAGACTTTTAAGACAGACATAAGGGACAAGTGTAGTGGTGCACACCTTTAATCCCAGCACTCAAGAGGCAGAGACAGGCACATAGAGCTCCAGGACAGCCAGAACTACATACATAAAGGGACTCTGTCTCAAAAACCAAAACAACACAAAAAAGATAGGAGCCTGGAGTGGTGGCTCACACTTTTAATCCCAGCACTTGGGAAGCAGAGGCAGGTGGATCTCTTGGGAGTTCAAGGCTAGCCTCATCTACAAAGTGAGTTCCAGGACAGCCAGGGCTATTACAGAGAAACCTTGTCTCTAAAAACAAAAACAAACAACCAACCAACCAGACATATGGCTCAGGATAGTGCACTTGCCTAGAATGTACAACTTCCTAGACCTGGTATCTAACAACCCAAAAGAGAGAACTGAACAAGAATCACAACACAAGGCCCTTATGAAAGACCATCACCATATTCTTAAACCTGTCAACCTCCAACAATGTGAGCCAATTAAGTTTCCTTAACTGGAGAGATGGCTTGGCAGTTAAGAGTACTGACTATTCTTCCAGATGACCCAGGTTCAATTTCCAGCACCCACATGGTAGTACTCAACCATCTGTTAACTATGTTTGTGATACATCAACACATATGCAAATGAAATACACATAAGTAAATAAAAATTAAAACAACAACAAAAATTGCCCAGTATGTAGTATCCCATTACAGCAACAGAAAATTAAATAAAACAAATTCTATACCCATCCCTTGCTGGGTGGTGGTGGCGCACGCCTTTGATCCCAGCACTTGGGAGGGAGAGGCAGGCAGATCTCTGTGAGTTCAAGGCCAGCCTGGTCTACAAGAGCGAGTTCCAGGACAGCTTCCAAAGTCACAGAGAAACCCTGTCTTGAAAAACCAAAAAACAAGACAAACAAACAAACAACCTCTATACTCATCCCACAATACAGGACCCTAAGAGAGAAACTGAGAAGAAGAACTATGCACTGTAACTAAGGAAATGCATCCAGAGAACCCTGGCACTCAGAGAGACCCTTATTATATACTTCCCAGAAACAGGCTCTTTTCACCCACACAGTGACACCTCACATGAGGCGAGGACAGAGACTCCCGTCTGAGGAGATCCAGCCACCCAGCTTATCTTGCCTCTCACCATGGCCCCCTGCTTCCATCTCTCCATCATGGCAAGGGTCACCGGTACAGGCTCATTCTTCTTCCTTTGCGATCCTCTCGGGACTGTATCACCATCTTCTCCTCCATCCTCCTCAGTCTCACTTGCTTCCTATACCAGATACAAGAGTACAAATTTGAGGCAGGGTATAAAAGTCATAGGTACCCCACTGCCCAAGTCTGCCAGGTTTCACCTCCAGCATGTCTGGCAGGGAATGGAATTGCTCTTCTTCCTCTTCAGAGCTGTCTGATTCATTGAAGTCCAGTAGGCTCTGGTCATTCTCCTGGAGGAATTTGTAGAACTCGGGGTCTCTGTCCTTCAGCCGAGACAGCTGGTCTTTGTGCTCAGAAGCACACCCCTTATGTGGGCTGAGAAAGTGGTGTCACTAAGGCCAGTGAAAAACCAAAAGGGAAGGAGCCAGCTTGCTTGTTGCCTCAACGAGGCCATGATATTAGTATGTCCCCTTCACAGTAGGTATCAATGACCAAACAGGGGTTTTTCAAAGATAAATCATCAGGCTCATCTGTCTTCCATACTAACACACACAACACCTACAACACCTCTGATGTTGTTTCAACACAATCATTTTAAATTTAGCATAAAATCAGGGCTTTCCCTGACCAGGTGTGCACCCACCATGCTCAATCCATTGTTGTCAATTGTCATTAGCTCTCCTATAGTAACCCCTCCAAATGTGAGGTTTCCCTAAAAACTCTCCAGTTCCAACCTTGAAACTCACAACTCTTCCAATCAAAACAATTTGAGACCCCCCCCCATTGTATGTGTCATTTCACTGCTCAACCCTGAGATATCTTCCCATTTTACCAAGAGATCTTACAGAATCAGACCCCCTTGATGTCACTCTGAACTCATCGCTTGCTACTTTGCTGGGTCTGTTCTGCTACATCCACACTCTAATTCCTAAAAGTCTATCCACTTTAAGTCCTTTGCAGTCCCGGCTCAAGCTGTCATCATTTAATATCAGACCCCGCCCCCACCTGTGCATCCCACCAAGAGATATTATCTACTGCAAACACGTCCTCTGATATTCGGTTTTCCTTTCCGCCCATTGCACGTTTCCTCCAACACGTGCTAACCATTGGTTATCCAGAACCAAGTGCTTTTCTTGATTTAAAAAAAGTCGCCGGGCGGTGGTGGCACAAGCCTTTAACCCCAGCACTTGGGAGGCAGAGGCAGGCGGATCTCTGAGAGTTCAAGGCCTGGTCTACAGAGCTAGTTCCAGAACAACCAAGACTTGCACAGAGAAAACTGTCAAAAGTCTCCTACGCTGACGTCGGCGCAAAGACAGCGGACCCACGGATCTGTGTATCAGCGCGGGAACCAAAGCCGCGCGGGGAGGCCGGGGGTTGGGGACAGGCTCTCACCTGGGTGAGGGGGTCGTATCCCGCTGCTCCCGGCTAGGGAAGGCTCTTCGCCTTTTTTTCTCCCGCGCCGCAGCCTCCATGACGTCCTCCAGCTCCGACTCGGACTCGGACTCAAAGCCGGAGGCCAAGAACTCGTCTACTGTCAGCTCTGCAAGTCGCCTGCGGGTTACACCAGGTCAGGACTTCTGCCAGCCCCCTACCCTCACTTAGAACCCTGGGAGCGAGCGCCTGCCGGGCCTCAGGCAGCCCACCTACTCAACCCACCTCCTGGAAGCGCGAGACACAGCCATGGTGTTCAAAGCAGCGTGCGCTCCACTTCCGGGCCCAGAATGCCGCGCGCCGTCACACTTCCTCTCGCGAGCCCCGCCCCTCCTACCATGCTGGTGTCTTCAGGGTTCTCGTGCGGTACTGCTGGAGTTCACAGGCGGGAGGGTGCCTTCGTCCTCTTGGCGGAGCAAGTGTGCTAAACAGCGACTTCTGCACGAATTCAGAGTGCAAGCTGTATGGCGCTCACAGCTCAATGTCTTCCATAAAATGCAATGACAACGGTTCCCACCCGGGAACACAAGACTGGAAACCCGGACAGCCCTGCCTTCAGTTCATCTATACTGTGTGTGCAGTGCAGTGTGTGCCCGTGACAGCAGGGCCTACTATACAAACAGTGCTTACAAATCAATACATTAATACCACTTCTCACTAGAAGTGACTCGTGAGGGGGGAAAATAAAGGAGGGCATAAAAAGCAACACAGACACAGACAGTTCAGCAAAAATCAGAAGGGGCTGGAGAGATGGCCAAGCAGTTAAGAGCACTTGCTACTTTCGCAGAGAACCAGGTTCAATTCCAGCACCCCTATGGTGGCTCACAACCACCTGTAACTCCAGTTTAAGGAGATCTAATGTCCTCTTCTGGCCTCCATGAGTACTGCATAGGAATGATGCGCTTAAAAGTCACAATCAGCCAGGCCATGGTGGTGCAGGCCTTTGATCATAGCACTCAGGGAGGCAGAGGCAGGCAGATCTTTGTGAGTTTGAGGCCAGCCTGGGCTACAGAGTGAGTGCCAGGATAGGCTCCAAAGCTACACAGAGAAACCCTGTCTTGGAAAAACAAAAAAAGTCACAATCTCTGTGTGTGTGTGTGTGTGTGTGTGTGTGTGTGTTTTGCTTTCTAAACAGGTTTTCTCTGTTTTTTTTTTTTTTGTTTGTTTGTTATATTTTGTTTTGTTTTGTTTTGAACCAGGGGCTTGCTGGGCAATGGTGCCTCATGCCTTTAATCTAAGCACTTGGGAAACAGAGGCAGACCTGGTCTACAGAGCGAGTTCTAGGTCAGGTGGGGCTACACAGAGAGACTTTGTCTCAATTGAATACATAAATAAATAAGCAAGCAAGCAAGAAACCTAGGGGCTGGAGAAGTGACTCAGCCCTTTCAGAGGACCTGCATCCACAGGGTGGTTCACAACTGTCTGAAGTCCCAGATCTGATGCTCTCTTCTGGTCTCCACAGGCACTGCATGTACATAGTTTATGTAATATACAAACACCCATACACATAAAATAAAATAAATTAATTTTTAATATTTTAAAGTCAGAGGACACCTAATTTCTTGGCGAGCCTGACAAGAAACAATGTTGTCTCCATCTTGATGGATAACAACACCTGGCAGACCCTAACAGCCCCATCCATCTAGTGCTCAAACATGTCCGTGTTGGAACGCTAAACCAGGAGGGAGGTTACCTTTCCATTCGCTTGTGAAAGGGAAGCCTGAGGATAAGACTCAAGGGCTTGCACACAGCGCGACCCCAGGGCGATGGAACGTTGTCAGTCACAGCAATATCTAGCAGGTGAGCTCTGGGATACCGGAACTTGAAGCTAACCCAGGCTGGAGCTCCTTGGGAATCCCTAGTAGAGGGAGGTTGGCTGTGCAAAGCTGACAACTACGCTCGCAGCGCAGGGGGGGTGGAGGGTGGATGGGGGGGGGGTGGCAGGTCCTGCAACCTTGCTTGAAGCAGGGCGGGCGGCGCCGAGAAACAGGGCCTGCGGAGACGGGCCGGCGCCAGAGTGGACGCTGCGGCCAAGCAGTCTTCCTGCGGTCCAAATCAGCCACACTGCGTTCCACGGTCCGCAGCGGGTTTGGCTGCTGAAGTTATGCAGCCCCGTGGGGAGCGGCCTGCTGGCAGGACGCAGAGTCCAGAGCACAGCAGCCCGGGGCCCGGGCCTGAGGCGCCCCCGCCGCCCCAGCCGCAGGCGTGAGTGGGGTGGAGGGATGGAGGGAGGGATAGCAAGCGGTGGTGCAGGGTCTCACCCCTTTGCTACTGAACAGATCTACAGAATGGGGCAGAAAGGGGCTGCTTCCAGGGCCGGGTGAGGTCAACCTGGTGAGTGGGATCCGGGGATTCACTTCAGAGGGACAACGTTGGCCAACTACTCTCCAGCACCTACTGCACTCATGAGTGCTGAGGACACAGCTCCCTGAGAAATGCCTGCTTCTCCTGGGGTACTAGAAGGAGCATGGAGTCCTAGGAGAGAAGAGAGTGAGCAGAGGAAGAGGGGCAAGCACCAGTTGGGATCGGGCTTAGGTTTAGGAAAGAATCTGCTCTGGCTCTAAGGAGGTTCCTTGACAGGAGAGAAAACTTGAGCTCTGGAAAGTGGCAGTGAGTGACAGGTTGGTCCCTGGTGACTGAACTGCTGGGGATAGACTGCAGCTGCCATGGCTGTGCCCAGAGTTCTCAAGGGTGGGTGAGTGTCTCCCTACAGTGTATAAACACTGACCTAGCCCTGCGGCCTGCAGCCCTGAGGCAGAGCGAGCTCGGCCAAGGCAGGCCCGGCCTGCAGCCCCCATGGAAGGTGCGATGCAGTTGCTGAGCCGAGAGGGCCACAGTGTGGCACACAACTCGAAGCGGCACTACCATGACGCTTTTGTGGCTATGAGCCGCATGCGGCAGCGTGGCCTCCTGTGTGACATCGTCCTGCATGTGGCAGCCAAGGAGATCCGTGCTCATAAGGTGGTGTTGGCCTCCTGCAGTCCCTACTTCCACGCTATGTTCACAAGCAAGTACCACATACCTCAGTCTGGGCAGCCCTAGGGGGCTCTCTGCACATCTCTCAGGGCAGGCTGCCTGACCCACTGTCCTCACAGATGAGATGAGTGAGAGCCGCCAGACACATGTGACGCTGCATGACATTGACCCGCAGGCCTTAGACCAACTGGTGCAGTTTGCATACACGGCTGAGATCGTGGTGGGCGAGGGCAATGTACAGGTGAGGCATGCCATTCCCACACCCATATATCTCTGTGGTCTCCAGCCCTAGATCTGTGTAGCCTGGTCTCCCCATGCCTCTCCTCGATTGCCAGTTACTCTGTGCTCCTCTGGGCCCCTCCTGCCTCACCCATCTTGGTGCCCCAGACTCTACTCCCAGCTGCCAGCCTTCTACAGTTGAATGGTGTCCGAGACGCCTGCTGCAAGTTTCTCCTGAGCCAGCTTGACCCTTCCAACTGCCTGGGCATCCGAGGATTTGCAGACACACACTCATGCAGTGACCTGCTCAAGGCAGCACACAGGTACGTGCTGCAGCACTTCGTGGATGTGGCCAAGACTGAGGAGTTCATGCTGTTGCCACTGAAGCAGGTAACCACTGAAGCAGGTAACATGCCAGTTTGGGCCCAGCCCATGCCCTACATTGCCCAGCCTAGCCCCTAAGTGCCAGTGTTCTGCAATCTTCATTCTCAAGTTCCTGGTGCAAGTTTCACCCTGTGATCCATTCCCTGCCCATCTGCCGCCAACCCCATCCCATCTTCTGACTCCACCCAATCATTTGCCTTAGATTCCTGTCTTTACCATATTCCAGGACTGTGATTCCCCAGTCTCTGATTCTATGTATGTAAAACTACTCAGGGCCTAGGACACCCCTCCTACCCATCGCTACCACCACTAGAACCAAAAATCTGTGAATCTTGACTGTGCTTTGTCCTTTGCTCTAAAAACTTTAGTGTGTGTTTGTGCGTGCACATGCACATGCTCTCTGTCTGATCCTCTCACACCTTCATGGTTTTCTGGGCCCTCCCCTAACCAGATGTTAGGTCTGAGGACCTCTCACCCGCAGGTACTGGAATTGGTCTCTAGTGATAGCCTGAACGTGCCCTCAGAGGAAGATGTCTATCGTGCAGTGCTGAGCTGGGTCAAACATGATGTAGACACTCGGAGGCAGCATGTACCAAGGGTGAGGCCAGGCCCTGGAGCTCCCATGGTGTCTAGGAGGGAATGTAGGTGGGTAAGATGTAATCATACTTCTTGGAGTCCTTAGCATCTTCTATTCAGGGACTCCTTTTGGGTGATATAGGCACCCATCTCAAGAACTAATCATTCAAGTGCTATAGGCACCTGAGTGGATCTTAGCCCTGGGACAAGTATGCCATAGGGTCTTACCTTACCTGGCACCTCCTGCCATAGCTGATGAAGTGTGTACGGCTGCCTCTGCTGAGCCGAGACTTCCTACTGGGCCATGTCGATGCTGAAAGCCTTGTGAGGCATCATCCTGACTGCAAGGATCTGCTCATTGAGGCTCTTAAGTTCCACCTGCTGCCTGAACAGAGGGGTGTTCTGGGTACCAGCCGCACAAGACCCCGTCGCTGTGAGGGTGCTGGTCCTGTGCTCTTTGCTGTTGGTATGCTGAACTCTTTCTCCTTCCCATTCTTGCCCTAGACCGTCTACCCCAACTCAGAATACAAAGTACTATACGTATGACCTTATTTTATGGGGCACACCAGTGTGACCCAGCCCCTGTCTCTTCACACCCCTGAAGCCTTCATGTCTTTATGCTTGGGTTGCACTAGAGCCCCCTACCCTGCCTTTCAGAGCCTCTTTACTTACTTTGTCACCCACCTTCCAGGTGGTGGGAGCCTATTTGCCATCCATGGAGACTGTGAAGCGTATGACACTCGAACTGACCGCTGGCATGTAGTGGCCTCCATGTCCACACGCCGGGCCCGTGTAGGAGTTGCTGCTATTGGGAACCGACTGTATGCTGTGGGCGGGTAAGTGTAGAAGCTGGACATGGGTCAAGGATTTGTCACATACCTACCAGGCCATCCTTGGTCAGTAGTGGACTCTTCTCCTAGCTATGATGGAACCTCAGACCTGGCAACGGTGGAGTCATATGACCCTGTGACAAATACATGGCAGCCCGAGGTGTCCATGGGCACAAGGCGAAGCTGCCTGGGTGTAGCTGCCCTGCATGGGCTTCTGTATGCAGCTGGCGGCTATGATGGGGCTTCCTGCCTCAACAGGTAGTAGTTTGGGTTAGGGCCTCAGTGGCCTTGCAAGGTTGCCTCAGCAGCAGCAGATGAGGCTGACTTCACTGTGAAGTCACATCTGGCCAAGAGTATGAGGTCCTGCCTAATCCAGACTACCGGGTCTCCAAGGCCTCTTCATCTCAGGCCACAACGTCGATGGGGCCTTGGCATCATTCTGCTCCTTTTCTCTGGGACCCTCCCTCCAGTCCAAGCAGCTAGTAGCATGTGCCCACCCACCACACCTTTCTGTCTATTCATAGTCTGTGATGACCAGCACGGGATTTCAACCACAGCCTTGGGGCGGAGAGGGGGGAGAATGGGGACACAAGTCCTGGGAAAGGGTCTCTTGACTATTGTAGTTGAACATCAGCATCATTCTGGTGCCCACAGTGCTGAACGATATGACCCACTGACAGGAACGTGGACATCCATTGCTGCCATGAGCACCCGGAGACGATATGTGCGTGTGGCCACACTTGGTGGGTGACAGGACCTGCTTCTGTGATACCTGCTTTCCTGCCTAACCCCTTCCCACCCACCCCCAAAACCCCTACACCCTGCAGGAGCTCCGTGGGTATATTGCCTTCCCACAGATGGGAACCTGTACGCCGTGGGTGGTTATGACAGCTCATCACACCTGGCCACCGTGGAGAA
Organism: Phodopus roborovskii; assembly: GCF_943737965.1. Lineage (NCBI taxonomy): Eukaryota > Metazoa > Chordata > Mammalia > Rodentia > Cricetidae > Phodopus > Phodopus roborovskii. The sequence goes on along the minus strand of NW_026126646.1, from coordinate 7,589,694 downwards.
GTATGAGCCCCAGGTGCATAATGCACCCCTATCACAATTTTCTCCTCTCAATTGCTGGGTGGGGCATGATCCCATCTTCTGGCCACCTGCCACCCAAGGGGTCTGCTTTCTGTATCCCAACCCTGACCCTTAGATACTCAGCTAAGGGTAGAGTCTATGTTGTGGCAGGAGTGGGTACTTTGTTGGGTCTTCCCCCAGCCTGTTCCCTTGTCTCAACAGGTGAATTCATGGACGCCTGTGGCCTCCATGCTGAGCAGGCGCAGCTCAGCAGGAGTAGCAGTGCTGGAGGGTGCCCTGTATGTGGCAGGGGGCAACGATGGCACAAGCTGCCTCAACTCAGTGGAGAGATATAGCACCAAGGCTGGTGCCTGGGAGACTGTGGCACCCATGAATATCCGCAGGTGTATAAGGCCAGGGGTGGGTGGTGAGTGGTTCTGCCACTACATCTGGTTTACCCCAGGATCCTTGCTCCGAGGGTTGTGTACACAGCACCTCAGCAGTGCAGCAGGTCCTTGGGTTCCTCCCAGGCACCCGGGGCTCCTTTCCTAGTCCTGTCCCTACGGTTTCTCCTTCTATGCCCCACTCATTTGGCTTGTCTCTTGACTTGAACCTTGGGCTTACTCTTGCCTACCCAACCCCCAGGAGCACACATGACCTGGTGGCCATGGACGGCTGGCTCTACGCTGTGGGGGGCAATGATGGCAGCTCCAGCCTCAACTCCATAGAGAAGTACAACCCAAGGACCAACAAGTGGGTGGCAGCATCCTGTATGTTCACAAGACGTAGCAGTGTGGGTGTGGCAGTGCTGGAGCTACTCAACTTCCCACCACCTTCCTCACCCACGCTCTCCGTGTCCTCTACCAGCCTCTGACACAAGTCAGACTGCACAGAGGCCCTTCAGCCTCCCACATGCCTTAAACCTTATGGGGTGGCCCCTCCCACCTCTGTCTCCTTTACCACATGCTAGGGCAGATCACATACCCCACCAGGGATTTCCTGTTTCTTCTGTCTTGATCTCCGTATTCATTCATCCTTGTTCGTTTATTTGTGTACTATTTGTTTACTCACTTATTTATCAACTACCTATTTATTGATGGATGAGAAGTGCTGCAGCTACCAGTTCACACATTTGCTGTCAAGTGTCATCTCTCCTGCATGTAGGGGACCAAGGAGCCCTTCAGAGTGTCCTCTTCCCTGGCTCCCTTCATGGAGCATCAGGGAATGCTGGGGGTGGATACTCACTGAAGGAGGATGAACAACACAGCTGGGCTCTGTAAACAGAGGGCAGAGCAACAGCAGGAGAAGAGGCAAAAGCTTTCTAAGAAGATGTAGCCCCTAGCCAGCGCTTTGCACATAGCACTTATCTGTCTCTACCAGGCACTGTCCCTGAAGCAGACTTCTTTCCTATGTCTTATGTATACAGTGTAATGTCTTTTCTGGATCTTCTGTGGAGCTGGGCACACAACATGCACTTAGATCCTACACAGCAATATGAGCCAACTTGAACAATAAATGTGTTTCTTGGGCTCCATGGGCCTGAAGCTAAATGTCCATCTCTGGCCCCCTCTGCTTGCGGGCCTATGGCATACTTTGGCTCCTGTTTGGACAACAAGGCAAAGGTCTTTAGGCAAGTGTGCAGCCAGACTCAGAAGCCACATTAATGTCTGGGGCTGCATAACAGCACTTTTGCATCCAGATGGAGCAGAGACTGGTGTATCTGTTGACCAACATGGACTGGGTGTTACCCTGGTCCTGAGGATCCTATGCCCGGGGGCTATAGGGTACATGAGAAAGATAGCACCCCCCCCCCACATACTTTATCATTACTGTCTTAGAAACCTGGGAGGCATATGGACTCCTTCCTGCATTTGGTTAAGCCTTGGGAACCCTGACTTGCATCTGGGTGGGGGTTGGTCCAGGCAGGAGAAAATCTGGGGGAGAGTTCTGGCCTCCCTTTATAGTGTTGCGCTTCTTGAGCAGCTGAGAATGATCACACTAGCCCTATAGTCACCAATGACTCAGACCAGCTGGGATTCATGTGGAAACAGGATGTGTGTGCCCTGACAGGGGAGGGGCAACTGGGAGGAAGAATCTCTGTGCTCATAAAATTTCATCATCCAGGCACTTCCAGTCTGAACACAAGTAGACAGATAGCTTGTATATAAACCAGAGTCTCCTGGCCAGGCCTATACAGACTGCTGAGGTTAGGATTCTGGTCCAATCAAGAAATGTCTGCTTTACCCCAATCTGCCAGCCTGGGGCCTAGAACACCTGGGCCCCTGCACTGGAAGGTTTCCCTCAGAAAGGGGCCAATCCTGGCCCAGAGAGAACTCCTCCAGCCCCAGGGTAGGGGCAGGACGTATTATGGTCACGCCCACTGGCAGGAGGTGTTAGCAGACAGCCCTGAGGACCCAGACCTGTCGACCTGCCCAGCCCAAGCTAGCAGCTGCCATCCATGGGGAACAGCCACTGCGTCCCTCAGACCCCCAGGAGGCTAAGGGCCTCCTTTTCCAGAAAGCCCTCGCTTAAGGGAAACAGGTGAGGAGGTGTGACCTGGCCCCAAGGGAACAGGATCTCCCTGGACCTGCTACCTGTGCCAGGCCTTGAGCCTCCGGTTTCCCTTGTTCCCAGAGAGGACAGCGCCAGGAAGCTGGCTGGCCTGTTCGGCACCGAGGCTAGGCCTGATGGGGACACCACGGCTAACAAGATCTTCCACTACATCCCCGGGACGGTGAGCGGAGGGGCGTGTCTGTCTGGAACGGTATGGCACTGGGCCTGGAGTCTGAGAATAATTTTGTGCTTTTCCTGTATGATTGCGTGTGCCAAAGTGTGAGTGATAAAGTGGGCATCGCATCTTCCAGCAACTCAGGGTCATTCCTGGGCAGCATGAAGGGTTTCAAATACAAGACAAGATGAGGAAGTTGACACTGCCCCTCCCTGGGGAGCTCACCCTGAAGTCTAGGCTGAGAGTGAAACCAAGACCAGCTCTGAGTCAGTGGTGAGCAGGTAGAGCCTGCTTGGTGCGTTGCACATCCACGGGGACAGTGGCCACCCTCAACCTCCACTACCCCGACTGAAGTCTTGGTGGGCCCAACAACAGTGTGGGGGAGCACCTGGTAAATAGCATACTGCAGGCCTCAGTACCCAAGCGTACCCACCCTTGGCTCTTTCTAGTTATCTGCAGCGCATAGCTACCATGCTGCCATATAGGCCGGCACCCATTCCCATACAGCAAGGAGCCAGCTCAGAGTTATCTATAGAACTGTCATGAGATATCGGAGGGCTAACCATTCTGTGGGCCTAATGGCTAGCTGAGAGAAAAGACACCTTTACCCTCCCTTTTTCCCAACTCTCTGGAAATACTTGGGAGGAGCCTGGGCTGCAGGTCTGACTGGAACACCTCCTACTGTGCTGCTCTTGGAGAACCACACCCACCCCAGTGGGCCGGGCTCTGTTATATGTGCAGCCTCTACCAGGGTTGGGGCAAGGCTCCCATCCTGTATTCTTGGGTGCTGCAGCTGATATAAACTCCCAAATTACACCTTTCTTACCAGCTCCTAGGAAGCTAGGAAAATTGTATCACAGCCCTTCCTGGTCTCTGAGGTCCCAGAGCTCTCGGCAAGCAGGTGTTAACCTTCAGAAACCTTGCTGCCTCAAAGAGATAGAGAGGAAGATGGGGCCTGAGGTGACCAAGGGTGTCATCCCCCCCTATGGCCACATCTCAGACCCTGACTCCCTCTAGTCAGGCCCAGGGCATAACTCTGTGAGTGAGGGAGTCCCAAAGCTCTTGGGTAGTTGATGAAATACAATAACTGGAAAGGGCAAGACATGACTCTTGGGAAGTAGGGTAAGAGGGAGAGGCCCTAGCCAGGCCTGGAACCAGTCCTCCTATGCACTGTACCTAGAGCTATGGACTCTAGGTAGATTCTGCACCTGAGCTGGAACTGGCCTTGCCATGGCTCCAAGCTAAGCCCTCATGGGGACAGAACTTCAAGGCTGTTTAGGCACCAGGATTAGCTTCATAGCCCTTCCCATTCATGGCCTATTTTTCAGTGTCATCCAAATCAGTTTCTACAGTGGGTGTGGGTGCAGGAGGCCCCACCCAGAGCCAGTGAGGATGGAAGATGTTTTTGTCTGTTCACATTCCTAGGCCTGCACTAGAGGTAGCTCAACTTGGCCAGTGCACAATAGCCCATGCAGGTGGTCCTGGGAAGCTCCCAAAGGCAACATAACCCCTCTCCTAAGCTTGTGGCTCAGAGCTTACTCCAGGCTATCATTGTCCATACCTACCTGATCTCTATTATGGTATAGAGGAATCTTCCAAGACTGGCTGAGAGTTGGTGTAGATGTTCAGTCTACCTCTCTCCCTGTCTCTCAGCACATCCCAGGTCATGCCCTAGGCTATGTGGAATCAGCAGTAAATAAAATTTCACCTCCCATCCCTATGCCAAAGTCAAGACAAACAAGGGGAGATAGAATAAGTCAGACTAACTCAGTACCAAATGAAAATCAAAGACTAAAATTTTAGGACATCCAGAAAGAAGGTAAAATCTGAGTAAAGCCTTGAAAGGAAGGGGGCAAAATGAGGAGTTAAGGCTGAGTGTTTACAACAGAGAATTACACATGGCCCCAAGTTCAGTCATAAGAACTCCTCAGGCCATTGTCAGTACTTTACCTTCTACTTTAAGATAGGCCCCTATGTACATGGTAAGCTGGGACACTAACATAGACTCACAAAGCTGACTTGTATCTCTTTTCAGTCTCAAGGTCACAGACATCATGTTGGTGACTCAATTTGGGCAGTGTTGGGAATATTTACACCAAAGAAATTAGCAAATATTACAAACTAGGACTGTTTATTTTTCATAGAACCAGGTAAAAAGAACATTGCCAGATGCCACTGCACACAAGCATTATCTCATCCTCATAATATACCCAGAATTCTTAGACAATCTTGGAATGTTGAATGATCAAAGTCATGGAAATAATGAAGATAAGCATTGAACCTACTATGTATCAACCTTAGTCTGTACCACAGAGTAGACAGCTCTGACTGTGGGGAGGCTCATGTATTTGTATGGTGTATACTTATTCCACTTTTCATATGAAGAGGCTTAGGTGTGTGTGAGGTATGAATGTGTTCTGTGACCATGCATGGACAGATCAGAACTGTATGCAGCAGCTGTGTGTATATGCCTGGGGATCTGGCCCCATCTGGTCCCTCTCTTGAGCCCTGCTCCTCCAGGATATCCCGGGAATGGAAAATCAGCCAGAAAATCTGGAACAGCCATTCCTGAGTGTATTCAAAAAGGGGTGGCGGAGGACACCTGTGAGGAACCTAGGCAAGGTTGTGCATTATTCCAAGGTCCAGCTGCGATTCAAGCACAGCCAGGTAGGAGCCAAAACAGTTTGGGGAAGCTTGAAGACCAACATCTATGCTACCCTGGGACTGTCCTCCTCAGCCTCTGAGACTAGTGGCTCCACTCTTCCCTAGGACATCAGTGACTGCTACCTAGAGCTATTCCCCTCCCACCTGTACTTCCAAGCCCATGGTTCTGAAGGACTTACATTCCAGGTGAGTAGTATAGACAGAGGGAGGGAGTAGCTATGTTCTTTAGGAATCCCTGCAGCCCCTCCTATACTGTCCTGTGGCAGGGGCTGCTACCACTGACAGAATTGAGCATCTGCACGATTGATGGGTCCAGAGAGCATGCCTTCCAGATTACAGGTGTGTGGAGAGAGCTGGCCTGGCCACCACTGGACCAGGGCCCCTGGACCTGGCCTTGGAGGTCTACTTGGAACCCTTGGAGAGGAAACTTTCCTGTGGGCTTCTGGGAGCTCTAAGCTTTGCTCCTAGCCCACTTGACTCTTATGCCCCCAGGCCCACTGCCTGCCCCGCTCCTTGTTCTCTGCCATAGTGAAGCTGAGCTCAGCCACTGGCTTTATCACCTGGAGAAGCAAATGGCTCTCTTGGGGGGTCTGCAACGCTGCCACTCAGCACCCCCTCAGGTCAGTAGCAGGAACCTGTAAGCCCTTCCCCAATCCAGACTCTCTGGCCTGCCTTTGACCTACTCCTTCCTTCTCCCCAGGGTCCTCTGGGGGATGAACTCCCCTGGACACGACTATGGAGAGCATCCGGATGTGATTCCATGGGCAGTGCAATCTGTGCCTCACGGGTCAAGCTGCAGCATCTGCCCTCTCAGGTAGGTGGGAAAAGACGTGAGGTGCAATACGGTAGGGAAGGACTAGCAGGTAAGGCTGTACTCTAGGTGCCCAGTCTGACTCTATCCTTTGACCCCTTACAGGAGCAGTGGGACCGGATTCTGGTACTATACCCAGCATCCCTAGCCATCTTCTCTGAGGAGTCAGATGGGCTTAGCTTTAAGGTTGGCCCTCTTCACATATACCTGCCCTTAAAGGTGCCCTTTGTGGGGTGGGAGTAAAGACTCAGAAACCTGTATTTCAGGGCTTGTTGGGACAGAGCACAGGGCTCCACCCATCTGGCCCCACTGCCCTGGTCAATCTGGTCTCTGCTCTGGCACAGAGGAGTCACCACCCTCTGTACCCTCTCATCCTAGATGGAGGCCACTAATCCTGGAGTGGGTGGGATGGAACAGGCTACTTCTTGTAATCCCCAATGCATTCTTTCCCTTGTCTCTGAGCACCTCCCATGCATACTGTGTGTGTGTGTGTGTGTGTGTGTGTGTGTGTGTGTGTGTGTGTGTGTGTACCCAAAGCATGATACTGGTGTGTATTCACAGTCACTTAAAAACACACCAAGGGGGCTTCCCTGACAGGGACTGATCCCTCTAAGCATCCCAACTGGCATCAGCTGGTGAAGAACCAACAGGAGGTAATGTGGAGTTGTCCCAGAACAAAGCTCCCTAGCCTTTCTCAGAGTGTCATCCTTAGTGCGAGGTGGCCTGAGTGTCCAGCCCAGCTCTGAGGGGCAGGATAGGAGGATAGGTCCAGGAAGAAGCTGAGAGGAGACAGATAAATACCTCGTACCCACTCTACAGGGAGAACTTCCACTAAGTGCCATCCATATCAACCTAGAAGAGAAGGAAAAGGAGATCCGCTCCTTTCTCATTGAAGGTAGGGTCCTACCCAGAATCTACCTACTCTTTGACTGGACTTCTAGTAGGGTTAAGTATGATAGATGCTCCAACTCTTTGCTGGGGTATCTGTGGGGCAGGGGATGTACCTGTCCTGCCAGACCTTAGCTCACATGTCTGTGTGCTAGGACGCCTCATCAACACCATCCGTGTGGTATGTGCCAGTTATGAGGATTACAGTCAATGGCTGCTGTGCCTCCGGACTGTCTGTCATAGGGATGGGGCCCACCTGCTGCCTGGCCCAGAGAATGTCCCAGGACTACATGGACCCACACAGGTGAGGGGGTCAATGAGGCCCCTATAACTCAGGTGGTACAGACTAGGTAGCAGAAGGGTAGGTTCAAGCAGGGATAGATAAGGAGACAGATCCAGCCACTCACTTTACCTCTATTGCTTAGGTTGTGGTTAGAGGCCGAGGTTCACTCTCTTCCAATGGACGAACCAGCTGGAAATTAGAGTGTCCTGTGCTCCCCACCAGCCAATCCCTCCCTGAATCCTCAGTGCCAACCACCATAGGCTTCTCTGCCCAACCTGTACCTGTAAGTACCTAAAGGAATGACATGGGATGGGTTAAGAAAACACAGGACTTCTGTCTGCTGTGGAGCCTAGGTCTCACTGTCCCACAGTGACCCTGGACCGTAGTTTGCCAGGAAGGGCAGTTGAACTGAAGGAGCCTTCATACAGCCTCGTAGAAGAGTGTGTGGGAAGAAGCCCTAGAGATCTTTCTGGGTGGTTCTTGGTGTCCACAGAAACAGACCAACTCTAACTGTGCCAGCACTGGCCGGAAGAAGATAGAGCTGAGGCAGAGTGGCAGTAGCCAGTCTCCCAGGGGCAAAGCTCGAAGGGAAGTATCTGGCTCAGCTGTCCCACTGCCCCTGCACCTGGACCTAACCAAGGTGAGCCCACCATATACCATGACCCCAGGCCACTATCCCTTCTGCTTCTACTTTCTTGTTTGTCTAGTTGGAACACACAGAGACCATATATTCTGAGGTCAGGAGGTCCTTGCTGCATCTAACTGAGGGAACCTATGAATCTCCTTCTTGTAGATGAGTGTACTGGACCTAGACAGTGGCCCAGAGGCTCAGGACCACTCTTTGGATGTTCCACACTCCCCGCTCTATGCTGACCCTTACACACCACCAGCTACATCCCACCGCAAGATTACAGACCTCCAAGGCCTAGATGAGGTCAGTGCCCTACTAGGTGGATATGCCACAGTGAGATCAAGAGATGTCAGAAGCCTGACAACTATGAAGGGAGAGTGTTTCTGGGCAAGGGATCCTTAGGCTTCACAGTGGTCCCAGACCAGGGCTTCAGGTAACCCACATTTTCCCAGCAGTTCCTCTGTGCGATGCAGACATCACCTGGACCTGAGCTATCAAGCCCGTTCCCCTCAGTCTCCGTGTCTGTGCCTGTCTCTGACTCCAGCTCTGGAATCTCCAGCTCCCCTAGGCCTCTGGGCTCCCACTTGCTCTCCAAGAAAGGTGCCCTGCAGTCCAGAGCTTCCCAGAGACACAGAGGTTCCATCAAGAACAGGGAGCCACAGCCTTCAGACCTCCCTCAGCCTGTAAGTCACATCCTCCACTCTGGTGTGGAGGCCTCAGGATCAGGGGATGCTGAGTAAAGGGTTCTAGGACTCCAAGGAGAAAAGCAGAATATGGGGCAGGGAGAAATCAGGGACAGAGACAGTGCAGTCAGACAGAAAGCTGGGGGCTGATCTGTGCTGGCTTTAAGACTTGTGTTTTGGGACTCCCAGGTCACCTCTGCCAGAGAAAGTACACCCAGTTCCCTGCCACCTCTCCCAGGTGAGTGACGGTCTTCTCTCCTTCGGGGAAGGGGTGCTACTTCCTAAAGGCTGATGCCTGACTTGTTTCTGACATCCCTACTAGATGAGGAGGCTCCTGTCTGGAACAAGACTTCCTCTCCCTCCCACCAGAAGTGGCCACAGCTCAGGAAAACTCCAGTGGAGATGGGACTCATCCAGTGGATCTAATGAGCCCCAGGTGGGCGGCTGCTTCTCAGAAACACAACCAGCTAGCACCAACCTGGATAAGACTATGTAGCCATACCAGTCCTTTAACCTACATTAAATCCACAAGGGCCTAACTCCAGCAGGTTAAGGGTATCTCTAGAACTCTGAGAATAGAAGTACCTCTCACCAGGCTCTAGCTCCTTAGCTTTAGCAGCTAGCACAACTAAGAGGAGTTAACTCTTCCTAGGAACAAACCAGTGAGGGAAATCTGTGAGATCCTGGATATCCCCAGGAGTTATACATCTAGGGAAGAAAGAATGGAAGTACTAGAGCAGGCCTTTAATTAGAAGTGGGGAACAGCATGAGAGTGAAAAGCAGAGTACTGAAAAAGTCAGGTTGTCAAACTCAGTATGTGAAATAGAAGACATGAGGGTCAGAGGCCAACAGGATGAGAGCTGTCACAAGAAGAGAGAAGTACAGGAAGATCCAGTATTGTTGGGTGCATAGAATAAGGCTGACCAGAAAGACCAACACCATAAACAAGAAAGAGCTTTTATTGCTGCCGTGTCCCTGTGTTCCCCTCTGAGCAGCCAGAGTACCCCACCATCCTAAGGACCTTTGTGTACTGTCTTCACCATGCCACCTCAGTCCCCTCACCTACCTTACCACTCTACAACTTCTCTCAGCCTTGGCTTCATTCAAGCCCCCTATAGTATCAGGAGACAATCCTTCCATAGGATGCTATCAAATTCTATGTATATCCTGTCCAGAGCTCTTGGAGAAGATCCAACCCTGCCCCACAGATCCCATACTGCAAGGGCCTCAGAAACCACCCCCAGAGGTATCCCCTATAACAGTGGTTCTCAAGCTGTGGGGTGCTACCCCCTAGGCAAACCTCTAGCTCCAAAAAAAATTTCCATTATGATTCATAATAGTAGCAAAATTACAGTTATGAAGTCAATAAAAATAACTTTATGGTTGGGGGTCACTACAACATGAGGAACTGTATTAAAGGGTTGCAACATTAGGAAGGTTGAGAACCACTATTCTAGAACCTATTCATTGACTCAGGCCAGGCCTAGGGAAGCTGTGGCTATAGTGCCTCAGGGGTCAGGGCCTTGGAGACCCCTGTCAGCCAAGCCTGCCTTTCAATAGGGCAAAATTCTTGAACTGTCCCCCTCTAGCTACGAAGGCACTTAGTAGCCTCTTGGCCTAGACTTGTTGTAGAGTCCTCTTCTGTTGCTCATCCTTTATTTATGATTGGACAAAATGCAGGGTGCCCAATTAAGTTGGATTTCAGATAACAACAAAGACTTTCTTCATACAAGTACATCTCAAGAACTTCATGTAAATTCAAATACAGCTATTTTTTACTTGCAAATCTGATACCCTATTACCCAGATCCTGGCTCAGGGCACACTCACCCACAGCATGAATCTCAACCCTCTCAGGTATAGAAAATGGACTTGGCTTTAGCCACTGGCTGGACTCTTAGGTTGAGTTCAAGTAAGTCAGCACCAAGGACCTGGCTCCTTCCTAGATGCCTCAGAAGACAGGGATCAAAAGATGGAGAGAAGAGCAACATCTTGTCCTTGTCACCTGGGTTAATCCCCATGTCCTGTGCTTCACCAGGCCAGCCTGGCTCTTAGCAGCTTGGGCTTGAGTCGGAACTGGGTCTTGGTCTGCCATTATGCCCTCTCCCAATCTGACGGCGGAAGTAGCGGATAGCAGAGATTGTGCCAATGTTGGCCAGCAAGACTGTAAGAGAGACACAAGGTATTCTGAGTGCACTACCTTCTGCCTACGTAACCCAGCCTTCAAATAACAGTACGTTGGAAGTAGGTTAGCAATGATAAAAGCAAGGTCAAAGAGAGTCTGAACCTCCAGTGTACCCTTCATCCCTGCTGGCCCAGCAGATATGGTAAACAACTATAGACCCTAGGTCTTCTAAGTATAACACCCTCTATCCCCAGGACCTCCAAACCTGTTTTCCAAGCATCTGGGGCATGTAGGTCAGAGGTTCTCACAGCCCAAGTGGCAAAGGCAACAAACACCAGGCACATGTCATTCTGGCTGAATGTAAATGAAGTAAGGGGACTTCGTAGCTCTCCTAGGAAAGAAAAGTACATTAAATGCTCCTCTCTGAGATGTGCCTAACATAAAATACCATCTGTCCTAGACAAATATGTTGAGTCAGATCTTCCATATGACTTCTCTTCCTTAAGACACTGGATAACATGTGTCATAGTTGAGTCAGAACGATTTGGGTGATTAGACTTTAGGGTCTTCTGTTCTCTGGTCTGTGAAATAGTTTCCAGAGGGGAGAGAAGAGATTTTTCCACAATGCCTCAATCAGCATGGCCTGAGTGGGAATGTGCCCCTAGTACATGCCCTCCTAGAAGCTGGAGAAAAGTTCCTGATGGCATCTAGGGCTAGATTTAGGTCAGTAGTCAGTGTCAAAGTCAAAACCCTGGTGTCTGGCCTCAGCTGTCCCCATCTTGACTGTGTCCTGGGGTATCTTAAGAATTTACCCTTTCCTCATGTAGATCCCAGAGCATGCAATAACACATAATATACAGGCAGATGATCAGGATGATTTCTGATCCTCCCCCATATCCTCTTGGCCTAACTCCATGGACAGTATATGCCCAGGACCTGGATGGGGCTGGGACCTGATCAATACCTACCTGTCTCTCTGATTGCCAAGCTAAGATGTTCTGCTGTAGCTGGAACAGGCTTAGAGTATGCCTCAGACCCTACTTCCCTGAAGAGCTCTGAGGTCTGTAGTTGAATATGGGTGGCTGGTGGCTGTCTATTCCCAAATCCTTCTTCGGTAAAAAAGTGTTCATAGACCTCAGGGATTGAGATAGGCACTAAATCTCCAGGGGAATCAGGTGCCACAGCCTCTGCTCTTGAGTGTAGGACTAGGGAGTGTCCCCTCTGACTACTTGACCTTTGGACTCTGCTGTCTCGAAAAAAGAACTCGCATGTGTCAGGCCACTGAACTTCATCCAGGGCTTGGCTAGCTGCTGCCTCATCCTCTACATCTTCATCTTCTTCCTCAATGGTGTCACAGAAGAAGAACTCATAGGCCTCAGGGAGAGTCACTGCATAGCAGCTTCCAGGCTCAGGCTCTGCTGAGACAGAGGATGTAGGAGGAGGCAGGTGCTTGAGGATCCGAGGCTGGGGGAGTCGGTGCCCAACAGCTATAGCATCCCAGGCTGCAGACCCCCCGCGGCTCACTGATGCTGTCTTGGGAGCTGGAGGCCAGTCTGGGGTTAGGAAGGGTTGGCCTGTAGGTTCACCTGATCCTGATTCTTCATGGCTAGGTACAGCCATGGAGAATCGTACTTTCTTCTTCTTGGGGGTTTGGACAGGACCTGGGCAAGGCTCCCCTGAGGAGTAGCCTGAGGACCCTGTTGAGAGCTGTCCTACTGGCTTCTCAAAATACCCCCTAGAAGGCACAGTCACATCTGTATCCACCATGGCAGCTTCAGCCTGGGAAGTAGGGGATAAGGAAGGCATAGCAGGTATAGACACCCTCTCTTCAGAATCAGTCTTTGAAACAGAATGAGGCAGATCTGTACAAAGCATAACCACTGGGGCAGGCATAGAGGGATAAACTTCTGGCTTGATCTCTGAGCCTGCCGAAGATAGATCCTCTTGCAGTCCAGGTGTGCAATCAGCTTTGTCCCATTGAGACATGGAGGCAGGTGTAGGCTGATTTGTATTGGGTTGGCATTTGAAGGCAAGTGTGGACAAAGTCATGTCAGATGTGGAGACATGTGTAGACAAATCTGTGTCAGACTGAGGCTTGGAGGCAGGCTTAGACAAAGCCATGTAGGGTTGAGGCTTGGATGCATGCATAGAAAGAGACACATTTGGTGTGGCCATGGAGAAATCTGGATGAGCTTCCTGGACAGGTTTGGATATCATGTGTGGCACAGCTCTGCGTGTCTTTCTGATCTTGTCTGTATCTTCTTCAGTTATTATAACAGGTATAGACAGATCCAAGCCTGACTCTTGTCTGGCCATCTGTCCAGGGATACTAGAGCCATGTTCAGAAGCACCTGCAGAGTCTGACTGTGTCTTATCCTGCTGGTCTTCCACCATTAATGTCCCAGACACAAGAACCTCCTTGGGCCTGGTCTCCATAAGCTGTGGGGAGCTCATCTGAACAGCAGCAGATCCCAGAGAGCCAGAGCACTTGCCCCCCTTGGTGCCCACAGCACGCTTCTTCTTACGACCAGGGTTCCGAGGTGGAGTTTCAAGGTTGTCAGGGGCACTCTGAGGCATGGCACTGTGGCCAGGTTCAGGGTTATGAGAGGGCTCACCAGGAGAGCTAGGAGCAGGGCCCTGCAAAAGCCTCTGCATCTTGTCCCTGAGAGTTGCTGACCCTGGGAAGGACAAGGCCTGGCCAGGACAGACACTGTCTGAGCCGAGGAAGGGTAGAGCTTCTGACTGTGTAGACGTGCTGGCTACCTGATGACTGGCTTCCAGAGCCAGGACAGGCTCACACTGAGACCTGCTGACCAGCTGCTGAGTAACCACGTCCTCCAACTCACAGCCCTGTTGTCCCCTCCCCTGGAGAGCCAGCTGCCCCGTGAAGAGGGGTGGGGGCCTAGGGGGGCTGCTTCCACTGTCACTTCCAAGGTCACTTCCAAGGTCACTGGACAAGAGCTCGTCACCAGAGGCCAGGCCAGCCTGCAAGAGGCCACACTCATCAGCAGTGGCTGAGAACTCAGCCCACTCTCGATCACTGAGCTGGACACTATACTGGAAGTTGTCCATTGCACATCAGAAGAGGTGCAGGAGTGACAGCAAGACTTTGGGCCCAGCAGGGTCTTCACAAATCCAGGCTCCATGCACTAAGCAGTACACATTGCTATCACCCTGCCTGACCTCATAGTACCTGCCCTCTCCCTGGTAGTCCATTTCCATCTGGAGGAACCACAGGACAGACTCTGCTTTTTCCAGATTCTTCTAATTCATTCTTCTGATTTGAAATCTACTTCAGTTTCCCTTACTTTCAATTGAACTCCAAATAACTTTACCATGACACACTGTCAGTCCTAAAATGAAATATGATTTTATTATATATTATAATTATATATACTACATATTAGTGAAGTAAACTAAAGACTAGTGTTAGTCTATTTGAATAGTGTTCCCTCACATCTCTGAGATCTTTCAATGAGACTGACTTCCCTTCTTAGCCTCTATATACAGTGGTCTGAATCAAAGACCACCCATCAGAGATCAATTCCCTCTGACAGTCATCCCTGGCCTATCCAGCTATTACTACTGGCAGCTAACCATAGTAGAGGATCTATAGTATACATAGGTGACTAGTCTTCTGGATGATGACCTTCCACCAGCCTTGGCTGGAACAGGTTTTCTGAGCTTACCAAGGTCATGTTGGTACTGGGCAGAGACTGTTCAAAACTTTGTAAGAGGAGCCTAGGCCAAAGGTCACAGAACTTAGATGAGCCCCTCTGAGCCCCAGCAATCTGTTCTGGCTGTTCCCAAGGTCTGTATGCCCATTTAGTCCTACCCAAATATCCAAGGCCCCATTTTGCCCTACCTCAACGAACCAAGATAACCAGAGCCAGCTAGCTAAGGCTGCCAGCCACTGTCCCCTAAAAGGGCTACTCTTGAGACTCTGGCCTGCTATGTCTAGAATGAGGAAGAGTAGGAGGTCACTATGACTGAAACAATCCTGAGCAAGAAAAGCCACTGGGGGCTTCCTAACTACAAGTCCTTCTCCCCCCTCTAGCCCCTGGAGAGGCCATGGCAAAGATTTCCTGCCATTAGGATCCCTAGACAGAAGCAAGGGGCTAAGTGTATCCTACCTGGTTCTCAGCAGCCAGCTGGACAGTGGAGGTATACATCTAGAGGTCTGTCCCTGGGCAGCATGGTGCTAGGCTTCTTAATGCAAGCTCCACCCCTCCTGCCAAAAATAATCCTGTCCCTGGGATCACTCATGACTCGTGCCAGTCTCAGAGCCAAGCCACAAATAGATGGCATTTGAGGGACCTCCAACAATATGAAGGACATTTTCCTGGTGTGGAGCCAGCACTGGGAGCTGTAATCAGCTAAGGTCACATCAGAGAAGACTGCCCTATGATCAGCACCATGCAAGTCTCCCTTCCCAAGAAGAAAACCTGTGCTTCCAGCTAATTGTAAGACTTCAGTCTCTAGTCCAATCTTGCAGACAACATCACTAACCTAAATCTGACATCCAAGGCTCATGGGAGCCTTCTGGTCATTACTAAACCTGTCATTGGGGTTAGAAGAAAGTGGTGCATTAATTGCTCTTGTGAAAGGCCCCCTAGATTGACATGGACCCTGGGCCTCAAAAAAGGATTGACCAGGCTCAAGGGAACAAAGTGCAGGTCAGTGGAGGGGAAAAAAGTGTATTTGGTGTATAGTCCTAAGACAGGGTAGCCACTCTACCTCAAGAAGATATGGGCAAAGCAACCAGCACCAGCCTTCAGAAAAAAAAAGCCCATTCTTAGCTCATGGACCCCCAGACTAATAGCTGGGAAACCAGCATTGGACCCACTGAGACCCCCTGAACGTGGATCTCAGTTAGAAAGCCTGGACAGTCTAAGGGACCGACAGTGGAACCAGGATGTATCGCTGGTGCACTAAAGGACTTTGGGAGCACATTCCTCATGGAGGGATACTCCCTCAGCCTAGAGGCAGGAGGGAGGGCCTAGTCCCTACTCCAAATGACTTGACAGCTTTTGATGATCCCTCCTGGAAGGCATCAATCATCCTCCCTGTGGAGTGGGGGGGGGGGATAGGATAGGAAGAGAGTTGAGGGGAGGGAGAGGAAACTGGGATCGATATGTAAAATAAGAAAAATTTTATATATATATTACATGCGCCTATTCTTCCACTCACACCTAACTAGGAACCTTCTTGGTGAGAGGTTGGGAGCAGATGTTTGTCCAAGGGAAACTCATCTCATGTTAGGCAGGAACATGTTATAACATGTTCATAACATAGCTATCTTGTAGAGGCTGTGTTATATATAGTGACAGAATCCTGTCCAGTAGGCACAACAGGTGAGTTGA
This sequence comes from Phodopus roborovskii, assembly GCF_943737965.1. Lineage (NCBI taxonomy): Eukaryota > Metazoa > Chordata > Mammalia > Rodentia > Cricetidae > Phodopus > Phodopus roborovskii. The sequence goes on along the minus strand of NW_026126646.1, from coordinate 7,573,522 downwards.
CAAAAGGAAGGATGGCTTTCAGGGTCTTTAGCCAGGGATAAAAAGGCACCCTGAAGAAGACCAAGCAGAAAAGGACAAAGCTTTGCCTGAAATGCCCCTGAAGGCCATGAGAGGGCACCAAAATTCTACTGTGAGCCAGACGGAGGATTCCAGCTAGCCTCATACTTTGGGTGTCCCAGTATTTCCCACTATGGCTTTTTATGAAGAAGCTATGTAGCTCCTTTCAAACCACTGACTAGAAGACAGGTTTCAAAAGTAAGGGCCGGGCCAGCAATACGGCTCAAGAGGTACTTGCTGTCAAGTTTTACAACCTGAGTTTGATTCCTGGGACCCACATGGTCAAAGGAAAGAATCAGCTCCTTCTTGCCAAGTTGTTGTCCTCTTGCCCACACACACACATACACACACACACACATACACACACACACACACACACACACACATACACACACACACCTAAAGAGATAACTAACTAACTAAATAAATAAATATGTGGTTTTGACTTTTTAAAAAAATTATTTTTATGTGCATGTTCATACAGAGGCCAAAAGAGGTCACTGGCTCCCTTGGAGCTGGAGTTACAAGCCTGCCTACATGGGTTCTTGTAACGAGTACAGGTTTTTTTGTCCGCCGCCTGGTCTTGTCCTGCCGCCGCGCCAGTCTCAATTAACACACAGAGACTCTGTATATGATATTATGCTATTGGCCAGGTACTAGTTTCTTATCGGCTAGCTCTGTCTTAGTTATTAACCCATTTGTGTTAATCTATGTATGTCCACGTGTTCTTCTTACTGGGAGCCGGCTGCCGCATACTGCTCTCTCCAGACTCTCTATCTTGACTCCTCCTTACTACTTTTTATTTTCTCCTTGTCTCCTAGTCCCTCCTATCTTCCTTTCCTATTGGCCAACAGTACTTTATTTATTAACCAGTATGAGAAACATATACAGAATGACATCTCCCATCAGGTTCTGCTCAGGTCCCCAGGAAGAGCACTGACTCATCTCTCCAGCCTCTGCTTTTGTTGTTGTTTCATTTGGTTTTGTTTTTTTCATTTGTTTGTTTGTTTTCAGACAGGGTCTCTCTGTGTAGTATTTATTGCCTGCCCTCAAATTTTAAACCAGGATGACCTTGAACTCAAGAGATTCATTTCTGTCTGCTCACAGAATGCTGAGATTAAAGTTGCCAAATGGGCTTCGAGACCTGTACAGACAAGGACATCTGCCTTTCTTTTTAAAATAGGCTTATTTGAACGTGTTTAGTCCCAGCACTCGGGAGACAGAGACAGGTGGATCACTATGAGTCTGAGATCAGTTTGTTCTATATTTTTTAAAATAGGCTTACTTGAATATGTTTAATCCTGGCACCCAGGAGGCAGAGACAGGTGGATCTCTATGAGTTTGAGGTCAGCTTGATCTATATAGCCAGTTTCAGGACAGCCAAAGCTATATAATGAGACCCTGTCTCAAAAAAAAAAAAAAAAGTTTTTTTAAATTACATAATAAACTAAGCAAAATAGCCTTACTGAGCTTAACACAGGATAAACTGCAAATGTTTAAAGTACACACTGCTAGATTTTGACATTCAGCTAGGAAGTCAATCTCCAGAGAGCCAATAACCTGTCACCCAGAGCCAATTTCTGTCCTGGCGATTCTTTCCTTGTGTCCCCTCAAGGCACAATTGCCAGTTTTCTGTCACTATGAAGTAGGTCGCCTTGTCTAGAAGTTTATGTAAATGGAATCATATGTTGTGGCAATCTTTCTGGAATAAGCATTCTGACATCAATGAAAGAAGAAGAAAGATTATTCACCAGTAGATGGAAGCCATGACAGCTCCTGGAAAGCCTAATATCAGATCTAGATTGCATTCTCATTTTATTCTCTAAACCTACAACACAGAGCAAGCAAGCAAACAAACTTTTGTTTGGTTTGGGGTTTTCTTGGTTTGTTTTATCAAGACAGGTTTTCTATGTGTAGCTTTGGAGCCTGTCCTGGCACTCACCCTGTAGACTAGGTTGGCCTTGAACTTACATAGATCCACCTGCCTCTGGCTCCTGAGTGCTGGGGTTAAAGGCATGCACTGCCACCAGAGGGCTGGCCACAAGCAAGATTTTATAGAAGCATACTGACAGCAGATTGTTAAGGACAACAACCACTGCTTCAGATATTTCTTCAAGGCATTCTGTTCCAAGTAGCAAATGAAGTCATTCTTGGCAAACAGGCAGTACAAGCAGTACTTTTAAGTAAATCACTAAATCAGCATTGAATATCTGGTCTTTTCTACCTTATTGTACTTCATACATAGTATATATGTGTTTGTACTATGTGACAGAGTAGGGTTTTGTTGTTGTTTGTTTGTTTTAGGTTCATCCACACTATTGCATTTATTAAATTTGTTTTTTGAGGCAGGTTCTCACATTGTGGCCCACAATGGCCTCAAACTCAAGGGAATTTTCCTGCCTCAGACTCCTGAGTTCTGAGATTACGAATGTGAATCCCCACAGCTAGTTTACATTTATCATGTTTAGAAATTAGGGGCCAGGTGTGGTGGCTCAACACTCAGAAGATAGAAGCAGGCAGATATTTTGAGTCCTGTCTGATCTGCATAACAATTTCCAGACCAGCAAGGGCTATAACGTGACCCCGTCTCAAAAAAAAAAAAAAAAAAAAAAAAAAAAAAAATAAAATTCTATAGTTACTTTTATTATTTTTTTATGTTCATTGGTGTTTTGCCTGCATGTATGTCCATGTCAGGGTGTCAGAAGCTTTAGAGGTGGAGTTACAGACAAGTGTGAGCTACCATGTAGGTACTGGGAATTAAACCCAGACTCTGTGGAAGAGACCAGTCCCAAATTCTATAATTTCTAAAGACAGGGTCTCAGGCTGGTGAATTCAAAAATCTGCCTGCCTCTATCTTCTGAATGCTGAGATTAAAGGTATATAATATCATTGTTCTGGCTGGTCTTATGTCAACTTGACACACAAACTAGAGTAGTCTGAAAGGATGGAAACTTGATTGAAAAATGCCTTCATAAGATGCAGCTATAAGGAATTTTCCTAATTAGTTATTGATAAGGAAGGGCCAGATCAAATGGGTGGTTCCATCCCTTGGCTGGTAGTCCTGGGTTCTATAGTAAATAAAGTTGAGTGCTTGCTCCAGCAGCACATATACAAATACAAAACAAAATGAAAACAAAGAAAAAAGCAAAAAGGAGGCCGAGCAAGTCATGGGAAGCAAATCAGGAAGCAGCACCCATGCAGGGCCTCTGCATCAGCTTCTTCCTCCAGGACCCTGCCCTGCTTGAGTTTCTGTCCTGACTTCATTCAAGAGTAAAGTGCTGTGGAAGGGTAAGCGGAATAAGCTCTTTCCTCTACAACTTGCTTTTGGTCATGGTGTTTTGTCACAGCAATAGAAACTCTAAGACAACCATGCCCAGTAGTTTTTAATACTTATTTTGTACATATGTGTAGGCATGTACATGTCATGGCATGTATTTGGAGGTCAGAGGACAACTTGTGGGGTTGGTTCCCTCCTACCATTTGGATGCCAAGACTGAAACTCAGGTTGTTAGGCTTGGGAGCAATCATCTTTACCCACTGAGCTAACTCACTGGCAGTTGTGTGACAAAACTTTTCCTTGGGAGACACAACACTTACACTTCAACTCACCCCAGATAGGGAACCCATGACAGACCAAAGTACAGATACCACCAAAGTCCAACTTGATGAATCAATAAGCTATATTTGGATTACTTACAGGAGCAGAAATGACTCAAAGACAGCTAGCTATATCACCAAAGCTCATCCCCAACATGAATGAGAGCTCATAAGCCTGGAACACACTGCACATCCAGCAGGCATCTGAATGGGTGTCTTCCAGGTGCCTCAAATGGTCTAAACCTCTTCCAGAGTCATTGCAGCTTGGCTTATCTTCTTGGCAACTGGTTTGGACTGAGGGACTTGCAGCTCAGCTTGCGGGGTATCCTATTTGCAGTTTGGATCTACTACCTTTGAGAGGGACTCACCTTTGATTGCTTACTCTGGCTTGTAAATCTGGTCAGTTTCAGGGACTTCCTGAAACTATTTTTAGTTGTTTACTTTCCTGTTTAAATAGCTATCCTGAACAACTAAGAATGTTTCTATCTAAAAGGAAATGGTTACAGGATACTAGCCCACTCTTAGAAGTTTCACTATCTTTCACTAGTGCCATCCATAATCAGAAGGATAAAGTCCACACAGGTAAAAAAAGACTTCAGAATACATTTCAGACCTAAACTATAGCACCTAAGAGGCCACAGTAGCACCATGGTGGGCTACTCCTGGCTCCAACCTCTACTAGGCCTTAGGGCCTTAGTTCCAATTAAGTTTCAGTTTCTGTTTAGGTCTCAGTGTCTGTTTTAGTTGCAGTTTCTGATAAAGCAGGTGAAGGAGATATTGCATACCAGGCATGATTCAGCATTTACAGCTCCAGTCGATTATAAACATATTAGTGTGGCCACTGCTCGCTTGACTAATCATGTTTAGGATGATCTAATTCCCCTCCTGTCTATAAAAGGAGCCTAGGAGCTTCTCTGGGGAGTGCTGCCATTTTGTTGTGTGACTGATCTCTTCATGCAGGAATCCTCATGAGAAATAAATGCTCTTGCTTTTGCATATGAGAGTGGTAGTCTTTTGTGGGGTGATCTATGAATCCTAACACACCATATATGTGGTTTACAAATTTTTTCCAAGTCTATAATTTATGTCTTCATTTTTAAAAGTATCTATTGGAAAGCAGTGTCAGTGACCATGAAGATGGCTGCACTTGGGGCTGGAGAGATGGCTCAGTAGTTGAGAGCACTGACTGCTCTTTGAGAGGTCCTGAGTTCAATTCCCAGCAACCACATGATGGCTCACAAACATCTGTAATGAGATCCAGTGCCCTCTTCTGACCTGCAGGCATATCCACAGGCAGAACATTGTATACATAATAAATAAAATAATCTCAAAAAAAAAAAAAATGGCTGCACTCCATCTTGGCACAAGGACAGAGTGTTCAAAACTGTCCTCAGCAAGTCATAAGACCTGAAGGTCAAAGGTGTGGCTACAGTAGGATGTTTGGCTGTCTTATTCTAAATAACAATAGATTTGAATCTGAGGTGTGGCTACTCCTGATCTTCAAGGCTAGGAAACAAGAAGTTGAAGCTAAGGTGTGGTTACTGAACCCTTAGAATAAGTGAGGAAGAGAAGTCTGTTCCGTATACATGATACCATGTTCCTTTTTTTGGGTTCAGATTTATAAGAGTGGTGAAAAATAAACTTGTGACATTTCAGTATTGACTGACCTGCCCTCATGACTTTTATTGTGTCTCTCTGTCTTTTCTTTATGGTCTATAGCTAGACTTTCCCTCATCCACATACTCCTACGCAGGTGCAAACTTGGGGCCACTTGGCTGGTTCTGATTATAGTCCCACAAAGACAGCTTCCAACAAAGCAGCTTAATTTACTTATGTATTTATACTTAAGGTCTGCCTTGTAGGCAAAGCTAGCCTCAACTGAGTGCCTCCTGCATCAGCCTCCTATGTACTAGGATTACAAACGTGTGCCATCAAGTGCAAGTGTGTGGTACACACCTTTCTTAGCATTTGGGAGGTAGAGGCAGGAAGTGTTTTTGAAATAAAGTCTCACTATGTAACTCAGACAGACTAGCTGGAACTCAATAAGTACACTTGGTTTACAAAGATCCACCTGCCTCCATTTCCCAAATGCTAAAATTAAAGGTGTGTCCCAACATGCCCAGCTAATAAAACTCCTACTTTTTTTGTTTTGTTTTTTGAAACAGGGCCTCTCTATATAATCCTGGCTATCCTGGAACTCACTATGTAGACCAGGATGGCCTCAAACTCAAAGAGATCTTCCTGCCTCAAGTGCTGGGATCAAAGGTGTGCAGCACCATAGGTGGTTAACTTTTTTGTTGTTTTGTTTGGTTCAGTTGTGGTGTTTTTAGAGGGTACTTTATGTTTGTTGTTGTTGTTTTGGTTTTTTGAGACAGAGTTTCTCTGTGTAACAGCCCTGGATGTCCTGGATCTGTCTTTGTAGACCAGGCTGGCTGCAAACTTTCAAAGAGATTCACCTGTTTCTGCCTCCTGGGATTAAAGACATGTACCACTGCCCCACATGACACCCCTTCTTTAAACAAAACCAGTACATTCATTTTCCTATTCTACAAATGGTGGTGGGAAGCTTCCTGTTGACTCAAGTGTGTACTTCACCCTGTGAGTGCTTAGCAAGGTGTGATGAGGACCAAGCATAGGACTTTAAGCATTCAATTGTCACCCTCTTACCTCCATAATCAGACATCAGGCCCTGTGCTAACAGCAACCCAGAAAGTTCATCTAAACCACCAGCTGGGTATTTAAGTCAGTCTGCATGTCACAGACATCTCTGTGGTAACTATAGACACAGAAAGTGTTCATTCTCCTATCATTGAGTGATCCCTTCATCTTTATTCTATAATTGTCACAGATAGAGAAGCTATTCCCAGATTCAACCCCTCTGACTTCTTTTGTACCCCATGACTTCTGGGTGATCTTAGGCTATATTGGTGTTTAGTTTCTGTTCTTTACATTTTCTGAATGAATTACATAGAAATTATCTTCATTGCTACATAACAAAAACTAAGTCATTAGAAATGAAAAACACTTATGATCTCATAGTTCCTGATGGGAACTATCAAGGAATGGCTCAGCTGACAGTTTTGTTGTTGGTGTTTTTTGTTTTGTTTTGTTTGTTTTTCAAGACAGGGTTTCTCTTTAACAGCCCTGAACTCACTTTATAGAACAGGCTGGCCTTGAACTCATAGAGATCTGCCTGCCTCTGTCTCCATGGTACTGGGAGGTACGTGCCAACATACCTGACTCGGCTTCTTATTCAGAATCTTTCAAGACAGGAAGATCTTGAATGGCTTCAGTTTATATTCACTTTCATTGATATTGACTGAAGGCCTCTGTCTGGTCTGTTCTGCTTTCTGTAAAAAGAAGTTCTGGAATCAAAGGAATGGTTCATCTTGTTGTTGCTGTGAGATTATCTACAAGAGAGGACTACTAAAACAATATTCAAGCCAACAGAAAGTCTTTATTAGCTGGCTGGCAACTACACTGGGTACACTGGGTATGCAGGACCCTAGCGCATTCCCAACTCCCAAGCCTTTCTCTCTTTTCTTTCCTCCTTTCTATCTGTTTTCTTTTTCTTTTTACCTCACCCTGTAGACCAGGCTGGTCTTGAAATCACAGAGATTTGCCTGTCTCTGCTTCCTAAATGCTGAGATTAAAATCAAACCACCACCACTCGGCCCCAATCTTTCTCAGATTAAGTGTTTAAGCACAAAAACCACACTCTGGGTTAACATACCTCAGTTAGCCAGAAACAGAACTACAGAAGCCAAAAGGCAAGGTTAGTAGATTTAGGAACTTCCCCATAACTGTGGGCTTTGATGGGTTATGTCTTTGTTTTCATTTTTGACAGGTAATGCCTACATGCTGGGTTTCAAGCATGAATGGTACTTTCATCATGGCATCAGTTGTGCTAAGATCTGGAAGCCTGTTACAGTCATGCCCAGCATCAGCTGATCCTTTTGGTAAGGATATCCTGAACAAATTACAGAGGACAGGAAGTAAGGCAGGATGTTGGGGTCTGGTTAGGAGAATTACTGCCCTTTCCAGAATTCTCTTCTTCTGGAAGGGGGTCAATAAGACCAATATGACCTCCTAGTGCTCTCTCAGGTGACATTTCTCCCCATGGCCACACACAAAGTACTCCCTGACAAGGTGAGGCCTTGATCCAAGCAGGCCCTCATCTCCGCCTTCCCTGCCTACCTTTCCATACTGAGCAGTTCCCCATCTCCTACACAGACTTTGCTGCCAAGATTTTCCACTTAGATCCTTAATACCATTGTCCCCTTCACTCAGGCCTGAAGGGTATAACACCTATTCCACATGGTACCTATTGTTCAGGATCACTGGCTTCAGCACCTGGAAATTCAGGAAGATGGAAAGCATTGGGGCAAGCAGGGGTGACAAGTTCAGCAAAGACTTAGAGATTTCTCCCAGGTGTGTACAGTTCAGCACAAGAAGATCCAGGGATACCCTATTGGAGGAGCTGGTGGATCAACTTGTGTTAGAGTTACTTGCCTTACTTCATGATGGCCTGGATGCAGCTTCCATATAGCTCACAAGATACTCTGCAAGCTGAACTTGTGATAGGGCCATCTCCTTACACAAGGAAATCATAGCACCCGGTAACAACTCTGAGGGTAGAAGAGACACAAACAGTAGAATGGTGAATTTGTGAAGTGATAGTGAGTTTCCAATGCATTCTAGCCTTGGTGCCTGGTAACCTCAGTAGCATCCAGATGCCAATGATCAGGATAACACAGAGAGAAATCCCAATCCTCTTCCACTGGGTGTGCAGCAGGCTCTTGACACTTCAAGAGTCTCTCTTGAGTCTAGGAATGTGGCATCCTTGACAGCCTGTCATATAGGCATTCCTACCTGTGTGATAGGAAGGGGAAGTTAAGCTGGAGGAGGAGAAGTTCAACTTGGCTAGAAGCTGGTATCTCATGGTATCTGAAACATGAGAATAAAACAGAATCCAAATGACCAAAATTGAGGTTTCAAGGCAGAAGTGGTCAACCCTCCACCAAGTGCAGTACAACTTAGCACAGATAATTTCCAGGGCCTAGAGAAGAGTGAAAACAATTACTTTTTTTTTTTTTTTTTTTTTTTTTTTAAAGACAAGTCTCACTGTGTATCCCTGGCTTGCCTGGAACTCAGTGGCCTGAAACTCACTATGTAGACTATGCTGGCCTCAAAAATCACAGTGATCCACCTGCCTCTGCCTTCTAATCCTGGATTAAAAGCATGTGCCACCATGTTCAGTAGTACCAGGGCAAAGGAGATGGTTCAGTGAGTAAGCGTGCTTGTTCTATAAGCAAGGGAAACTGAGTTCAAACCCCTAGCACCCATGTAAAAAGCCAGACATTACTGAACTGCCTGGAACCCCAGCCAGAGATTGACATTCTGAGAGCTTGCAGGTCAGCCTAGCAAAGAGGACCACCTTTTCAGTTCAATGAGAGATCCTCTCTTAAGGCAATAATCCAGAGAACCACAGAAGACATCCAACATCTTACTCTGTCTTCTGCATGTGTGTCTGTGGATACATACTAGCACACTCATATGCATAACCACACACTTTTTTTTTTTAGTTAGGAAAAAAATTCTCTCCCCAATCATCTTCCTTCACTGAGACACATTCTGCAAAGCTTGATGACTGTCTCCTTCCCAGCTGTCCTTCTTGGAACACCTATTATATCTGAGTGTGGGTTGCAGACTCTACCAATGACCAAAGCAAAGCCAACCCTGGAATACCAGGGGTACATCCATACAAGCGCAGGCTAGATGAAGGGCAGTCTTGCAGTGACTGGGGTCTGGGAAATGAACTGGGTCAGGGCTGCTGGAGCCAGGAAGGGGTACTGCTGAACCACACCATCCACAAGATGAAACAAAACAAAACCACAACACAAGTCTGCAAATATTCTCTGGTACAGTCTAGGCGTGAAGCCTGCAGCCATAGGACGGGTCACACTTCATCCAGACAGGCTACCAGGTGGCCCACTAAGTGGGGGCACTCACCGGCTGGGAAACCCTCACAGCCAGCCAGGAAACAGTTCACATCCTAGAGGCACTCTTTGAAAACAGCCCAGCACTTGTTTTCAGTGCTGCAGCACGGAAAGCAGGAATTGGTTCCTGCAGGGCGATCCTGCACACCTCTCACCCCTCACCTGTCACTGGGCCATGTAGGTTCTACAGATGTCTCAAGGTCATCTCCAGGATGTCAGCTGTCTCTAGTTTTGTGTGCTGGGAGCTCTGGAGGCAGGAACGTAGGATGGATGGCAAGTTAGAAGTATCCTACATTCTGGATCTTAGGATCTGAGGGCAATAGTAAGCCCTGAGAACTGGAGACCCTTCGAGTGCTTCATCGAGTGCTCACATCCTTTCCATGCGCATTCAGGATGATGGTCTGGAGCAGAACCAGGCTCGCGTTGATGAGCGCTAACCGCCACTTCTCCGTGACTAGCTTGGAGGACTAATAGGTGGAGCAGCGGTTGGGTCAGGTGTTTCATGTCCCTTTCTTAACCTTACAGTTTTCGGCTGCGTGGTCAGTCTTGTCTGGGGTCCAGCTAGAGCTGGTCAGAGCTCCTCTGAGTGGTGAAGCGCTCGACTTCCCTGGAATGTCCACCGGCATAATGCACCAGGCGGGCTAGTGAGCGCAGAGTTGGTGCGCTCCTACAAACTTGAACCTCTAGCCGGTGAATTGAGAGCTTTAAAAGGGCAGTGGAGCGGCCGGGCCTGTGAATCCTACTTGGCTTCCGTTCCCACACTACTCTCAACCAATGGGAGGGTCAGCTTCCGGTCCGGCCTGCGGCCCGCCCTCTCTGGCTGTTACGTGCAGCCAACCACCCCACACCTCCCCATTCCCTACCCCTCCCCTGCCTGACCAGTGACAAAGGTGAACCGGGCGCTAAAGTCCACTACCGCGAGGACAGAGCACCAAAAGGAGCTCACTAGTTAGAGGGAAGTAAGTAATTCCGGTACAGGCTCCTGAATTACTTCCCTTCTAAGGGAAAGCACCGGTGGACTTGGGATGCAGTTCATGAGCAACTCGTAGGAAACCCAGAAGGGAATTTCTCCAAAGGCTAGAAGACAGATTCTCAGTACTGCGAAGCCGGGACCCATTGCGTCTCCTCGTGCCCCTTCTCTGCTCAGTTGAACACCATTTACCCATGTGCAATGCAGTTTCCAACAAGGAGCATGAAACACCGAGGCCTAGGAACAAGATGAACTAACACCAGCTACAGAGACTAGAGGAAGGTCAGCTGATACTGCATGGCAAATGGAAGGACACTTTCATGTAATGTAAGGATAAAGATGATATGATAAAAACTAGATAGGATGATGTCACAGAGCTAGTGATAATATTCTGGATTAGTCCACTGCTAACTAGGTTCAGCAAAAAAATTCAAGAAAAAAAAGAGAGAGAGAGAAAGAGAGAGAGCAAACTGGCCATAGTTGCATTCGCCTTTAATCTCAGCACTCAGGAAGACAGAGGCAAGCAGATCTCTGTGGGTCTGAAGCCAGCCTGGTCTACAGAGTGACTTCTGGGACAACCAGAGCTACATGGTAAGATCCTACCTCAAAACACCACTCCCCACTCAAAAAAAAAAAAAAAAAAGGCAAATAAAATCTTTGTTTTTTTTCAAAGGAGAACAAGAAAACAGGGCCATAGGCTAAAGAGATGGCTCATCTTCCAGAGGTCCTGAGTTCAATTCCCAGCAACCACACAGTGACTCACAACCATCTGTAATGAGATCTGGGTCTCTATTGTGGCCTGCAGGGACACATGAAGGCAGCAAACTATATACATAATAAATAAATAGATAGATATGTTTTTAAAAAAAGGTTTGTTATTATTTTCATGGTTGCTATTGTTTTCATTCTGAGTTACACTGCAGGGCATACAGACATTACAAAAAATCAGATTCTCAATCACAGACTAATTAGCCTGGCAGTTGCCTGCATGTATTAAAATCCAATGTTGGGGCCCTGAGACCACAGTGGGGGCTAAATGCCCTAATTCTGTTTCAAATCTGTCTTAGTAAGTCACAGAAAGTGACTAGTTTGTTGGGTTAGAGAAAATGCCATTTCTATCGGGTTGTTCCAAAGTCTTCACAATTGGTTCTTCAGAGAGAAGGAAGCTTTCGAGAGGTTAGGTAGAGGGAATGGCTCTCCCAGAGTATTCTAGAAAGGGAACACAGTGAAGAAGGGAAGGGGTACTTTAGGGACCACAGGACAGAGGCTTCTGGCCCCAGAAAAGGTCTGGAGAACTTTAAGGAGCTTTTCTAAATAACAGAGTAAGCCAGCTGGTGCTGAAAAAAGTCTTCATCCACCTAGTGTGTGAAGTTGATGGCTGGAAGGTAGCCTCTAACCAATGCCTATTCCAGAATCCCTGAAAAGGACCATATCTAGTTACCTTCCCAGAAGTGGTCTCTCATTCTCTAAGGCCAATCCTAGTCTGGTTCTAGTTTATACCTAAAAGAATTCTGCTTCTCAGCTCTAGGAAGCCCTTTCATGATCCCAGTGCTGAAATATACCTCAAAAGCCACTCCTTTCAAGACTGGAGATAGGTAGAGAACAGAGGTTCAATGTTTCCCTCACACACCCATGCCTTGTGGTAGACAGCAAGGCTGGGCTATGGTCTCAGACGTGGGATTATGCTGTGCCTTAGGAAGGAGTCTGTGTGGAATCCCCCTGATCTCTGAAGTCTTCAGAAACCAAAAAAAAGCAGCCAGGTGGTGGTGGCACAGGCATTTGATCTCAGCACTCAAGAGGCGGAGGCAGACAGATCTCTGTGAGTTCAAGGCTGAGTTCCAGAACTGTCAGAGCTGTTACATAGAGAAACCCTGTCCAGAAAAAGAATGAAAGGAAAGAAGGAAGGAAGGAAGGAAGAGAAAGAAGGAAAGCAAGTAAACAGGGGACATAGAGATGGGAGATGTCATTCTGTAAATAGGTTTCTCATACTGGTTGGCCAATAGGAAAGCAAGATAGGCGGGACTAGGAGACTAGGAGGATTCGAGGAAGCAGTAGGGAGGAGTCAGCATGTAGAGACTGGAGAGAGCAGAGGTCTGGGCCCACTCTCCAGTAAGATGAGACCATGTGAAAATACTTAGATTAATAGAAATGGGTTAATAATTAAGACAGAGCTAGCCCATAAGAAACTAGTACCTGGCCAACAGCATTATACCAAATACAGAGTCTCTGTGTGTTAATTGGGGCTGGCGTGGTGGTGGGACAAGACCGGCGCCGGGGAAAACTACTCCTTACAACATAGAAGGAAGAGAGTTCTGGAACCCCATCCCCTCTCTAGGTGCCATGCTGATATTTAAGGTTAACTTGTGAAATGGGCTGTCTTTGTTCATATGGTGATTGGAAAGAAAAATAAGATCCTACTCCTTTAAAAATGTTTGCTGTTGGACTGGGAAGATGGCTATGTGGAAAGTAACTAAAGAAGACACTCAACTTTAATCTCTGACCTCCACATGTACAAACACATATAGGCATACATACATGCAGAATGAATACATAAACAAAATTTATATATCCGATTCCTTCTTTTAGACTCCAAGGTCACCTGTACTCACATATGCACATATGAAGCCTCACCCCATATCCACATAATTAAAAATAAACCTTAGAAAAAAATCTGGGGAGTAAGTATATAACTCAGTTGTTAGAGTACTTAGCATGCATGAAGCTCTGGGTTCCATCCCCAGCACTGCAGGAATTGGTATAGAAGATGCATGACTTTAATCTCAGAAATTTGGACAGGAAAGAAAGGAGGATCAGTTTAAGGCCAATTTCATAGTTTGAAGCCAGCATGGACTGCATAGCAGGACTAGCTCAAAAACAAATCCATCTGACTCAATCATTGCCTCTTCATATAAGCAATAAGGTCTTAGTAAACTGTTCTAGAATAGAAATGCTTCCTACTGGCCAGATGGTGATGGTGGCCAGGGTGCATGCCTTTAATCCCAGCACTTGGGGGGCAGATCTCTGTGAGTTTGAGGCCAGTCTGGTCTATGGAGCAAGTTCCAGGACAGTCAGGGCAACACAGAGAAAACAATAAGAAAATGCTTCCTATACCCCCCAACCCCATCCACCCCCCCACCCCACCCCCACCAACACATTCTGATAACTATTGTTCTAAACAAATAACCAATAGTTGTTGTCTTTGGGCAGTTTTGATTGGCACTACTTTGTGCAGTTTCTGAATTAATTATTGTGGCATTTTCCAAGATAACTAATTTCCAAGCTGAAAAATTAAAAATAAGTTTCCCATTATTGGTTCCTATTATGACTTCTACACGTCTTGTAAAGGATCTGAAATGCTGGATATTTAGGGGATTTCAGAGTACAAAGGTCTCGCTGTGGTCTTGACACTGGGAGCCAGTCCCTTTTCTTCCCAGCTAGTTTCTTTTCATTCAGTTTTGATTTTCCCATTCATTTAAGGCATGCCCTTGGGAAAAGGAAACCGAAACAGAAGGCATCTCTGACGTTTGAAGACTCCGCCCCTTGACACCTACAGCCCCAAAACTTAAAAGAGCTGTTCTCTCTCACATCACTCTAGATGTGAGAGAGAGCAGCCAGAGCCTTGACAAGCAGACTCCTCAGTTCCTGCAGGGGACCTAGTGCTCAAGCCTACAACCATGGTGAGTCCTGTTTGGGGCAGGAACAGATGGGTTCCATTCTAGTTGGTTTTCCTCCATTCCTTGATAGGGTCTTCTATTTTACCGAATAGTCACAATGTGGAAACAGATTATAGTTGCTCAAAGACCACTATGAGGGAGGGACTTAGGTTCCTTGTCTGCTCAGCTACCAGCCCTAGATCCCTTAGGGTTGGACCCAGAAGGATATCTTGGTGGGTGAACTGAAACATGATGGTTATGGGAGGTTGGCCCTTTAGAACTGACTCCTCTGTATCATTCCCCATACATGGATGATCCCCTCCTCTGATGGAGGAGAGGATGGGCATGGGGTATGGGAACTGATCCTGTGACCAGAGCTTCAGATGTGGTAACTTCCAATACTGGTGCCAGAGGAGTCTTTAAACCAGTGGTTCTCAGCCTGTGGGTGAAGACTCCATTGGGGTCAAACAACCCTTTCACAGGGGTTGTATATAAGATATCCTGTATATCAGATGTTTACATTATGATTATTAATAACAGTAGCAAAATTAGTTATGAAGTAACAATGAAATAATTTTATGGTTGGGGGTCACCACAAAATGAGGAAATGTATTAAAGGGTAGCAGCGTTAGGAAGGTTGAGAATCACTGCTGAACCTATGTGATGCCTACAGACCTGTAACCTGAGGGTGAAGATGCTGGGGGGTGATGAGTTCCTGGTGCCCCTGACTCACTCCATGACGGTGTCGGAACTGAAGCAGCTGATTGTTCACAAGAGTGGTGTGCCAGCTTTCCAGCAACGCCTGGCCCATGAAAGTGGCAAGATACTACAAGAGAATGTTACCCTCATCAGCCAGGGCCTGCGTGCTGGCAGCACAGTCATGCTGATGGTACAGAATTGCAACAACCCTCTGAGCATCCTGGTGCGGAATGACAGGGGCCGCAGCAGTATCTATGAGGTCCGGCTGACACAGACCGTAGCAGAGCTTAAGAAGCAGGTGTCCCAGGAGGAGCACGTACAGGAAGATCAATTCTGGCTGAGCTTTGAGGGAAGGCCCATGGAGGACCAACAGCCACTGGGGGAGTATGACCTAAAGCCCCAATGCACAGTGTTCATGAATTTGCGTCTCCGAGGGGGGGGGTATGCTATGCCTGAGGCCTCTATCTGGAGCCAATATTGGTAATAAAAGATGATGCAATGAGAAGTTCTGCCTCCTGTACTTGTCCTTCAGAAATGCCCATCTGTTACCTTCTCTTCTACATTCCTGCTGAGGTCA
Organism: Phodopus roborovskii; assembly: GCF_943737965.1. Taxonomy (NCBI): domain Eukaryota; kingdom Metazoa; phylum Chordata; class Mammalia; order Rodentia; family Cricetidae; genus Phodopus; species Phodopus roborovskii. The sequence continues at coordinate 7,557,970 of NW_026126646.1, read as the reverse complement.
GGTGAAAGAACCCAAGTCTATCCACTGTGACAAGACCTTGTATTGCCAAGTTAAGGGACAAGGATTTAACAGTTAGAGCCTAGTCAGAGAATTCCCTTTTGGGTAGGTCACTTCTAGAGAAAAATGCTTTTTTTCTAGGACCCAGTTCTGAGCCTCTGTCAGCCCCTCAACAACTGGTCCTCAACTCTATCTGGTGCAGGGACAGATCCTATCTGTAATAGGATGGTAATAGGATGAGGTTCCTAATGGGACAAGTTCCTAATGGGAAATAGTGAAGGAATGTTCTTGGACCTACCTGGGTGGGCTGTGGAGGAGGGTGATATTCTTTTGTGGTTGTTTCTAGTCCCACCAGCACTAGTTCATAGAAAGGTAGGGCAGGGCCTCATTATTCACATGAGCCAGTTGCTATTTAGGACATGGGTGGTTAGCAAGTATACCTCATCAGAATTATAAAGAGGGCATTATTGGCAGGTAAGGGGGCACCTGGAATTGGGGCCTCACCTGTCCATAAAGGAAATCCTATCTCAGATAAGAGGCACCCAATTTGGAAAGCCTTCATCTCCTTCCTGCCTGATATTTCTTTCTCTTGTCTTTTACCTACTCTAGCTACTTACTCAGGCTTTGAGGCAGCTTAAGGCACAAGCAAGTCAGGACAAGTACCTTTATGGTCCTTGGGGGGGGGCTTACATTTCAACCTTCAGACTTTAATTAATTTATTTTTGGTTTTTAGACATAGGGTTATTCTGTGTAGCTTTGGAGGCTGCCCGGAACTCCCTCAGTAGATCCACTGCTCTGCCTCCTGAGTGCTGGGATTAAAGGCATGGGCAACTACCGCCCTGCTCAACCCTCAGACTTTTAAACAGAATTTGCGTGGAGACTCAGAAGTCCCCACTTTTGGTTGGTGTGTTAGTGCATATTTGGGTCAGGTGACCCAAGGTCTAGGGTGTTGGTGTTCACTGTGTAGATATGACATCAAACCTTCACTGACCACCCCCTTCCCTGAAGCCTGCCAGGGCTGGTGGTAGTATCTTTTTCTGGAGGAAGAGCTTCTGCCACCCACACTTTACTCTGACTTTTGGTTCAAACGCCTGTGGCCCAGGCACAGCAACCCCAGTATTGTGAAGACAGAAAAAGCAGTCTTCTCTCTTTCCTTCAACCTTCTGTAGATGCGAAGCTAGCTTAGTTTTCCTGGGCCTCAATTTACACCTTTTACCTAGCAAGGATAAGTTGGATAAGCGCCGGTCCACAGAGGGGGAGGGGAAGGAGGCGGGGCAGTGGTAGTTTCCGCAGCAAGACAAGAGAAGGTAGCCATAGGTCGATAAGGAGCATCCCACTGCCCCACCAAGCCCGAAGGCTGGTAGGCGGGTCTGAGCGCAATTCAGACTAGTCACCGCGGACCGGCCACCGGCAGGGGGCGTAGCCCCGCTGGTCTACCTTAGAGCCTATGGCGGGACCCCTGCGGCCACAGGAGCTCAGTGAGCAACCCTGCTGGGGGGGCCGAAACAAGGGGAAAGTGAGGTCCAGCTCTGGTAGCCTCTCCCATCCAGAGAACCCCGCCGCTCCCGGCGAGTCCCTTGGAAGTCCCGGCACGTCGCCCCTAGATTATACATTAACCTGATTCCAGCTGCATTTCCTGGTGGGAGGACAGTTTGGGCGGACGGGGGAAGGGCTCCCGGCGCCCCACCTTCCCCTCCCCCCAAGGCGGCCCGCCACCCACCCAGCCGAGGCCCCCGCCTCAGCTCGGCGCCGCAGTCTCCGGGCTTTGTTCGCTGCCCGCGCGGGTCGTAGGGAGCGGAGGCGGGCCGAGCTCCCAGGGGGAGGGGCGGCGCTGCTCAGTTCCCGCCCCTGGCCCGCCCCCACACCATCCTCCCTCCCACCTCCTCCGCCTAGCTGCGGTCCAGTTCTGTCCTGCCCCCTGAACGGTCCATCCCGCGCGCTCTCCCGGCTGTCTTCCGCCGTTCTAGGCTGCGCCATGGCCAGCCTGCGGCTGTGTTGCCCGGCCCCTCTGCTACCACTGCTGCTGCTCTTGGTGGTGGCCGAGCGCACCCTGCCCGGCGCCAGCGGGACGTGCCCGGAGCGCGCCCTGGAGCGGCGCGAGGAGGAGGCGAATGTGGTGCTCACCGGTACGGTGGAGGAGATCCTCAACGTGGACCCGGTGCAGCACACGTACTCATGCAAGGTGGGCCCCGGCAAAACCCCACGAGACCCCAGCCCTCTGGAATCCCAGCCGGGGGCCCTTTTCCCCGTGGTTCCCAGCCGCGAGGCCCGCCCTTCGCGTGCTGGCCGCCCTGCTGGGACCCCGGCCCCAAGCCGTGGGAACGAGACCGGAACGCTTCTGTAGCCCCAGCTCGAGCTCCCTTGGCGACCGCCAAGCCTGCGGGTGGGGCGCCAGGTCCCGGAAAACTCTGCAGCTCCGGGCGAAAGTTATTGCGGGGCCGTTGTGGTTGTTCTCACGGTGCCCAGGCCCCATTTGCAGTAGTGGCTGCCCCCCACCCTTGTCCAAAGCTCCTCTTGTTGAAAACAAGTGTACACCCTCGTCAAAGGAAAGGAATAGGGGTTGGGGAGGTGTGAGGTAAGGACGAACTCGGACTGTGATGAGGCCTCCACCAGGGCGAGAAGGGGTGGTCCGCAGAGAGAAAGGGGTGCGTAGTCTAATCCACAAGTACGAGGAGCCTGCGTAAGGTGCTGCAGTGGTTGGATTTAGGTGGAGCAAGAGCAGAGAGATGGGCAGAGAGCTATGGCTGAGTCTCCAGTGCACAGGGAGCAAGGGCAGGTGCTCCGTTCTCCTGGAAGAACTGGGTCTCCCCTACTATACAGTAGAAGAGTCAGCTCTGCTTCAACTAAAGCTGGATTTGAAAGCACCTTGGAATAGGTATAGTGTTGCTGGTTCTCCTAGCTCCTCAAACCACTTCACTCGAAATAGGATCGTTCTTGTTCCTATGGGAAGGATGGTGACTTTCCGAGTAGCGTGTGTTCATGGGATCCCCCGGCTGGGCCCCCTCCTCTCACTGCCAAGGCACTTTGCCAAGTCCCTGCAGGATTTTCCCGACTTCCTCCCCGCTGCTCCTGGGTGTGGCTGGGGTGGGGGAGGTGTGAAAACTGTGAGCTTCCCCCTGTTTGGGTTATCACCCTCAATAATTTACTGGGGGTGGGGGGTCAGGTAAATGAGATTCCCCAAGTCCATAGGTGTTGCAGTTCTGAGGTGCCTAGCAGGAGCTAGGCAGATGAACAAGCTGCTCCTTGTCTTTTTGCTCCCTTCATTCCAGGAGCCTAAAACCCCTAGAGCACCTGAAGAAGGGGCCCCTTCCTAGAACTCCTTTCCAAAAAGCACCTGGGCTCCTGGACTTGTCCTGTGGGTGCTGCAGGCTACACCCTCCAACCATGTCTGTCAGAGGGGTTGCCCTCAGGGCCCCAAAGGAGAAGGAGGAGGGTGGGGCCGACTTGCATTGCCCCAACTTGACTTTGTGGTTCAGAGCTGCCTTGGCTGTACAGACTGTGGCAGACTGTGGAGCAAAGAAGTGGGTCTTTACTTCCTGGGGGAGGTGTCAGCCCACACACAGGGTTGTAAAGATTCCAGCTGGGATCTTGCTCTTAAGTCCCTTCATCTAAAGTGTCTGGTCCTGCGTGGTAGTGAGCTAGGGGGCCTAGAATATTGGCACTGCACGCCAGACAAGCCCTGACTGAGATGGACCATTGTAGTTGGACCTGGGCTGGTTAGACCTGGGGTGGGAATATGCTTAGGAGGGATGCCTTCTTATTGTGTGTCGTATGGTAGGTGTCTTCTTCCCTGCAGCGTTTCCTGAGGGGCTGACTCACAGAATTTTGAACATCTCTGCTCAAGGCTGGAGTCCACTATGGACACTGGCTTGAGAAGAGGGGAAAGGGTCCAGGTGTCCAGTCTGGCATCCTATCCCTGTTGGATCAATACATTTTTACTTCCATGTCCACTCAGGTTCGAGTGTGGCGGTACTTGAAAGGCAAAGACGTGGTGGCCCAGGAAAGTCTGCTAGATGGTGGCAACAAGGTGGTGATTGGTGGCTTCGGAGACCCCCTTATCTGTGACAACCAAGTGTCTACTGGGGACACTAGAATCTTTTTTGTGAACCCAGCACCACCCTACCTGTGGCCAGCCCACAAGAATGAACTGATGCTCAACTCCAGCCTTATGCGGATCACTTTGCGGAACCTGGAAGAGGTGGAGTTCTGTGTAGAAGGTACGTGCATGGTGATGGTGCTCCTTTAAGGGCCACTGCCTTGCTGATGGTGACAAATTTTATAGGATTGTGGGGGCAGGCTACAGAGGAGAGCTTGCCATAGGCAGAAGAATAATCATTCTGCTACATTATTGCTCTTGGCTATGTCTCTAGCTACAAAGATTAGACAGACACCCTAACCTCTGATATTAACTGTCTTTGGTCTTGGAGCCATAAATAAGGTGCTATCTTGTAAAAGACAAAAGACAAGTATGTCTGCTCTCTCTCTCTCTCTCTCTCTCAGCACTCCACATTCCCCTTTGAAAGGCCCTTTGATATGGAACAAGCTGGAACCCACCTGTCTTATCCTTCCAGAAGTCCAAACATCTATCTTGATCCATACATACATTTGAGTAAACCCCTGTGACTAGGCATAGGAGTTTGGAAAGTAGGGATTGGTCAGTGTGTGCCAGAGGCCCACCATTTGTAGAAGAACAACTTTGTAGGATTAGGATGCCATCCCCTAGAAGGTGGATAGAAATATATGACCTTCCAGCTCTCCCCTCTCTCCTCCTCAGGACAGCCCCAGTTGGTGACTGAGACCCTTGAGGGGAAATGTGGTAAAGAATGCTTTCTTCTCTCCTTGCTACTGCATCCTGTCTGTTCCCTCATGGCTAGCTGGAGAGAGATGTGGGGCTGGGGACAGAAACTTCCTTCTCAGAGCAGTGGCACGGGTCATGACTTCTGGTTCTCTGATGCGATATGTTTGCCAGCCCTGAAGACTTCTCTCCTGTCTTTCTGCTTTGTTGCTGCCTGGGCTCTTTGGGGAGGGCAGTCTCCATGCTGGCCTTGGGTATGGGAGGGGCAAGGCCAGAATGGAAAACCCTGTGGCCTCTCAGTCAGCTATACCAGCTTCTGGGCACTTGCCTAAGGGACCCTGTCTGGAAAAGAACCAGAGGTTCCAGCACTGCTGTGGAAGTTTGTGCTTTGGAAAATTAGGGGGCAGGAAAGGCAGGGAAGGATGTATGTATATGTGAAGCCAAAGGCAGATATGTCAACTTTGGATTGAGTAGGGGGCTGAGAAAGGTCAAGATAAAGAGGGTGAATCATTAATAGTTGGGTGGATCTAGTAGTTCGAGGGTCTATGACTCAGTAACTGAGGACATCCCCTGAGATCAGAGGTCATGGTAGGGAGTAACAGAACAAGGTTTAGCATCTCACCAAAGTCAGCTATGCCCATGCTGCACTCTGGCTTTGGTGCTAGTAGAGCCCAATTTGGAGGAGGACAGCTAGGAAAAAGAACATGGAAAGAAGGCCTCCCTTCCTGAGCTCTTGTATATGGCTGACACTTAGGATACTTAGTTCCCAAGACTCAAAGACCAGCGTTTTACCAGAGGAAAGCCCAGAGCCCAGAAGAAGCTCTGTGTGTGTGTGTGTGTGTGTGTGTGTGTGTGTGTGTGTGTGTGTGTGTAGGGGGGCAGATATAGGACTGAAGGTAGAGCCAAGGAGGCTGAAGATGTCTTCAGGTTTATGGAAAATGGATGGGGTGGGGAGAGCAAGGAGCCTGAACTTCACTGTAAGAAGTTTGAAATGGTGTCTTAGATCTGTTTTGAAAGCAGACCAGAATGCAATGGGGAAAGTTGGGTGCTAAGACAAAGTCAGAACACTCAAAGAGCCATCAGGGCTTGGGGTCTAGTCTAGGATGGAAGTGAGATACCTTTTTGCCCACCTCATTTCCTGATCCGTAGGTGATGAGGCTTTTGAGCCTTGTCCCAGGGCCTCGCACTTGGAAACAAGCCCATCCCTCCAGTCTGACTTCCCAATCTGTCTCCAGGTCCCCTATACCTGCACCACCCACACTGGAAACTGGGTGAAATCTGGGCCACTTTCTGACCTCTTGTTCACTCTTGGAACACCCCTGAGCCAGCCAGCACCTCCCCCACCCCCAGAAAGGCTCCTTTAGTCCTCTGCCTGGGGAGCCACATTCCTGGCATAACTGGGGCAGGTATGTGCCCCTCCCTTTGCATCACCTTTGGGCGAGAGTGGCTGCTGCTCCTTCTGGAAAGGGACCTCTCTGACAAAGCTTTGTCAAGGAAGTGGGGAATCCTCTTCACTGCCAGTTAAGGGTGCTAAACATAGGGCCACCACTGTCTCTAGAGAAGGTTGGATTGGCACCTCCCTGAAGCCTCCAGGAGAGACACAAGCCTGGCTGGGGACCTGCACTTCCCTGCTAAAAGCCCTGAGCAGAGAAAGGAAGTGTTGTCTGTTCCAGCCAGCACTTGGCATAAAGACAGGGCAGGGGGCCCAGGTTGAGTGAGCCTGGCACCTGACCAGCCTGGCCCTTCTCAATTCTGAAGCTGGGGTCTTGGTGACTCCTTTGTCCTGGGCCGGCCAGATTGGTTTTTTTCTCTCTGCCCTTTCTCTCTACTAGGTCAACCAACCATGGATTTCAGGATAGAGTAGAGAATTGCTAGGTCCCAAGGCAGTGGATAGGAGCAGCCTGATCCATTAAGACTGGTTTCTGGTACTTGGGTTGCCTAGAATATTGTGACGGTCCCTACCTAGACTGTAGGGAGGACTGCCCTCCAGGCTAAGCTTAGACTCCCATTGCCATTTTCTTTCCCCTCACCTCCCCCACATTCCTTCTGCTGAGGGGGGAGGTGGCTCTCCCTTTGGACTCCAGGTTCTCTACCACTTTATAACCCCACCCACAGTCCTTTGAGGGCCCCTCCCCCAGGCATGTCCAGGCTGGAGGCTACTTACTATCCCCACTGCTTTTTGCCCACAGAGAAGGGCCCAGGTAGGGAAGGGCCTCCTCTTTTCCATGTCAGGAGTTTGAGTGAGAAGTTGGCTGCAGGAATGGACTTGTCTTATCTTTGGGCTCATGGAGGCAGCCTTGCAGGGTGGGCTTTGCTTGCTGGAATCAGTGGGTGCTTAGAGGTGGGTGACAGGCAGGATACTATTATTGGTTCTGCACAGATGGCCTCCCTTTAGGCAGTCAATAAGCAAGATGGAGCTGGTAGAAATTAATCTTGACTTTTTCCAGACCTATCCTACTCTCCTATCCCTACCCTGAGAAAATGCCCCCCATCTCCCCTGTCAATTAGAAATAGGGAGGGTGTTTTAAAACCACTTCTGTTACATGGATCTTTCTGGACAAAGCAAATTCTGTTCCCACCTGCTTGAGCCCTTGTGGCAATACTGCTGGCATGGGAACCCCCATTGCAAACCACAGGAATTGGGAGACGGGTACACTGACCCAGGTCTAAGGCTACTCCCAACCCAGTTCAGGTTTGTGGTTACTCATTAGTTCATACATGCTAAAGTAGGGGAGAATAGGGTAGAGGAATTCAGAGAGGAAGTGAAGGGCACACTCAGGACCACAGGTTCAATGATTGATAAGGACTCTTTATTGTTTCTTATGCCTGGTTGCTGTGCACAAGAGGCAGGAGTCACAAAAGGGTAGAAAATAGCTGTCTTTTTTTTCCCTCTTCCTTTGAGACTCAAGTCAGCTGTTTACCTCAGGGTGGAAATAGAGCCTTATGCTATTGAAGCCTTAGTGGGCTGGACTAGGGGCTACCACAACAGTCGTCATAGTAATCCTGCTTATCTGGGGCAGTTACCAGCTAGAAGAGGACTCTATGCCCCCTGTACCTTCAGGCCATGTATGAACCATGTTGGAAACTGTGAGAGCTGATAAGGTGGAGGATGGGGATCAAGGGATCGCACCCCTCCCATCCTCTGAACAGATCCTGAGAATTTCCTCTGAGGAAGGCTCCCTGCAGGGGCAATTTACCATGGAATAGACATGGCTCCTCCCAGGCCTGGAGGAAGGGAAGACAGGGAGGCTCTATCCTCACAGGCTAGACTGTTTCCAGCTGTGTGAACTTTATATAGATGTATATGCCTAGTCCTGCAACTGGGGGGTGGGGGAGGGGATATTTGTCACTATTTTGGTTTTTCTGGATTTATGTCTAAGTGGTCAGGTCCTGGTTGCTATCTTCACATGGGTGTGACTCTCCACATCTGTTCACTATTGGTTCTGTTGGGTCCAGTTGTGCTGGAGGTCCAGTGGCACATGTTGTGAGCTCTGCCTCTAGTAGGAGTGACTGATGTGTATTACAAACATTTAAAATGAGGGAATGTGTGAGAACAAGAGACTAGGGATCTTACGTTTACGAGTCTGTCAGACCCTCTTCCTCCCCTCTGCCCTCTATCTGTTGCATGCCTCAGGTAAGTTTGAGAGCACCCTTGACCACATCCTAGGTCCCATAAAATATAGGCTGGCATTGTGCCTGTGCAGGCCCCTGTACCCACAAGTGAGGTTCCGGCACCTATAGAAGAACAGAGCACAGACACCATATTGGTAGAAGGGTTACTCTGGAAAGGAAGCCATCAGGTGTAAGGAGTGGCTTGTGAAGTCATCTCTCATTAATTCCATCAGTTACGTCTTACACAGGTCCAATTACCATTCTACAACCATTCCCTATAGAGTTTCGTGGGGCAAGTACTGTTGCTGGCACCCTCAATGGAGTCCCGCTGGTGTTGTGGTGGCTTCCCAAGGAGCAGTAAGTTAAGATAAAGGCAAATGAAAGGAACAGTAGGTGGATGCTGCTAGCTGGGAAAGAGAGCTGAGGAGAGGAGAGAACTACTCTCCAGCAGCCTGTCCCCTGGCTGAGAGAGCAACCTAACCCCTTTCTGGGCTGACCTTCCTGTCTGATTGCTGATCCCAAGCATTTCTCCAGTAGGGAAGTTCCTCCTTGGTTGCCCCAATCTTCTTCCTCTCTGGGTCTGTCTCTGCTCCCTCCTTCCTGAACCTCTAGTCAGCTCTCTGTACCCCTTACTGCCTTCCCTTCTCATCCTAATAACTGTCCACCACCTCCATAAAGCCCTCTGGGACTAAGCCTGTGCTATTGGGCCATAGGACCCCTGCTGTATTCACCCCTCTCCTGTATCTGATGTCTCTAACCTAACTCAGCTGGAGTGTTAAGCAGAGTACCAAGGTCTCCTAACTCACCAAGCATTGATCACATCTGGGTGTCACCTAGCTCCTTCCTTTTCTTTCTGGAGATAGGTAGGGCCTGGCAGACAGGTACACCTAAGAAGCAGGAAGGGCAGCATGAATGGCCGTACCCTCACTGCCTTTTCACCAGCTCAGCTAGCTGCTCTTGGTCATTCTGGAAAATGCCTAATCTGAAAGGTTTAGGATATATATATATATATATATATATATATATATATATATATATATATTAAAGACTCTAACCCCGTGACAGCTGTGACACCACTCATCACTTGGCCAATATGCAGATTTCACTTCACCCATCTGACCTTCATTTGAAACTGCCATGATGTCTTCTGGAAGTCAGACAGACACATACTTAGCTTCTCAGAGAGGTGTAGACCAGTTGATTAGTTCGATGGAACAGCTCTAGGTTGAGGAGCCTAGCCAGCCAAGGAATAGAGAAGGGGCAATCTGGCAGCATATTGGCTACCCTAAAAGACAGCACTATTGTATCCCAAATTGTAATTTAATCCAACCACCCTGCAAAGTAAGATAACTAACCAGCTGAGTGGGTGGGTGGGTACAGATCTGACCTGAAGCTGGCAAGAACTCTGGAGGCCCCTTCATGCTTGGCCAGGGCCAATTGCTTCTGTCCTGCTGTGAGGTGCCTATTATCTAAGGCTGAGGGGAGAAAGAAAAGACAAGGTACAGTTTGAGGCCAGACACCAGAGGTCTAGGATAGTACTGCCCTACCCCCACTGGGACAGTCAGAATTGAATTCATCAGGTACCTCTATTAACCTGAGCAATGCATGCCTAGAAATCCCCACCACCAAAGAGAGCAGGTGAGCCTCACCCTGGCCTGACCAGAGGTCAGAGGGTGGGGCATGTCTACTTGCTGGGTGAGACCTATGCATTGGAGAATGAATGTGTGCTGAATGTCTGGGTAGGCAGCTTTTTCCATGGACTCCTTTTAGTCATCCAACCTCTAACGTTTTACCTTCTTTTCTAAGGAAGCTGGAGGCTATCTAGAAAGTGAGGAGTTACCTGCATGAGAATGGGACTAGTGAGCTAACAATGACTGGACTCTGTACCCTCTGCAGGCCCCATCCCCCAACCTCCTCTGGTCCTGAGAAGTACCAGAGCATAGGGTCACACCCATCATGCCTGGGAATGAGGGACAAGCTTTGTGCTATACAAAGAATGTCTAGTGTGTTTGTTGGTGGGTGGGGGATTCAATTCCTGCAAATTTGAGTGACTGCTGGAAAGCAGGAGTACTTAGTGTCTTGGCTCATATGTGGTTGCATGTTAGTAGGGTGTGATCCCAGAGGGTTAAGCCTGGATCAGCATCCTGTTCATTGCTGGGCATGAGCCTGCTGGGGCAGTCTAGGCTGAGTGATTTTGTCTAAAGATCCCAAAATAACTCCAGTAGCCTGTGCTCCCCTCCCCCCACTGGCCTAGAGCCTCAAAGGCTCTTTGTTTTTTGAAGGCATCCTGCCCCTGCAGGGGGCTCAGACACTGACTGGGGTTTGGTGGGGCCAGGCTGCCTGCCTAGTTAGTTCCCTTTCCCATGGCTAGGCTCTGTAGACCTCAAGCCCCATTCCAGCGTTGCCCAGGATTGACTGGAGCCCCATATGAGCTCTGAAAAAATTATTAAGACCTCTTCAGTGGCAGATCTCAGGGTTTCTGCTTGGTGAAAAGGGGTGGGCAAAGGCTACAGCAAATTTCCCAAGATCAATTGAGGCAGCTCTTACCTGGGGTTACTACTACTGGTGGGACCCAGCCCTCCAAGACCCTGGTTCCTGCGCTTCCTGTGGAGAGCACACTGGGAAATTCCAGGGCTGAAACTACATACCTAATACTATCCTGTGGCCTGTTGGGTATTGCCTAGGGTACTGGCAGTGCCAAGGTTGAGTAGGGGGTATTCAGGGCCTAAGGAGAGGATGAGGCCATCTGGAAGTGGAGTTTCCCAGTAGTTAGATCTGATGCTGTCCTAGACTGCATACATAGGGCTTCATTTGGGGGTTCATGCATGATTGGAAAGCCTCTTATGGCAAATGAATGACCCAGTGGATAATTGCATTTTGTGCCTGGCCCAGGGATGGAAACAGAGAAGATACAGTGTTAACTGTGTTAGAGAAACCTGTTTGACAGATCAAAAAGGAGTGGGCATAGTGGGGGGGGGGTGTCAAGTGTATAACCAGAGGAGTCTTGGAGAGGTTTCACCTGTAGGTAATATGGAATTGGGTTATTTCCAGTTAATGTTCAGTGAATGTAGAGTCTTAGTGCCCCAAGAAGGGCTGTTTGAAGAATGGAATAGAGAAGCCCCACAGACCAAGGGCTCCTGGTATAGAGACATGTGGTTCTCTCAAGATGAACTGAGATGAGGTTTGAAAGTAGTCATCATTGGCTGAAAAGTGGGACTTGCAGATCGACTAGACGTGAGTTGTGGATACTGTAAACCTGTTAGTATAACCCAAGTGTGTGGTATGGGGGCCGTTAGTGTGATTTCAGCTGAGATGAAGACTTAGCAGGAGGATGGCTATGTCACGTGGAGATGGTGAGAATCTGCATACTCCCCAAGTCTGTGCAGTATGCAGGGCTCCAGGACAGGAGGCCCCTCACAGAACTTAGGTGGACTGTGCTTCTATCCCAAACCCGTTTTCCCAGATGGCCCTCCTGTAGTCTGCAAAGTAGCTTGGGGGTTGGGGTGGGGGTGTGCTCAAGGGATGGCAGGAGTTCCATAGCTATTTGCATGGACTTATTTGCATGTTTTCTTGTTGCTGGGGAGTTGAGTGAATGGGTGGCTTAAGATCAATTACAAGGGGAAAGGTGATTACAAGGGGGTGATTTCTGAACCCATCACCTCACTGTCTAGCACCTTATATGCCATTTGGGAATCCCACCTCCATGCCAGGACAGAGCCTGCAGGATCAGAAACAACAAGCACTGGCACAATGCATACATAAGCACAAGCAGACCAGATCCCAGAACTCAGTCCTTCCTACAGGCCTCCCGCAGGACTGCCTCTGCCTACACAGCAGCCTCAGCTGACCCTCCCACTTGGCTGCCTCCTCAGTAGTATTCACGGGGTGGGGGTCAGGCAATTGCCTCCTCTCTGGGCCCAACCTCTGCTCCCCTATGAACACTTAGCTCACTTTTGCTTCTCCCTTGTTCTCCAATTTCCAGACCCATTGCTCTCCTATCACTTGCCCCTCCCTTGGTCCCTGCCCTCTTACCAGCATCACCACCAACCCTCCCCAAGCTTCTCCCTCTATCCAGAGCTGCTCTGTCCCTTTTGTACGTCTTGCATCCTGGTCTTAATCCACCCCAGCCTCTTTGCTCCCAACTGCGACTCCCTGTGGACGCTAGAGTCTCCAGAGACATCTTCCTTTGTCTATGCTCACCGCCCCCGCCCTCTCGGCTTCCCTCGCCCCTCACTCACTGCCCCAGCCCAGCGAGAACAAGAAGAGCTGCACTGCCTGCCGTCCGCTGTTGCTGCCACCGCCGCTGCCACTGCCACTGCTACTGGAGGTGGGCAGGCGCCTCCGCGATTCTTTATTCTCTCTCCAAAGCCAAGCCGTTGCTCCTCCCGCTGCTGCCATCGTGCTCCCGCCTCTGCTAGGCAGGAGCAGACAGGCCCTGCACCGGCGCCCCTGCTCTCTGGGGCCTTCCCTGCATTTCAGACTCCAGGGGCTACAGAGGACAGCACTGGCTAGTGGGCGGAAGAATTGTAGCCAACAGGGGTTGCCTTGGCTCTCCATCATCGTTTGCCTGCTTCTAAGCTCACATTTGGGATTTCTACTTGGAGAGAATTCTGCTTATCTCCCACCATGATCCTGGAGGGCTGGGGAGGGCCTGGTGCTCCCCCAGCCATAACTGGCTAAACTTTGAGATCACAGCTATCATCTGCTGCTCCAGGGAACCCAGCATGGGGGGAATAGCTCCGAAGAGGCCTAAGGGCACTCCATAAGAAGCCCCACACCCAGGAAGTGGGCTAGAACTGTATCATGCCTCCTCTGCCACTGGAACACAGATCCAGGCAGCAGCCTGGTGCCTCCCTGCTGGTTCGGTACTTCATGATCCCCTGCAACATCTGTTTGATCCTGTTGGCTACTTCAACACTGGGCTTTGCGGTGCTGCTTTTCCTCAGCAACTGTACGTGGCTGCTGGGTGTACCTCGGTTCTGCTTACTGAGTCCTTCGTCTCAGTTACCAAGGGTTTCAGGGCAGAAAGGATCATATCAAATCCAGGGGTTGTTTTAGATGGGGCACATTTTCCTTCTGGGTACTGAATCAGTCACACTGATTTCCTGGGCCTCTTATGCAGAAAACTCTGTGGGAATTGGCAAGGATGCATCAGTACTGGGATTGGGAACAGGCAAGAGCTGGACTTACCCAGAGAAAGCAGGTGGCTGTGAAGTTCGAGGGGCAGAGAAAAGGTCAGGACCTCCTGTGTGTTCTGCCTTGGTCAGTGACCTTCCCAGCCTTGCTGATTAAACTGGAGCCTTGAGGAGTGGTTGTGAGTGAGCAATATACCTGCTCAAAGAGCCTATTTTTCTTTTCTTTTTTTTCTCTTCTAGACAAACCTGGAACCCACTTCACAGCAGCACCTCCTGTGCCTCCTGATGGTGAGTGGTGGTGGTTGGGGCAGGTGGTTGGCACACTGATAATGGGGGTGAAAATGGACAGGGCTACCAGGATTAGGACTGTAGTATGTACACCAGGTATATTTGGAGTAGGAACCTGGACAAGGGAACCTGGATCCTTTCCAGGGAGTCCACAGGGACCTTTAGGTGCTGGCCAGTGCTCCTGAGCAGGACCAGTCGTAGAACCTACAAGTTGAGAGATGAAGTCAGAGGATTTGTGTGAGGTTTAGATGAGCACCAATGGTCTGTTTGTGAAGGGATTCCTTTTCTTTGTCTTTTTCCCTATTCAGGAAAGGGTGGGGCTGGAAACAGAAGCACAGAAGGGAAAAGTGGGCTGGGTAGTGGGGGAGGGCTCAGTAAAGCTTGTGACAGCTGTTTGAAGGCTAGAGGGCCTAGGTCTGCCCCTGGGTTGGGGGAGGAAACAAATGATGGAAGGGACAGGCTGACCTTTTTTATGGCATTGCAGGCTGGGGCCAGCCCTCCCAGAGGGCCTGCTAATGTGTAGGCTTCTGTAACTAAGCTAATGATAAAGAGAAAAGGAACTGAAGGTGTTACAAAAAAAAAAAAAAAAAAAAAAAAAAAAGCTAAGACTAGTAGGGATAGACTGTATCTCAGCTAGTCCAGCCTGGTTCCTTATAGCAAGTGGGGTACAGTTCTTAGCTCTGTTCTTGGTGCCCCTCTACCCCTTCAATTATGCTGCCTGGGCTCCTGACTAATTTTATAGAAGTCATATGCCTGGTGTTATCTTACGAGTGGCAAAGCCATGGTTTCTGGGGATTTTCGTTTGGGATCAGGTGAGACAGGGTCTCTATAAGCAGCCTTGGCTGTCCTAGGATTCACTATGTAGACCAGGCTGGCCTCAAACTCAGAGGTCCTCTTGTCTGTGCCTCTCAAGAACTAGGATTAAAGGTGCATACCACCATGTCCAACCATGGATTCTGTTTTGACCAGGATATGGGTTATGGGGACATTAGGGAATCCTAGGATTGAGGTTGTAGGCATCATTCTGAGAGTAGACCCTGACATTCTCTTTCTGGGTTACATAGATAGTTGGGGTTACTTCCTGGGTCTGGAGAGTAGAAGTACCCTGGCACTGGCAGGGCCTCCCTTCTTCTGTCCTATACTGGGAAGTCAGAGTTAAGGTAGGACTCTCCGGGGGCCTCAGCAGTGTGTAAAACCAGGTAGGGACTTTCTTTGGGAATAGGAAGCCCAGACATCCAAAAGTAGGCATTTGATGCAGATATAAGATATCACAGGGTCTCTCCTACCTTTTGATGGCCAAATGGGGAAAGGCCAATTGCCCTTTACTCCCTGAGTCTATAGTGTTAGCAAGCTGGAAGTGTTCTGTTTGTTTGTTTGTTTGTTTTTGACAAACTTGGCCAATAGGATTTTGGTCTCAAGGGCTGCTAGTTGGACAATGTTGAGGTGTAGTGGGAGTAGAGGCTAATAGTGAGTGATAGGTGCTTCTGACCTAACCCTGAGCTCTGTCTGGTTTTATGGCCCCAAGTCTTGGTCCCTGATACCAGTGTCCTTCCTTGAGCTACTCCCCCAGAGATCTGGAAGGCCCTTTAGAGTCCCAAGCCCAGACTGGGTTGTGGTAAGTTGAGGCTATGCCCCCAGGTGCTTCTGCCTGGGAAGTTATTATTAAGGCAGTAGGACACCACTACATGCTCTATGACCTTCAGTGTTACTAGAGTTGCAGAGATCGTTGACTGGGTTGGTGCCTGATGGTCTGGGAAATTGGAGGAAGTGATTATCACTTCTCCACATTTAATAAAAAAAGAACCATATCACTCCCAGTGGGGTGGGCTGTTAGTAGGTAAGTGTTCTTTGGTATGGTGCATGTGGTTAGGTCTGAGTGTTTATAGACTAGGGGCAAGAGACCTACATACACTCAAGGTAGGCTCAGGAGGAAGAGGTCTTCCTTCTTGGTAATTTCTGCTCCTTCTGAAACCCCCAAAACTCCCAGATGGCTTCTTTCCCTTATACACACTGCATTCCCCACAATTGTTTATGCAGAGCCCTTACTGATATCCAACATTGACTTTGTACACTTTAGACACAGGTCATGGCCACCATACACACAAGTAAATACTCATACCACACATAAATGGACATAAGCAGGTTCATGGGCATCCATCTGTTCCATCTCCAACCTACCAAAGACTAGGAATGAAATTAAATATACTCTCTACCACTGTGGTAGATATCGCATGGAAATACTGCATGGATAGGAAGCTAGGAGGCCATGGAGAAGTTCCACAGGGAATAAGGAGGACACTTATTGGGGGACCAGATATCCATTAGAGACTGTAGACTCATAGGTGCCCAGGTGTGCCACCTATATTTATGAGAGGCAGTGTGGGGAAGTGACCAGGAGCTCAGATGGGGACTAAGTTAAATTCTGGTGTTTATTAGGAATATGGCTTTATCAGGAAACCTCACTGAACCTCTGCTTCCTTTCTTGATAAGTACGCATTGCATGATGATACTTCAGTGGTGGTGCCTGAGGTTCAGAGATGTTAAAATAGCTCTGCTTGGGGGTTGGAGAGATGGCTCAGTGGTTAAGAACACTGATTGTTCTTCCAGAGGTCCTGAGTTCAATTCCCAGCAACCATATGGTGGCTCACAACCATCTATAATGAGATCTGGTGCCCTATTTTGGCCTTCAGGGGATACATGCAGGCAGAATGTTGTATACATAATAAATAAATAAATCTTAAAAACAAACAAAAAACAGCTCTGCTTGCTGTAGTAATGTGCATGTGTGTAATTACTTCATCCATACTTGTCTGCAGGTGGTTTCAGATTGGGCCTGTTCTAACATTTAGTTAAGAAACTTGTCTTGGACCCGGGCAGTGGTGGCGCACACCT
Organism: Phodopus roborovskii; assembly: GCF_943737965.1. Lineage (NCBI taxonomy): Eukaryota > Metazoa > Chordata > Mammalia > Rodentia > Cricetidae > Phodopus > Phodopus roborovskii. The sequence goes on along the minus strand of NW_026126646.1, from coordinate 7,541,251 downwards.
TTAATCCCAGCACTCTGAAGGCAGAGACAAGCAGATCTCCGAGTTCAAGGCCAGCCTGGTCTATAGAGCGCATTCCAGGACAGCCAAGGCTTCACAGAGAAACCCTGTCTCAAAACAAAACAAAGCAAAACAAAAAGGAAAAACAGAAAAATGTCTTGGCCATGTGTGGTGGTGATGTGCACTTTTTTATTTTTTATTTATTTATTTTGTTTGTTTTCTGAGATAGGGTTTTTCTGCATAACAGTCCTGGCTGCCCTGAAACTTGCTCTGTAGACTAGGCTGGCCTCCCAACTCACAGACAGAGGTCTTCCTGCCTCTGCCTCTGAATGCTGGGATTAGGTGGTGTGCATTTTTAATCCCAGCACTCAAGAGGGAAAGGCAGGTGGATCACTGAGCATGAGACAGAGCAAGTTCCAGGATAGCCAGGAATATAGAGGGGAAACCCTGTCTCGAAAGAAAGGAAGGAAGGAAGGAAGGAAGGAAGGAAGGAAGGGGAAAAATTGTCTTGAGCTTTTGTGATCTCTTGGTCCTATGGGGAAGGGATACACAATGCACATAAATTTTAATAAAATGGGTATCACCATGGTTTAAAGGATCATTCTTCTTTCTTATTGTTGTTTTGTTGAGACAGACTCTTATAATTGTAGAGCTATGTGTGGGTCTTGGTTGGTGAAGGAATGAATACCTGCCTTTGGCTGTGGATTTGAGACCTGGGGAAAATTGGCTAGGCCAAGTAATCAAATAGAGAGACCCAAGAAGTACAGACACTATCAGTCAGCCAAGGAACTGGGTGCCAGGCACAGACCCAGAGACTGAACCTAGGGGACACCTTGGTCAGTAGCTAGCAATCATCAACTCTTCCTGAGAAAGTACTTATTGAATTTGGTATGAGACCTTTGGGGGGCTTGAGTAAGAAAAAGCCAAATGTGAGGATAGTACAACAGGGAGAGAGAATGCTAAGTGGGAGAGGTGTTATTAGGCATGAAAAGAGACCACTGGTGGACATCATAAATGTTTATTTTGAGACAAGACAGGGAAGGTTATCGGTACTAACAATCCTATTGTAAGCTTTTCCCAGTACTTGTCCAGGGGCCTTTTCTCTTAAGTTTTGCAGACATTGGCAAATCTATAACTCTGATAAGTCCTTACTGTCCCCATTTATAGAAAGGGAAGGGGGTACCAAGGCACAGTATGGGAACACATGGCTCAAAGAGCTGAGGAGGGTAAACACAAACACAAGCAGGTCATAGGGAAGGCAGGTAGAGGTTCCTATAATTTCACTCTTCTCTGGTGGAGGCAAAGCTACCCAAACAAACAAGGGAGGCTGGGCAGGCCATTGCTGTGGCTGTGGCTGGCTTTAGCCCCTAATGCACCCTGTCCTCCTATGAGATATCCAACACTGATTCTGGTTCATTTCTGAGCATGATGTGAGGTAATGATAATTATACCCAATTAAACACTTAGTAGATCTAGATAGCTGTGGCCCTTAAGAGGCCTACCAAGCTCATGGTCATCTTCTCAGAGGGTTCAGTCCCAATGCTGTGCTTAGGAAGGCTTCTCCAATGGGTATCTGAACCTTGAATATATCAGTAGTTACTTTACTTGTGAGCTTGGTGAACACCAGCCCCTTCGCCTAAGCCAGCTTCATAGGCTGCTGTAGAGGTTCAGCAACAATGTGTGAACTGGACATTTTGCAACCCTGAGACAACAATGTCAGAAATCTCTTGCATGAATGGGTGTGTGTGTGGCTGAATACAGGACAAGACTCAGGACTTGAAGGAGGACGTTTTCTGAAGAAAGACAAAAGGGGGTACCTGTGTGATTCCAGAGCCACTGCTAACTTGGTTCTGAGTGGGAAATAGTATAGGATTATAAATAGGAGAAGCTGACTATGGGGACTTTGGAAACTGAGGGAGTAAACAGAGAAGAGTTTGAGAGAGAAAAGAGGTTGGGTCAGGGCAGGATACTGTACTTCTGGGAGGTGAGAGGGGCTACTAGAGAGGCGGTGGGGGAGGGAGCAGTGGAAGATGGAAAGGGTACATGTGAAACAAGATTCCAGACTCCCAGTAGTACATAGTGCCCATCAGGCCTGGAGGAAAGTGATAGAAGTTGGGGGTCCTCAGAAGGTTGTGGAGATGGTCCTTACTGAGAGGTAGCAGGAATCAGGTGGATACAGAAGTGACCCCCAAGAAAGAAACCTAAGATGAGGTTATCCTGAGTTTTGTGGAGTAAAAACAGACAGATGTAACACTCACTGCTGGCTTCCTTCATTCATACCTCTCAATCTCCTCACCCTAAGAGAAGGTTTCCCTTAGGGTAGGGTTGAGCATGTGCATTGCTGTCTGACAGTTGTAGAATGTAGGTGCTTATGTGTTTGGGGTGAGCTTAGTTAGTCATGCGAATACTTATAAATATGAATCTTTCCATGAGATTTGGGCACAAAAGAAAGTGATATTAGGACTATTCCTGGCCAGCCATCTCTTTAATACCCTTCCTCTGGTCTAAACTCAGTATGCAGGGGAATGTTATGTGGCTTTGGTGCTGTGTGTGAACCCAGTGTTGAGGAACCAGGCCAGGCCTCCTGTGTGTGCAAGAAGAATGCCTGCCCTGCTACGGTGGCTCCTGTGTGTGGTTCGGATGCCTCTACCTACAGCAATGAGTGTGAGCTACAGCGTGCACAGTGCAACCAGCAGCGGCGCATCCGCCTACTTCGCCAAGGACCATGTGGTAAGTGAGTGTGGGCTGCGGGGGTGGCGGTGGGTAGTGGAAAACCAGCGTGACTTCACCTGTACACCCACAGGGTCCCGGGATCCCTGTGTCAATGTGACCTGCAGTTTCGGTAGCACCTGTGTACCCTCAGCCGATGGACAAACTGCCTCATGCCTGTGTCCTACTGCCTGCTTTGGGGCCACTGATGGCCCTGTGTGTGGCAGTGATGGTATTGACTACCCTAGTGAGTGCCAGCTGCTGCGTCATGCCTGTACCCACCAGGAGCATGTCTTCAAGAAGTTTGATGGCCCTTGTGGTAAGCAAAGCAATATACATTGCTTCTCACATACATGACTCTTCTATGCTCACTGGTGACAGCTCCTAATTTCTATCCTCGGACCCTAGACCCCTGCCAGGGCAGCATTTCAGACCCGAATCACATCTGCCGGGTGAACCCACGCACACGACACCCAGAGATGCTTCTGCGGCCAGAGACCTGCCCTGCCAAACATGCACCTGTCTGTGGAGATGATGGGGTCACGTATGAAAATGACTGTGTCATGGGCCATATTGGTGCAACCCGTGGCCTGCTTCTCCAGAAATTACGCTCTGGCCAGTGCCAGCCTCGAGGTTGGTGCTCCCAGAGGACTGATCCAGCCCTGCCACTGTGGCTCATTAGGCCCCACTCCTGTATACCTCATGTCTGTACTCACCATGTCAGGTGCCCATGAGTACTCTGTACATGGTTGACAGTTGGGGTGATACTCTGGCCTATCTGATCCCCTTTCCTGTTCCCAGACCAGTGCCCGGAGACCTGCCAGTTCAACTCTGTATGTCTGTCCCGCCGGGGCCGTCCCCACTGCTCCTGTGATCGTGTCATCTGTGATGGGGCTTACAGGCCTGTGTGTGCTCAGAATGGGCACACATATGACAATGACTGTTGGCGCCAACAGGCTGAGTGTCGGCAACAGCATGCTATTCCCCCCAAGCACCAGGGCCCGTGTGGTGAGCAACTTGCGATCCAGCTGGGAATAGCTGATCTTGCACCATTTCTTGTCCCTATCATACACCATTTCCATTCCTTGTCATGTACCTCCTGGGCTCCTGGGCTGGGGTCACTTGGGGAGGGTGCTGGTATGTGGAGGCTGTGAGGAGGGATACTGGGGAACCTAGGAGATGGGACAAAGGCAGCGTGCACTTGGCCTTGCTACACCAGCAGGTCCTCTGGTCCATCGCCACTAGTGTCTGTACTACAGGGGACATAGACTACTTGTACGGGCAGGAATGGATGTGGTACTGGAGATTCCTTGTTCTAGGAAAACAGTGCAGTCCCATGCCTCTTAGAGGTAGATTATAATTTGGGATTTGAGGGACCAGTGGAGAGGGTGGAGGAAATTGGGCAGTGGCCAGAAGGTCCCTTTGGGGCTGTGGGCCTCTATGGCCCTGCCTGACTCTGCTGTCTGTCTTGGTCAGTTCTCTGTCCATTTTTCTTTCTGCATCTGTCTCTTCTTGGTCCTTCCTTCCCTCTCGGCTCCGACTCTTGTGTCTTCCAGCCTGATCTGCTGGCAGGATGAGGTGACGCGCCTGCCCGCCAGGAGCCCACAGCCCGAGGTCTGCCCCCAGCGCGGCTTGGGGGAGTGGCTTGCTACTGCCTGGCCTTCTGGTCCTCAGAGCAAGTTGACAGACACCCTCTTCCCTGTATAGTCTGTGATTGTAGGGTACAGGGTTTTCCCATTCTTGGGGGAAAAGTTTCAACCTCCATGTGCATGATACCCCAGGGCTTGGCTGCTGGTGGTCCAGGGTCTGTGACCTGCTATGGACAATCAGAAACTCATATGTCCCCATCCACCTCTGTTGTGTGTCTGTCCCTTTCTCTGCTGTGTCCTGTGCATCTAGCTATTCCTCTACCATTCCCACCCTGAAGAGGGGCTATTGCGTGGGATTGGGCTTTGTCCACATTTGGAGGAGAATGTGGACTGAGTACCACATCCTCCCCAGACCAGACCCCATCCCCATGCCGTGGAGTGCAGTGTGCATTTGGGGCAATATGCACAGTGAAGAATGGGGAGGCTGTGTGCGAGTGCCAGCAGGTGTGCTCGGGTATCTATGATCCTGTGTGCGGCAACGATGACGTCACTTACGGCAGCGTGTGCGAACTGGAATCCATGGCCTGTGCTCTCAAGCGGGAAATCCGGGTGGCCCACAGAGGACCCTGTGGTCAGTTGTGGGCAAGTCGATTGGGTTGGGAGGAGGCTTGGATCAACATGGTGATAGAGCTTCTTCCCCAGACCGATGTGGGCAGTGCCGTTTCGGATCCCTGTGTGAGATGGAGACTGGACGCTGTGTGTGCCCCACTGAATGTGTGGCCTCAGCCCAGCCTGTATGTGGTTCTGATGGACGCACATATGCTAGTGAATGCGAGCTGCATGTCCACGCCTGTACACACCAGATCAGCCTACATGTGGCCTCAACTGGACACTGCCGTGAGTGGGGCAAGAGGGATAGGCTTCCATGATTCCTGCAATCAGGGAATCACACTTATTTATGCTTCTTATCATCTCCTGTAGAGACCTGTGGAGACACAGTTTGTGCCTTTGGGGCTGTGTGCTCAGCTGGACAGTGTGTATGTCCCCGTTGTGAGCATCCCCCACCTGGCCCTGTGTGTGGCAGTGACGGTGTCACCTACCTCAGTGCCTGTGAGCTACGAGAAGCTGCCTGTCAGCAGCAGGTACAAATTGAGGAGGTCCGTGCAGGGCCATGTGAGCAGGGTAAGCTCAGGTAACTTGTGTGAACCCCTAGACTTCAGTCTCTGATGGAGACTTTACAGATGACTGTTCTCTTTTCCTGCAGCTGAGTGTGGCTCAGGGGGCTCTGGTTCTGGCCAAGATAATGAGTGTGAGCAGGAGCTATGCCGGCAGCATGGTGGTGTCTGGGATGAAGACTCAGAGGATGGGCCATGTGTCTGTGACTTCAGCTGCCAGAGTGTCCTTAGAAGCCCAGTAAGTACTACAGTTTCCCATGGCTCCAGGGTGGGTGCCCTGAGGAGGGGCTCAAGGCTGCTCACATTGACCCCATCCCTCCAGGTGTGTGGCTCAGATGGAATCACCTATAACACTGAGTGTGACCTGAAGAAGGCCCGGTGTGAATCACAGCAGGAACTGTATGTTGCTGCTCAGGGAGCCTGCCGTGGTAAGTGGCTGCACAAAACATGTGGTGGTTTGTTCTACGCATTGTGCTTCTGTTTTCCTGTTTGTGCATGTACTGTGATGCATGACAGAGACATAAGGCTATGGGCATATATACATGCGACTGTAACTTTTATTATTTTTGTTGATAGTCTTTTGTTTTTTTATTTTATTTTGGTTTTCTTTTTTTATTTGAGGCAGTCTTTCTACATAGCCCTAGTTGTTCTGGAACTAGCTATGTAAACCAGGCTGGTCTTAAATTCATAGCTCTGCCTGCTTCCTGCCCCCTTGGGTCCTGGGGTGAAAGGAGCCAGTCCTGGAACTTGCTCTGTGTAGACCAGGCTGGCCTTGAACTCATAGATCCGCCTGCCTCTGCCTCCCGAGAAGCACTGGCTTTCCAAATGGAGGCCACAGGGAACAAGAGGGGAACCCACTAGGTACTTTTGCTCTTGTAGAAAGGAAATTGATGGCCAGGTGGTGGTGGTGCATGCTTTAATCACAGCACTTGGGAGGCAGATGCAGGTGGATCTTTGAGAGTTCAAGGCCAACCTGGTCTACAGAACTAGTTCCAGATAGCTAGGGCTGTTGTTACACAGAGAAAACCTGTCTTGAAAAACCCGAAAAGGGAAAAAAAAAATAAAGAAAGAAAGAAAAGAAATTGATGACAGGCTGGGATTAGTGGCTCATGTCTTTAATCTCAGAGGCAGACAGATTTCTGAGTTCGAGGCCAGCCTACAGAGCAAGTTCTAAGACAGCCAGGGCTACAAAGAGAAACCCTGCTTCAAAATAAAGGAAGGAAGGAAGGAAGGAAGGAAGGAAGGAAGGAAGGAAGGAAGGAAGGAAGGAAGGAAGGAGAGAGGCTGTGCTGATTCTTATGTTTATACATGGACGCAGACACATTTACTATGTGTCTTTATATGTGATATGCTGATTTCACATATGACAGCCCCAAATTTTTAGTTCTGAGTAGGAATTAATGTCAAGAGGGATGAGTCATATGGCCAGAATTGCTAAGACAGAATAATTGGGTTTAAGATAAACAATCATCAAACAATGTTACATCAAATCTGAACTCCTGTGCACCTCTCCTCAGGCCCTACCTTGGCTCCACTGCTACCTATGGCCCTCCCACACTGTGCCCAAACCCCCTATGGCTGCTGCCAAGACAATGTCACTGCTGCCCAGGGTGTAGGCTTCGCTGGCTGTCCAAGTGAGTACCTGACCCCAGCCCTGACCATGTTCTGATAGGGATGTATAGCTTCTGTGACCAGTGCTTTCTCCTCTTGTAGGTACCTGCCATTGCAACCCACATGGCTCCTACAGTGGCACCTGTGACCCAGCCACAGGCCAATGTTCCTGCCGACCAGGTGTGGGAGGCCTCAAGTGTGATCGCTGTGAGCCTGGCTTCTGGAACTTCCGTGGCATTGTCACTGATGGCCGTAGTGGTTGTACTCGTGAGTAACAGAGCTCCAAGCACTCCTGTCTGTCCACTGCTCATGTCTTGGCCTGACCAATACCTGGTAGGGCTCTTGGGCAGTGGGGAGCTTACCCAAACTATAGATTTTTCCTCCCACCCCCCTAGCCTGCAGCTGTGACCCTCGGGGTGCCGTGAGAGATGACTGTGAGCAGATGACTGGGCTGTGTTCCTGTAGGCCAGGTGTGGCTGGTCCCAAGTGTGGACAGTGTCCAGACGGTCAAACCCTGGGCCAAACTGGCTGTGAAGCAGGTGAGGGCAGGGACTAGTGCTGACCCCAAGACTCCCTGTGTTGAGGGTGGGAGTACTTGAGTTGGAAGGGATCTTTTATACCTACTCCAGATTCCATGACACCTGTGACTTGTGTGGAGATACACTGTGAGTTTGGTGCCTCTTGCGTAGAGGAGGCCGGATTTGCCCGCTGTGTCTGCCCAACCCTCACATGTCCAGAGGCTAACTCTACCAAGGTAAGGAGTGGAATATGTGGAGAGTGATGGGGGTGAGGAGGCTTTTTCTAAGCATTCTTTCCCTGTACTCCAGGTCTGTGGATCAGATGGTGTCACATATGGCAATGAATGCCAGCTAAAGACTATTGCTTGTCGTCAGGGTCTGGACATCTCCATTCAGAGTCTTGGCCCATGCCAGGGTAAGGACTTTGAACAACTACCTAGAACAAACCAGAAGAACTTGACCCTGTCTAGGCTCCAGCCCCTAACATCCCTCTTTTTGCAGAGATGGTTGCTCCTGGAACTTCCCCAGCACCTGCATCTCTGACCACCCCAAGGCATGTCCTGAGCAAGGCATTGCCATCCCCTCACAGTGGCCTTCCTCTGGCTCCCAGTAGTACCACCCGTGGTTGGCCTACCCCGCTACCCACATCACGACCTCAGACCACAGTCAGCATCCCCAGGAGCACTGCATGGCCTGTGTTGACTATGCCTCCAACGGCGCCCACTGATGTAACCAGTCTCGCCACATCGGTTTTCAGCGAATCTGGCAGCACCAATGGGAGTGGCGATGAGGAGCTGAGCGGAGATGAGGAGGCCAGTGGGGGCGGGTCTGGGGGTGAGCAGGGCCTCATGGGCATGTGGGCAGGTCTGAGGGTGATGTGGGGATAGAGCCCACAAGTGGCTCCTACCCAGGGCTATGCTTAGACTACATTTCCCCAGGACTCGAGCCCTCTGTGGGCAGCATTGTGGTGACCCATGGGCCACCCATTGAGAGGGCTTCCTGCTACAACTCACCTTTGGGCTGCTGTTCAGATGGCAAGACACCCTCACTGGACTCAGAAGGCTCCAACTGTCCTGGTAAGTGGACAACAGGGAAGGGGGTGAGCTTGAGGAACAGCATAAACATACCAGGAGTACTGTCTTCATCTTGTGGCAGCAGGTCGGTATAAGGTTATAGTATTCTGGCCCCAGCACTTGAGTGTGTGGGGGTTTGGAGATTTGGCACACACATGCACTCTGGTCTCAGCCACTGAGTATGCATTTGTGCCAAGGACCTTATACCTAACCCATCTTTCTCCTTGCAAGCCAGCTTGGGGCACCTGCTCCTAGGAATTGCCTGGTAACTGACACCAGCCCTCCCTGGGGTCCCCACTCACTAACCCCATGATCATCTGACTAACATCCCTGCTCTGCACCCCACATGGCTTGCTGTAGAGCTTGCTTCTGTGGCTGCCTAGGAGGCTAGATGGTATTGGCAGGGCCTCACTGCCCCTCCCCCACAGCTACCAAGGCATTCCAGGGAGTGCTGGAGCTTGAGGGGGTCGAGGGACAGGAGCTGTTCTACACACCTGAGATGGCTGACCCCAAGTCAGAGTTGTTTGGGGAGACTGCAAGGAGCATTGAAAGCACGGTATGAGGGTTTGTGGGGTGTCCATTTAGTACAGACCTAGATGACTGGCTCAAGTGAACAATCTTAACTGTTTTAGACAGTATCTACTGCCCTCACCCATTACTTACCCACAGCTGGACGACCTATTCCGGAATTCAGACGTCAAGAAGGACTTCTGGAGTGTCCACCTACGGGACCTGGGGCCTGGCAAATTAGTCCGTGCTGTTGTGGATGTTCACTTTGACCCTAGTAAGCTCCTGTTCTCCTCATGGGAGATGATGGGTATGGACTACATGGAGCAAGATCATGTTCAGGACCCTCTCTCTCTCTCCTTAGCCACAACCTTCCAGGCACCAGATGTAGGCCGGGCCTTGCTCCGACAGATCCAGGTATCCAGGCCATGGGCCTTGGCAGTGAGAAGGCCTCTGCAGGAGCATGTGCGATTCTTGGACTTTGGTGAGTGCAAAGTTAGACCTCATCTTGCTTGACCTCCCCTCCAGCCTCCATACCTCAACAATACTTTTCATGCTTCGTGCCCTTCATACCTATTTAACACTTATCTTTCCCTGCAGACTGGTTCCCCACTTTCTTTACGGGAGCTGCCACAGCCAGAGCCACCACTGTGAGCCGACTGCTTGCCTCTGCTGTCACCCCACGAGTCTACCCCAGTCACACTAGCTGGCCTATTGGCAGAACCACAGCACCACTAACTACACGACGGCCACCTACAACTGCCCCCAGCACTGACCATCATCAGACCCCAGGCCCTCAACAACCCCCGAAGTCCTGTGATTCCCAGCCTTGCCTCCATGGAGGCACCTGCCAGGACCAGGATTCCGGCAAGGGCTTCACGTGCAGTTGCACCGCAGGCAGGGGTGGCACTGTCTGTGAGGAGGGTAAGATTACTCGATGCCAGAGGGCTCGGGGATATGGCCAGAGGGTGAAGCAGAGTCTCGGGCACTCCTGTAACTTAGCTCTATCTGTTCCCTGCAGTACAATTCCCCTCTGTGCCAGCTTTCAAAGGCCACTCCTTCTTGGCCTTCCCCACCCTCCGAGCTTACCACACACTACGTTTGGCACTGGAATTCCGGGCACTGGAGACTAAGGGATTGTTACTCTACAATGGCAATGCACATGGCAAGGACTTCCTAGCTCTGGCTCTGCTGGATGGGCATGTACAGTTCAGGTGGGCATGGTGGATAGGCATGGCTTCTGTAGGTCAGATGGACTGTACAGTGGCAGAGATCAATCCAGACCTGATCTATAGGGGGTGAAGTCTTGGGTGAGATGACATAGGCCAGGCTTGTGGTAAGCCTAGACCAACATCCTAAGCACCTGCTCTCATGTCCAGGTTTGACACAGGCTCAGGGCCAGCAGTACTTACCAGCTCAGTGCCAGTGGAACCAGGACGATGGCACCGCCTAGAATTGTCACGGCATTGGCGGCATGGGACACTTTCTGTGGATGGCGAGGCTCCTGTTGTGGGTGAAAGTCCCAGTGGCACTGATGGCCTCAACCTGGACACAAACCTCTTTGTGGGTGGTGTCCCAGAAGAACAGGCTGCCATGTGAGCAAAAATAGGCTGGGACTGTCTGGGCTCCTGGTCTTTGACTCTGAGTAACAATTGATGGGTGATAAAGGTATGGGTGTGGATGGTAGTTATGACTTTGGCCTCAACCCAGCCTCTGACCCTCCACCAGTTCCTGCTGTGCTATCTGTGGTAGCAAGCCTTTGATGGAACCTCTGAAGATGGCTATCCCTGACCTTCAGCCCTGACCCTTGACCCTCATCCCTACCTTCTGATTCTGTCTTGTTTATGGAACTGGCCACCCTGTGAACACAATAAGGAGAGTAGGCATAGGGGTACCCCTGATCCCTAGCCCTAGTATATGGAGCATGTTAAAATACAGCTGGTTGTGAGATGATGCCTCTGATTCTGACCCTTCCTGATGTCAGGGTGCTTGATCGGACCTCTGTGGGCATCGGCCTGAAAGGATGCATTCGTATGCTGGACATCAACAACCAGCAGTTGGAGCTTAGCAACTGGCAGGAGGCTGTGGTCCTAAGCTCTGGCGTGGAAAAATGTGGAGACCACCCCTGCTTGCCTAGCCCCTGCCATGGTGGGGCCCCGTGCCAGGCATTGGAGGCTGGCATGTTCTTCTGTCAATGCCCACCTGGCCGCTTTGGTGAGAACTAGCCTGGTGCCTGGGATGGTGTCTAGGTGTTATGGGAAGAGTCTTCATGTTTCCCTGGAACCCCTACCCCATCTCCCCTCAGGCCCAACTTGTGCAGATGAAAAGAGCCCCTGCCAGCCAAACCCCTGCCACGGGGCAGCCCCCTGCCGTGTGCTTTCCAGGGGTGGGGTCAAGTGTGAGTGCCCTCTGGGACGAGGAGGTGCTTTTTGCCAGACAGGTAAGGTCAAAGAGATGCTGGGGAATGATGAGTGGTTACAGTCAAATTTTTGGGTTGGTTTGGGGTCTGTTGTACCATCTGGTTAGGGTTGTATTTGATCATTTAGACACTGTAGGAGGGAAACCAGGGCCTGCAATCCTGTTTGACATCTGTTTGGCTCTTTATAGTCCTGGAGACTGGTGCTGGCTCCCGGCCCTTCCTGGCTGACTTTAGTGGCTTCTCCTACCTGGAACTAAAAGGCTTGCACACCTTCGAGAGAGACCTGGGGTTAGTAGGACAGGAGGATTAAGGGAAGGGAGCCAGCCTGATGATGAGACAGTGATACACTCCCACAACCCCCGCATGACCCCAGGGAGAAGATGGCACTGGAGATGGTGTTCTTGGCTCGTGGGGCCAGTGGCTTACTCCTCTACAATGGGCAAAAGACAGATGGCAAGGGGGACTTTGTGTCCCTGGCCCTGCATAACCAGCACCTGGAGTTCCGCTATGACCTTGGCAAGGGGGCTGCAGTCATCAGGTGAGCATATTGGGAACTAGACTGGGCGTTAGCTAGGGTTGTCCCCGGACCATTTGCACAGATCACACTGCAGACCTAAAAATACTACCTGATTTTGGGATGTCAGTGTATGTACCAGGGATATATGACCTGGCCCCTGGGTGAACAGAGCCCAGAGCCTATTCATACTTTTTTTGCAGGAGCAAGGAACCTATAGCCCTGGGTACCTGGATCAGAGTATCCCTGGAACGAAATGGCCGCAAGGGTGCCCTTCGAGTGGGTGATGGACCCCGTGTGCTAGGGGAGTCTCCGGTGAGTGTTCAGGGCTTGAGGAAGGTCCAGACCTCCCACACCCTATTCCCACCACTTCCCTTCCTCCTCCCTGGGGGCCTCATAGCCCCCAATAGCCACCTCTCACATAACTGTTTTCTCTGTCTGCCCTGTGCCTCCGTCTGTCTCCTTTCTGCCCCCACTGCTCTCTGGCTCTTGCTCTGCAACTCCCCTACCTGCTCTCCGGATGTCAGAAATCCCGCAAGGTACTGTTGGCTTCTTACCCAACCCATCATCTCTTGTACCCATTCCTAGAGTAGCCTTTTCCCACTAAGGTCCATGTCTTTCATTTCTGTGTTATTAATCCTGCCTCCTAGATAGTGAGGGGTGGATGTGGGACATCAAGCAATTGGGCATATTGACCTGGGACTTGGGTGGATCATACATGACCTTGGATCATACATGACCTTTTACCCCATGCCTCCTATAGGTGCCTCACACCATGCTCAACCTCAAGGAGCCCCTCTATGTTGGAGGAGCACCTGACTTCAGCAAGCTGGCCCGGGGAGCTGCAGTGTCCTCTGGCTTTGATGGTGCCATCCAGCTGGTATGGGGGCGGCTACTAGCCCGGGTTCTCCACAGTGGGATGGAGAAGGGCCACTGTATATATGGATTCTGTCCCAGGTGATGGCTGTCTCATCAGAGAATGTAGCAGATATGATACAGGCACTCCCTGCTCTCTCCTCTTCAGGTGTCGCTAAGTGGCCACCAGCTGCTGACTCAGGAGCATGTATTGCGGGCAGTGGACGTCTCACCTTTTGCAGACCACCCTTGTACCCAGGCCTCAGGCAACCCCTGCCTTAATGGGGGTTCATGTGTCCCGAGAGAAGCAACTTATGAATGCCTGTGTCCCGGGGGCTTCTCTGGGGTGCACTGCGAGAAGGGTGAGCACTGGCAGCCAGGGGCTGAGACTTGACATGGCCTGGAGTTCTCACCTGAGGCCCATTTCATCCCATCTGTCTCCCAGGGCTAGTTGAGAAGTCAGTGGGGGACCTAGAAACACTGGCCTTTGATGGGCGGACCTACATCGAATACCTCAATGCCGTGATTGAGAGGTAACATGCAGTCAGGAGCCCCATGCTCCCTCCACCCTCAGCTGTCTTGTCTGGTCCTGTCTGTGCATGCCATTCAGGGTAGAGGTGTTAGATTCTCCATATCCCTCTCAGCTCTGGCCAGGAGGGAAGGCCTAGAATCTACCCTACCCCCTTCATTCTCACTATCTCTGTCTCTTTGTTTGCAAGCGAGCTGACCAATGAGATCCCACCGTAAGTAGGCCCTTGGCTCTACTCATACATTGGCACTCACTCATATCCATGCTTTGCTCCTCGAATTACAATCTTGAACCCCACTAAAGGTGGAATTTCTATCATGGATGGAGGATGGCACTGGGGCCTGTTTGTATACTGTCAGGCCCAGCTTTCTACCTTGGATACACTTGCCCAGGACCGTCACCCACCACTGAGGCTCCAGTGCAAGTGTGATTTTTGTGCTTGTGTATACATGTATACATGTTTCTGTGTGTAGTTATGTACTTGGGTGTGTATCTGATTTGTGGATATATATGTATATATTATATCTACATATGCCCATATGTGCATGCAAAGTGTGAATGTGAGTATGTGTAGATGTATATACATATATGAAAATATATATTTTGTGTGTGTGTGTGTGTTTGTATGCACAGACAAGGTCATGTACGTGCTAGGGCATCTCCATGGCTGCTGTCATCAGAAGAGCCTTTGTGTTCATCCCATATCACCAATGCCTTTCTCCTTGAACTACCCACTAGGGCATGTACCCAACATATGTATTACATAAATGTCACTGCCAAAGCCCTTTGTGGGAAGGGCCCTTGATACCCTGGAGTTATGCTTGCTCTTCCTCTCATCTGCACATGTTGACAAAGGGGATTTTGGCCTACATTCAGCCTGTCTTGTCTCCTGCTTACTGCTTCCCTCTCTTCCTGCTTCTAAGCCCTGAAACTCTGGATTCCGGGGCCCTTTTCAGGTAAGCACATGGCAGCACCCGAGAGACCCAGCACATTACCTTGCCATGTGCCTGCCTCTTATCTGCCATCTCTCCAGTCAGCTTTGTCTAGTTGACCATGTCTTCCCTCTCTCCTTTGTCTCACTGTTGGTGTAGCACCCCACCTACCCCTGCCCATCCAGCTGCCTGTGTCTAATCACCAGCTTCTGGTCTCGATGGTAGTAGCTCAAGCTTTTGTGCTATAACAACACCCATACCTACCCTACCCCCGTTACCTACCCCCCTCCTGGAAGCCCTTGACCCATCCTTTCACCTTTCAGTGAGAAGGCACTACAGAGCAACCACTTTGAACTGAGTTTGCGCACTGAGGCCACTCAGGGGCTAATACTGTGGAGTGGCAAAGCCACAGAACGTGCAGACTACGTGGCTCTGGCCATTGTGGATGGACACCTGCAGCTGAGCTATGACTTAGGTTCCCAGCCAGTTGTGCTGCGCTCCACTGTGAAGATTAACACCAACCGCTGGCTTCGAGTCAGGGCTCACAGGTCAGTGGGGCCCACTGAGAATAACAGCAGGTAGTGGCTGAACTTACTTATCTGGGTCATACCCAGTCACTAATGGTCACTGGCAGCCTGACTCAAGGTCTGTTAATGAGAAGAAAAGGAGGGAGCAACAAAGACAGAGGAGAGGCAATGAATCACTGGCCCAGAAGAACATACAGTGTCATTCCCAGGGTGTAGTATCTACAAGGCATGTGAAACAGAAAATGTGGAGGCTAGGTCCTAGCGGAAGGAGGGAACTCTTGACAACTTTGCCCCATCCATCCCCTAGGGAACAGAGAGAAGGTTCTCTTCAGGTGGGCAATGAGGCCCCTGTGACTGGCTCTTCCCCGTTGGGTGCCACACAGCTGGACACAGATGGAACCCTGTGGCTGGGTGAGTGTTTGGAGATAGCCAGGGGAGGGGACACCCAAGGATTTCAAACCATCTGAGGGATAGACTGTCCTAGAGCTGATACCCAAATCAACCCCATCTGAATAATAGATGGGCTAGCCAGGGTAGGGTAGCACCCTTTTCTTCATTAGATCTTAGGCTATGGGGATTTGTGTTCATTGTAGTACCCCACTGGTATTCAAGTGCTGGTGGGCCCCATATGTTGGCATCACTGCCTGCTGATCTACTATCTATCCTGTAGGAGGCTTGCAGAAGCTGCCAGTGGGACAGGCTCTACCCAAGGCCTATGGCACAGGTTTTGTGGGCTGTCTACGGGACGTGGTAGTAGGCCATCGCCAGCTGCACCTGCTGGAAGACGCTGTCACCAAACCAGAACTAAGGCCCTGCCCTACTCCCTGAGCTACCACCAGAGCTACCACCCTCCCTACTGTAATTATTTTTTTATTTTTGTAAACTTGTTGCTTTTTTTTTTATATATGATTTTCTTGCCTGTACCTTGGCCAGGATTGCTGGCCTGGCCTCATTTCCGTCCAGGCAGCTGTGCTGCAGAAACAAAGTGGTGCTGAGGGACACATAAGTAGACCATGGCAACCTAGAGCCCTGGGCTTTGAAGGCAGCCTTAGGACACACTCCTCTGCCTAAGGTAACATGCCGCCTCAGCCCCTTGCACTGTATGTTCCTACCTGTCCGTTTGTTTTGGTCTTTTGGGTCTCCTGGTAAGCCCTATTCCCGTGTCATTAATGTTTTATTGGACGAGAACTGTGTCCCTGAGCAGGAGGGGGCTGTTGGGGCTGAAGGGGTCCTTCATTAGAGCAAGTACCATTTGGTCCTTTATAGGTCCCCACTTAAGCTGCTCTCCTGCATGTGCTGAGGGCCAGCCTCATCCCAGGCTAGCCTGGACCCCTTGTGCTCCCTGTACCAATACTGTGATTTAGAAAAAATGTTAATATCGGGGTATCATTTTACTTACCCCAAATGTGTCTGCCTGTCCCAGGATGCTGGAAACAAGCCAATATCCATTTAAATTGTCTTGATTGACCTTCAGCTGGCCCTACCTACCTACCCAGCCACTCTGGACATGGCCATCTTTCCCTAAACACCAGTCCACTTAAGAGCCCCCTAAAAGGGAGTGGGCCACTATGGGATGTGGTTGACTTCCATTGCTTACCTGCCTGAGCAGTCAGTTACATCTGTCTCTCAAAGGATATCTAAGCCAGACTTCTAACCATATTCTTCAAGCATTGATTTTACTTGATTTCTAATGTGGAAGTGTTGTCATTCCTGTTTTAACTCAAGAGCAACCATATATTGGTTCAATGTGAGGGAAACCCTCAGTCAGTCCGTTGTAAGGGTAGACATCCTTGTCTTAGTGACAGTTATCTGCCCAATTTCCAGCCAAGGGCAAATACAGAGGTAGCAGAGATGGCTGTAGAGCCCAAAATGCCTTAAACTGCAGCAACCATCTGTTTCTCCACTTCCTGACCTTAATGTGCCACACAATCGTCTTGGGAGAAAGACCAGACAGATCTGGGATGGGGGCAGCCTGACCTTTTTCCTGCTGTGGTGGGAGCTGGAGGGAGCTGCATGGTATCTTGTTACTAACTCCAGTATGTGTCTATGTCAAATACATAAAATAAAGTGTGAAAACTTTAAATAGGGACGTGTTTGTACTTACCAGCAGCCTGATGGCTTCTTACTTAGATTCATGAGGCATAGACTTCAAGCTCTCCTGTCTCTGGATGGAGAAAGTAGAACCTGAACTGGGAATCCATGGCTCCTTTTGGCTGAGGTGCCTTATGTGGTGGACATGCATACTTCTGGAAGCAGGATGAGCGTGTGTGAAAGCTAACTAAAAAGCCACTATCCCTAGGCAACAGGGTACAGTGCTTCTCTCTGTGTGTGCATGTATTAATCTGAATATAGGGAAGGGAGCTAGTTGTTGCATTGAGAACAAAACCAGGCATATGGGGTGAGAATGCCTTGGTGGAAATATGTGAGCTAGAATAGTAGGCTGCAGCCCCTTTATCTGGCTTTATCATACACATGATGGAAAACACTAACTAGAAAGCCCTCCCTGAGAAGAAAATTGTATCTATATCTATACAGATATAGATATATATCACTGACACCCCCCTCCAAAAAAAGATATAAAGTAGGTGTAGCATGATAAATAAAAGACCCAGAGAAAGATATTGGGATTCAAGCTTCAAGATGGAGATCAGAGAAGCAAAGCAGCCAAGCTAGTAGATCTTACCTCTACTCAACTGAAATGACAATCCTGTCTCCACAAATCCTGAGGCAACACACTCTGAATCCCTGTCTCCTCCTTTTATTGCTTTCTCTGCCCAGCCATATCACACCTATCTCCACCTCCTTAGTGTTAGGATCAAAGGCATGAACTCTGTTACCCTGCACTCTTATGTAGGTCAGGATGGCCTTCAACTGAGCCATCTGCCTGCCTTCCAAGTCCTGGGATTAAAGGTGTGTGTCACCACTGTCTAGTTTCTATAGCTAACATTTGTGGCTGACTTTGCAAACTGATCTTCAGTGGCTCTATTATTAGATCATAAACAATATATCACAAGTAGGAACTCTCCAAAGTATTGAGGATTCTCCTAAGAGCAGGAAGAAAAAAGGTTGTGCAGCTGGCTCAGTGGTTCATTGAACTGTGACTTTAAAAGTAAGCTATTCTGATTCTGTGTTAATAGAAGAACACCCCCTGTCCTACCTAGTCAGTGTTCTATTGCTATGGAAAGACAGCATGACCATAGCAACTCTGTTTGTTTGTTTGTTTGTTTGTTTGTTGAAGACAGGGTTTCTCTGTGTCACCCTGGCTATCCTGGAACTCACTCTGTAGAGCAGGCTGGCCTCAAACTCAAGAGATTTGCCTCCCTAGTGCTGGGACAAAAGGCATGCACCACTACCACCCAGCCACTGCAACTTTTAGAGAAAGCGTTTAATTGGGGCTTGTTTACAGTTTCAGAGGTTTAGTCCATTATCATCATGTCAGGAAACATGGCAGCATGCAGGTGGACATGGTGCTGGAGAAGTATCTAAGAGTTCTACATCTGGATCTACAGGCATCAGGAAGAAAGAGAAACTGGTTTTGGCTTGGACTTTTGAAACCTAAAAGCCCATCCCCAGTAACATACTTCCTCCAACAAGGCCACACCAATCCTTCTCAAACAGTGCCACTCCCTAATGACTAAGCATTCAAGTATATGAGCTTATGGGGGCCATTCTTACTCAAACTACCAAGGTGGAGCACAGGCCATATAAGGCAGTGAGCAGGTTGGTGGCAGGGGTGAAAATAGGCAAGTGGCATTTGGATGTGACCTCTGTGTAGTGAGATATCCACCCCACCCTAACCTGTTGTACTGACCACACCCATTGGGACGTGGGGACAGGTGCAGGCGTGACCTGGGGAGGAAAGAACTAGGTCTGGGGTTCTGAACCCCAGCCCCCTCTCTTACTTCCTGGTCAGAGACAGAGACCATCCAGAGGCATCCTTGGGATGGGAACCTGCAGCAGTCATCTGTTTCTGGTGTAAGTGATTTCTCCCTGAAAAAAACATCCATCAGCCTATCATTTCCCAGATTCTTTAGCTCTAATGGTGTAAAGGGGACTGGATGGGAGAGCTTGAGACCCTGTAGAGAGCTGAAGAGTATACACCCTATTTAAAAAAAAAAAAAAAAAAAAAAAAAAGAGGTAGGTGGAAAGGTTAATCAATGGTTACGAGCACTTGCATGTCCAGCACCCATGTCAGAGGGCTCACAGCTGCCTATAAGTGACTACAGCTCCAGAGAACATCTAGTAGCAGCACCTAAACACACAATATAAAACATTCAAACTCTTAAAAAGTTCCACAGTCTTATTAAAGTTCCATCTCTAAATATCCAAAATCTATAAAACCTCAAAATTCCTGTAAAACTAAATCTTTAAAAAAAAAAAAAATCTCCCTTTAATCCCAGCTCATAGGAGGCCAGAGCAAGTTCCAGGACAGCTAGGGCTACACAGAGAAACTCTGTCTCAACAACCCCCACCCCTCAAAACTCTTCAAAACCTCTAAGTCTAGTTGGCTGGTGATGGTGCATGCCTGGTCTACAAAGCTGAGTTCCAGGACAGCCAAAGCTACACAGAGAAACACAGTCTTGAAACAAACACAAAAAGTTCTCAACTGTCAATAATGTAGAGTTCAGTGCCTCTGAGTCCCACTCACGATTCTCTGGGCTCCAAAGGACCTGAGCAGCTAACTCCACCTCTCAGCCTGGCATCTGCAGCACAGTGACTCTACTCCATGCCTGCTGTTATCCTTGATGGACATCCTGGGGTACTGGCATCTCCAAACTGCCAGGGTTTTCTGCTGCAACTGGGCAGCACTTGCACCAATAGCCTCTCTCTCCTACTCTCTTTTCTGGGACTCCAGCCCTTTCACACAATGCCAAGCCTCTACTGCTCTCCATGATCCCTTCATTCCTTCAAAACCAACACCACCTTACACATTACCAGCATAAGATACAGCTTTGGCTGCCTCTGGACCACAGTGCATATATTTGGCCAAACTCAGCAAATGCCAATTTAATAGAATATTCCTCAGTGTCTCCTGGGGAGTAAGTAGGTCTTCTAGGATGTAGAGGACCACCAGGAACACCCATCATGCCCAGTGCAGAACAAGCAACTAACTCAAGAGATAACATGTATAAATGAATGCAGTACATTTTGGGCCTAACAGACTAATTTTCCAGTAGGCCCTGGGTGAGATGTTCCCATGATGAATTAGGAGGAATGGAGTCCTTTCACATGAATGGCTCTGTAGGCTCAAGAGAAATGGAGAGTATTTGTGAGAATTCTTCCAATAATGTGAGCCTGAGTAACCAGCTAGGCACTCCAAGACATGGCAGCAAAATGGGAAGAAATTTCTTAAATCATTTTCAGAGTAAGAGTTACTGCCCCAGCATGACATTAATGTGTGATCCATTACCAAATCTCAAGAAAGCCACCTGAGTCAGTCTTCACAGAACTACTACAAAAGAAAATTACTTATCAGTGCTCAATCAAAAGGGGTAACTCAGCTGGGCGTTGGTATTACATACCTTTAATCCCAGCACTCGGGAGGCAGAGGCAGATGGATCTCTGTGAGTTCGAGGCCAGCCTGGTCTACAGAGCTAGTTCCAGGACAGGCTCTAAAGCAATACAGAGAGACCTTGTCTGGGAAAAACAAAACAAACAAAAAAGTGGGGTTATCTCAGTTACACCAAACCTTTTTAGTTCCTGCTCTCTCCCCTGTTTTGTGAAAAGGGTCCAAATGTGATTCAAACAACTGAATGGGGGTGGGAAAGGGGGCTGGAGAGATGGCTCAGAGATTGAGAGTACTGACTGCTCTTCCAGACATCCTGAGTTCAATTCCCAGCAACCACATGGTGGCTCACAACCATAAGATCTTGTGCTCTCTTCTGGCATGTAGGCATACATGCAGATAGACTACTACACATAATAAATCTTTTTTTAAAAATGTCCTAAATTGAACTGCAAATAATTTTCTGTGTGTGTGTATATGTGTGGGGGGAAAATGTGTTACATATATGTAGATCTACATACATATATAAATATGCATGCTTCAACCCACAGGGTATTGTAAGATTCTATATGACATTTTTGTTTTTCACGATAGGATCTCACTATGTAGCCTTGGCTGTCCTGGGACTCACAATGTAGATCAAGCTGACCTGCCTCTGCCTCCCAAGTGGTGGGATTAAAGGCACACACCACACTGGTCCTGCTCTCTTTCCTGATTTCTTTCTGCTCTCTCTTTTCCCTCTCTCTTTCCTGCTGTTCCCCTGTCTCTGTGTCTCTTTACCTCTTTTCTCTTCTCCATCCCCCCCCTTTCTAATAAAACTCACAAAAAAAAAAAAAACCCCAACAACAACAACAAAACAAAAACAAAAGTCATGCACCACTATGCTTGGTGTCTGGCTACATAATGCCTTAAGTAGAAGCAAGCTGGGAATTTTGCTCCATCCTTTTATTTCACATTTCCATTTTGATTATTAAAGGTTGTCTGGGACTTGATGAACTATTTTGTGCTGTGTATATCACTGCTTTATAACTTTTTTTTTTTTGGCATTTTTGAGACAAGATTTCTCTGTATTGTTTATTGTTTTGGAACCTATCCTGGAACTAGTTCTGTGGACCAGGCTGGCCTGGAATTCACAGAAATCTGCCTGCCTCTGAGTGTGTTTTGGTATTTCAAGACAAGGTTTCTCTGCATAGCTTTGGCTGTCCTGGAACTCGCTCTGTAGGCTAGAAGACCTCAAACTCAGGTCCACTTCCTCTGCCTCCTACGTGCTGGGATTAAAGACAGGTGTCACCACGCCCAGATATATATATATATATATTTACTTATTATAGATACAGAGTTCTGCCAGCATGCCAGAAGAGGGCACCAGATCTCATTATAAATGGTCTGAGCCATGTGGTTGCTGGGAATTGAGCTCAGAACCTCTGGAAGAGCAGCCAGAGCTCTTAATGTCTGGGCTATCTCTCTAGCCCCTTATATGTTATTTTTTAAGGTGAACTCATGTTATGGTTTTGTAAATGTCTGTTATAATGGACAGGAATAAAGTCACTTATTTGAGAGCTTAAAAATGAACAAATTTCATTATTCTCATTGTTTTTTTTACATATTGTTTAGCTAGTTATTAGGGATAACCTTGCAAGCAGAGCCTGAGAAGTTTCTTTGACCCTTGAGTTCTTCCACAAATCCTGCCATTGTGGTCTTATTTTATCCTGGAGGATGTTCTTTCTATTTCTTATCTCATGCCTATAGTTTTCCAAAGTTATGTGGCCACATCTGAGTCAGGAGTTGTACTTGAGAAAAGAATTGCAGATCATCTGTCTCTGACATCTCACCCTTCTGATTTTGTAGTGTTATGGTGGCATAATAATTTTTCTTGTACAGTTGATCCTCTCTGGATTCTTTGAATGACGAGACAACATATTAAAAATAATAAAAAAATAGCAGCTATTAATCAGGATTTTAGTAACTTGAACATGTAAAATATTAAAGAGATTGAGATGTTGTAAGGTACTTTGCAATTCATCTGCAAACTGTTGGTCAGAAATTATTGACAGATGAGAATGTTCTAATGAATGTATTTCTTTTTTTTCCCCCACCTCCCAATGAATATATTTCTTTCTTATTTTTATTTATTTATTTCTGGGTTTTGGAGACAAGGTTTCTCTGTGTAGCCCTGACTGCCCAGGCTGACTTTGAACTTGGAGATCTACTTACAATGCCTCCTGAGTTCTGGGATTAAAGGAGTGTGCTACTACCACCCAGCTATGAATATATTCATTTTTTTAAAGATTGATTGATTGATTGATTAAAGGAGTGTGCTACTACCACCCAGCTATGAATATATTCATTTTTTTTAAAGATTGATTGATTGATTAAAGGAGTGTGCTACTACCACCCAGCTATGAATATATTCATTTTTTTAAAGATTGATTGATTGATTGATTGATGATTGATTGATTGATTGATTGATTGATGCCTGCATTCCAGAAGAAGGCACCAAATCTCATTGTTGTAAGCCACCATGTGGTTGCTGGGAATTGAACTCAGGACCTCTGGAAGAGTAGCCAGTGCTCTCAACTTCTGAGTCATCTTTCCAGCCCCTGAATATATTTCCTTCCTTCATTCCTTCCTTCCTTTCGTTTTTTTTTTGTGTTTTGTTTTGTGTTTTGTTTTTTGTTTGCTTTTCAAGACAAGGTTTCTCTGTGCAGCCTTGGAGCCTGTCCTGGAACTTGTTCTGTAGACCAGGCTAGCCTTAAACTCACAGAGATCTGCCTGTGTCTGGCAGCATTTATATTTTCTGAAACCCGTTCTTCTTTTAGTTTATAGGAATCCGTATAATGGAGGGTTGTTTTAATATCTTAAATGTAGTGTTGAACGTACTATTTGTTAGGTCTGAAGTGGGTCCCAAAAATGGCAATGTTGGTGACAGTGTCCTAAACAGAACTCTGACTAGATAAGCAGAAGGATTAGTGTTGGATAAATAGAAGCCTAAATTCAGCGTTCCTCAGGAATCTTGAAAGATGTATTTCTGTTTACCAGGAAAGGCTTACAGTCAACTATATTGGGCAAAGGTATGTCCTTCCCGGTTAATCTGAGAATCCTGCATCAGTTCAAAGACACCCACACTGCTGACCGTCATATAAAACCCACTTTTTTCCCTACCAAATTGCTGCTCCCTATTCTATTCTCAGAGACAGCGTGGCAGTTTTGTTCCCCCCCAATAAACTTCTCTTTCTACCCATGGAGTGGCCCATTTCAGTGGTTTCACTGTGCCTCTGCTTACAATATTAATGCATTGAGTAATGTGACAAAAAATACATGAAATATGGTACAGGGTGTAGTGTAATGAAAAGAAGTTTGGTAAATGGGGTAAGAATAAAAAGTGACATGAAAAGCCAGATGGTGGTGGTGCACACCTTTAGTCCCAGCACTTGGAAGATAGAGGCCATCTTGATCTACAGAGTTCCAGGACGGCCAGGGCTACACAGAGGAACACTGTCTGGGGTAGGAGGGGGGGGAATAATATGAAGTAATATAAAGTTTACGTGCAGTTGAAATTCAGGATAATGTCCCTTTTTTGTTGTCTTCTGGTATCAGTTCACAGTATGACTTTACTAGTCCTGTTGGGATCCAGAGGAAGCATAAATGTCTGGGCTCCAATTTATGAAGGGAAGGGACCTAGACATTGGCTAGGTACTTGGGTGAGTTTACATAAAACTATGAAGTTGGATAAAACTTCATGTTTCTTGTGATGTTCTTTTTCCTTGTTCCTCTTCCTCCTCTCCCTCCTCTTCCTCCTCTTTCTGTAAAGAGTTAGTAAAAAACAATCTTAGTAGCAACGGCATGGTAGTTTTGAGTTTGCTTTTTTCACTGAAATCTGTTTGTGAGTTTACATATCTCAGCAGAAAGCCTATTAATGCTAAGAAAAGGCAAGGCCTGATGTTATTTATATTTGAAACATTTAGAGACCTTGTCAGAATTTGTATTTCCACCACTGAAAGAAATAAAGTGGTAGCAATCTCTTCATTATCTTATCTTTTTATAGCTTATTGCAGAAAATTAGCAAAGTCCATAAAGAGCTCTGTAGGTTTTTGTTAGTGAGAGAAGCCCCTAAGTGTGTCAAAATCAGGGACTTGTATTTATTTATTTATTATCTGTTTGCTTGTTTGTTTGTTTGAAGCTCATATGGCTGTTGATGAGCTCCATTGTTTGTTGTTTTTTTTATTAACCTATTGAGCCTCAGTTTTGAGACTTTCCTTTGTTTTGTTCTGTTTTTGTTTTTGTTTTTTTTTTTTTTTCAAAGCAGAGTTTTTCTGTATTGTTTTGGAGACTGTCCTGAAACTCACTCTGTAGACCAGGCTGGCCTCAAACTCACAGAGATCCACCTGCCTCTGCCTCCCAAGTGCTGGGATTAAAGTCATGGCATGCTGTCAAAGCCTCCTCATTGCCACCACCTGGCAAAAATTTACAAGTTGGTTGTAAGGAGGGTAATTCTGTCTCTGGGCACTCCTGTGAAGTCTGGTTTAGCCCTTACCTTAGACCTTATTTCAGCCATTCTTTGGACTTCAAAATTACTTTTTCTTCTTTTTAGTCTTGGTCACTTTTATCTGAACTAAAGGTTTCATGCTGGGTTGCTGAGGGAAGACAAGGAATTTTAATTTTCCCAGGAGTTTGTTGGTCCCTGGAGGGTATCTTAGCTTTGTCTCACAAGGCCTCCAAACCATCAGTATTCCAAATTCTAAAAATTTTTACAGGAATCATTCGCCTTGCTCATGTATTCATTCTATAGTTATTTCTGTTTGTAGGGAGCATGAAGCCAGACAGGCAGATGCCTGGCTGGAAGGAAATTAGGAAAGTGAGCATAGGCTTGTTACCCAACTACTAGAGGTAAGAAAGAAGAAGAGTGTGTATGTGTGGCAGAGTTTGATAAGCAGGTATTTAAGGACCAGCTCAGGCCTGAGAAACAGAGCCCACCATGACTGTCTGAAGGATACATCCTGGAAACTCTCCTCCATCTGATAAGCCAGTCCACTAAGCTGAAAGCTGCCTGATCTGATACCAGACATCAAGACCAGAGACCTGAGTGGACTCGCTGCTTGAATCCTGAGGAATCTTGAAGGCATCTCAAGCTGTGGCCCTGTGCCGGCTGGACAGGTATCCCAGTTGTGAGCCTAGTACCTCTGGTCCCTAGGACTTTGCTTCTGCTTGTGTATTTTGCTCTGATATAAGTGTGAAGTAAAATATATACTCAAAACCAACTTGCTGAGTCTGTCATTCCTCTCAGGTTAAAACCCGGTAAGTGCTCCTGACACTATTATCTGATAGTTCTTAGCATCTAATGTTCTCTCTTTTGTAAACTATGGATTATGCTCAATAATAGGGTCTATATATTGATCTAAATCATATTTATTCATTTTAATTCATCTTCAACATTTGATTAAGAAGCTGGGTGTGGTGGCACATACCTTTTATCCCAGCACTCAGTAGCAGGCTGATCTCTGTGAGTTTGAGGCCCCCCTGGCCTACTGAGTGAGTTCTAGGACAGCCAGGACATAGTTATATAGAGAAACCTTGTCTCAGAAAACGAAGAAGGAAGAGGAGAAGAAAAAGAAGCAGCAGCAGCAGCTGGGTGTGATATTACACAAGTTTTTTTTTCTTATTTTATATATCGATCCCAGTTCCCTCTCCCTCCCTCCCATGCCCCCCCCCCACTCCTCTGGTCCTATTCCCCACCCACTCCACAGGGAGGGTGATGCCTTCCAGGAGGGAATCATTAAAATCTGTCAAGTCATTTGAAGTAGGGGCTAATGCTCCCAAAGTCCTTTCATGCACCAGGGATCCATCCTGGTTCCACTGTCAGAGATCCCTTAGACTGCCCAGGCCTTCTAACTGAGACCCATGTTTAGGGGGTCTGAGTTGGTACAATGCTGGTTTCCCAGCTATCAGTCTGGGGGGGGTTCCACTAGCTCCCCCTTGTTCAGGTCAGCTGTCTCTGTGGGTTTCTGTAGCCTGGACTTGACCCCTTTTCTTATTATCACTCCTCCCTCTCTGCAACTGGATTCCAGGAGTTCTGCTCAGTGTTTAGCTGTGGGTGTCTGCTTCTGTTTCCATCAGCTACTAGATGAGGGCTCTATGATGGCATATAAGTTAGTTATCAATCTCATTATCAGGGAAGGGCATTTAAGGTAGCCTCTTCAATGTTGCTCAGATTGTTAGTTGGCATCATTCTTGTAGGTCTCTGGACATTTCTCTAGAGTCAGTTTTCTCTTCAAACCAATAATGGCTCCCTCTATTATGATATCTCTTTTTTTGTTCTCATCTATTCGTCCCCTGACTCATCCTTTCTAGTCCCACATGTTCTCCTCTCCCCTTCTCTTTCTCCTAACTCCCTCTCCACTCACTGCCCCCCTCCCCCATGGTACACAACTTTAGTCCCAGCATTTGGGAGGCAGAGACAGCAAATTTCCATGAGTTTAGCCTGGTCTAAATAGGGAACTCCAAGACAGTAGAAAGAGACACCCTGTCTCAAACAAAAACAAAAACATGCTTAAGTAAAGAGACATAGTGTTTCCAAACACTTTCTGATATCCCCATTCTCAAGTACTTACCTGTTTCAAGTCAGGGTAAGTGTCCTGGTAATACATGGAGACCCTTTTTTCCCTTGGTCATCCAGTTCCCAGTGAAGAAGTCAGGTCAACATGGGCCAATGTGGAAAACGAGGGCTGGCCCCTTTAAGAAGGACTGCTCCTTGCTCTTAGGGTTTTCTACCACCCCCACACTAGCAGATAACAACATTGGTACCACAGAGAAGCAGTTAAAGTGAGTGAGATGAGGGAAACTTTTCTATAAACCCAAGGTGATATCTGAGCTTTTAGGGTGGTCCATCAACAGTCCCTCTAAGTGATCACTTGTGGCTCATCTCCGTGTCCATCCACAAAGGTCCCAGCAATGCGTATTTCTCATCCGTGAACTCCACAACCGAGCACCAGGCTCCAGCTCAAGCCCTGGCACTGCGAAGCACTGGTGGTACTTTAGCGGACTCCACTAAGGCTGAAGAAGTCCAACTGGAGCCCGCCGACATCCTCAGCTTCCTGGAGGCGATGAACCTGTTTCAGGGCTGCGAGTCAAAGCCAGAAATAGTGTGTAGTGTACCTCAGGTGTGACCGGGGGAATGGGCCACCGGGATCCTTATGGGTCCAACAAGCTGCCAGTGGCTCTCATTGGACCGGTATCGCTCACACCAACAGCATCATCTAATACGCAGACTCCTGAGCCTCACAGCATAACCCCTACTAATTAGAGACCTCTTCCCTCTTCTGTCCCATGAATCCACCTCAGGACTCACCTTTGTCCGCTGGGTATTTCCCCAAAGAGCCACCTTTCTCTCTGGGTTCCGCCTCCTCCCTGACCCCACCCCGGCACCCCGTTCCTCCTCGCCTCTCTTTGAGTCACCATTTAGGTCACGCCCATCTAGCCTGCCCTTGCCGGGCCTCTCCCTCCACCCCCCTCCCCCGCCCAACTCTATATTCCCCTTGTTTGGACTAACACATTGACTTCTGGAATAATAAGCAACGACCACCACCGGTTCAGATTGAGGCTGGCTCAGGAAGGCTTGCAACTTGATGCCCGCCGCAGCGATAATACAAGGTCTGAAGCTGCTACTGTGAGAACAGGTTGGGAGGGGAGGCGCCAGCATGCAAAGGTGAACTGGCACCAAGTCCCTTCTACAGAGTGAGCACTGAGAATATTTGAATGGAGGCTTGGAGTTAGCTATAGCCCCAACCTCAGCAGTACCTGCAGCCTGTGGCAATTTGGGTGCCTGGGGAGTCTCGACGGGGATCAGGACCGGGTGCCAGAAGAACCTGGGCTCTACAGGTGGCAAGGGAACCCTGGGGTACCCCTTTCTGACTAGTCTTGACTAGCATCCTAGGAATCTGCTCCTCAGTCCAGATATGCCAGGGTTCCAGCAGCGGGAGGAGCATTTGTAGATCTCCGTGTCGTGGCCAGGTTCCTGGTACCCAGCTGAAATGTGGCAACAGGATTGTGACAAGTGACTACACGTGGACCTGTGCGAGTAGATCTGTGTGTGCCACAATTCCAGACACTGTGTGGTCCTGTGTGTGACCTTAGCGACAAGGATAGGGATAATCTGAGCCTGATTTGATCTGTACTTTAATCTAGCTTCCTTGTGCCCTGTCTTTAACCCTACATGCTTCAGGGTGGTCTGGGATCTCATCCTTGTGGTGACTCAACGTTGTTTTGGTCATAGTGGATAAGGCTTGTGGAATGATGGCACATGTGAATGTGAGATGCTCATGTGACCATATAGGCATTCTCACATGCTTGGCCCTCCCAGTGACATGGGTGTGGCCCCAAATGTGTGCATCACTGTGTGACAAGATGCAATGTCACTAACCCATGGGACATCAAAGAACCAGTCCCCATCACAGGTGGTCTGTGGCTTTGTGGCAACTGGTAAAGTTCTCTCAGTTCTGTATCTATTGGCACCAGGGCCTAAGGTGTATTGGGTGTTATGTGTCTTCCCCTATTCCCCCCACCCTCCGCCCCAGCAGCTGGACCCAGATTCTCTAGGACCTACCTAAACTTCCTGCTTGCCCTAGCCAAAGGCTCAGCTGGTTAGAACAGGAAGTACCTGGGCTTTGGGGTGAGAGGTGAAGAGGCTGAGACCTGCCCAAGCTGGAACTGGCCTGGGCTCTCCTGGCCATACTCAACCTGGTAACATAGAATTCTTAGAGCTAATGGCAGAACCTGAATGGATGTGAGTTGGGCAGAGATCCTTATGACATTAAACTTTGATGTTTCAGTATCCAGGCTGGCCCAAAGAAGGCTAAGGATCTTCTGGAAAGGTCCTATGGTCTACAGGTTTTCAGGCTACCTACTAGTTCTCAGCTTCATGGGGTTGGATAGCCGCCAAGTCAAGAGTTGTCCTCACCCTTCTGAAGCCAGGAAAAGATGAGTGTTGGTTCCTGCCCACCTCCCCAACTGTCCCAAGTTGGTCCTACTGTGATCCAGTCAGGATACCTGGGTGGAGGCTGAGTTGTGGGGATGCGGAGTGGGAGACTTTCTAACAATACAAACTGAATGGTGGGGGATGGAGAGACAGAACATAGAGAAACAATATTCATACAAAATAATTTATTTAAAATGTACCATTCACAATGGCCAGAGACAGCTGGCCAGTCGCTGCTACAGCATGGGCAGAGACATCTTGCTCTTTCATTTTCACTCTTATTAAGAGAACTAGCTGCTCAGCATCCCCACCAAGGGGAAAGGTCCAACCCTTCCCAGAGAAAGGAGGGATACTGGTAAAATGTCTTATGAAAGGAAGGGGATGCAAAATAAATGAATAAATTTAATTCAACAAAAAGAATTTTTTTTTTTTTTGGCAATTCAGTGTGTCAGAGGCCTGACCAGACACTCCTGGGTTCCTTTCCCCATCCGTCAGAGGGTCAGAGGGCAGTTTCTGGGGCTCTTAGAAGCCTGCATTTCTTAGAGGCTTTGAAGACCCTTTTGTCCCCATTGGCACCTAGCCCTAGAGAGTGAGGGACACATATGTGTCCTTGGTTCTGGGGGACCAACTTCCAAAGCCGTGTTCTTGACCTATGTAGGTCAGGATCCATCCATGGAGCAAGTGGGATAGCTGGCCTGGCCCAAGTGTTGACCCTAGTTGTTGCCTAGAGGTCCAAGAAAGAGGGCATTGGTAATGGGGGTGACAGTGGCAGTGGCTGAAGGTGGCCGGTTAATGCAGCGCAGATTTCCAGTCTTGAGTGCACACTGCACAGGCCAGAGTACCACACAAAATAGCATCAGCAACAGCACAGACACCAGTGCTACACGACGCCAGTCTCCAAATCGCGCCCAACAGCGGGCCAGATAACCTTGGTTGGGTTCAGGATCCTGGACAGGTGCAGGTAGGGTGGGCTCAGGTGGTTTGCTCAGGCCTACATCCACACACACAAAGTCATTGGCCTCTTGGCCAGAAGTGGTGGGCAAGGGGCGGCAACATAGTTTGGTGCCCTCAAGCCACACAGGCTCCTCCTTCTGTAGGTGCACTGGCATCTTGGCCTGTAGCTGTCGACTGGTGCGCAGTGCAGGAGCCCCAGCAGCAGGTACAGTTGTAGGCTGCCGGCAGAATGGGCAGGGCACAGCTTCTCTGCCAGGACGGCCTGCAGGCTGGGCAGCCGCCAGCCTAGCCAAACACTCAAGGCAGAAGACATGAGTGCAGGAGAGCTCCTTGGGCGTCTTGAAGATGTTGTCATAGCCTGAGAAACAGATGGAACACTCCAGTGGGGAGGCCACCTTCTCTGAGCCAGGAGTACCGGGGGATCTGGGGCTGCCAACTGTGCCAGGAGACCTGGGCACTGTGGCTGTGCAGCTGCTCTGGCGGGAGGGTGGCATAGCTGTATGCCACACCCGCTGGCTTGATGACATGATTCTGAGCTGTGGAACAGAGACAGGCCATCATGAGCTGCTTTTTCTGTTAAGCCAGCCTGTCATACCTCCTCTTCTCTTCCCCAGCATCAGACCCAAAGATTCCAATGACAGACACTATCCACCAGTAAGTACCTCCAAAAACTGTAACCTGTCCTCTTGCATTCATTACAAGGCCAACAATTCCATGGTCAGTCTAGATGGGTTTCAAGAACAGAGGCCATGTGCTAGACATGAAGCTGTACACTTGTTGCCCATCCTTACTCATGCTGATGATGAGAGTGGCCCACTGCCACTGCTATTTATATCTGTGCTCTGCAAGGCTGAACCCATGCCATGGAATACTTACAGCTCCATATGGAGAAGGCGACTTCAAGGTGGAGTAACTTAGCTAGCTAGGGTCTTCTGGACCAGAGCCAATTAGAAGCTGGGCCCTTGCAAGCTCATGAGCTACTTGTGGCTCTGGAACAGGTGGAAGGGGTTTGAATTTGGTCCTACTATGGGTCCCTGATTTGTATGGCATACATCTGAGTTGCCAGCAGATATGTAAGGATTCTGGGGTCTTTGGAACAGCTGGGTCCATAAGGCTCTGAGAAACAGGGAGGGCCTTAGTAGGGGCCTAATAATTTTTTTTTAACAGCTGTATCCTGGAATCATGGGCCAGCTTGTTTGTAGGGATAGGGACAAATGCCAGAGGCCAGGAATTAAATATGCTCCTTAGCAATGCCCACACACACACTTGAGCAGATAGACAGGCACACACATACACACATACATACACACACACCTGCCCTGTTTTGTCAATATCAAGAATCATATAGTTGCCTGTCAAGGAGAAGGTGGGATATAGAAGATCCAGACCTTCTTTGACAGCTCACCCCACTAGTATTGTTCATTAACCTCCTGTAGGCTACTTCAAGAACCATAGGCATCCTCACCAGAGAAGAGTATTTTACCACAAAAGTCTTGGCCTTATAATCCATGAGGCCCAGCAGCTACAGCAGATGACCCCTCTCCCTGCCTCACTGGTCAACCCCAAAAGTGTGAGTAAGAAGAATGGCTCAATGATTGCTGAATCATCACTGGGTCTATGTGAATCATCTGACATCACTGTGACATCATGAGGGCCCCAACCTTCTGGCATTCAGTGTCACCACTTCCTGGATGCAGCAGTGGTCTTGACAAGGTCTATCCTCCCCTGACCTATGCTGCTTGTAGGTCTGGTTCCTTGGCACAAGGCCTCACCTTCCATGAAGGGACCTCACCCTGAGACTGCATAGGTGAAAGGTGAGTACAGGCTGAGCTGGCCTTACCTGGTAGCTGAGAGTCAGCAGTTGCTGGGCATGGTCCTCTTCATCAGCCACAGCAAAGCTCTGTGCCTCTAGGCTGACCAGCTCTAGCAGAGTTTCTTCCTCCTCTTCAGTTCTAGCCCAGCCTCCGCTCCACCTGGTAGGTGTTCCTCCACAGGCCAGCAGTCAAACCTTCTTGTGGCACCGGTCTAGCTGGTGTGCCTCTTCTGTGTGTATGTGGGAATGGGAGGTAGGATGTATGTGTTCATCCAGGAGCAGGCTGACTGTGACAGTGTGAATTCTCAGGCCATGAGCTCTGAAGCAGGGTTATTTATACCCTCCAGGTGATGGCAGCTGGGGGTGTGGCCCTGAACACTAGAGATTGGCTGGTCTCTCCCTGGCAGGCCCTGAGTGGGTGGGGAGCCAGGGAAAGGGTTAGTCAGGATGGGTCTAGGATCAGAACAGGGCTCTGGTCTTAGGACTCCAGGCTGAGAGCAGATGCTCAGGTATTCAAAGCCCCTCTCTGTTGGAAAGCAAGTGTGCCCATCTCGTCCCAAGTGTACTCAGAAGGGATCCTTCAATGAGCCTAGCACACACTTAGACACAGCCCCATCTACCTATGTCCACCAATGTCCTGACCCTTGTTCTCCCATTTCACCTATATTCTCACAATTGCTTCATGCAAAACCCTCATCTGCTGCTGCTTCAGAACACTACTGCCTTTGGGAACCTCCTTGTCCTGGAGTGCAGGAAGTAGGGGTCAGAGGTCATGGCTAGTCAGGCCTGGGCAACCACCTGGATGGTGGGCCAAGTTGGTACAGACCTTTAATCCCTTAATTTAAATTTTGAAGGCAGTGGCAGATGGAACTCTGAGTTTCAGGCCAGTCTGGTATACAGAACTATTTCCAGAACAGCTAAGGCTACACAGAGAAACCCTGTCTTGAAAATCAAATAATAATGATGATGATGATGATGATGATGACCCAGGCTGGCTACCTGTAGACTATGGGTACCTGCGTGAGCACCATTTGTTCCACACTCCAGGAAGGAAGCTCCTAGCCTGTAGGTGTTCTTGGAAAGATGGCATCTCAAGAAACTTTGATCAGGTGACATAGAAGAAAGTGTTCAAAGGAGTTGGTGGGCAAGGAGCATCTAGGGGCAGGGAGTGCCACACTGGAGTGGGGTGGACTGGAGACTGTGAGCAGTAGCACAGGCAGCTACTGGCCCCCCAGGTCCATTGGGCTGAGATATTCTTGCTGACCAGAATTAATAACGCTGGTGGTCTTTTCTCTTCCCCATCCACTTTGGTCAGGCCAGGTTCTTCCCTGTCTCTGAGGTTTAGTTTTCTTCTGGCCAAGCACAGTGAATTGTGGGGTCCTGATATGGGAGCTCTCTATTGCTAGGACAGACCTCATCATGTTGGGAGGAATGGCTGCCTTTAGGTATTCAACTACCCGAAAGTACCCATGGACCACCCAATGGTCCAGATCCGCAGAAGCTGCCACAATTTTGCTCCTAGATATTTTTATGATCAAAGCCAACTTTGAAGGGAGCTAAGATATGGGGGAGGGGGTTTGTGGGAACCTGGGGATGATGTCCTATCAGAGGAAAGGGGCCTGAGCTTTGAAAGAATTGAGGCTCTCCTACCTAATTCCATGAGTGCTAGTAATCAAAAATGGGGCCCAGGTAATTACAGGCTCAAGGGAAAATAGAGGTCCAGAGAGCAGGTGGGTATCTAAGGAGGGAGATGAAGTCTTTGAAGGGTTCAGGATTGTAGAGGGTATAAGTAAGGGTGCTAAGGAGGAAAAGCTGCTACGGGCCCAGTCCAAGTGTTCTGTGTAGAGTATGACTCTGTGTCACATGCTACCTTTAGGAAGCTGGAGTCTCAGATGTTCTAGGAACAATCTTCAGAGGGCTCCTGGGAATATCCAAGCTCTGAGGTCACCAAGGCTACCCAGTGAACAGTCAATGTCCAGAGGCAAGTATGCTGTGAGGACTTAGGAATCTCCTAGGCCTGACCTCAGGAGAGTCAACTCCCTGCTGACAGAGGGACTAGGACTTGGAGGAGCTCCAGCCAGTACAGGAAGAACTTAGACTACACTGTCAAGGGCAGTAAATGGGGTCCATCTTGACCCTATCCTAACCAGCAGGCAAGTGACAGAAATCACCAAGCAAGTGATGTGTACATCAACATACTACTATCGTTGAGCATATGTATGCATTTGTTTTAGCATGTCCCCACAAGGCCAACCTTATTTCTTATCTCCTCACTCTGGGCCTCACATCCCTAGGATTAGCTTACTCACCCAATCCTTACCAAAGAGGTCATAGCCTCTCAGTAGTGCTCCCAAACCTACCCTGACTACGGTGCTCACCACCAAAGCCGTGGACCTGGCTGCAAGTCCCTGACTAGGGAGACTAGGTATTACTAGTGTATGAGGTCTTTTAAGACCAGGACCTTTTTTAGGTTCAGTCTTAGGCCCACCTCTCATCTCTGCTGCCTGGTGCTAGTCCTCTGCTGGCTAGTCTGCTATTTCCCAAACAATGGATATGGGAGGCTGCCTGCATATTCTTATTTGGTACTAGTTGCCCTATGGTCTGAACTCCTCCTGAGGTCTCAGCTGGTAGCTGAGTAGAAACTGGTTTCCCCACAAATAGGGTGAACATGGGTGCTGAGATGGAACAGGTAGACTCGGGTAGGGGGTGCCACTGGGTTTGGCATTTTGCCTCACATTTTAGGGCTGGATGTAGACCTGGTCTCATACTGTTTGGACATAGATGCCCTGACCAATGGTGTCCTTCTGTACCCAGTAGTGAGGACAAAGTCCCCAAAGTCCTATCTGAAAGACTCTTGTTTAGTACCATCTGGTGGGTTTGTCCTGTATCAGTTCTTCCAGTGCTTGTGACCAAGCAGGACCAACCCTGTCCTATCACTTTAGGGGTCCTTGGCCTGGCCTACCTCCTAATGCTCTTGT
The DNA here is from genome assembly GCF_943737965.1 of Phodopus roborovskii. Classification (NCBI taxonomy): domain Eukaryota; kingdom Metazoa; phylum Chordata; class Mammalia; order Rodentia; family Cricetidae; genus Phodopus; species Phodopus roborovskii. The sequence goes on along the minus strand of NW_026126646.1, from coordinate 7,506,074 downwards.
TGGTCCTTTCTTGTCCCACCCATCCTTAATGAGCTGGCTCTGGAACACTTCCAGTGCTGCCCAGTAAAAATCACTGAGCATATGAAGGAATGAGGTTGTAGGGACCAGAAAGTGGAGGGGTGGGAAATGGGTGACACATGGTAGTGGCTAGAATAATCTGAGGTTTCCACTTTGGAGTGCTTGGGCACTGGCTACTCAGGAGGAGCTGGGAGAGGAACAATCTGTGGTCCCAGACACTTTCTCATGCTGCCTTCCCTTGTTGCTGCCAATGTCCCTTTCCAATTCTCATTAGAAATCACACTGGGGAACCCTAGGCCTTAAGGTGCTTATGTTGGCTAGAGCTGCCAACCCTGCTTTAGGCCCTAGGGTGTCAAGCTGCTGAAAAAGAATGCTGGGTCAGACATCCTGCTGCTTATACTATTTCACATCCTGTCCCCTGGGCAAGGTCTTTGGTTTCAGAACAAAGAATCTGTGTCTAGAAGCCTACACCTTAGCTTGACATATCTTACTCCCCAGCACTATCTGAAATACGGCCAAGCATAGAGGGATGCTCTTTGGATGCCAAACTCCATTTCAGGGTTTAGCAGATGTTTTGGGCCACAGTTCTCTAACCAGTATATAAAGAGAGCTACAGAAGGTACAAAGCAAGAGCAGTGTCTTAGTCAGTGTTCTGTTGCTAAGAAGAGACACCATGACCTCAGCAACTCTTAATAAAGGAAAGCATTTAATTGGGACTCTTACTGTTTCAAAGGTAGTTCATTATCAGCATGGCTGAAAGCATGGTGACACACAGGCAGACATGGTACTGGAGAAGGAGCTGAGTTTCTATATCCAGACCCACAGGCAACAGCTAGAGCTTTTGAAACCCTAAAGCCCACCCCAGTGACATACCTCCTCCAACAAGGCCACACCTCCTAATTCATCTCAAGCATTCAGGTATACAAGCCCATGGGAGGGCATTCTTATTCAAACCACTACAGACAAGACTTCTAGAATCCCTATGCACTCATTTTGCATTCCTCCACTAGCCAGCAGACAAACATCTCCACATCTACTCATGGGCTTTGAGTGAGACCACCAAGCTGAACTCAGGTGGACAGCATAGAGGGTCCTGTTTTCCCTAAGGGTGACTTAGATCCATAAACTGTCAGTGGACCCCATAAAACTAGTGATGAATCTGTTGTTTTGCTTGTTTGTTTTTAAGACAGGATTTCTTTGTATAGCTCTGATTATTCTAGAATTTGCTTTGTAGAACAGACTGAAGTCATAGAAATCCACCTGCCTCTGCCTCCCAAGTGCTGGGATTAAAGGCGTGCACCACCACACAGAACTACATCTGTAATTTTATCTGCAGGACCATGGCACATGTGATTGGCAAGCTATCTCAAGTCCTAAGGAGCTTGGTAGTCACTTCATATAAGACAGCGTTCTGAACTGGCAAGGTCACAGATAGGGATGGACTGTGTTGTAATGCCAGTCTCACCAGACAACAGATGGCAGGTCCTGGATCCTGCTGAGGGGCCCCTCTTTGCTTCTCTGACTCCCTGTCCACTGAGCATGGCAATGGGGCAGTTGGCCCACACACATTGAATAGATGACACTTGGGGTAGGTAATAAGGCTAGAGGAGAGAAGATCTAGTTTAGTTTACTTGGTCCAGCTTTAAATCACTGCTCCTACCTTAGCCACTGGTTCAAGTCTGGGAAAGTAAGCTCATGTCCCTGTTAGTAAGATCAGATGTGGGCCAGATGTTGAAGAAGATGCTAGAGACCCTTGACCCATAGAGGGAGGGTGGCATTGGTTAACAGGGTACCTTCTTACACAGAAGCATATGGCCAATGCCACCACTCACACTAGCAGCTCACAGGCACTGCTTCTGGATGCTTGGAACAGCAAGGATAGGACCACTGACAAGCATACACTCACAAACTCAATGACACAAGTGACCTGCAAGTGTTCAGATATGGAGGCCTTGTGGGCAAACATTTCACTTTGTGTACCCAGGTATGTCCCTGGGACACTAGGTTCTGCTGGTATCTGGAATCAGGAAACCCAAGATACTCAAGTCTGCAACTCTCAGAAATGTGTGCCTTGGGGGTCAGCAGATAAATTAGCAGACCAATGATGGAGCATCCTATCTCTGGTACCAGTTTTCAGGTTGTTTTCTCCACTGTCTGGGCCTTTGTTTCATTCTTCTTAGCATTGTGGTGATAGAGTCCTGTCTAACAGTGGGCTCCACTCGGTGGCCTCCAGAAGTTTTGACCATTTGAATCAGGCCTGTGTTGTAGCTGTTACAGATGTTGGAACTTTGTTGTGACTCCTGAGGGGTCCAGACTCCGACTTGTTCTTGAGTCTCCAAGTCTCACAAACAGATGGTTAGTCCTGTTAAACCACACAGTAAGGGTGGGACAGAAGATCTCATGACATGGAGGTTACCCCCCCCCCAGCATTTGTATGTATCTGTCATTGGGAGCCAATTCTGGCCTATCTTAAGCCCCAGGCCCTGTCTTTGTTGAGCTCACTGGAGGGGAGCCTTGGGTCTCCAATGCTGTGCTGTGAAGACTCAGTTGACCTCCAGGTCAGACGTTGCTGATGTGGGCCTCCACTGTGGAGAAGGCAGAAGGATCCCTAGTCTTGTCTGGGTGCTGCTCACGTCTGATGTATCTTGGTTTCCTCACTGAAATGGGGTTAGAGATAAGCTGAATCAGAAACAGGTAAAGTTCAGGTCTTTGCCAGTACTATAGGCTCCCAGGAGCATAGTGAACAGCCACAGGGCACAAAGCCCATGTCATTCTAACAAGGAAGTGATTCTCATTAGGCTCTACTTGTGCAAAGGCAGTTTCTTCTGATGGAGGCATCCATGAGCTCAGCTGATTCTTATCAGATCCCCAGGGCCTGAATCAGAGCGCAGCTACTCCTTAATACTGAAGCATAGACTATCCCTGCATTATGCTCTATGGGGAGTTGGATGTCTAAAGACAGGGTCACATCCCGAGCTTTGAAAATTATGAACATAACCATAATTTTAAAAAAGACTGTGCAAATATAATTCTATTAGGATAGGTAAGATCATCCTAGATTAACCAGGTAGGCTCTAAATCCAATGACTATTATCCTCTTCAGAGGGAAAGAGCGACATGGATGATATGGCCACAAAGCCACAGGAGGTATGAGATACTAGGAGCTGGAAGAGACATGAGGGATTCCCCATCCACCAGGCCTTGGAATACATGTCTCTCACGTCAACATCTTGATTTCTAATTTCAGGCTCCAAAAACTATCAAGGGATACACTTTTCTTGAAGTGGCTAGTATGTGCATTTTGCTGTATGGTGGTACAGGTCACTGACAACACCTGTAAGGTGCTCAGGGGCAAGGCTGCTTTAGAGAACTTGAGACAGGTTGGAACAAAGTGGAAGAGAGAGACACTGCCACTGGTGTAGTCTAGACCTCTGCACAGTGAAGACAATGAGACAGGGTGGGGTAAGAAGTTAAATAAATCTGCTCTGGGGCTCACAGCTGTGTAACTACAGGCCAGTCAACCTCTCTGTGCTCATGGCCTCTTCTACACAGTGGGTTACAATTGTTCAGACAGGTCTGGCAGCGAAAGGCTCAAGAACTGACAACTCTCAAGCACTGCTAGACTTAGATATGACGACAGAAGAAGTAGGAAGTCTGGCCCTAAGCTGAGGAGGGAAAACAGCATGGAAACTACGTAGCTGATGGAAAAGAAGAGGAGTCATGTCTGCTGAGCACCTGTCCTTGCCCCTGCCTTATGGAACAGCCTATTAGAATGTGTGAAGGCAGGTCAGGTCCCTGAGAGGGACCTTCATGGGGATAAAACCATAGAATATGCTTTGAAGACTGGTCCACAGTAAACCCTTCCACCCAACTCCCATAACATGCTGAAAACTGTACCTGACGACTGTGGCAGGGGGACCATCGCAGCCTTAAAAAGAGAAAGGCAAAGTGAGACTTGGATGGCCTGGCACAGGTACACACAGCCCAGGTTGCTCAGCCTAGTTGGGTAGGTTACTTACTGTTTCACCAGGCTGCAGGACAGGGGCTGGGGAAGAAAACAACATGTCACTCTGCTGCCCAGCAGCTGCCTCAGCTCTGAGTGCCCTGAGCACCTGGAGCCTGGACAGCTGCTCAGCCACATCTCTTACCTTGGGAACTCTAAGCAGCAGGGCCCAGACTCACATTCTCAGCCATAAGAGCATCCAAAGGCCCTCTGTGTTGGTGAGTCTGGGCACAGTGGAGTCCCTGTGCCTGTTCTGTACCCACTGGGGACCATCTATACCATGAGTGGGGATAAACACTGGACAGTACCCTTGAGGTTAGGCAGGTGGAAACTTAGCCACAGGAGGAAGTACCTCTGTCTCTCCTGTAGAAAACCTCAGGAAGTTTACTGGAGCGCTTGAGGTAGAAGAACCCAGCCACAGAGAGGATGAGGCCTGTGCTGATGAAGAGTGTCCCCAGGAAGAGGGAAGCAGCCACATGAGGACCCCCTGCAGGCAAACCAACAGCTGCCAGGAGAGCCTGGGTCTTGGGGGATAGATGTCCAGTGCTCCCTGCTTAATCCCTGGGGTCCTCCATTCCCTAAACATACCTGAGCCTCTACTAGGCACCAGCCACATGTCAGAGTGAGGGCTCTGTACTCAGGCTCCTCCACAAGCCCAACACACCTAGCCACAAGACAAGGGATATCATACTGCCCACTCTCTCCTGGCCCAGGCTAATTCCAGGCTCTAGAAGTATCAGGCCCTGGGCTCTCTCAAATAGAATGGCCTCAGTCTCTTGGAGTGAGAATCAAGCCTCCAGCTTGGCAGCAGGTACTGCATCTGTTTCTGATCCATGCAGTGGCCTCCTGCACTGCTCCATTTGTCAGGACATGCTAGGGGTTGAAGAACAGTGTAACTGCCAGCTATGGGAAGATTCCATGGACCATGCTCTGTCTCATTATACTGTGCAATAGATGTGGCTAAGGTCTTGTTTATACTAACCCCACCCCAAACACCATTGTTCTATGTAACTGCCTTCCACTGTTGAGGATAGCACCTTCAAGTGCAATTTCTGGTTGAGAGGGGGGATGGGTTCTAAGACCCATGGGAAGGACTGAGCCCTCTTAGAACAGGCCTCCAAGCCTAGGACCCAGCACTGTTGAGCTCCCTAACCCATGGGGCTCCTCTGACTTGGGCATATTCTCTCTACCAGCACCATCCTAGTTCTCTCTCTTGCTTGCCTGGCCACACTGCTACCCCAGACATATTCTAACATCCTTTACTCCTCAGGCCATCATTTAAGCTAGGCTTGAAGACTCTGGAGATACAGACATCAGGTAGACAGGGGCTGTCCCTTCCTTGAAAACAGATCAGGGCCATGTGTTTGCAGTCTCATCAGCAGTCTACATCCTATAAGAGCAAGTTGGGATGTGGCGATTCAATCCCCAGAGCCTGGGGGTCAGAGTGGACATAGAATGAGACAAAGGCTAAGCATAAGTATGTAGCAGCAATGGCTACTATTAACTGAGGCTAAAAAGGGAGACCTTGAAGTATCTTCCTCTTATGGAGCCCCAACTTGTACCCACACCCAACCCAACTGATCCCAGGCCCAGGGGATTCTGGACTCCAGACTTTTTCCTTGACCACAGCTCCTTGCCAAAAAAAAAAAAAAAAAAAAAAAAAAAAACTTTACCATCGATATGTCTGCTGTGGCCTCAGTGTTTCAAGATTAGCATTGATACAAATATCAGCTCTGATGATGAGCCCCAACCCAAGCCCCAGATCCTAAGCAGAAGCACAGTTCTGGACTTATGAACTAAGAGACTTACCAATATGTGGCTGTCCAGGAGTCCCTGTGCTTCTGTTCATGGGAAACTGCATGCCCCGGCCAGTGACTATGGGAGAGCAGAACTGAGGGGAGGCCTGGGCCAAGCCCAGGACCCTACTGAGGCCTCCACATATGGAACTAAGGGACATCTCAGTTTAGAGATGAGAAAGCAAGGAGCAGTTCTCACCCACAGCTGTCCTTCGTGAACAGAATACTCAGGGAGGGACCCAAGGGGCTGCTCACTGATAAGGTGGGTACCACCATTGGAGAGGACAAGTACAGTGTTCTCCCCAAATTGGACATGAGTACCCTTGTCAAGTATAGGGAAGATAGGGTAGTACAGGAGAAGACATACGAATTCTGCACTCAGAGCCGTTGTATGTCGGGAAGGTTCCATTCCAGCACCGGACACAGCTAGCACTCCCATCTGCATTCCAGTGCCTGTAGCAACCTGTACGAGGAGGAGACAGGGTTTTTCAGCTAAAGTAAGTCAGGTCATCACTGTCTTCTGCAAGCTTTTCTATATTATAAGTTGGTAATTTTCAACTCAGGAACATTAACATGATGTTGAAAACTGTGGACACAGGCTCCAATTTCAGAAAAAGAAATAAACTCAATAGAAAGCATAGAGCTCTCAATCAAGTTCCTGTGGATGTCTGTCACTAAGGCAGTCATTTCTTTTACTGGATGCCTCTGGAGACTATTCAAAGGCGCTTAGGATAGAAATCTAAAATTAATAGGTATCATGCGAAGATCTAGCCTTATCCACCAGAACCACTTCTTCCAGGATACAAGGTAGCTGCCTACCTACAGCAGAGTGTACCCTCACTTGGACCTCTACACTGGGGCAGGTGCACATAGGTTTGTTTGTTGTCCCTGTGCCATTTCCCAGTGTCTCTGTAGCAGGATCAAGCCAAATTTCTATCCAAGACTGGCACTAACCAAAGCCACACCTTCATTCTAGGAGTGACCCAGCCTGTAATGGCTAGTGATTTATGGACAGCTATTTGCCCTCTGGTCAGGGCATCCTGAAGGCCATCTCATACCTTTACTTCTAACATCTCTAATACAGACATGTCCCATAAATGTTGATGGAGTACTAGAAGCCAAGGCCGGATATTGGGCAGGATGTAGAGCTAAACCATGAGTCACTGGACCTTAATAATGGAGGTTGTAATGTCTGATCTGAACAGATGGGTTGTGATGAGACAGAAGCCTTTCCGTGGTGGCTGAGATAGTAGCAACAATGGACAAGTGGTCTAAGAGGGACATCAGCCCATTCCAGCTCTTCCAATGCTGTGGGTAAATAATCACACAGGAACAAAGTCCAAATGCTCAGTTCTACTTGGGTGGAATATTTCTGCTCAAACATGGAATAAGAGGAGGAATAGGTCTCCTACAGTGGCCTAACTTTATTCCTCTTATCAATTCAAGGATTGAGTAGATCTCATGAGAGGTATATGTGTCTACTAAAGGTAAGATCAAGGAACATGGGGTACTCAGTATAAAACCTAACACAAAGAGTGAGAATCTCAGCAGGTGTGGTGGTGTATGCCTTCAATTCCAAACCTTGGGAGACAAAGGCAGGTGGATCTCTAGAAAATCCAGGCCACCCAGAGATACATAGTGAGAACTTGTCTCAAAAAATAAAACAAGCCAGGCGGTGGTGGCACACGCCTTTAATCCCAGCATTTGGGAGGCAAACGCAGGCAGATCTCTGCAAGTTTAAGACCAACCTGGTCTACAAGAGCTAGTTCCAGGACAGGCTCCAAAGCTACACAGGGAAACCCTGTCTCAAAAAAAAAAAAAAAAAAAAAAAAAAAAAACCCAACCAACCAACCAAACAAGAGAGATTCTCCCCCAGAATCATCCCTTATACTAATTTCCTATATTGGGATGTATCTGACTCTATCACAGACTGCTGCTGCTGAGTTGCTAAATTATAATGCAGGGAAAGAAGGTAGCCAGAGAGACAGACATGTGGTAGTCCTGAAGGCCTATGGGGCTCCATGTCTCCCTACACAAACTTGGTTATCTCCATCCCTGTACCTGTGTCCAGAGCCACCTTGAACTTTAGATTCTCACTTTACATCCATCCTTATTCTAGCCCCTCTGTGGCTAGCATTACCTTGGCCTAGTAGCCTGAACCTACTGAGCCATCTTTGGACAGTTTGAAGCCCCATGAGATGCCAGGTCCCAGACATTCCTGTTAATGTGAAGGAATCCAGGAAAGTTCAACTTCCAGAATTGTAGGTTAGAAGGCTGATGAAGGCTCTTTGGCATCTGTGGTTTGAAAGAAAATGGCTCCCATAGGAAAAGACACTGTTAGGAGATGTGACCTTGTTGGAGAAAGTGTATCACTGTAGGGGCAGGCTCTGAGGTCTCCTATGTTCAAGAAATCCCTGGTGTGGCACACAATTCACGTCTTATTGCCTGCAGATTAAGATGCAGAACTCTCAGCAACTTCTCCAGCACCACATCTGCCTGCAGGCCACCATATCCCACCATGATGATAATGGACTAAACCTCTGAAACTGTAAGCAGACCCAATTAAATGTTTTCCTTTATGAGTTGCCATGGACATGATGTCTCTTCATATAATAGAAACCCTAAGACAGCATCCTCAGATTTTTCTCTGCTCATTGCAAAACAATGAGTTCTTCCCTTGTCACTACACTCATCCTTGGTCCCCACCTCCCTTCCAGTCTCAACATTTTGTTCATGTCCTCCTCCCATGATACCCAATCAATGTTTTGGGGTGCTTCATTTCCTGAGCAGTCTGACTGGGCTCTTGTAGTCTTGAGTGTAATGCAACTCAGGACAGGTGCCAAGGAATGCCTCTTGACAAACCCAGGGACAGCTCTGGGCTAGTCTAGTCTAAAATTAATACCAGCCCAGAGTCACCCCACTCAAAACTCTGTGATCTTTATCACAAAGATTTCTTGCCTCAGGACAGGCCAAGACAGTAGGTGGCCCTGGCATTTCACTTTCTCTCCTAGATGCCCCTATTTGCCTTCTCTCAGCAGCCCTAACCTCTGTTAGCTGCCTTCACAAAGTTCTACCTTCATAGCCTCCTAGAACCTTTTGTGGCAGAGGGCTCTCACCTAGGACATGCTAACACTGGGGCTGGACTGTCCTCTGTGGTAGTCATCTGTGTACTGAGGCTAGTGAGCAGCACTCTGGCCTCCACCTCCAGATGCCAGGAGCATTTAGCACCAGCTGTGATGACCAAAATTGCCTCCAGACATTGCTAGATATGCCACGGTCAAGATTACCCCCAAGAGGTGCTGGAGAGATGATTCAGCAGTTAAGTGCACTTGCTATTCATAAAGGAGACCTAGGTTTGGTTCCCAGCACCCACTGAGGCTCACAATCATCCATAACTCCAATTCCAGAGGACCTGACACTATCTTCAACTGAGGGTATTAAGTATGCATATGGTACACATGCACACCTACAGGCAAACACTCACACACAAAAATAAACATTAAAAAAAAAAAAAAAGGTACCCCAAGAGTTGTTAAGTTCCTGAAAGTGCTATCCTGGCTTAGTCTCCTTTTGAACCTGTGCCCCCTCCTCCTCCTATGAACCTCCTTCTCTCTGTGCCTCAGCCCTTTACAGAAAACAGTCCCCCACAGGATCCTGCCTGGACCAGACAAGGGTGTGGTTAGGTTGCTTAAGAAGGAAACCCAGGTAGGCCTCCTTTGCACAATGCCACAGCCTGTGCTGCCAAGTCCCTCCATCCCCTCAGCTGTCTTGTCACTGAGGAATAAGAGACATCTAGGAATGCTGGTGGGGTGGTGACTAGTCTGCTATCTACTTGCAACAATGACACTTACCTGGGCCACATAGGCCTGTGCCTGTGCAGGTAGCATTGAAGTCTACCACATCCATACAACACTCAGGTTGCTGGGCCTAGAGGAGAAACATCAGTGAGACAGGTTTGTAAGTGCCTACCTAGCTCATGCCAAGGACATCATTGATCATAACAGGATCTTATCTTTCTCATTACCCATAAATCCCAAACTCTCTATTGATGGTGGAGGTCCTTCTGTATGCTGTGAATGTTTCTCTTATTGGTTGATGAATAAAGCTATTTCAGCCAATGGACAGGCAGGATGTAGCCAGGTGGGAAGGATAGGGCGGGGCTACCAGACTAGGAGAAAGCTGAGAGGAGAACTGCAGAGGAGTCTCGAGGGAGATGCCATAGAGCTACTAGGAAGATAGGATGCCAGACATTCTCCAGTAAGTCAAGACTATGTAAAGATACTTAGATTAATAGAAATGGGTTAATAATTAAGAGAGAGCTAGCCAATAAAAAGCCTGAGCCATGAGTCAAACAGTTTACAAATAACAAACACCTCTGTGTTTATTTGGGACTAAACAGGTTTGGGATCTTGCTGGAAAGAAACTCCATCTTCACTCTAGGGTCAAGTGGCATCCCTTCAATGAGTATTCCTACTCTACTACTACTGCAGCCATGTTGGCAAAGCAGATGGGAAACACCAGCCCTATACATAGAGACCAAACCTGGAAGTTATTGGTACAAACAGAGTTGGGGCTATCTCCCTTTGGGGATATTTCTATAAGCACCTGGACTACCCTCCTGTCATATCACATGAGTCTCTACCCAACAGGTCCTTCTCCTACTGGCTCCAAGTCTAGACTATGCAGAACCTGTGGCAGTAAATATTTGATGACTCAATAAGCCACCAAATGTTAGGCTAGATTCTGGCTATGGATATTCAACACCAGCTACCCAGTCTCCCAAAGGTCAGGAAGGGTAAGACCTAATGAATTGGCCTGGGGCCTGGGCCTTGGCATGGTATGGCACAGAAAAAAATGCCCCAAAATAGAATACTTTTGACACTGGAGAGAGCTCAGCCTTCAAGTAAAGGCTAAGGCCCTCATAGAACAGTGCCCTCCCTGTATTGAAAGGGTAGGTCCTTGTCTCTGAAGTCATAGGGACAAGAATCTGATCATCAGCCTGGCTAGGTCCCTAGTTAATGACCATGAGATCACACCCTCTGTCCAATCACACTTCCTTAGAAATATCCCACTTCCCAAACCCTAACATAAATACACAAGTGTTCTTACTTCATTATAGAAGCACTCAAGAAATGTAAAACTTAAATTAAGTTTGCCTTTTTTCTATTTTTAATTTCTAAATTTTATCTATTATTATTTTTGCTTTATTTTGAGACAGAGTTTCATTATGTAGGTTCAGCTGGCTTGGACTCATTGTGTAGGCCAGGGTGGCCTCAAACTCATAAAGATCTACCTGCCTCTGCCTACAGTGCTAGTATTAAAGGCATGTGCCATAACATTCAGCTTTTTAAATTCATTTGTTATTGTGTGTGTGTCTGTAGATAGATAGATAGATAGATAGATAGAGAGAGAGAGAGAGAGAGAGAGAGAGATATAGATAGTATGGGCATGTATGTACACAGGGGTCAGAGGACAACTTTTGGGAGTCCTTCAACTGTGGGTTCTGTGGATTCCAGGGACAAAACTCAGAGTAAGGGCAAAATGTGCCCTTACCTGCTGAGCCATCTTGTTGACCCTGTTTGTTTGTATTTAAGACAGGGCTCTTACCAGGTTGTGGCACATGCCTTTAGATCTCAGCATTCTGGATCTGAGTTTGAGGCTGGCCTAGTCTACAAAGCAAGTTCCAGGACAGACAGAGAAACCCTATCTCAAAAAAAAAAAAAAAAAAAAGTATCCATTATATAGGATAGGCTGGTCTTAAACTCACAATCCTACCTTGTGGGGGGTGACATATGCCTTTAATCCCAGCACTTGGGAGGCTGAGGCAGGCAGGCAGATCTCTGAATTTGAGGCCAGCATGGTCTACAGAATGAGTTCCAGAACAGCCAGGGCTACACAGAGAATTCTACTGTCACAGTCTCCTGTGGGACAGGACTAGATTCTTATGCTCTAAGCCTGATTAATAGTAAGGAGTGTCTAAAGGACAACAGGGACACAGCGGAGTATCATACCACCATGGGAAAGATCAAGGCCCAGTGTACAAGCCATCCCTTTCAGTACCCATGGCCAAGTGAGTAAGGAATTCCCCCAACCAGTGAGCCTCCATCCTGCCTGGCTTGAAGAGAATAATGGCACCCCAATTCCAGATACCAAAACTCAGCCCACTGGAGTGTCACTGGCTTTATTCAACTACTTCTGGTGGGAGCCAGAATGCCATGTGTGCCTATTCCCAAGTAAGCAACAACTGAGCAGGTAACTCTGGGGCACAGGCAGTTCTGGAGGGTGGTTCTGCAGAGACTCTAGGCCAACTACAGCAATAAGTAGGTCTGGCAGAGAAATTTCCAGAAAGCAGAAAACAGGTGATGGGCAAAGTTCAGGTATTTCCAACACTAGTGGTAGATTGTAAGTGTAGGCTAACATCAGTGAACACTAAGTTCAAAGGCTAAAATTTTTATGGGATGAGGATCCATTACCTCTGAGGAGGCTTCAACTTATTGCCACTGGGCACAGAATTACCCACCTTGCTTTCTGTGGACCTGCTAGTGCCTCCCATCAGGAGGCCAGTCAGGATCATGAGGTACTGCAGTGTCATGCTGGGGAGCTGACAGAGAGATCTGTAAGACAGAACAGTGTGTAGGGAGGAAGTACTGGTAAAGGTGGGCAGGACCAAGGCAGGGGGGCTAGGGACTTAATGGGAAGAGTGGGGCAGCCTCTCAGGGAAGCAGTGATGCAGTCAAAGCACCCTTGCCTGCCCCTCCAGGGTAAGAACTATAGACATCAGCTCCTCCTTACTTTGGAGATCCGTTGTTAGCATAACTAGGGTTGTGAGGAGCTCAGAGGCCTGCACACTATAGTTTTAAGACTCAAAACTCAGGAATCAAGGCAGGTGGGCAGAGCCTTGATTGACAGGGATGACCTGATGCCTCCTTCCAATAACACCATGCTATCAGGATTCTGAAAGCAAGACCATTGTACATCTGGTTTCCCAGAGTGTAGACACACTGTCCTAGTGAATCACATTTTAAGCACTACTAACAAGATTTGTTTTCCTTGGTGGGTAGCTAGGGGTTTGGGGTGCACATGAGTTCATTGGGAATGTTCAGTGACGCAGTGTTCTGCCTTTCTGAGTAATACCCAAACTTAAAAACGTATTGTCACAAACCAGGCATGGTGGCACATGGGAGGTAGAGGCAGGTGAATCTCTGAGTTCCAGGACAGCAAGGGGTACACAAAGAAACTCTGTCTCAAAAAAACAAAAAAGAGTAGTAACAAGAGGAAGGATCTAGAGACCAAAGAGGAGCACAAATACTGCAATGAGATTTAAACCTTAGAACGCCTGGTGCCTGAAAACTGCTGGCTTAGTGCTTATATGCTTCATTTTTAATATAATAGAGGAAAATATGTACCTGTCACAGAGCCTTGAGGTAAAATCACTTGTACAGTTTTTTTTATTTATTTTTCTTATTTTACATATCGATCTCAGATCCATCTCCCTCCCTCCCTCCCTCTTTCCCACTCTTCCATCCCCCCAGACCACCTCCCACGTGTAGTTTTTAATACTTTTTTTTTCCTGTTTGAGGGATAAGGATATGCTGGTTGACTTTGAACTTAATCTGTACCAATACTAATTTTTTTTTAACTTTTAAAATTTTTTATGTAATGTATATGGTTGTTTGTTTATTTTTAATGGTTTTTTGAGATAGGGTTTCTTTATGTAACTTTGTAGACCAGGCTGGCCTGGAACTCACAGAGATCCACCTGCATCTGCCTCCCTAGTGCTGGGATTAAAGGCGTGTGCCACTACCACCTGGCATGTATATGGGTGTTTGCACGCTGTGAGTATGCCTGGCACCTGCAGCGGACAGAAAAGGATATCAGATCTACTGGAACTAGAGTTACATATTGTAACAGTTACAGTTGTGAGTTGCCATGTGGGTGCTGGGAATAGGTCCTCTGCAAGAGCAGTTAGTGCTCTTAACTGCTGAGCCATCTCTCCATCTCCCTCATCTCTCTTGCTTCTACCACCTAGTGCTGTGATTGCAGATGTACAATATCAACCTTAATTTACACTAGACTAGGGACTGACCCCAAGGCTTGTGCACACTAGGTAAGCATTCTATCAACTAAGCTACATCCCCATACCTTCTAATTTCTAATTTTTTCAAAGATTATTTTATGTGTATGAATGTTTTAACTGTATTTATATATGTGCATCACATGTGTACTTGGTGCCTGCAGAGGCCAGAAGATGACATCAGGTCCCTGGGACTGGAGTTGTAGATAACTGTGAGCTGGCATATGATTGCTTAAAATCAACCTGGGACCTTTGCAAAAACAACCAGGGTCCTTACACTTAACCACTAAGCCATCTCTCTAGTCTCCTTCTTCCCCAAATCCCCTTTACAACAAACATTTTAACTTATAAAGTTAAAGTGGTACTTACAAACCAATCAAAGTCCAAAATAAGAATATTTTTTGCCCCAGAGGTTACCTCTTAAAAAACAAAAAAAGTTAGCTGGGTGTGGTGGATCTCTGTGAGTTTGAGGCCAGTTTGATTTACCTAGTGAGTTCCAGGCCAGCCAGAACCATATAGTGAGAATCAGTCTCAAAAACAAAAGCCAGGCATAAGCAGTGGGAAATACCCACTCATGAGAGAAAATACAAACAGGAGCAACTGATCTCTACAGCCAGCGTGCTCCGTGGCTCTGTACCCTATCACTCATGTGGTAGGTTGGCCTGTTGAATATTAGTTATCCTGCTGTATTTCTCATGGCCCTTGACACTTGAGCACACACTGTGTAAACCTGTATCTCTGTTTCTCATAGGTGAATAACCAAGGAATTTGTATGTTTAACCTGTCAAATTTTTTCCCATATAGTGGTACCTCTTTACCTTCCCACCAGCAGAGCTCAAAGGCTTTGAATCCTCACCAATATTTGATAATGTACTGGTGGGCTCAAAATGGTATCTCATTATTAGTAGTTTCCTGAGTAGTAATGGTTGCCATCTTTTCATGTCATTATTTACACATCAAAAGTCCCTGCTGAAGTGTCTTTTCATATCGTTTACCTGTTTTAATTGGACTGCCTTTCAATTAGTAAGAAATGGCAGTTATTTAACATGTACTTCTTTATTCACTTAGAGTGTGTGTGTTAAGCACATTAGCATGATTAGTATGCACATGTGTCACGAATCACATGCTATAGCATGTGTGGAGGTCAGAAAACAATAGTTCTCTTCTTTCACTATGTGGGTTCCATAGATCAAACTGAGGTTGTCAGCCTTGGCTGTAAATCCCTTTACCCACTGAGCCATCCTATTGGCTCAGCAGTTACATATGTAATTTTTGATTATTTTATACACACACACACACCTGCTATGGCATGCATGGAGGTCTGAAGACAACTTGTGGGAGTCAGTTCTCTTCTTTCACTATCTGGGTCCTGAGAACTAAACTCAGCTTTGTGAAGCTTGGTGGCGAGCGCTTTAGCTGCTGAGACATCTCACTGGTACCTTATATTAATTTCTGTTGAGTGTGGTGTATATACATGTTTAGAAGTCTGTGTAAGCCAGAAGTCAACATGCTCTTCTTTAGTCCCTCCCCACTGTACTCTGGTGTTTTCTGTTGTGTATGCACAGTGTGTGTATAGGTTCACTCACCCATGGCACACATCCAGAAATGGATGACAGGTGTCTCCTCTATCACTCTCCACCATTTTTGTTTTTGAGACAGTGTTGCTCAGTGTAGTTCTGGCTGTCCTGGAACTAGCTATGTAGACCAGTTGGCCTCAAATTTACAGAGCTCCTCCTGCCACTGCTTCCCAGGTGCTGGTATTAAAGGTGTGCCACCATGCCAGGCCCTCCATTGCATTTCTTGACAGGCACTTTCACTGACCCAGACCTTATCACTTTTGCTGGATGGCCATCATGCCTGGGATCTGTTTGCCCCTGTACCCACCCAGGTGTCACATTACCTGGTATTAAAGGTGTGCCACCATGCCAGGCCCTCCATTGCATTTCTTGACAGGCACTTTCACTGACCCAGACCTTATCACTTTTGCTGGATGGCCATCATGCCTGGGATCTGTTTGCCCCTGTACCCACCCAGGTGTCACATTACCTGGTTTTTTACATGGGTGCTGGGAATCTGAACTCAGGTTCTCATGTTTGCACAGGCACTTAAACTATTTAACCAGTCCCCACCCACTGTATTTTTTGAGACAGGTTCTTTTCATTGAACCTGGAGCTCACCAGTCAATGAGCTAATCAACAAGCTCAAGAATCCACCTGTCTCCCTTTCTCACATTTATGAGGATGCTGTGGATATAGGCTCAAATCCTTACGCTTGCTCTGCA
This sequence comes from Phodopus roborovskii, assembly GCF_943737965.1. Lineage (NCBI taxonomy): Eukaryota > Metazoa > Chordata > Mammalia > Rodentia > Cricetidae > Phodopus > Phodopus roborovskii. The sequence continues at coordinate 7,489,902 of NW_026126646.1, read as the reverse complement.
GGCACTTTGACCTGAGCTACCAAACCCAGTTCCTTTTTGTTTTCTGAATTAGTTCTCATTATGAAGTTCAGGCTATACAGACCAAGTTGGTCTTCAACTCCCGCCTCTGTCTCCCAAGTGGTGGAATTATAAGCACGTGCTTATTTACCACACCTACCATTGTGTGTTTGTGGTCTTATGTATTTCAGGCTGGCCTCAAACTCTGTATGTGGCACATGATGACTTTCAAACTGATTTTCTTTTGAGATAGATTCTCATCACTACGTAACTACACAAGAATTAACAGTCTTGGAGGTCACTGAGGATTGACCACTCTGTTGTGGAATAACTGTTTACCCTGTGAAGATGTGTCTTTGCCAAGGAGGATTCTGATTGGTTTAATAATGAGCTGAATGGCCTACAACTAAGCAGGAAGAGGTTAGGTGGAACTTCCAGGGACAGAGAGGACTGTGGGACGAAGAAAGGCAGAGTTGACAGGCAGATGCAAAGGAAAAAAGGTGTGCAGGAGGAGAGGTAACAGCCACAAACCATGTGGCAGGATGTAGATGAATAGAAATAGGTTAATTTAAGCTATAACAACTAGTTATAAACAAGTATAAGCTATCGGCCAAACTTTTCAAAATTAAGTCACTGTATCTTTACTTTTGAGCTGGTGACCCAAAGAAAAGTCCAACTACACCCTTCCCTCATGGTTGATTAGGCACCACCTCCCATTTACCTGGTAACACTAGAAAGTATCTTGACTGTCCCTCCTCAGGCATCCAGTTCAAAAGGCTAAAATACATCTGGCCCTGGGTAGTAACATAACATACTGACATATGCCAAAGATTAAAATGTCACAAACTATTGTATTCTCCCTTAAAAGGTAATCAAGGCCAGGTGTAGTGGCTCACACTTTTAATTCTAGTACTTGGGAGGCAGAGGCAAGAAGATTTCTGTGAGTTCAAGACCAATTTGGTCTACACAGTGAGATACTGTCTCAATAAATAAATACATAAAAAGGTAATTTAGCTGGCAGTTGAAGAACTGAGAATAAGCATACTCAGTCCTAAGTAGGACATCTGTTTCAACCCTCCCCTACCCAAGGCTCAGGTAAGATTGTAGAAGAGAGGACAGAAAGAATTTAAAAGCTGAAGGATGAAGAATAATGTTGGAAAATGCTGACTTCTGGACATGACATAACTATTATGGCTACTTGTATAAGATCAAGTCAGCAATGATATCAGTTAACATTCCAACAGACAGCATTAACTGAATTCAATGAACCTACAAAAATAAAAAAGAAGTCCAGGAGTGGTAGTATAGGCCTTTAATCCCATTCTGGAGGTAGGGGTCGATGGATTTCTGAGTTTGAGAATAGCCTAATCTACTCATGGGTGACTGGTACCTGCAGAGGGCCAAAGGCTGCCAGATCCCCTGGAACTGGAGTTACAGAAAATTGTAGGCACCATGTAGGAACTCAACCTTGGTCTTCTCCAAGAGCAACAAGTGCTCTTAGTTGCTGAGCCATCTCTCCAGCACATAGTTTCTTTTCGATTTGTTTTTAATTATGTAATTACATGCATGTATATTTATACACTTAAACATAGGTGCCAACGGGGGCCTGCATCCTCTGAAGCTGAAGTTACAGGTGGTTGTGAGCACCTGGATATGAGTGCTGGAACTAGAACTCACATTTCCTTGCTGAATACTTGCTCTTAACCACTAAACCATTTCTCTCATCATCATTATTACTTTGGGTTTTCAAGACAGGGTTTTTCTGTATAGCCCTGGCTGTTTTGGGGCTTGGAAATCAGAGATTTGCCTGCCTTTGTCTCCTGACTGTGGGAATTAAAGGTATGTACCAAGTGATGGCACTGTTCTTTAAATGAGTCATTTTATAGATCTAAATTAACATGGAGAATAGATGCAAGCTAGTTTAGAGGTTCTGTGACAGATGTTGCCAGTGAAAAAGAGAACTCACCCAGGATGAGCTCAAGCTCATCAAAATATGTGCTTGCATTGCATTGAGGAAGACTACTGAAGCCAGGATATGTAAGCCAAGAAACTACCTGCATAATCCAGGCCTTTAGTTCCTTCTACAAGCTTTGTGGTTAGTAAAAAATAAAAAGGTACTCAAATTGTTGTGTGGCTCTTAATTATCAAGTACACACTCCATCAACCTGGATCAACCTGGGAAAGCCAGCCATGGATTTCTTCAGGATTTATGATAGAGAAAAACCAGGGGCTGAAAATGAAGAGCAAGGGCCTAAAATGTGAGAGGCCCTAGAGTTAACTCCCCCACCCACACCCCCGGGGCCCCACACACAGCACAGCCAAGGGGGCACAAAACAGAAATGAAGAAGAAGAAGAAGAAGAAGAAAAAAAAAAAAAAAAAAAAAGACCTCCTTTCTGCCTTCTATGTACAACAAGATTATGGGCCACTAGAAGCAGGATGATCACAAGTTTGAGGATGGCAGGGGCTACATGGCCGGACCCTGTCTCAAATCAACAAAAACAAAATACCGGGCCAAGTTTGATATCTTTAATAGACCTACTGAATCGAGAATTCACTGAGAATAAAGGCCAAAGGCCGTAATGCGGTAGGAAACGTATCGCACTGATATAATAAACAGTAAGCACAGCAAAGTCCTCAAGAAGACCACATCCCGTGGCAGGACCTCGACCGTTTCCTGACACCAACAGACCAACGGAAGACCCACATCTCCCACGTCCCGCTCCGCTCCAGCGCACCCCGTGCAGCCTGCGGTCCATTCCCCACGCTCGGCCTCCCCCGCCCCTCTATCTGTCCATTCGAGCAATCACCACGCTCCGCTCCCGGCTCCTCCCGTACCGCCGCATCGCTGACAAAAAGGCAGCGAGACAGGGTGGGCACTGTTCCGCTGGGTCTTGGGCGAGTCCTGGAGTCTGAGCTACCCGGAGCCCCGCGGCCTTTATCGCGTTGTTGCAGCAGCCACCTCGGTCAGAGCAGGGCCCTCACTCACCATACACCAGGCAGGCGGGTTCCTCTTTCGTACCGACCGCCCAGCGAATGCCCCGCGAGCGCACCCTGGGACTTGTAGTCTTTGGTCGACCCCCGCCAAGGCGTCGACGGGTGTCGCTTTGCACAAAAAAACTACAACTCCTAGCGGCCCCCTCACCCAAGTGTGTTCGTCCGGGACTCCTTCCTGGAAGCTGGGTTGTGCTCGGAGCAGTGATTGGGAAACAATGTCTGAGACTTGTACTGAGGGGGACGGGAGGGGAAGGTGGGGGACTGGAGAGACGACACGACACGACTCATTCCCCAATGTCCCTAGCGGCGGACAATCGGTGCCTGGTGTCTGGGCAGGTTGGGTAGGAGTTGTGATTTTTGAGTGCCTTGCCAATTCGCCTTGGAGGATCTGAAAAGATCTTAGATCTTCCACTCAAAGCCACGGTAGCTTTTGAAATATTTAACTATCCCTAAGTTGTGACTGAGATGGGGCAAATGTACTTCAAACTCACTTAAAACATATGATGTGATTGGCTAGCCCCATTTCAAAAGTAAACACGTACAGAGTTCAAATTAAGCTTTTTTTTTTCTTTTTGTAAAAATCTGGGGATTCTAATTTATCTTGGTGCCTGCTTGGAGATTTGGACTCCTGTCTCTCTCAAGTGGGAGCCACACCAATTCTGAGCTAAAAAGCATGGGGCGTCTGAGGTCATCGCAGGGAACGCTTAGGAATCTGTCTCTGGTACCTGGTCTCCTGGTCTCTTTGAATTTATAGGACTGGGCAGCTGGATTTCTTAACGGAAACTATCCTAAAACTCCTTGTTCGCACCACCTTGACACAAGGAGAAGGAAATGTTTTTTGCAGTGCATCAAGTTACGTTTTCTCTCTGAAGTGGGGTTGGACCACAAGGCAGCACCTGGAGACAGCACAAGGGTCTGTTTTGAATGAAGGTTAGAGAGCGTCTGGTTTTGTTCTGTGCCTGCATCGGGACTGGTTATTCACCCTGCTCAGGAGCGGTCTCCAGTACAGTGTCGCTGCCACGCCCTAGCTCTCCACCAGGCTTCCCTCGCTTCCTAGGTACTGACGTAATCTCAGTTTCTCTGATCTGGTAGAGCCGGTCAAACAACTCAGCATTCTTTGTGTCATCTCTATTTACTCTTCCCCGGAACTCTGCTCTAAGACTCAGCGGCTCTAAGAATTCAGAGTTAGAATTGCTGGCCTTGGCCAGAAGCAGTGACCACTGTGGCACAGGGTGATGGGACTGTGGTACAGTGGGCTGTATTCTTCCCAGATGAGTGACATCAGGGCAGGCACAAGTTCTGCTTGTGTTGTTTTAGATTCTTCCTCTGGGCTACCCCAGGATCTCTAGTATTTCTCACAGATATTTTTAAAAAACAGATGTCCTTGAAAGGGTTGTGTGTGTGTATGTGTGTGTGTGTGCTCACCAGAGACTTGACATCTGTTGAGAGCTGGCTATGCCAGTGAGTATGAGGGGATGAGACATAGGTCACTAGTGCCCCTCCTCCCACAACCCCCCCCCCCCACGAAACCCTTCACTCTGGGATGATTTGATTGGTCAGCCCTTCCAAAGAGCGCACTCATAAAGTTGAAGGTTTTTCTAAAATCTGGGCTTTCTACATTATCCTGGTGTCTGCTCAGAGATTTGGATTTGCAGTTGCTCATTTTCCCATGACCTCTGTCTGTTGGCCACCCAGCATGAGTCCTATGATTGATTATAGGTGCTGTCTCAGTATTTTTGTTCAAGGTTTAAATATCAAAAATTTTTCTATGAAAATAGAGCTTTGGCCTTAGAAAAGGACATCATTCACTTGAGTTTCAAATCCCTGTGTGTCTCTAGGACTTCTCTGGCAGCTGGTGATGTCTTTTATCTCCATGAATTATCTTAGAGGTAGTTCTGAGTACTTTTATCCATCTAGTTAATCATCCAACATACATGGGACCTGGGTGTGGGGAAGACTGTAGAAGAGGCAAGAGCTATGTAAAAGAATTATAAAGGTGGCAGGGTGGTGGTGGACGTGCACACCTTTAATCCCCCAGCACTCCAGAGGCAGAGGCAGGCAGATCTCCGTGAGTTTGAGACCAGCCTGGTCTACAAATTGAGTTCCAGGACAAGCTCCAAAGCCACAGAGAAACCCTGTCTCAGAAGGAAAACAGAAAGAAAAAAAAGAAAGAAAAGAGGTATAAAGGGTTAAGGATTTTGAGGCTTGTGGCTCTGCACTTTGATGGGGGGGCATTCTTCTGTATTTATGTTTCTTTTATTGGTTGATGAATAAAACACTGGCCAATGAGGCAAGAAGATAGGGGGGAGTAGGAGACAAAGAGAAATTCTGGGAAGTATAGGCAGACCGGGAAGAGAGGACATATTATGTAGTCTCCTGTAATCCAAGACCATGTAGAAATATATAGATTAATAGAAATGGGTTAATAATTAAGACAGAGCTAGCCAATAAGAAGCCCAAACCACTGGCCAACAGTTTTATAATTAATATAAGTCTTGTGTGTTTATTTGGAGCTTTCAAGGGCAGCGAGACCCAGCTGAGACTAAGAACCTCTATGCATAGATCCTTCTGCCTTTGTCTCCAAGTGCTAGGATTAAAGGTATGTGCCACCACATTCAGTGTGGACCTGCACTTTTTCTTTTTTTAAGATTTAGTTATTTATTATGTATACAGTGTTCTGTCTCCATGCCAGAAGAGGGCATAAGAGCTATTACAGAAGGTAGTGAGTCACCATGTAGTTGCTGGGAATAGAACTCAGGACCTCTGGAAGAACAGCCAGTGCTCTTAACCCTGAGCCATCTCTCCAGCCCTAGATCCACTTTTAAGCTCAGTAGCTACTTTCATTTTCAGGAGTGCTTTTCTTAACAAACGACCTCTATTTCTAACCATGTATACCCGGTTCAGTTCTCTGTCCTTGTTTTTACAAGTGCCTCAACACTTAACTGGGGACTCCGGGATTCAGAACTGTGCCTACAATACTGCCATTCCTACAATACAATAGATTGTATATTTACATGATTCTTGTTGTCACAGGGTGATGATTTTGTCTTATGTGTGTAATGTTTTGAATTTTGAGTGCTGGTATGTCAAGAATATACCACAAACCCATGATTTGGATGTGTTTGTGGGTTTTGTTTGTTTTTTATTTCAGTACACCCTGGGGACAAAACCAGGATGCTTAGGAGACTGGTAAAGACCAGGAAAATCTCTTAAAAAAAAAAAAAAAAAAAAAAAAAACAGATAACTTTGGAGTCCTTACTTAGGGACTCTGATCTGTCCCTTACCTCATGTTTCAAAGTAGAATTTTCATCAGATGGAGAATTCCTTCTATCCTTTTTTGAATAGAGTTTTCTTTGTTGTGTGTTTGTTTATGTAAACATACAAGTGAGCACAAATAGTATGCCAAAAAACATGCAAATATCAGAAGAAAACTTATAGAAGTCAACTCTCTCTTTCTACCATATGGGTGTAATGATATTTATGGTTTATTAAAGCTTGCCTGAGAATTCAGAAAGCAAAAGCCTCAAGCTATAGAGGTCAGGCAGGGTGATACACACCTTTAATCCCAGCAGCCAGAAGGCAGGAGGTGGTGATACACACCGTTAATCCTAGGACTCAAGATTAAAAGGTAGACTGGTTTCAAGGCCACACAGACTACACTAAATTGATTCAGGCCTAAAGAAACAGCTCTCACAAAGGTAATCTTAGCATTTGGGATCACATGCCTTTAATACCAGCACTAGGGAGGAGGAGACAGGAGATATGGCTGGGCAGAGGAAGGAATATGAGGAAGAGACAGGATCTGAGAGCCTTTTGCCTCTGAGGATTCGTGGAGACAGGATTGCCATTTCAGTTGGGTAGAGGTAAGATCTACTGGCTTGGTTGCTTTGCTTCTCTGATCTTCATCTTGAAACTTGAACCCCAATATCAGTCTCTGGGTCTTTTATTTTCCATGCTACAAGCAACACATATTCACAGCATACAGAAAGACATGTGCATCATCTCCTCTTTTCTGTCTAAATAAAAAGGAAGGTTTTAAGTGTAACAGTAAAATTATATATAACAAAACAGTTATCAAGCAAGGATTATAGTTACAATATGTAGTCTATTTGTATTTGTCAAATTAAGCAAAGTACTCTATCATCTATCTTATTTTTGTGAGTCTAAAGTTTTATATCTAATTTTTTAAATCATAACTAGGGAAAACTGTTAACTATCTGTTTCAAACTCCATCAAAGACCCCAGAAGGATAATAGACATCTGGCTCCTTGGACAGTTATCCAGTTCTTCTATAATGCTGGGGTATCCATCTTCAGCCTACAGCTTTTTTTTAAAAGCAGGAAATTTGAAGATCTGTTTTGTCTTGTACTGAAAAGATTCGTCAGTTGCCTTTTTTCTGTGTCCTGCAGAATGTCTGACAGTTTCCTCTATGAAGCAGGAACCCTGAAGGACCATCCCATCCCTTGGCAAGTTCAGCAGTTACTTTCCTGTGGGTCCTGTTTGTCCAGTTTATACAGCATAAGGTCAAGCAGTATAGGCAACAGCAGATTCTTGCCCAAATGGCTAGTCTTGTCCATCATCCTCTTTGAAGTAATTGGTGCTACCAGGAGTAGATGTGTCTCATCGTCATGAAAAGCCTAAGTTAACAACCATTTTAAATGTCATATTCTATAGGTCTTTGAAAGGTTTGAAGAATATCAGTCTTAAATATGATTATCATAACTGACTATTAATTTGTATTTCTTAACTATGCATTACATTTTTAATGAATTGTATAAACACAACACCTTAAATAAGAGCAGAAATATACATATAACAAAATTGACATTAAATGTATGTCAATAACCCAAAATGCATACCAATGTATTCATTTCTATTTCATATCTCCTTTTTTTTTTTTTTTTTAGAAAGAGATTGACTGTGATCATCAACTAAATCAACAACAAATATTTGTAAACAATCATTTTGGGAATTTGGGTGTAGTTTTTTTATACTACTTTCTGTTGGTCGGGAGTGTTGGTAATCACATCTTTGATCCATCTCAGTCAGTAGGTTTTTGTTTTGTTTTATTTTGTTTTTAAGATGTATTCATTTATTATGAATATAGTATTCTGTCTGTATGTATCTTTCCAAGACAAAGAGGGCACCAGATCTCATTACAGATGATTGTGAGCCATCATATGGTTGCTGGGAATTGAACTCAGAACCTCTGGAAGACCAACTAGTGTTCTTAACCACTGAGCTATCTCTCCAGCCGTCAGCCAGCAGTTTTGAAGCTGTCATGAATGTTGAACCATCTGGGCCATTGCTTTGGACCACATTAGCCTGGAAGGAATCCATTGTTTTTTATTCTCTATGGAAACAAAAGTAGAACCTCTTTTTTCAAAGAAACATGTCTTTAGACTTAAATCTTGAAGTCAAGATACCTTTAAAATATACATGTTGGTTTAGCTTAGCAGCCTGTGCAATCAAATGTCTCTCTGTATTTAGTTCATGAACCATCAGAAAATTTAAAGAAAGCATAATATACATAATCCAGACTCTTTATGTATTTTTTACTTTTACATGGCCAATTATAATTTTTTATATTATTTTATTTGTCTTTTAAGGACCTTAGTTTATTATTGTTGAATTATTTTTACCTATGGCTCTGTCTATCCTCTATTTTTTTTCTCTCAAGGCTATGTACATTTATTAAACATACTGTGTCTTTTTGTCTGAATCTGTTTTTATTGTGTATCTGTAATCATTGTTTGACCAGAAGAGTTTTTAAAAATGGTAAGTGGGCTTAGTTAGGACTAGAGTGGCTGGCATGCTGGGAGTCCTGCTTACCAGCAATTCCAGCAGCCAGCCCACAATTTTTCTTTTTCTTTTTTTTTTTCTTTTCTTTTCTTTTCTCTCTCTCTCTCTCTCTCTCTCTCTCTCTCTCTCTCTCTCTCTCTCTCTCTCTCTCTCTCTTTTTGGCATGAGTAAAATTTAAACCTGCCAAGTAACTTGTAGCACACTGCCCATAAACCCCATTCAAATACTCTGTAGTAGAACCTCCCAAAAGAACCCTGCTACCACCAGCACAAACCAGAAGGTGATCTCTTAAAGGAGCATGCCTCTGCTTGCCTCTAGCAAACAGAGCCCATCCAAGAAAATGCTATTACCAAGAAATGTGTTTGACTCTGTTGTTTTGTGTTTAGAATCTCTTTTTAAGCTTTTGTCAGGCTTCATGTGGAAATACTTGCCCCATGTTGGGTGCCAGATGTAGCTGGATGCTTTTCCATGTTCTGCTCAGTCTCCCAGGACCAGTTCCTTTCCTGTTCTTGGGCCCCCACAGTCAATTATGAAATAACACTCTGAGGCTTAATATCAATAAAGACAATAGTTTGGCCAATGGCTCAGGCAAATACTGACTAGCTCTCACAATTAAATTAACCCATTTCTATTAATCTGTGTATTGCCACAAGGCTGTGACTTACCAGTGATGCTCCATGATGTTACTCCTTCGGCACCTAAGATGCATCTCCCCGAAACTGCCTGCCTTCTCTTATCTTTGTTTGAAATTCCTCCCTAGTTATAGTTTGTCTATTGGCCAAAACAGCTTTATTCATCAACCAATAAAGGCAATGCATGTTTGCAGCATAGAAGGACATCCCATATAAGTGAAGTAAAGACCATCCCCTGAGATGGAAATATTTAGGGTAGAGAGCAGGATGAAAAGAGCTGAGAGGAGCCATAGGCACTGAGTAAGTCTTGTCCCAGGTTACTTTGGGATCTGACATTCCAATCTTGTCATTGATGATGAGCAATGTAATCACTCCTATAATTTCTTCTCAGTTCAAATTGGGGCATCACTGTTGGGGGTAGCAGGAAGGCTGGAATATTGGTCAAAACTGTGAATGTGCCCAGGTTCTTCTGAACCACCTGAAGTACATGCTATTTTGGAGCAACCTGGGATGCAGAGGCTCAGGGTAGTTGGAAATTCTGTGAGGAGCACTTAGGGATGGCACTTTGGAGGCAGTTTTAGAGCAGTTTGCAATCTGGAGTTCATTTGAAATTTTCCTCTCCAGATATAGACTAGGGACAGAAGGTAAAGTTAAGGAGCTTAGGGGAAAATCTTTATCTTGGGTGTACACTTGAATCTTCCAGGCCCATGATCCTGGTAGTTGAAGAAGAGGGTGAGTCTCACGACCAGGGACTCACACCCTCGAGGATAGTTAGTAGGGTGGAAGGCTTAGACTGTTGATTGACAGGAGACCTTTTGACCTATGTCAGGTGTATCCAACTTGAGACTCTCTGAAGCTCAATTTTTAATTTAAGCTCTGAAACTTAATTTTTAAGTTTATAAAAAGAGGCAAGAACTAGAGAGATAGCTCGTCTGTTAAAGACTAGGTTCACAACCAAAAATATAAAAAGAGACAAAAGTCTCTGTCGTTTCTAGAGTTTACATATTATCCTTCTGTGGTTTTTGAAGACAGATGGTTATGGTTATAGTTTTCCTTAGTTAGGATTAAAGATAAGTTACATATAGAACTTTAGACTTACAAAGATAGGATACATGATGGAATATTTTCTTTAAATCTTGCTAAATGTTAATGGACTAATATTTTTAACTATGGTTCTTACTTGATAATTTTTATATATTTTGCTATGTTAAGGTTAAAACCCTTTTTATTTTAGACAGAAAAGAGGAGATGATGGGAGATGTCATTCTATAAATACGTTTCTCATATTGGTTAATGAATAAAGTACTGTTGGCCAATAGGAAAGAAAGATAGGTGGGACTAGGAGAGAAAAAGGATTAGGGAAGAGGGTAGGAGGAGTTTCAACATTTGGACCAACAGGATAGAACTCTGGATCCTCTGTCTGGTAGGATAAGACCACGTGGAAATACTTAGATTGATAGAAATGGGTTAATATTTAAGACAGAGCTAGCCAATAAGAAATGCTAGTAACAGACCAACAGTATTATATCTAATACAGTGTCTTACAGTGTCTCTGTGTGTTATTTGGGGCAGTGGGACTAGGCCTACGGGTAGGGAGTGGGGGACAACTCCTAATGTTTTTGCACAGATTTTTAAACTATCAGCCTTTTTTTTTTTTTTTAACCAGTTGTTTGTTTTTGTTTTTGTTTTTCAAGAAAGAGTTGCTCTGTGTAATAGCTCTGGTTGTCCTGGAACTCACTTTGTAGCCCAGGCTAGCCACGAACCCACAGAGATCCATCTGCCTTTGCTTCCAGAATGCTGGGAATGCCCAGGTTTTTGTTACAAGTTTTAAACTAACTTTTTGCTACAGATTTTACAGATTCTTTAACCACGTCCAATGAATTTACAAATCTTGAGGGAAAGAGTTTACACAATAGTCTTAAAAGATTTCTAGATAGCTGAGCACAGAGAAATGTTGAGACAAAAGATTTTGAAGAGTGGAAAGTAGAAAAAGCTTAACGATAAGAGTTTTGGGAGTGTAGAGCAGAGAAAGTTTAGATATAAAAGATTTTGGGGGTCACTTGTTTGTGCAGTGACAGAAGTTTTTACCATATAAAAGAATTTGAAAATCAAGTATCCAATCTTTGACCATTGCTTGATCTGTACTAAGGCCAAATCATTTGCAGTAATATAGTGAGGCTTTAATGAAATCTCTGAGTCCAAGGAAGAAACTGAGTCTGCAAAGAAAAGGAGAAAGAGTCACAAAACAAATGCTGTGAGACAGATGGTTCCAATTAGGTCCTAGAGGGAGCTGAGAGAGAACGGTGTATCCATGAGGGACAAGGAAGCAGGCAGGAATACCCACCAAGGGAGGCTTCCAATATCACATAAGCCCAGGGGGGCGTGGAACCCTGCAGAACTGAAGCTCTGAAGGGGAGGCAAGGAAGGAGCTGAGAACAATGGGAGCAGAGATAGCAAATGTAGTGGTGACAAGGTTGTCAATCTGGGGCAGCTCCAAGCAGACTGAAAGACTTGCCAGAGAGAAATGTCCACATGTTGAGAGCAGCTTTCTGGCACATTGGTGTAGCCTTAAAGTCACAGATAAATTCTTGTCTCCATTCTGTTGAGGACTCACATGTCCCCTCTCAAAGGCTGGGTGGTCCAAAATGCACTGTGGGGATTTGAATGAGAACGGACCCTTAAGGCCGGGATGAGGTGAGCTGTTTAGGGCTATGAGGTGTGGCCTTGTTGCAGGAGGCGTGTCACTGTAAGGTGAACTTTGAGGTTTCAAAAGCCCATGACATTTCTGTCAGGTCCCAAAAATCTCATGACAATTGACTAACTGTGGCACTTATTAGTATACTAAAGTGCTTGGCTTCTAGGGTCACTCAGTACCTGTGGCTCCTCCCAGCACTTCTCATCCTACCCCCTACTCTAAACCTCTCTAGCCCAGAGGCTGGGCTTAACTTTCCTTTCCCCAGCTTCTCATTGCTATATAAAACTGCCATTTTGGCCATGGGCCAAAGAGTGGGAGATCAAGAGAGCCATGGCCAAAATGGTAAGTTTCCATCTCTCCCCATTCACTCCTCTGGTTCAGTCTACACTCTCCTAGATGTCTCTGTCCATACTCTCATAATTACAATAAAACCTCAGCCATACTTGGAGCAGGCATGTCCCTTTTCACACATCCGGTGCTCCAAACTATGGAGGGGGCATATATGTGCCTCCTTCCAAGGGACTCACCTCTCTCCTAACCAAAGCAAGTTGTTGATTTGGCTGTCCTACGGTATGAATGGATCATTTGTTTCTGTTGGCTTCTGCCACCCATCAATTTTGACTCCAAATTTTAGAGTCCACATCTTCAGCTGCTTCTTCCCTCCAATGTACTATCACCAATCACCTTTCCCCACCTACTAGGTGTCTCCTTCCCTCCACCTGCTATCACCAATCACCTTAACTTATCTACTAGGTGACTGCCTCTCTGGCTCCTGGACTCTGCTATGCCAAGCATCTTGTCAAGGATCTCTCAGTCTCTCTGGCTCCTGGAGCCTGCTGCACCCTCCATAGGCACCTGTCCCCTGGGCATCTCTCCATTTCTCCTGCCTGTTACACCCTTGTAGGCATCTGTCTACTAAGACACTTACCTCTCTGCCCCTATTGGCTATACCTTCTTGGGCCTATACTTGTGATGACTCTGCTCCCTCTTAGCTCTCTCCTGGACGTCTGGCAGGTTCTCTAAGCCCTGTTGGGTTCAAAAGACAACAGAGCTGCCTGCTCTGTCTTCTGCTTATGGCCTTTTGGGCAGCTGCAACATTAAAATCCTCCTTTGGGTGTCATCCCTCCTCATGACCCTGCTCTTTGTCTCTCAGCTCCCTCTTAGATCTAATGGCAAACAGCAGAGATCATTTTAGGACCCTTTCTCCTTTCTTCTTCTTCAGATTCAGAGATTTCATGAAAACTTTGCTGCTATTAAAAACGGTGTGGCTTCAGTACAGTTCAATGGCCAAAGACTGAACACTTGATGTTAAAATTATTTCATATGGTAACAGCTGATGTCATTGCACAAATGATCCCAAAACCTATTATATCTAAACTTTCTCTTCTCCATACTTCCAAAAATCTCTCTTTAAGGTTTTTCTACTTTCTACTCCTTTTTTTTTTTTTTTTGTTTTGTTTTGTTTTGTTTTTTGAGACACGGTTTTTCTTTGTAACTGTCCTGGAACTCACTCTGGAGATCAGGCTGGCCTCAAACTCACAGAGATCTGCCTGCCTCTACCTCCCAAGTGCTGGAATTAAAGGTGTGCACCACCACTGCCTGGCCTTAAAAATCTATTATCTCTACAATTTCTTTGCTCTCTGCTGTAAAATATCTCAGGATTTGTAAGTTCATTGGGTATAGCTTAAAAAAAATCTGTAAAACTTATATTTTTTTTCTTATAAAACTTATAACAAAAGATTGATAGCTTAAAAATATATACGTAGTGGGGAAAGATGATTTGAGATGGAGGCCGTTGCCAGTATCCAAGGGGTCCTAGGGAGCCTGGGAGACCCAGGGTGGCTTTGAGAGGAAACATGACACCTATACCCACAGTATCGCCAACTAAAAATAAGGTAGTTCTAATGGGAAGATGCTCTTAAAAAGTAGTTTCATGAAACTGAGGAAATATATGGCAGAATGGAGCAGTGCTCAAAAGTTTGAGAAAAGTGGAAATAGAGATGCAGCAACAGGGACAGATATGGGAGCGCAACAAAGGAGCATGTCATTGCCAAGTAGGGCCAGCCTAGAAGCTCGGGCCAACAGCTAACCCGCCTGGCCTGTGACATACACTCACCGCTGCTGCTGATGTTCATGCTGTTCACCGCGCTGGGGGAGGAGAACACAGGGTGGCTGTGCTGGCCTTGGGCTACAAACATGATGGTTGTGCTCAGGGCATCTAGCACCAAGGACAGGGTAGTGTACAGGTCCTACCCTCAGACATGCTGCCCTGTCTTATCACCCTGACTACTCAACAAGATATCCAAGATGAAAAATGGTTCATTTTCTGGATTAAGCCTCCTCCAAAGACTTTGGTGTTCCATGCTGCTGCTGGAGGCCATGTTGATGTCCATGGTCCATGATGAGATCTGTAATCAGGGATACCACCAGAGACCATGTTGATATCAGTGATCCATTCTGCTACCTGGGTCCAGGTTGATATCCATGGTCTGGGCTGCCACCAGCTGCTATAAACAAAGAAGCTTCTTTTGCAATTGTACCGATGACTCAGACTCATGACTGAAAATGGGAGACATTGAAGGCTTTCATTGTAAGAAAAACCAAACTGAAGCCATTTTGGATAGAACTTCCATTTTGAATAAAGGTCAAATAAAGTTTAAGTTCCCAAGACTTCCCCAGATCTCCCTGGGTAACTGACATCCTGGCTGGCAAGTTGAGACATGAATGCCAGGCAAGTTGCCTCACCACAACTGAGTAAACCAACCAATGAGGACAAGAAAATCGTACCACAAGGAAATGTTCCTAGGAAAGTACCCTATCCCTGAATCCTGATTGGTGAAAAATGTAACTGTAACTTGGCAAAGATGTTTGTGGTTTTTCTCCTTAAATACTTGCTGAAATGAACATTTGGGGACACAGTCAGCTCCTGAGTCTGTTTTTTTTTTTTTTTTTTTTATCCCTGACTGGACTCTTGTACCTGCTTTGGTTGATTTGACCGTTAGACCCCACAACACTATAACAAACTTCCATCTCCCCCAAAAAAGAAATAGTCCAGATAGGAAGATATTGAAGATATTGAAGAAAGTCCTTAAAAGCTGTGATAAAGATGCTGAAGCATAGCTCTTCGCAGTTGATGGCTTCTGGCAGGTGGAGGGGTCTGGGGGAGGTAAGGAGTTTGAGTTAAGGGGCTGGCCATTTGGGAGTCTGAGCATGCTCCAATGAATACATGGGGAACACAAATTGGACTTGGTGGTTTTGTTTCTTTGTTTTGGAAGGTACCAAAGAGAGAAGGTGGACCTGGAAGGAATGGGAAGTAAGCGTGATCATTGTGCATTGTATGAAATTTCCAAATAATTGATAAAAATATTATGCTGGGGGAGAAAAGAAAAAATTACAGCTGGGAAACAGGTAATCCTAATTTTCTTTAACATGTTATATGCGATTCAAATCTTGTTTAGGAAAATAGGAATTTTAAAATTGCCACGTGTCTCTCCTCCATCTTGGTTAATGGTCTCATGAGGATGGAAGCAAACTTGTGGTTGGCAACCACCTTTACTAACCTTAAAAACAAAGCACATGTGCCAGGCAGTGGTGGTACATGTCTTTAATCCCAGCACTTGGGAAACAGAGGCAGGTGGATCTTTGTGAGTCAGAGGCCAGCCTGGTCTACAGAGTGAGTTTCCAGACAGCCAAGGCTGCACAAAGAAACCTTATCTTAGTCCTCTCACACACACCCTGCCAAAAAAAGTTTTAAGAAGTACATGCAATGTAACTTCACCACTATCTTGATTACAGTGACCCTGTGGTATAAACCAACTAAGGCAACAACCATAAAACTTAGTTCTACTGAACTGTAGCACAAAAATAAATATAAATAAATAAGTAAATAAGTAAATAAATAAATAAATAAATAAATGACCCAGAGACTGATACTGGGGTTCAAGCTTCAAGCTGAAGATCAGAAAAGCAAAGCAGACAGCCACTGATTCTTACCTCTATCTCAGACTGTAAGGCAATCCTGGCTCCACCAAACCTCAGACTGAAATCCCAGACTTCTATGTTCTTCTCAGTGTGGCTGGAGAATGAATGCCAGTTCATCCACTACTTTCTCTCCCTGTTCTGGATTCTTCCAGATGCCTCTGGCTGTACTCTCTCATATCTACAATAAAAACCTTCTCAACCATACCTAAGAGCAGTCCTGTTCTCATTTTCATTCAGTTCCTAGTTAGTGCTCTCTCTCTCCCTCCCTCCCTCCCTCCCTCCCTCTCCCTCCCCCCCCCTCTCTCTCTCTCTCTGTGTGTGTGTGTGTGTGTGTGTCTGTCTGTCTCTCTCCTCTCTCCGCCTCCCAATTATTGTCTCAATATGTAAACGCTTGGTTATGGCTCCAGTGCCATACCTGCCTGTCTACTTCCTGTCTCCATGCAATGATGATCATGGACTCAGCAACTCAATTAAATGCTTATTTTATGTTTCCTCATATCTCTTCACAGCAATAAAAAAAAATAACAGATTTAGCATGCCTCCCACAGTTCTACCAAAAGGGCATATGCATACCCTGTACAAGAGAGATGCGCATCCAGTTTGTTTAGAATGTGTCCTATGGCAGAATGGGGATGGGGACAAAAATATATAATATTGGAGTCATATCTAATGGTATAACTCTTGGTTCCACAGAGAAGAAGGAAGGCACCAAAACTGTTAGGGATAAATTAGTTTACTCACATTAATGGCGAAATGCTTCAGTGGTCAGGATAAGGAGTTAGAATATTAATAAAACCTGGTTAAAGTAAATTAGATCTTTTTGTGTTTTAGTGTATTTTGGGTAGAACTGACACCAAGTTAGTCTAAATTGAGACGGGAAGAATGGACATGCAACTACAACTGTAACAGTGAATTCAATGAGGGGATTCAGGGTTTAGAGGAAGCCATAAGTAAATGTGTATGTTAATGGATACCGCCATGTTGAGGACACCCAACCCTCAGAACCATGGAAGAATTAATAAAGCCATTATCCATATGGGACAAGCTCAAGAGAAATGCAAAGCTTTTCTTGGGAGTCTAAGTATGAGTGTTTATGGGTGATTGATCAATGTATGCAAAGATTAGCAACTTCAGCTTCATCCCGAAGCATGTTTATAGCCTAAGACTACTTGCCTCTGTTGTACCAAATAAACATGCTGAGGTTCCAGGTTATGGTGGTAGTATAGCAGCCTTAGAGAACTCCCCCTGATCCCAACTACACTGTACATGTGTCTGTCATTCATGTTTTCACTGCCCTTTGCCAGGGTTCCAGGACCCACGCTTCTCAAGACTTGGCAAATACAATACCAAAGCATACAACAGCAGGCTGGAGGTATTACTGAGAGGAAGGCTCAATATGACACATCAGAGGATACCTGTCTGCCTTTTTAATGCCTGTTTTTAGAGTCTGCTCAGCTACTTTCCGTGTTTTCCAACAAGTTCAGTCAGTTTCTGTAGGGGCTCTTTTCTCAGTGGGTATCTTCTTGGCTCAAGTATAGTGTGTTCAGCCGTCTCGGCAGTGTACAGCACTGTCTTTGTGGCTCCCCTTCTCCCCGAGTGGCATCGGTGTATCAGTTTGGTCTCCCATTTCCATGATTCCATTAGCTATCCAGGAACGTGAAAATAAAAAAAAAAATCGAGAAAAGAGAACCAGGACATGTGACTAAATGGTTGTGATGTTAGAAATTCTAGGGGTGTAGTGAAGGTTCAGTAGCATTGGGAAGCCATGTAGTGCATTAACTAAGAAAGTGGTGACATAATGTGGTTATTGACATCATTTAAAATTTTTGTGTTTTGTTTTTCAAGACAGGGTTTCTCTGTGTAGCTTTGGCTGTACTGGAACTCACTCTGTAGACCAGGCCACTTCAAATCAGAAATCTGACTGCCCCTGCCTCCCAAGTGCTAAGATTAAAGGCGCTTGCTACTACTGCCCGGCTGGTTACTGACATCTTGATGCTGTCACAAAGCAAAATGGTGGGACCTTTTCGGATCCCGTGGTGGGGGACAAACATCCCATCAGGAAAAACTTACATGGGAAGGAAGTTTTATTGGGAAGGGAGTGGGAAGTGAGGAGAGAAGAAAAAGAGAGAGAGGGGGACAGAGGAGGGGTGGGTAGACAGAACAGGCAGGGATCTGTCTGCCTCTTCAGAGGGATGGTGAAAAGAAAGGGGAGGTGGGCAGAGTGCCCCTCTTAAAGAAATCTTTGCACCTGTGTGCAGACTATGGAGGACCCTGGGCTGCCCAGGCTACTGCCCGAATCCTCACAGTGAAAGACTATATACTTGTTTCCATCTTGATGATGTCACCAGACAAGATATCAACAAAGCAACATGGTTACCTATTGCTTATGGTGAATTCAGCTCTATAATAAAATGAGCACATTCTCTATTAGGGCACAAGTCCTTGGAATATCCATGCATATTGTAGATTAAATATGGATAGTTACCACCTTTCCTTAAAAAAAAAAAGAAAAAAGAGATCTTAGGGAGGCTGCAGTGGTCGTCGCCACTCTCCAGGCTTCATCATGCCGCCTAAGGATGACAAGAAGAGGAAAGATGCCTGGAAAGTCGACCAAGAAAGACAAAGACCCAGTAAACGAGTCCGGTGGCAAGGCCAAAAAGAAGAAGTGGTCCAAAGGCAAAGTTCTGGACGAGCTCAATAATCTAGTTATGTTTGACAAAGCTCTGTACGACAAACTCTGCAAGGAAGTACCCAATTATAAGCTTATTACTCCAGCTGTGGTCTCTGAGAGACTGAAGATTTGAGGTTCCCTGGCCAGAGCAGCCCTTCAGGAGCTGCTTAGTGAAGGACTTATCAAGCTGGTTTCAAAACACAGAGCCCAAATAATTTACACCAGGAACACAAAGGGTGGAGATGCCCCAGCTGCTGGTGAAGATGCATAAACAAGTTCAATCAGCTGTACATTTGGAAAAATAAAACTTCATTAAATCAAATGCATGGGTGCTTTTGGATGGATGAAAAAAAAAGAAAGAAAAAAGAAAAGAAAAAAGATACTGGCTTGTATAAGCTTGGAGATAATTGCCTATGGCTTAGGCATGTAGGCCTGGAAAAGCAAAGAAACAGATTTTAAACAAAGAAAGATGAGTTCATGTGTCTTACACAAATTATAATTGTGAGTGCCAAGCAATGTGTCTGGATCTTGTTTTGACTGCTTCTCAACTCCTAGAAACAAGCTGTTTCTGAGAAAGGGGACCCAGGAAAGCCAAAGGGATGAGAGAGCCAGACAGTGTTGGCACACACTCAAAATGCCAGCACTTGGAGGCAGAGGCAGGTAGATCTTTGTGAGTTTTAGGCCAGCCTGATCTATCCTAGGACAGCCAGAACTACAGAGAACCCTGTCTTGAAACAATAAATAAATAAATGGGGGGAGGGAGGAAGGAAAGAAGGAAGGAAGGAAGGAAGGAAGGAAGAAAGGAAGGAAGGAAGGAAGGAAGGAAGGAAGAGTAGATGTATCTAACACCCATAGATGGTGCTGTTGCTCTGGGAGCACATGTAGAAACTGGGAAGGAGAAGGTGACATTGGCACCATTTTGTCCCACCTGAGAAAGAGAGTTGAAATCAGATCTGTGAATGCTGAATAGGGTGGGAGCCTCTGGGCCTACCACAGGAATTGGTTACTCCCTGTATAGGAGAATAGCCTTTTGCCTAAATTGTTTCCCATCTTGGCTTTGTGCCAGTTAAACTATCAGTAAGTATCCCAACCCCTACTGCCCCATAATGGAGGTTTCTTGCCTTCTGATTTCCAATGCTTTATCCATCTCCAACCAATTCCCTCATGGGAAAGTGTCAGGTTTATCAGAAGTCACCAAGGATAACTACAGAGCTCTGGATCAGGACTCCACATTTGCTTTGTGTCAGTGATACTTCTTATTCTCTAGAGTACTTTGCCATTCTTTTCCTTTCCTACCTTAGTCAAATGCACAAGAGATTCCTGGCCTCTGTGGTATCTTCTTGGCCCTTCCCACATTGCCAAGATACTTTTATCCTGGGATTTGTTCCAAACACTCAAATTGTTGTAAAAGAATAATCTTAGTGTCTCACAAAGGAGCCCATGAACAAAGCAAAAGTAACCCAGCACCGTAGTCTCTGTGC
Organism: Phodopus roborovskii; assembly: GCF_943737965.1. Lineage (NCBI taxonomy): Eukaryota > Metazoa > Chordata > Mammalia > Rodentia > Cricetidae > Phodopus > Phodopus roborovskii. The sequence continues at coordinate 7,469,648 of NW_026126646.1, read as the reverse complement.
ACCAGGGCCACACCAGGCTAATGAACTCTGTGAGAAATATCAAATATGAGTTTCTTCTATCAAATACTATAAAACTTGTGTTGAGGACAAGGAATTAAAATCTCCCCTACTTTGTAAGATTTTATGCAAATGTTTTAATCCTCCCCACTCAGCAGAACTCTTACTTTTGAAAAGGCCCACTGCTCCATTCTAGGAGTTTGATGACCTGGAACAATGACCCCTTTCTCCCAGGAGCAGTGATCCCTTTCCCCCTCCTCCATTTCCTGTGCACCAATTCCTTCCAGGCTACCCAAATGAATAAAACTGTAAGTGCCAACTCCAGCCAACGGAGGGAGAAAAAAATACAACCACCACCTGAGTTAGAATAAAAGCCAAATGTGTGGCCCATTTCCTGTCCTGATATAAGTTTACTCTTTCTGAGCACCTCCTCTTGATCAGGAGTGAAGTTTGCCTTGTCCAGACACTTTAGTTAGAAGGGAAGTCTCTTTCTTTATGACCAGAACTTATTTCTAACAAGTGTAAGGATTCAGGCATTATGCTGGCCAGCTCCTGTCACCTGGCAGAACGCACTCAGGCAGTACCTGTTGTTATTCACATGGGACAGACAAGACTTTTCCTGTCTCCCACTTCTCTTCTGTCCTCTCTCTGTCTCTGTGTCTCTCTACCTCTTTTCTCTTTCCTACCTCTCCTTCCCTTCCTAATAAAACTTCTCACTAAGTTCTGTCGGCCTGGCATGTCCGTCCCCCCATCCCCCCATCCCCATGCCTGTCATGAAATCCGCCCTCACACTTTTTCATAACAACAAGCACCCACGGCCAAGATGGCCTCTGTCTTTTATTCCTAACATAGGTGGTGACTATATTTCATCCCATAAATTGGAGTAAGAAACTACTATATATCCAGTTTAATGTGACTGGCTAATCAGTGTGAAGGAAAAGGGGGAGGCTCAAGGAATATGGTCTCTGTCAGGCTTATAACCTTGGGCATTAAAAAAGTTTCTCATAAATATCATTGCCATTTAGAGATGTACATTAAGAAAATGACATGTTGCTGCACCAATCAGGAGGGATAAAATTGAAAACAATTGTCCCTGTTGCCAAGGACTCCCACATGTTGCTGATAGAATATAATAGTCTTTTGTCCTGGAAATTGATAGCCCCTTCTTGAACACATATTTACTACATGGTCCAGAACCATGCCCCAAAAGAATGAAATTTTACTTCCCATAATCCCCTATATAGTGTTTATAGAAGCTTTATTTTTATGGACCCAAACCTGAAAACATTCATAATGTCCCTTCATTGAGGCAATCACCCAAGACCATCACAGCATAAAAGTGAACCAGTCATCCAAATCCACTATGACTTGAATGCTACCTTCTACCAACCATCCCTGAAATGTTAGACGATGGAAATGGAGCAGATGATGGGGAAAGGATGGTGGCAGGGGACAGAACCATGTTACGTCTAAAAGGTTTCAGATGGACGGGCTCAAGGGGAAGCTGTGTCTGGTGTTAGGGTCTGACCTCTCCTTGGAGCCCCTGACATGCTGTTGCTTCTCAGTCTGTCTGTCCATGGTATTAATAACTCTGCCAATAAATTCCCTAGTGACCTTCGTCAAATAGCAAAGAGGAGTTTCTAAAGAGGGGAGTCAACCCACATAGCACATGAGAGGCCTGTTCTTAAACCTTCCTGAGGATGGGGGAGGAGCTCGCAGCCAGGGTCTCTAGTTCCTAGGCAGGAATCAGGGAAGGTGATGGGGAGCAGAATGTTTCCCTGAGAAATACTCAACTTGAAGTGAACTTACTTTTGAGGTTAGGGATCCTGGCACCAGGAAGTCTGTTAAATATAGACTCACTGTCTCAGTAGGATGCCATCAGCATCTGTGAAACAGGAAAAGTTTCTGCAAATACTGGGGCAAAGGGATTCTGACATTATATTCTTAAACTTCTGCCTGTATGGAGAGGCGACCTGAACCATACTGGTGTAACATCAGCTTCTGGGTGGTAATTGTACTCTGCAAGATCTGCCACCATGGGGTCCAGAGCTCCACAAACATCCAAGAGGCTGCCTGATCCTGCTGGTTTGGCTTCTATCTCTCTTCCTTTCTCTACAAAGAGGCTGTTTGGACAGAATCCATAGTCCCTGGACTAAATGCCACATCAAAGAGAGGGACAGCCAAGGCTGGAGAGAGGGGGCTCAATGGTTAAGGGCATGTATTATTGTTCTTCTTGACCATACTTTGATTCTTAGTGTGTGGGTGGCTCACAACTGGTCAGAATTTCAGCTCGAGGGGATCTGAAGCCTCTCTGGGCACCTGAGCTCATGTACACATATCCACACATAGGCACACACGATTAAAAATAATACAAGTAAACTTTTGGGGAGCAGGTGAGACAAGGTTTCTCTGTAGCTTTGGAGCCTGGAACTCACTCTGTAGAGCAGGCTGGCCTCAAACTCACAGAGATCCATCTGTCTCTGCCTCCTGAGTGCTAGGATCTAAGGTGTGGTCACCGCCTGGCTAACAAGCAAACATTTAAAAAGAAGGACAACCAAGGCAGAACTCCTGACAGCTCTAGGGACCCTTCTGAAGGCTGCAGAACTGGCTCAGCTGAGTGGCCAGTTCATCAGTTTCCTCAGGGGTCCTTGGAGACAGTAAAACTCATTGTGTTGTGTCACATCAGGAAGGAGGGTCCCTGGGGTAGACGTGCCTAGGCTTGCTGGCTCTGTGTAACTCACAAGGAAGCAATTATCCTCATGTTGTTCCCAGAGGCTTGCTCTTCCTGGTCCTCACTGGCTCCTAGGTCCTGTCTCCAGGACAAGGTCATGTAGCTTCCTGGGAAGGTGCCTCAGGGTTGATCTGGTAGGCCCAAACTGATGGTGCCTAGGGCCTTATAGAGCACAAGGAGCCCTTGGCCCACCCTAGCACTCCCCAGCTATATGCAAGTCTGAAGCACCTTGTACCCTCCACCCCTCCTACCCACACCACCAGCAAAGCCCAGAAGCCCCCCACCCACAAGGGAGGAATGAATAGGTAAGAATCCTTAGTGCTTCCTTCCCAAACAGCTGGAGCTGAGGGAGGCTCAGTTAACAGGCTACATAATCCATGTAATAGAAGGAGGCCCTAATTGCTGTGTTTACCTCCCACCCTCTCTAACCAGGCTTGTGGCTATAGACTTGAACATCTTGTGTGGAGTCCTTTGAGGGAGGACACAGAAGGAAGCAAGCTAAGTGGGCTGTGATAACTAGCAAGCCCTCCTCCTGTGGCCCAGACTGTTCTACAAACTACATATGACACCTATTGGTAACCAACAGGGCTGGATGGGAGTGAGAGTATCTCTAAATGGCACCTGCTTTGCAGATGAGGCTAAGGGATACACCTGAGCCTCAGTCAGAGCCGAATGAACTTGACATATATACACTCTTCCTAGATAGGTGCTGTGCTTGCATGGGTAAGAGGAATTATATGAGGTGGGCTGTACAAAACGGATAATTAACACAGGTCTGGGAGGGAAGAGCTTTAGAGCACTGTATAGAAGGAGGTGCCGGCATTATCTTTAGAGTGTCCTGCTGAGTCCATAAATCCTGCTAACCCTCAAAGCCAGCAAAACAATCAGCAGGGCTAGAACCTTGGAGCTAGAGGAGCTTGACCATACTTAGGTGTCCTAGCTCCTATGAGAGTGGGCATGATAGTTGTCAGCAAGGTTCAGTCACCGCTGGATGGCCTTAATCTCATGGCAGGTTGAGAGGATTGCTCATGGTTGCCACTGGACTCCACTGGTCAGAGAAAGGACACTGCTCTAGTTGCCATCACACTCACCCAGCTTTTTCTATGGGGCCTACACAGGGCCTATCCTCTTCTTTGTCCTCAAATGGGTTTTGCTTCTCAGTTGGAAACTCTGACTCACATGCTTCAAGGCCATGGGGGCAGAAGTTAGAGCATCTGGGAGCAATGGATTCCTGAGCTACCCTGCAGGTGGCATCCCTCTCCAGCAGCTGTCCACAAAAACTAGGCCAACACTTCCAGTCACATCTCTGCTTCAACTCTATCCACTTGGACTAAGAAAGAAAGGGCAGAGAATAATCTGATTCCTTTCCAGGACCCCCAACAACAACACCCAAAGAACATGGAGGTGGCCTGAGGGTTGGGGTTGCCTCAACCCCTGGGCCAAGTTGGCTTTGTAGGAAAAGCAGAAAGTGAACCTGTCATCATCTCTTCTCTCCTTCTTCCTGGGAAAGCGTACAATACCAACCCCTATAGCCTCAAATGGCTTCCAAGTGTCCCCAGATCTCATCAGCCAGCAGAGAGAACCTCCAGATTTCTAGAGACACATTTACCTCTTCTTACTAATACAACATATTGCTGATGTATTGGGTGGCACAGGCCTTTAATCCCAGGCAGAGGTAGGCAGATCTTTGAATTTCAGGTTAGCCTGGTCTACAGAGTGAGTTCTAGGACAGTCAGGATAACACTGAGAAACTGTCTGTCTTGAAAAAAAGAACAACAACCAAAAAGAACTCAAATCAGAACACTTTGTGTTCCATGAGCATTCTTTGCCCCACCCCCACTCCTGGCCTGAAAGTTCTGTTTTTTTGTTTGTTTGTTTGTTTGTTTGTTTTCGTGTGACCTATGCAGGCCCCTCCATCACTGATGTGCATCACTCTGAAATGTATAGACAGCTCGTGTTTGCTGTAAAACAAGTCAATGGTGTCACTAGGCCTTGATGCTGGGAGGATGTTATTTAAACTAAATAAACCATAAACACATTAAGTAAGTGAAAAACGAGCTATTTTTATGGAAATTAAGTGGGCTATTTGAAAAAAAAAACCAGGCGAAAACTAGGCGTGGTGTCATACACCTTCAATCCCAGGATTTAAGAGGCAGAGGCTGGTGGATCTCTGTGAGTTTGAGGCCAGCCTGGTGTACATAGTGAGTTCTTGTATATCCAGGGCTATGTAGAGAAATGTCCCAAAATATATATACATACATACATACACAGAAAGAAAGAAAGAAAGAAAGAAAGAAAGAAAGAAAGAAAGAAAGAAAAGAAGACCAGATGAAGACAACATGTACCACAATTTGAAGCAGTACTTGAGGATTCCCAGGCCTCTGAGTGCATCTCCCTGTAGTCTGCTCTCCAGGACACACAGCAGGTGGGTATGTTCTGTGTATTTGCATATTTAAGTTAAAACAAAATGTGGGTCTTTTCAAAAGTCCTCAGGCTTTATACTCTTAACCAAACAACTGATAGTCCATCAGAAAACACAGACAAACCCATAAATAGGATGCCTGGCTTCTAGGAAAAAAGCCAAAGCAAGCAAAGTTGGTAGGCCAGGATCCTGACCAGCAGCTGCCCTAAATCCAGGACAGTTAATTGTGGCAGCACCCCGAGTTTCTCCCTCCCCATACTCCCACATCTGCCCACTCCACTGGCTCCCCAAATACACTTGCTTTTGAATAAGTATAAAATCTACAGGCAACTCATACAAGATTGTGTGATAGAAAGCATAAAGCTTCATTTTGGGGTGTGTGTGTGTGTGTGTGTTGTTACTGGAGATTGAACTGGGGGCCTCAAGCATGGTGGGTAATCAATCACTCTACCACTAAAGAATATCTTCACTTTTTTTTTAATTACACTTATTTGGTTGATTGGTTAATTGTGTGTGTATGAATACATGGCTTACTTGTAGGGGAGAACTTACAGGAGTTGGTTCACTCCATATACCACATGAGTCCTGAGAATTGAACTCAGCCCATCAGGTTTGGTATGGTAAGTACCATTACCCCACTAAGTCATCTCACTGGTCCCCCATCCTGTTTTTTTCTTCTATTTTGGTAGATCTTAAACATTTGATTCTCAGCTGGGTAATGGTGGCACATGCCTTTAATTCCAGCACTTGGGAGGCAGAGACAGGCAGATCTCTGTGACCTACTACCATTGAACTTTGGGATTATGGCAACCCTGTCCCCATGTAGTCCAGCCTCCAGTTACATAGACTCCACTGGTTCCTAAACCACAGAACAGAAACAATAAATGTATGTTCCCAACCATTAGGTTTGGAGGTACTTGTTATGCAGCAGTAACTGATGAAGGATGCCACGTGAATTTAGGGTAGAATGACTAATATGGCTCTCCCATAATCCTTTCCCCCTAGTTTACCTTGGTGATTTCTGATGTTTATGATGGGATCCCATGCATCCTGCATTTCTCAAGTTTTCCCTGGCCTTCATCCTTCCTTTGGGAACTCATGGGCCTGGGTTCTGTGTTCAGGCAAATTGGTTCTGCCTTCTGGAGTTTTTGTGCAGGGTGTCAGGAACACAAGCTACTTCAAAGGCTGGAGAAGTGCAAGTTAGGTCAGTTTTCTACCATGTTCCCTCACCCCTGAGCCTCTGTGGTACTGCCACAGAATCCTTCCACTTTAGGCCCATTTAATACTCAACCCTGAGCACTAAGTCGCACCCTGTGCAAATATTTATTTGGCAAATAATGGCTCACCAGGATGAAGGCCACGGCCATAGCAGCACAGAAATAAACTAGTGTCAGACTGTACCAGGAAGGGTTTGTGAGTATGAGGAGAAGGAAGCAGGAGAAAAGGGCAAGAAGAGAGTGTCTGAGGCCTCTCAGCCATAGAGGAAGCTAAGATGGTGTCAGTGTTATAGAGACACAAAGCAAAAATGTCCTATCTGGCAGGAAACAGGAATGGGGGACTTTAGATCACACCCCTTGTACAAAGGATATGGAAACCTGAGTTCCAGTGGTTGGGCTGGTGGCTCAGACCAGCACAGGATAGATCCCAATGTCCCTTTCATCTATCAGCCTGGTCTCTGTGTTCTGATGAGGCGATAATGGAAAGGAAGATCATTAAGGAGCTCAGAATGGTACTGTCAGTGTATGAGGGCTATGATCTGGAAAGATGCCTAAGGGTAGCTTTCGAGAAGATAGGCAGGGAGCCGTGGCCCAGAGTTACCAGGCACCAGAAGTTCTTTTTAAAAAAAAATATTATCATTTATTAATTATTTTTTTATAACCCAGCTGCTATGTCCCCTCTTCTCTCTCCTCCCAGTTCCTCCATCCACCTCTCCTCTGCCTCCCTGAACCACTAAGTTCTTTAACACCGTGGTAACTGTAGGAGCACAGTATATCTGCTCACTTCAGAAGTGGATCCTATGGCCAGGCATTGTAGAGTACTAATGTAATCCCAACACTCAGGAGGCAGTGGCAAATGATTAACACAGATATACACTGTGAGAGCTTGTTTCCGTCTTCATTCCCCACCCCTTACCAAAAGTGAACCCTAGAATTCTGAATACTGTGAAATGTGATGTCTTCCTCAGACTTTCCTAGTAACTCCACCTGCAGGTCTTGAAGCGTCTGCAACAATCAAGATATGCCCTTACAATGTGCTGAGTCAGGGAGGGGATTGCCTCTGATCACCTCTGAGTACCCCTTCTCTGACCTCTGACTAGTAGAACTGGGCCACCATGTGCAGTTTGTAGACACTGTGGGGCTGCCTGGATTGATTCATGTTCAGCTTTGGCATGAGCTTGGATTTAAGAAAAGTCAGTGTCCCTTCCTCTCCCCTGCATTTCCCCAGGCAAGGAGTCAGTCAAGCCTGAGACTGAAAGAATCCTTGGTTCATGCTCTGACCTTGAGCCCACTCTTTGAAGGTCTGGAAATCTGGAAAGCACAGTTTTGGAGGGGGTTGGTGGCTATCAGGGCGTACAGCCTGGGGCAATGGACACCAGCTCCAATCTGACCCAAGCTCTTCCCGGAGTCAGAAGGAAGCATCTCCACCAGTTCGGGAGGGGCCTGTTTCCAGTGACTGTCTCTCCCTGATAGAGAAAACCCACAATTCACTGGTGCTAATGAAGAGGAGTGCATCAGCTTTCTGGTAAGCTAGAATCTGTCCACAGACATTACTGGCTTCTTAAGCACATGGGGGTTCCAACACACCTGTCAGTTTGGGGATTGTGGGAGGGCAGAGCACAGGCCGTCCTCCCTGAGAAGTTCAAACCACAGTAGAATCCATCTGGTAGACACAGAGTGCTGCTGTGCAACTGATACAGCTCTTTACTGTCCCATGTTCAGAGAAAGCGCAGCAGTTGAAGGGACTTGCACATACTACTGCTTGTAAATCAGGGTGAAACACCATAGATGTATAGGCACGACTGTCACCAGTTCTGAATGTTGGGCTATGACCTTATCCTTGGATTTCTGGGATTGAAGTATTTACCCAGAAGCCAACATAAGCAAATTTTCTGATGCACATGTAGCATCACCACAACACCCAGAGATTAAACAGTCTGCCAGACATGTAAAGATATAGTGGAGAATCTGCCCACCTTGAATAGTGAGAATAAAAGGGATTGTTTAGCCCTGTCTTTATTTCTGTCAACGCACAGAGCATCCCTCTGGGGAGAGTAGTTTTTTGAAGTAGTTTTTTGAAGTTGCAGAAACTCCGAGTGCCCTACAGACCTTGAAGCCTTCTCCATCCCATGTCAATCTATATTTGTGCCTGAGATTCACACTTTCATCCTAGGTTGCTGAACTTTAAGTGGTCTGGGGTCTCATGGAAAGAGATACCTGGTGTATCTGACTTTGGGCCTTTGGATTCAGCTGGTTCTGATCTCTGGCTGACCCTAGCTTCCCAAACATCATATAACCCAAGTCAGGAGCCAGACAGCATCCTCCTCAGTCAAAGGACTAGAATTAGAATTGGCCAAGTGGCATCTGGCTCTGGTGGTCTCCTTTGTTGTTGATATTGTTTTTTGAGATAGAGTTTCTCTATTTAGCATTGGCTGTCCTGGAACTTGCTATGTAGACCAGACTGGCCTCAAACTCACAGAAATCTGCCTGCTTCTGCTTCCTGAGTGCTGGGATTAAAGGTGTGCATCACCATGCCCAGCTCCTTGCAGTCTCCTTTATGGGAGGCTGGTAGAGTGTATCAAGAGGCATAGCTGCATACATGCACATAGCATGCATACACACACACACACATGCATAGCATACAAGGTACACATATGTATTCAAAAGCAAACACAGACTCATGCAAACATGTATTCATATGTCACACAGCATAAACATTTACACAGACTTATATGTACACATACACAGACACATAGGCATACATGTATAAATAGACACTTAGGCTCACACAGGCATACATGGGTGCACACACATGTCTAATGCATTCATCCCTCTAGCATCCTTTCCTGCTGCTTTTTTGGATTCTAGCTACCACACAGTTTAGGAAGTCTAGGGCATAAGACTTCCTAGGGCATAGGACAGTTTAGGGCATAGGAAGTCTAACCTCAGTTACTCTAGAGCTGAAGAGGCCTCCAGGTAGATGCTTCCTCTTTTGATTGTTTGGACATCTGAAGTAATTGTGAACAGAGGGGATGGTCCCACACACACAGGACAAAGAGCAAGCACTGCCTACATGCTCCTCTCCTGCTCTTTGGCTCAGGACAATACACGACCTATGCAGGGCACATCTGACATTTCTATAACCAAGTAGCATGGCAGTCCTTTGTAGAGACATGGTCTCTTTCTGGTGTAGATGAAATTTTCTGTCCTGCATAATCTCACAAACATTTAGTCCCAAATAAATACATAGAGGCTTATATTAATTATGAACTGTTTGGCATATTGCTCAGGCTTCTTATTGGCTAGCTCTCTCTTAATCATTAACCCATTTCTATTAATCTGTGTATCTCCACGTGGTCTTGACTTACTGGAGATTGCTCGGGTGTTCTACCTTCCTGTAGCTACGTGGTGCCTCTCTAATGACTCATTCTCTGTTTTCCTCTCTCCCAGAATTCTCCTAGTCTGGTAGCCCTGCCTATATTTCCTGTCTGGCTACATCATGCCTGTACATTGGCTGAAACAGCTTTATTCATATATTCACAGCATAAAGAACATTCCCCATCACTCTGGCCTTATCTGACCTAACCCTGCCGGCTACTCCACTCTCAGACATTCCCCTAGAGCAGCACAGCTTCTTTAGAACCCTGGCTGCAGCCCTAACTGCCTTGTTCCTTCCAAAGCTGAGCTGCTCATCCTCCTAGATCTTATTCTAGCTCTTTCACAAGGTATGGCTTCCCAAAGATGCCTCTCCCCAGACTGGTACTTGCCCTTTGGTGTAACAGCCATGTGCCTGATACCAGCCACTTCTGGCATTAGCAACCAGCTTCAAATGGTATTTTGTGCAGGGATAGGCCCCTCTCTGTCCTTTCCTCCCCCCAGAGCTCAGCTACATGCAGCAGCAGCACTCATCCATTCCATTTGGTTTATACTTTTTATCTGTCTGCCATGGTAGTACGTGGGTACTAGGAAATAATTCCCCAAAATTAAGCTTGCAGCTGCTTCATACTAGTTTTAACTATTGGTGCCAATGTCTCAGAGGCCAGCTTCCTAGAGATATTTACCAGGCAGGAAATGCTGGTGAGCCTCTGGGTCCTAAAATTCTTAAATTCTTTAGATACTTTACAGATCACATAAACAGAGTTTTTTTTCATGTTTCCTGTTGGTGCTATATCCCTTTCCCCTATATAATTGTTGTTTTTCTGAAATGCTACCTTTATTCACATACCCAGATTCTCATTCTTGAGATTGATGTAAGCAATTTGTCTGTCTGTCTGTCTGTTTGTTTGAGATGGGGTCTCACTATGTAGTTCTGGCTGTCTTGGAACTCACTATGTAGTATGTGATTGTGATACCATGCCCAGCTGATATAAGCAATTTATTAATTATTTTATTTTTATTTATTTATTTTTTTGAGACAGACTTTCCCTGTTTAACCCTGGCTGTCCTGGAACTCACTCTGTAGACCAGACTGGCCTCAAACTCAAGAGATCTGCCTACCTCTGCCTCCTGAGTGCTGGGACTAAAGACATGTGCCACCACCACTCAGCAACATTTTAAAGTATTATCTTTTATTTATTTATATGTGTATGGCCATGTTTGTGCATGTGTGTATGTACACACACACACAGTGTGTGTGTGTGTGTGTGTGTGTGTGTGTGTGTGTGTGTGTGTGTATACCACAACACTCATATGGATGTCAGACAACACTTTTCAGGAGTCATGTCTCTTCTTCCATCATGTGGGCCCTGGATTTGAACTCAGGTCCTCAGGTTTGGGCTGCAGGTGTCTTTATAGGCTAAGCCAATTTAAAGAATCAACAGAACTCTCATTTCACAAATGGTCACTATGCGGTTTACACTTCAATAGCCCCTCAAGTCCCTAGGGTTTCGTGATAATTGATATCAAGAAGGACCAAGCTACCTGCTGCACCCCTCTGGACTGAAACTAGAATTTATTTCACCAATGTTTAGAAAACAAAACACTATGAGCAAATGGGTTGTGTCCTAGGAATGTGTCTTAGTTAGGGTTTCTGTTGCTATGATAAAACACCATGACCAAAAAGCAAGATGGAGAGGAAAGGATTTATTAGGCTTATACTTTAGTATTGTTGTTCATCAGTAAAGGAAGTCAGGACAGGAACTCAAACTGGGCAGGATCCTAGAGGCAGGAGCTGATGCAGAGGCCATGGAGAGGAGCTGCTTACTTGCTTGCTTCATTTGGCCCACCCAGGCCACCTTCTTAAGGAACTCAGGACCACCTGCCCAGGGATGGCATCACCCACCATGGGCTGGGCTCTCCCTCAGTGATCACTAACTGGAAAAATGTCTTATAGCTGGATCTTATTGAGGCCTTTCCTCCACTGAGGCTCCTTTCTTTCTAATGACTCTAACTAGTCATTAGAATCAGCCAGTACAGAATGAAAGAATGTCTCATTAACTAGTGGAGAAACTCTGATTATCTCAACTGATGCAGAAAAAGCTCCGAATGGGTACTAGAGAGATGGCTCAGTGGTTAAAAGTGTAAACTACTTTTGCAGAGGACCAAAGTTTGATTCCCAGCACCTATATTGAACAGTTCTTAACTGTCCAGAACTTCAGTTCAGGGACATCCAACTCCCCTGGCCTCTGAAGGCACCAGCATTCACATGCACATATCAACACACAGACACATAAAAATAAAAATAAATTTCAAAAGAAAGTTTTGAATAACTTTTGAACAAGATTGAGGTGTGAATCAATTGGTCAAGTGCTTGCCTGGTACACATGAAGACCTGGATTCTGTCTGTCCCCAGCAGCACCACGAGGCACGATAACAGACTGTGAGCCCAGCACTCAGGAGACGGAGAGAGGATTAGATTAATAAGGACTTCAAGGCCAAAAATGTGTTACATGAGATCTGGTCCTAAAAAAGGAAGTGGAGAGCTGGGCAGTGGTGGCACATGCCTTTAGTCCCAGCACTCAGGGTGCAGAGATAGGTAGATCTCTGTGAGTTCGAGGCCAGCCTGGTCTACAAAGCTAAACAGAGAAACCCAGTCTCACAAAGAAAGAAAGAAAGAAAGAAAGAAAGAAAGAAAGAAAGAAAGAAAGAAAGAAAGAAAGAAAGAAAGAAAGGACAGAGAGAGAGAGAGTAGAGAGGGAGGGAGGGAGGAAGATGGAGCAAATTTTAAGTAAACCAGAGACAGCCAGAAGAAAAGTTTACTAACATGGTAAAGTTTACAAACCAACACTAACACTGAACTCAGTGCATTTTCTTAGAAGTCTGGGCCAGGTACAGAGTCCCCACATCCACCAGCAGTCACTGTTCAACACAGCACTGAGTGCTACTGCCCACAAAACAGGAAAGGAAAGCACATGAGAGTTATAAGGAGCATAAGTATATACATGATATATTTAATGATATTTGCATAAGACTGATTCCTCTTTCTAGAAAAACCATATAACCAATGAAGAAGGTAATATATAAAAGTTGCTGTGTAGAAGACCAACCTACATGGATGGCAGTGTAGCTTGAAGCATGTGCTTGGCACATGCAAGGTTCTGGGTTTAATATTTATCATCAAAAACAAAGAAACAAAATCCCACAACAATAAAAAATAGAACAAATCTACAAAAATCAATAATATTACCTTTAAAAACATGTGATGATCTTTATGATCTACAGGCACAAAGTCTCTAGAGCAATATTCAATGTGAAGGTGTTCAATAATAATGGTTGCACAAGAGATGAGTGTGCTTAATTCTGTGTTTAAAGTATCTACTAAAATAGTTTAAAGGGAAGGGGGAGACATTTAAATTGTACATTCTTTTTTATATGTAATTTACCATGATAAAAAAAAAAAAGAAGACAGTATTAAAGAAGCCAAACATACTGCTAGGTGTGATAGAGCACACTTTTAATATCAGCCCTCTGGAGGCAGAGATAGGTGGTTCTCTATGTGTTCAAGGCCAGCCTGGTTTACATAGTAAGTAAGCTCCATGCCAGCCAGTTCTACACAGTAAAACCCTGTCTCAAAGAAGAGGAGGAAAGAAGAAGAAATGCTACCACCAGATATAAATGCTTCATAGTGTGATTCCACGCATATAAAATGTCTAGACCAGGTAAATCTATAGAGACAAAAAGCAGGTGGGACTTAGACCCAGGTAGTACAAAGTTTCCTTTGGGGTGGTAACATGTTGTGAGGACATAAAATGGTGACTCCCAGGCTGGTAAATGTGCTAAACGCCACAAAAATGTACAATTTAAAATGTCTTTTTCTATATCCCAGGCTGGCTTTAGGTTGTCTATCCTTGGCTTTAGCCTCTCAAATGCAAGGATTACAGGCCTATGCCACAAAGCTCATCCTTATCTCAATTTTTCAATGGGGGAAAAAAAAACAGATAGTATTGTTCAGCATCAGTGTTAACCAATTAGGAAAAAATAGAATTCACAGTATAATGGATACTGTAAAGTATCTATTTAGTAATTAATTTGCATGGGTGCACACCACATCTACACAAATCTTTAAAATTCAAGGGACTTGAGCTTGTGCCGAGGTGTCTCTAGTTTCTGGGAAGATGAAACACTGTTAGAAACCCAGGTCCTACAACTCAATGTGACATCTACAAAACCTACTCCAAACTACACTTGGAATTTTTCAGGAACTAAATAAACTTACCCTAAAACATTATGAAATTTATGAAATAAAAAGATGTAAATAGAGTCAGTCATGGAAGCACATGGCTTTATTCTAGCACTTTGGAGGCAGAAGCAGAAAAATTTGAGTTCGAAGACAGCCTGGTCTACAGATCAAGTTTGAGGATAGCCAGGACTACACCAAGAAACTGTCTCAAAAAACATACAAAAGAAAATTCTGAATAAATAATTAATCTTAAGAGAGAAAGAACAGGGGACTGGAGGGTGCTCAGAGGTTAAGAGCATTGACTGCTTTTCCGGAGGTTCTGAGTTCAATTCCCAGCAACCACATTGTGGCTCACAACCATCTATAATGAGATCTGGTGCCCTCTTCTAGCATGCAGACATATATGCAGGCAAAATACTGTGTACATAATACATAAATATTTAAAAGGGAGGGAGAGGAAGAGAGAGAGAGAGAGAGAGAGAGAGAGAGAAAGAACAGAGAGAATTAGGTCCTTCAGATGTTAAGGGCCTATGGAAGAGCGGTTGGCACATTTGTCCTTGGTACAGGAGCAAATGGTATGTGGGCAGAGGCTTCCTACAATGTACACTAACAACTCCAAAAGCCAAAGGGATGAGTTTGTCAAAGATGATGGAGAAGAAAATGGGATTCATCTCCCCTCAGCAACTGCCCACCTCCGGGGTCTGAGATGGGGTAAAGAAGGGTGCCAGACTTTGACCTCTCATCAATAAACCAGGTTTAAATGTGATAGGGCACGGGTACCAAGCCTGACGACCTGAGTTCAATTCCTGGGACATGGTAGAAGTGGAGAACTACATTCTGCAAGTTGTCCTCTGACCTCCACATGCTCATCATGTCACACACATACTAAACACACACACACTAAATCAATCAATAAGTGTAATAAAAATAATTTAAATGTGATTGGAGTTGGCTATCTAGGACTAATGAGAGTTCTACAATTCCATAGGAAAGAGGGAAACTAGCAAGAGGCCATGAGTGGCATTTTCATGAAAAGGTGCCCCTGAACTTGGGGCTGTCATGAACAAAGGCCCAGAGTTGGAGACATGAAAATAAAAAGCTGAGAAGGGCTTAGATCACCCATCAGTTGGCAAGGCCAAGTACTGGTGTTTGTCTGGGCTGTAGGGATTATGAGCAATGTAAACAGGGAAGTCTGAGAGAGACTCCGTATAGCAGGGTGATTGCCCCTGCAGAGCCTTGTGTTGGACAGTGTCCCAGCACATGAGTTGGCAATAACTCAGAGGTTATATGGATGAGTGTTATACCTGATGCTAGGTGAACAAGGGGGAGGACGGAAGAGAAACAGGGTCAGTGTCCATACCTAAAGCAATCCTTGTTGGACAGTCCATAGGGAATAGGCACAGGAATACAAGAACAGGGAAACAAACCCCCTCCCAAGGTAGAACAAAGCTTTGTCTGAGGACTCCTGTCCCCTTGCAGCTTGCTGTGTCTACATTTGTCCCAGATGGACCCTACCCACAGACTACTTCCCCATGCAAGTGGCCACAGGGTGTACCACAGCCATATACAGTCTCCTACTTGTCTAGCTGTAAAGTCCTGAGGTCATCATCACTTTAGACTCTCACCAGGGCAGAGCAAGGGGGGCTCAGACTAATAGTTTGCTCAGGACCTTAGTAGGTGGGTAAGGCATGGCCTGGAGGCAGAATACAAGCATGAATAATGGGTAAGAAGGGAACTAACCCTTCTGGAGCAGACCTTAAATGCCCACCACTGAGATTGAGTGCGGTGACTGTGAAGGTTGACTAAAGAGTGCAGAGTGGTTCTAGACAGGGCAGTTTCTGTAAAACAAAGAACTTTAAAAGTCACAGGACATCTCACTGGGTTAGGGGCCAGATGGGGTGAGTGACCACAGAACCAGTAGTGTAGGCAGAAATGTGTGGAGGACGGTGTTTCCACTCCTACCAGGAAGCACAAACTTATCTTGGAAAAGGGAGTTGTCCCCTACCCCCACAATGTTCTCAGTTTTTCTCCAAGGAGAGTAGTTGCCCTTGAATTGCCAGTGGCCAGGGTTCAGCAGCCGGGACTAGATACCAGCAGGGTGTGTAAGACACAAGGCCTGCTTTCTTCTGATCTTTTTTGTTGTTAATTTTCCTGTTTCTCCAAGACAGGCTTTCTTCATTATTTCAAAGTCTTCACTTTTCAATGAAAGCCCCTTGGCATTCCTGTGTCAATGAACATTATACACAAACCCTGTTTTTTCTCAGAGCAGAAGTTAAAAATTATTCAACGCAAAATTCCTGGGCTGTGGAGCAGCAGCAGTTGTACCAGGCAAAGGTTTTCACCACATTCCGTCCAGCCAGGCTGTGATAAGACAGCCCTGCTAGCCCACAAGGCACCCGAAGCCCCAGGGACCAGGTAGGACTGAGACTCCACCGGAGTCTGTGGGGAATTGGGAATAACTATCTGTGGGTTGTAGTTACCTCTGTGCTGCTGAACAGTACCAAGGCCCTGCCCTGAAAGCTTTTCTTCCTGGCCCTGTGTGTAGATGCCAATGTCTTGGGAGGGTGTTTTCTGGGGCATGTCATTCTGGACACTCAGATACCAGCACGGACTCAAGTCCATATGAGAGGAGGCACCTTCTGCAGAGATTTCAGTTAGGAGGTGGTATGAGGACCAGACTGTGGTCTTGGGTTATCTGGAAATAGCCTGGATAGCTGGGAATTCAAGGACTCTGTCTCTCTCACTCAAAGCCATGGCTTGAGAAACTTTTATAGAAAAACTATGGAGTCACCCTTTAATCCCTAGGAGAAGCTAGGGGTCTTGAACCAGTCAATGTTTTAATGAACCTGTGAGAAAAGATGTTTGTGAAGATCCTAAACTGGCCCAACTGCATCCAGCCTGTGTCTGGTACTCAAAGGGAAGGGTTTATGTTCTATTGCACTAACCAAGTATCACATGCACTTAACTTGCCCTTTAATTGTAGGATCTGGAGTAAGCTAGGGTAAATAAGATCAGTTCCAGGTTTTCTCCATTAAAGCTGAAATTCAGACTAGTGAGGATCCAAAAGTCCAGCGTATTACCAGAGTGGGCCTGCTCTTGGCCTCACAGGCAAAGCTTCTGGGCACTGTGCCAGGCACAGGGAGGCTAATGAACACAGGAAACTGGACTTCATGAGGACATCCATAATGGGAAAGCCCAGACAGTATCAACTATCAAAACAAGGTGAAGTGTAAAATGTGAAGTGTCTGTTGTCAAAGCATGGGGGATGTGATTTAGAGACACGTCCTTGGAAGTAAGAACAGTTGTTTTTAGCCAAGTTTCATCAGGCCTTCAGTTATAGGTTACCGAAGCATTATTTCACCACTCTCAGGCCCCACAGAGTTCACGATATAACTTTTACTTTCGTTTTCTATTAGCACTATATTTGAATGTTGTTTGAGACAAATATTCTATAAGACTTAGGCAAACACTTTCTTAGCCACACCCTGTGCCTGCCCCAACTCTAGTGGGATTCACCAACACTTGCTCTGACAGGACTGAGCTGCTACCCACTGACCTCACCCAGGTGGGAGCATGTTTGTCTTTCTCTAACCTCCTGTCTTGGTACTGAATACTTGGGTTCCCTATGTTTCCCATTATTAGTCTAGGAGTTCAGTTCAATGGTTTTGTGACAACAAGATCTGCATGTAAGGGGCCTATGGCTTCTGATACTTGTTCTAACCTGAACTCTTGTGCTATTTCCCATAGAGTTAATAATTGCCTTTCTCTTCCTTGCTTGCTTAGTTTTCGCTAATCAAATTACTAATCCATCTGCACTGGGCCTTTCTGGGGAGGCTTTAGGCCTGATCCTCCCTCCTGTGCCTGGGGTGGGGCTGGCATCCTGAGATGGCCTCAGATCTTCATCCTGAAGATCCCTTTACCTCTCTCATCAGACTCCCTGGATCTAGAGCTCACATTTTTTTTTTTTAAATGGCTACAAAGCAAGATACAGGAAATGACATGAGGGATCGCGAAGGTCAAGTTGGGGGAAGGACAGAGAGGGAGATCAAGGAAAGAGATACCTTGATAGAGGGAGCCATTACAGGGTTATGGAGAAACCTGGCACTAGGGAAATTCCCAGGAATCCACAAGGATAACACCAGCTAAGAATCTAAGCAATAGTGCAGAGGGTACCTGAACTACCCCTTCCCCTGTAATCAGATTGATGACTATCTTGTCATCATAGAACCTTCTTCCAGTAACTGATGGAAGCCGGTACAGATATTCACAGCTAAGCACAGGTTAAACTCCTGGAGTCCAGTCATAGAGAGGAAGGAGTGATAATATGAGCATAGGGGTCAAGACCATGATGGGGAAACCCACAGAAACTGTCAAGCGCTATGGCCTTGCCTGCAAGAACGACGCTCAACAACAGGATTCTTCTGCAGCTATGTTTATTGCGAGGCTCATTACAGCAAGTTGAGGGAAGACCCCGAGGAGGAAAAAGGGCTCTGCTTATATATGCTCAGAGGAGCCGTGTCCGTTACTGACAGTTGCAGCCCGCAACACTTATAACGGTCACCCCATGACGTGGATCGTGCATCCGCGCCTTGCTGGCTTATGGACAGGAAACCGGTGCCATCTTCAGGAATGGCACCGGTGGCTCTCTACAAGAAACAGCTGACCCAGGCAAGTGGGTGCTCACTGACTCTGAACTGACCTCTGGGGAACCTACAGAAGACCCAACTAGACCCTCTGACTGTGGGTGATGGTTGGGTAGCTTGGGCAGTTTGTGTGGCCACTAGCAGGGGAGCCAGTATTTGTCCCTAGTACATGAACTGGCTTTTGGAGCCATTCCCTATGGAGAGATACCATGCTCAGTCTAGAAACAGTAGGGAGGGTCTTGGTCCTGCTTCAAGTGATGTGACAGACTTTGTTGATTCCCCATGGGAGTGGATGGGGAGTAGGGTAGGGTGAGGAGAAGGTAGGAGGATCGGGAAGATGGGAGGGAGTGGGAGCTGGGATTGGTAAAATGAGATTGTTTTAAAGGTAAAAAATAAATATTAAAAAATATAGGAAATGTATGGCTTTGAAGGTGTTATCCTGCCATCTTACTAGGAGGTATTTGTAGCTGTGAACATCCTCCTCGTGTTCTCTAGGGCCTCTGTGGACATCGATAATGACATTTTAATCCCTGGTTTTTATAAGAAACTTGATTTTTGTTTTTTCTTTGGAGTTTCCGGGGACTTTTCTTTTGTCTGTATGGTTCTGACATTTCACAAATATGAACCTTTACGTGGATTTACTCTCTCCTCCCTTCTGCTAGGTGCCCAGAGGCTCTTCCACTTTGGAATTCCTTACTCTTCAATTTCAGGGACCTGTTTTTCTTTGTTTTTGGTTGTTTTTAGTTTTTAAACATTTGTTTGTTATTTATTTGTGAGTGTGTATGTGTGGGCATGCATGTGGAGAGCTGCAGGAGTACGCTCTGTCCTTCTACCATATGTGTCCCAGAGATTGAATTTAGACTGTCAGTCTTGGAGCCATCTTGCCGGCTCTCTGTTTGTTGGGGACTGGGGCACTAAATCTCACACAGCCCATATTGGCCTTGAATTGGAAATACAGGCAAGCTGGCCTTTAATTTGTGATCCTCCTATGTACCTCCCAAATGCTGGAATGACAGACTCATACCACCATACCTGGTCTAGAGGGGTTTTGGTTCCTGAAGAAGCAGAATGGCCAACCTGCCTCAAGGTTGTGAACCTTGAGTATCAGGGTTGGTCCTATTGAGAGGAGCCCAGAACACCTCATTTCACTTTTGATGTATCTGCTGATAAAAAAAAAAAAAAAAAGGAAGTGGCAAAGCAGTTTTTGCTGGAGATCCTAAGGGTGTATGTATGTTGCCTTTGCTCAGGAAGGGCATCTGGTTTATCAGCCAAGAGCTCAGTGTTTGTTAACCTCACTGTAGACCTTGGCTCCACCAGACGCTCCCATAGTTTTCCTAGTAAGGTTTCCCAGGTCTGAGGAAGGTGGCTAGGCACCATGAGGATATCCCTGTAGCTTCCTACAATGTCTGGTAGGAAGATGAGTGAGTGCCTTCAGGATTGGTTGTGTATGTCTTAGCTGAAGCTGCCATAATAAAACACTACACACTGGGGACTTTTAAGCAAAAGTAAGTTGTTTCCTCATAGTCCTGGGGCGGGGGGTACAAGCTGAGACCAAGATGTAAACAGGGCTGGTTTCCAGGCCTCTCTTCCTGGTGTATTTTCAAGTATATTCACATGGTTTTCTTTTCTGTACCTGCTTCCCTGGTGTTTATGTGGATGTTCCAACCTCTCTGAGGATCCCAGGCAGACTAGCCAAAGGCTACTCTGAGACCTCATCCTCCAAGGTCCACCTCCAAACACACTCACATTCAGAGGTCCTGGGGTTGTGCATAGGGCTGGTCAATCTGCTAACCCTGATGCATTCTTTCCAGTACTTGTTCCTCATGGATGGGGAACCCTTTCTGGCTGGCCCCTTCAAGGCACCTGTCCAGCCTTATAGATATTTATCTCCTCCAGTGTCCTTAGCTTTCCTGGGAAGGCAAGCCACCTCTAATCTTGCATTTTAATATTTCACGTCCTCCTTCATGTGATTAACTATGACCCTGAACCCAGCTGCACAAAGTAGCCTGATTGCCTATAGGGGATGCTAAACCTTTCTTCCAAGGAGAGCAAGAGCTTTGGTGCATATACACAATTCAATCTATTAATAGTTAGCATCGGAGTTCTTATCTGGCCTGGATGTAGCAAATTCCTTGAAGTTTGCTCCTGTGGGTGGGGAAAAGTGTATCTTAGACGTTAGAGTCTGGTTTTTAACCCTAGCTGACCTGTAACTCACAATGTAGATCAGGTTGGTTTGGAACTCACACAAATCTACCTGTCTCAGTAGTTTCTGGGGTTAAAGGTGTGAGCTACTGCCCCAAGTTGTCTTTCTTGGAAAAAGCATTTGATTAACTTGTTCATCTTACTGAGTACTTGACACTAGTGTCAGAGAAACTAAATTTTTTTTCCAAGAGACCATACAAATAGTATAATGTGTGAAATGCCACCTGCCCTGCTAAGGTCCCAAACCATTTATCTCCTCATCCTTGGTCCCACTGAGCACATCAGAATGGACCTTGTCACTGCACTCCTTCAGACTACTTTTTGCTGTCCTGTGAGGACAATGAATTTGTCCCTCAGACACCAGAAGAGACTACCTTAAGGGACATAACCATATAGTCCCTCAGCAGGTGCAGTACCTTCTAGGGGTTGTTTGTGTTGTGGCATAGCATTATAGTTCCCACAAACCTTTAGTATAGCTATACAACACAGGAACTAGAACCCCATGAAGAGTCCTAGTGGAAATTAATTTCTTACAGTCAAAGTCATGTGGAACAGATACAGGAAAGACCTCAGCACCTCCCACAGGTGCCCAAAACCAGTCCACATGGGGCACCTGGAGAGCAGGAGACATCCAAAGAGGCCCACTTGAGAGGTAGTGTTCACAATAGGTCTCTAGGTTTGTTCTGACAGAACCAGCTCCAGGAAGTATTGTTGTTAGAGGCGGATGGTGCATGAAGGCAGGGTGGGGAGGACATTGAGTGGGAAGGGATCTTCTGAGAATTGGGAGAAAAGGATGGAGGAGTGGAAGTCTGCTTTACTAGTCTATGTCTGGTGATAACTGTAGCTGGGACCTTTACTGCAGAGCTCTTAGCTGATCCTGTAGTGGAGGCCTGCTCTCTTGGATTCCTCATCTGCCTCAACCTTACATAACCCTAGGTTATTTGAGCAGCCCCCAGATCCTCCTTCTTTTGTCACGGGGTTCCTCTCACATGCTAGCAACCATCTTCAACAGATCCCCTCTATCCATGGATCCCCAGTGGTCTTGACTGTGATCCTTACTTCACAAAAGCCTGAACAAGTTTGTGTGGGTACAATGCCCTGAGCTCTGTGTCCCTCTGCTCCTTATTTCATGTTATCACCCTGGGTCCCAGGAGTAACCTTGCCCCATCTCCAGCTCCTTCCGGATCAGCTGCATCAAGGCAAATTATGAAGACACCACTCATAGGCAAGACACCCAAGAGGGACATGGCCTCTTTGACAGGTTCCCGTAAGACCCAGGAGGAAATGACTGGCTTTTTGGAGTTCCTTTTAAATCAATGACTTCACTCTCCTGGCTGACCTGTATCTTAGCTTCAAAAGACCCCAGTCTTTAATACTAGAAGCCATCAAGCCAGCTACTAGGTGATCCCACCTCCCAAAGTGGGTATCCCCACAAGAGCCTCTACCCTCCCAACGTCACGGTCCCTTTCTCTCCCCCTGACTGTTCTGCTGACTAGTCCAGAGGCTGCTGGCATTCTGAGGTGCTAAGTGCTTTGGACCTGGATTACATACACATATATCTATTTCCTGGATAGGACCAAGAGGTCTTACCACCTCCCCAGAGAGTAGGGGTCAGGTGGTTCCAAAAGTGCCGACTGACCACAGATTTCCACTGTTCAGGTACTTATTATACTAGGCTCTTCTTGATCAAGCCACTGTGAATGTCTCATGGGTCAGGGCCTTCTAGAACTTTCTAACCATGAAATGTGGGGTTACTTGTTATTTTTAGTCCCTACCCACACTTTATCAGTTTGTAGCTGCCATCCATGTGGACACTGTAGAAGGACCGTGCTGCTCAAAGGCCTGGCTTCTAAAATTTTGGGTTTTACATTTTTTAAAAATCCTCTCCTTTTGTTATTTTGTTTTATTTTGGCATTGCTAGGGATTAAACCCAGTGCTAGGCAAGCATTCTACCATAACCCCAGCCCTCAGTTTTAAATTTTAAAATTAGAAAGGTTTCCCTCCATTCAGGGGTCTGAGCCCAGGTCAGAGTGTTGTGTCCTCTGGCTTCCTGATGATGCTGAATGCCCAATACAGGCTGAGTAGTCTTTGTTCTTGCAGATAGCCAACAAGGCCAAGGGGAGCTAGTTGTCCACCAATCTCTTGGAAGCCTGGGGTGGGTGGGAGGGACTGCTCAACCCTCCGCCTATGGTGTGAAGCAGCAGGTTTCAAGTGGTGAGCAAACTCTAAAGGATGCCGTGGGGGGGGGGGGGTAGGCTGCTTGTAGGGCAGGTGCTAAGCAGACGCGGGAGGGACTCAGCAAGGATGTCCAGTGATCTCGTCCTGTGGAGAAGCCTCAAAGTTCACACCAGGAGGATAGGCTAGGGTCTTAGGAGAAAGCAGAAGCTACCCTGCCTGTGCAAGGTCAGAGAGCATGGGAGGTCAGGGACATTCTCGCTGGAGAGAAGGGTTTTAAAAGTCTGGAACTAAGAGGAGGCTATCTCCTTCATCCCTTCATTTTCCGAAGTCCCTGCAACCAAGTGCCTGATGGCTCTGCCCTCTTTGGACAGGAAAAAGGAAGAAAACGCCATGGGGCATAGAGAGCAGGCTAGAGCAGTGGGTCTCCCAGGACCTCCCAGGGCCTGAAGGTCTGAGGCTAGCGGAAGAGGCCCCAGGACTGGAAGGGGGCGGGCTGGCTAGTACACACAGAAACCTGCCTAAAGAGTAGGGTCTTGAATACTGACTGCATCTTAAAATTCTCCAAGATGAGAGGAAAGCGCCAGCTGCTGGGTCAGGCGCCTGCGTGGCTGAAGGATCTGGCCACTCCCTGGGGTGGATTCTTATTTTGGTTGCACTCACTCAATCCAGTTCGCCTTCATTTGTCCGAGTTAATTGGACACAGGTGGGGATCTCAAGCAAACAAAGGCGCGGTCTCCTGGCTACGCAACCCTAACTCGCTGGCGCGGGCAGAACCTGGTTGGCAGCCAGGGGAGAGCCTAGAAACCCACCAGTACTCGGCCAAGCCTTGGCCACTCCCCACCTGTGGAGACCCCACAACCCTGAGCTCAACAGTGAAAGAACAGGCAGCTGAGCGCGGGGCGGGAAGGGATAGGGTGGCCAGCGGCCCCTGGGCCTCCCTGTTGGTTCAGGGTGCACCTGTTCATGCCTCCCTACCCCGCCCAATCCTCACTTTGCTGCTGATAATGGGTGGGGGTGCTTGGTAGCGCGGTCCCCTTCCGCTCCCCTGAGTTAAATTCGAGTTGGCTGGGAGCCATCTTCACAGGAGGAAACCAGAAACGCCAGGTGCGCGCGACCAAGACTGCCCCGCCTGCGGGCCATGGGCTGGTCTCTGTTCCGGGCAAGCCCTGGAGGGAGGGGCCGCGTCCTTCTGGGTGCACGACGACCCTCACAAAGGTCTTCGGAGCATGTGGCCATGTTGAGGAAGAGTAGAGACTAGCTAGGTATCTTGGATTCTCGGCAGGAAAGAGGGGCTGCCCTCCTGGAATTTGGAAGCCAAGCAAGAGCCCCTGTTGTTTTTAAAGTCATGTCAACCCTAGGAGCAGTTTCCAGGAATAGGGTGGTGCTTTACCACTAGATTCCCCCTCGTTTCACTGTGGCTCCCAAGGGTGGAGCCCACAGCCCTCCCAGTTTCTCGGATAATCGGTCTAGTCCACCGCTGACCTATTCTGGGAACTCCCCAAACAGAGGAAAAGTTTTCTAGGGGGTAGGGGGCCTTCATGGAGAGCAGGTTCAATCCCACTTCACCTACCTCATGGCACATCCTTAGAGTGGCACAACCGTGACCTTAGGTTTATCCTCCTGCCACACTCCAGGGGTGGGGAGTCGCCCCAACTAGCTCCTGACCTGGAGGAAGGAAGGGTTCATGATGGAGATCCTTGCCCTCAAGGGAACAGAAAGGCGTGCTCCCTTTCCTGGGGACTCCTCCAGTCCTTTTTCATGTTCTGTGCATTAGCCAGTGGGCTCCTCCTGCTCATGTTCACAAACACATTTCACATGCGTACATAAGCATGCATACTCAAACATAAACACCCTCCCTATGGCGAGCATGTATGTGATCTGCAGTTTGAGTCAAGTGATAATCTCTTAAAAGCTCTGCCTCAGTGCGGATTCTCACAATCCAATTCCTGGTGCACCCTCGTTTTTATGAGCTTTCTGCCTCATGCTGGCCTGGGGCAAAGTCCTTGGAGCCCAGGAAAGGGCTAGAACACACACACACACACACACACACACACACTTCCAGGGAAAGCTTTGTCTTCCTGTGGTCTCTACAGGTTTACAGGTCTGGGACCCTCTTGACCTGCCACTGATGTATTCCAGTTGAAGGATATACCAAAGTTTTCCTTCCTTTCTTTCTTTGTTTTATTTATTTATTTATTTATTTTTTTTTTGAGACAGGGTTTCTCTGTGTAGCTTTTGGATCCTGTCCTGGAACTCCCTTTGTAGACCAGGCTGGCCTTGAACTCACAGAGATCAGCTTGCCTCTGTCTCCCGAGTGCTGGGATTAAAGGCTCGTATCACCACAGTCCCCCTACTAAAGTTTTCTTATTTCAACAGCTCCACTTTCTCTAACATGGGCAGGCAGGCTAGTGGAAACACCTGGCAAGGCCCCATTTCTCCAGGAAGCCTTACTAGGTTGCTTTCTGTACACCCAGGCACTGAATGTTAGCAATTTTATTTATTCCTGAGGACACAGAGGAAGGGGAGTGGGAATTGGGTCAGCAGGAAGCTGCTGGAGGCCTTGGGCATAAGTGCTGTAGCTGTGTATATAAGTAGCCCTTCCAGCCAGCCTGTTCTACAGAGTGAGTTACAGGACAGCCAGGACTACATAGAGAACCCTTGGATTGGAGGGGGTGGGGGAGTTTGCTTCCAGGAACACAGAAAAGGTGGCTTCTTTACCTATAGCCGGCACTCAGATGCGTAGGTGTGGTTTCCAAGATCTATGGAATACGGAAAACTTCACAGCAATTCAAAGGAAGATCTTTTTTATCCTGACAGTCTCTGTGTTCTCCCCAAGCCTTGGAGGGAGGGACCATGTCCTTCTGGGTGTACAACAATCCTCACAAAGGTCTTCAGTGCATATGACCTTGTTGGGGAAGGGTAGAGACTAGCTAGAGGCCTTGGATCCCCAGCAGGAACAAGGAGGCAGCCTTCCTGGAATTTGGAACATGTACCTATTGGTTCTGAAGTCACCTCAACCCTGGAAGCAGTTTCTTGGCATAAAGTGGTGTTTTGCCAGTGGACTCCCCCTTGATTCACTGGGGCTCCCATGAATGGGGCCCAAAGTTCCTCCCAGCTTACTGATTAGTTGGTTTGGTCAAACCACTGAACTATAGTGGGGATGCCATGACAGAGGGAAAGGCTGCTAGTTCTGGGTTTTTTAGTGTTGAAAGTTATCTATAGGAGCTAGGGATGAAGGTCAATGCTAGAAATTCTCAACAAGACCTAGGCCCTGGATTCCATTCCCACACCCAGAGATGTCCTTTGCTGTTAGTAGATGGTGACATTGTTTGTTTGATGTGTATAGTATATGTATGATTTTGTGTGGCTGTATGTACATGTGTGTGTGTGAGCATGTGGAAATCAGAGGTAGACATTGGATTTCTTCAACTGCACTCTCAACAAACCTCACAGTCTCACCCATTTACCTAAGCTGATGACTTCCAGGGATACTCCTCCAGTCATAGGATTACAGAGACATGTCTCAGCACCCAGCTTTTATGTGGGTACTGGGGATCTATCATCACTGTTGTGTGGCAAACACTTTATTGACCCTTCTTCCAAGTCCTGATGATTGTATTTGTAATGTGTTTTCTGGCAAATAAATGCATGCCAGTTCAAGTCCAGAAATAGCTGAGCATTGTGACACATGCCCATAGTGCCATTAATCCTAGCACTCAAGAATCAGAAACAAGACTATCTCTGTGAGTTCTAGGCCAGCCTGGTCTACATAGTAAGTTCCAAAACAGCCAAGGTTGCGTAGTAAGACTCTGTCTCAAAACAATACAACAACAAAAATCCAGGAATAATAAATTTGTATCTAGGTCTTAGACATCTTATAAGCTTATATGCTCACCACCACCACCACATATGTGCATGTGTGTGTTGTTGTTGTTTGGTGGTAGGTATCAAACTAAGGGTTTTTGCATATGTTAGGCAAGTGGCAATTTCTCCACTACAAAGCTACACCTACACCTCAATTCCAGGTCTGTGGTTTTGAGAGAAGGGGCAAACAATAGCTTAAACTATGTTCAGTTCAATGTGGTGAACATCAGAAACCTGGAGAGCAAGAAGAAGCCCTGCCTGAGTCTCCGGATCAGACACTTATTTGCTCTGTGTTGAGGTGTGTCCCATTTATGTTTCTAGCTGGTGCAATCAGAGAATATCTTTGATATGAGCCATCCTGCTGAAAGCAAGATTTACCAAAACCTTGTTTAGAAATCTGTGTTAAAGGGACATTCTAAGTTTGGATACCTGATTTGCCTGCCTCTGCCTCCTGAGTACTGGGACTAAAGGTGTGCTCCATCATCGCCCAGCAAATAGGTGTCTTCTTGGTACAAATGGAGAACTGAGGCGTGGCCAAAACAGTCCAGGTAGGAAAGGGTGGACTAATTATCTTTAGTGGCATGGTTTCTTCATGGTCCAGGGGTTCTGGGTTCAGTACATACACTATGACCTCTTTGTTTTTTGTTTGTGAAATTAAAAACTATACCATACAGCTTTCTAAGCCTGTGTTCCTGTCTCCCTTTGTAATTCTGAGGCTTTGACGGGTGTCATATTTGATGAATCATCTGAAGTTAAAATGTAGTTTTATTCTTCTGGTACACACTTTGGTTTGTTTGAGACAGGGTCTCTCTACATAGCTCCTGCTGCCCTGGAACTTACCATATAGACCAGACTGGCCTGGAATTTATAGAGATCCACCTACTCTACTTCTCAAGTGCTGGGATCAAAAGGTATGCGCCACCACATTTGCCTTCTTTTTTTTTTTTTTTTTAGTTATGGTACACTATATTTTTATTATTATTTATTTATATGTACATGTGTGTATGTCTGTGCATGTGTATTACCTGAGGTTAGGGCTATTCTCTGTAGCTGGAGTTACAAGCAGTTGTAAGCTGTCTGATATGGGTACTGGGAATTGAACTTGGGTCCTCTGTAAGGACAATCCATATTCTTAACCACTGAGCCATCTCACAGAATTTTTTTTTTTTTTTGAGGCTTCCCCTCTCCCATGTAAAAACTCCTAAATAGTGGGTCCTTGTGCTGCCAGGCCTCCTCATACTGTTATCCCATTTTCGACCTGTAAGGTTCCCAATGGTGCAGATATCCTTAGCAGAACTGTGTAGGCCCTGCACAGTGGGTGCAGAGACATGCTTGTTGGTTCCTTAAAGTGGGCAAGTGGGCACTCTATATTGAGAATAAATAGTGTCACCTGGGGAGGGGGCACACTTTTCTTCATGAATCCTTCCAAGCTATTGTCCTGTGACAGTGGTTCTCAACCTTCCTAATGCTGCAACCCTTTGATACAGTTCCTTGTGTTGTGGTGACGCCTAACCATAAAATTATTTTCATTGCTACTTCACAATTGTAATTTTGCTACTGTTATGAATCATAATGTAAATATCTGTATTTCCAATGGTCTCAGGCAACCCCTGTGAAAGGGTTGTTTGACCTCAAAGAGGTCAAAGAGACCCACAGGTTGAGAGCCTCTGCCTTAGGGTGAGCTGTGCTCCACCCTGAATCTAGTCCACTGTATTCAGGAAGACGCTGTAAGATGCCACCTCATGCTCCCTCCAGGGAACCTTTCACAGCACACATCAGATGTCTGCTGACTGCTGAGCTCTGTGAACCTAGAATGCCTTCTCAGACACTGAGCCTTTCCTGAACAGGTATGGTCATTACTTTCAAGTGGTACATGGTTATTCTAGGCTCTACAAGGAGACCCGAGGAAAAGAACACAGAAAGTATCACTTTGTAAAGATGGTAGAACCTGCAGGTCAGCAAGTGGACCCACCACTATCTTGTGCCTTCTCCTTCTCTGTCATCATCTAACAATAAAAGGAAGCAGCATGTTAGAGCTAAAGAGTAGACACTGTACACACACAGATGTGACTACCTGTGTGCAAAAACAAGAATGTTCATCTTCATATTCGCCAGTATGTTCAGTCATGTTCTCATGTTCATATTCTAGCACATACATGCATTCCCCCACAAACCTGTTTGCACACTTGAGTACCTGCCTTCATGCAAATGTCTACACATGTGTAGCTATATGCTTGCCAGTATATACACAGCCATGTTCATCTGCTGGAATGTGTACACCTTCTCACACAAACCTGTTTGCACATACATGCTTACAACCTACATGTGCAGCTTCCTTCCTGGGGTACTGTCCAAGGATGCCAAATATTCCAGGAGAACAAAAATTTGTATGACATGGTTAGGCAGGACCTCAAGAAGACACTGAGAGGGAGTCCAGATTTACAGTACCATGAGTAGCAGTTGAGAAAAGTCTGGAGATCTTTAGGATGAGATTTGGGGGAAATGTAGTACATGGATCCCTGAGCTGGGGTGCAGTCATGGAACCTAAGCCCACTTTGTTCTAGGCAAAACTATTGCCAGTAATGGGCAGTTAGTTTAGCATCTGCCCCTTTACATAGGAGTCCTAGAGGTGGGACAGATTGTCTTATTTTGTGGCATCTGACAGGAGGAAAGATGAGGATACCTATCACTATGAGTAAACTCTCATGGCTTACATCAGACTAGAGTTCCATATCCCCTCAGGGCCAGCCTGCTCTATTATGGCTTGGCTTAAGAGGAGAAATGGCCTCTGGGGTCTGATCTAGCCAAGACTTTGCATTGTTATGGCTTCCTCTAGGAAAATCATTTCCCTGCTCCTTGCAGTTGAGGCTTCTAGGATACACTCTTGCCTCCTGAGTGCCTGCTCTCTCCATTCTTGAAGGCCTTCTCTACCTACTTTCTCTGATGTACACAACAGGTCAGAAACAGAAGTTAGGACCCAGAAATAGCACATGCCATGACTTGGACCTCATGTTCTGTCTGCTCTTGTGTCCTCAGACTTTAAAAAGGAGACCGTCTGCCACCTGGGCACTGTGAAGTCTCTCTTCCTGCTTCTCCCTTCTCTCGTGTTCCTACATGGTTTGAGCAAAGGTGGCCTTGTGATAGGGGATCGGAGAGATCCTTCTCACCACATATATTGGTTTCATGATAGAATATTTACTCCAAGATTCTTTCCCAACATTGTCTTCCTGTGTGGAGACACAACTTTGCTGTTACTACACATGTGTTAACAAGACTGGCCTAGGGTCTCTCACTAGCAGTCAACTCTGATTCCATTAAACTTTGGGGGTCTCCTATGGGGCCCTCTCTCTTGATTCTCCCAGACCTAGGATAGACCATGAGTAGGTGCATGTCTTCCTAGACAACAAAGGCCCATGGAATGAAAAATCAACAGCTTTCACGGTGGGAAGATGGGAATAGCGGGGGTGGGGGGTGCTGTTTCTGGGTCCTCTGGCCAGACCCAAAAAGCTGTAATCGTATGTACTGTGACATGTTCCTAAGACATGCCCAGAACAGACTCAGCCCACAGAGATAGAGGCCAAAGATGGTGAGACTGAGGGTAGCTGCTTAAGATGTTTCTCTAGAGTGAGAAAAATGCTCTGGAACTAGATCTGGTAGTTACTGAAATACCATGAATGGAGAAGTACAGTGAATTGTCCCCCTAAAATGGTTAATTTTATGTCATGTGAATTTGACCCCCAATTAGAAACAAACTCTATTGTAAAACACAGAAACACATTTTTCTAGTCCCACATGTCTTAGTCTGGGGTCTAGGTGCAATAGGACTGAAACCCCTCAAGGACCTGGCTCAAGTTCCCATACCAACAGTTCTTGCTGGTCAGTAGCTTCAACTCTAAACCCCAGCCCTGTCAACCCAGCCCTATCACCCTAGGCCTGATTCCTGTACTTATCTGAGTACTTGGCAGAGCAAAGTGGTCTTTTGTGTCTGAGAATGGGAAGCCAATGAATGAGTCCCCACGCCACTCTGGGGTGTACTCTGGAAAAACAAGCCTTCTTGGTGCTGGGGAGTTACAGCCCCTGAGCACAATTAGACACCAAAAGCGAATGTGGAAATGGGTGGTGATTTTCTGACCCCACCCACCCCTTGAGGCCTGGGCCTCTGTCTCCTTGACACTTTCCTCAGGAGACCAATTATTAGGTGGAAACCCAGAGGTCTTGTTAAGAATCCAGAATTGCTGGAGGAAGGGGGGGGAGAGATAGGGGGGATCATGACCAGGTTAGAAAAAACTGGCTGGTTTAGGGCTCTAGACAGCTGGATGCCTGAAGGGGCTGAGGGGCCTCACTTGTCCTACTGAGCTCAGGCCTCTATCAGGAGCAAGGGTCCAAAAGGTGGGCAAAATAGTTTTGTATGACAGAGGTTCCCTTCTGCTTGGCCCTAGCCCACAGTGGACTCCTTTCTGTTCTGCAGTTGCATCAGACATAGCCCTAGGGGCCAAGCTGTGGCACCTGAGGCTTGGGGAGTGTCTGTCTAGCTCTGTCACTAGGCACAGGGCTTTAGTTTAAGCTGGAGCACCTGCTCAGTTTTCCCAGCTTGGGTACAGCTTGGGTGCGGCCTCAGCCTCTGGGGCTTGGGACCCTGCCTCCTGTGGGGTTTCTGGATGGTTCTGTCTCCCTCCTCTGCAATGCAATCTGAAAAGAGAGTTCTAACACAAAGCAGGGTTACTTCACCCTCTCTGTCAGGTCTTCCAAAGCTCACACAGCGAGAGCTAGTGTCCTTCCTGTACTTATCCTCTACCCTTAGATCTGTGCTACCAGGGGTCTGACTGAAAAACCCTACACCAATACAGGGATACATTAGCTTCTGCTCTGCTCAGCCTGGGCCTCCAAAAACCCCTCCCAGGCTCAAGGCAGCATTAACTCCAAAGGTGCCTGGCATCTCTAGGCCCTGCCACCCTCTTCCTCAGAAGTCATCCACCCACCATGCTGGTCCATTCCCTTTGGGCTAGTGCCTCAGCTTTTCCCAGATCCTGACCCATGAGAGAAGATGCCTTTGCTCCTCTGGAAAGGAAGATGAAGGAAGACATGCATGATCCACAGTGATTGACTTTCTAATCCCACCTGACCTTGATGAGGCCTCACAAGCCTCATGCTGTGCCAGTTACCTAGGGCCTTGAATGAACATTCTGATCTGTACCTAGGCACCAAGGTGAAGAAGTACTCCAAAGGCATAAGGAGAGTGATGGGGGCCCTGGGACACCTGAGTTATAGGGGGTACACTTTAGTGAGGATAGTGCCAAGGGGGAGGAATGGTTAGAGGATTGGCCAGAAGAGCAGTTAGGTGCCAAGCGGCTGCTGTGGTGCTACCATCTTCAATAAGCACCCAGAACTTCAGTAGGCTTAGGTAAAAGTATCAGTGTAAACTTGGAGTCTAGGAGTCCCAGCAGTAGGACAGGGCAAGGTGTCAGTTGCCCACAGCTAGTTAGTACTACCTTGAGTATCTCCTGAGAGTTTGTAACTGGGGACGGCCCTGGTTCCTTCTCGGGGAGGTCAGCAGGTCTCTGTTGCAGACATTTGACCTAGGGTATTAGGAGTCAGTGTGGCCTCTGAGAAGCCAGCCAGGAGGCCTGGGAGCCACCAGAGCTATGATGCTCCCTTAGAATGCTTTATGCCCCGCCCAAGCAAGGCTTCCTGTTGGCTCAGGACCCAGCTCAGAGCAGTAAGGCTGACAGTAGTGAGGGCCACCATACCAGCTTGGCTCCTACCCATACCTTTCTCCTGAATCTAAGAATTTTCAAATTAGATGCTAATGGTGGTTCCAGATGCTGCTTTTAGACGCAAATCTGTTACCTGTACCAATGCTGTGTCCTGCCAGAGCTTGATTTTGAGGTAGAGCCAGAGGTGGGGCAGAAAGCTAGGCTCCAACAGCTGTGTCTGGATTCTGTGAGACTCCCAGTGTGGCTGTGCTACTGGAGTGTAGACGCCAGGAGATACAATATTTACCCATGTGTATACAGAGATAACCTTTCCGTATACTGATTGACAATGGCCAGATTTGCTCACAGTACCTCTGGATCTTAGCTCAGAAGTGAAAATAGGTCTCCTCTTCTTCCAGCTCTGATCAAAGCTTGGACATTCTCCTACACTTTCAGAAGAAGGCTCAGCATCGTTTATTTCTTTATGGTATTTCTTAGATAAGAGGAGTGTTTCAGTGTTTTTCCCAAGCTGGTATCCAGCTCCTTGGTTCAGGGGGTCCCACTGTCTCAGCCTCCTGAACATTTTGGGCTGTAAGCATACACCACCACATCCAGCTCAAAGCCACTTCTTCTTGTTGTGTTTTATTTTTGAGAGAGGATCTTACACTACAGCCCAAGCTAACCTCAGACTCACCCTGCTCAGTGCTAAGATTACAGACAAGCCGCCAATAAGCCAGGTATGGTGGTACACAGCTGTAACCCTAGTACTGTGCAAGTGGAGGCAGGAGATCAAGAGTTCAAAGTCATCCTTAGCTACTTTGAGAGTGCAAGGCTGGCCTGAACTACATGAGACCCTGTCTCAAAATAAATAAAGCAAAAAGCAAAAGATTGCCCTTGAATATTGTGTTGCTTCCCACAACCACTTAGAGGTGAGATCTGGTGTGAGTCCCAGGTGAGTATAAAGCTAACATGGTCCACCAGGAAGTAGGTTCAGCTGTGTAGGAATCATTTTCTTTGGTGGGAGCCCTGAGTTGTACCTTCATGAGAACTCATTCTAGGCCTCAATTCCTTAGTTGCACATCCAGCAAACACCAAAGACACCTTCCCTGCAGCTCCCACCTTGACTCCTGGCTACTCCAAAGTAGCACAAAGCCCAGCCTGGCTTAGACCCACCTTGGGCCAAGCACATACATGATCAGTAAGTACCACTTGAATTTAGGATGAAACACAGTAGGAGGTGGAGAAACCCTGGATGGAGGTCAGAGGCAGGAGGGTGGGACTGGGTAGAGGTCAAGCTGTGGGCAGGGCTTCCCAAGCCAGATCCAGAGAGGAAGTGGCCTGCGTATCCATTTCCCCTCTCTTCCTGTGTTCTGAGGAATCCTGAGCTATAGGGCCGTGAGGTAGGTGAAGCCCTGACCATCACAAAGTCTACTCAAAGCCCTACTGTGGGGGTCTATCAGCTCTCTAAGTGCCACTACTGCTGAGCACTCTTCCTAGGCATCTTCTGTCATTCAACAGAATGGCAACATGATCTCAAACTTCTCAGAGACACCTTCATAGGGGCAACCACTCACATACCCTTACCAGACTCCATATCCTCAATTTTGTGCCTCCAGAAGCCTAGGTGACCTGAATTGGGGGGTTAGAGGAAGGAGACTGAATTGGAGCCTGTTGAGACTGATTTGCCTCGGATTTCCATAGCAGTCTTGGTTCCACCAGCTGGGATTTCTCTACCCAGCTCCTCTCCTGTTCCAAGCTCCAGAGAGCCAGTCTCCCTGGAGGCCTGTTTCTTGCAAGCAGGTTTCAGGTGTCATGGGCCAGTTGAGCTTCAGGGCTGGTTGCTCAGAGTGATTACTAAGAGCCCATGATGCTGAGATGCCTGGAATTTCACTTAGAAGGGTCCTTGAGTTTCATCAAGTTTGGTATGGAGTTTGGTATAAAGGGTTTAGTCCAAAAGTATCTTGGATCCCAAACTTCAACTCATGTTCAAGAGTTGGCTAAATGTGATGGTCATCAATACTAGGGACTGATGGACACAGTACACCACCATCTGGAGGCTAGTCCCTGTACAGGGGATAATAGAAGCACAACAGAAAATCCCTTTAAAAAATGTATTTAGTTTTATTTCATGTATATGTGCCTGCTTGTTTGTATGTGTACCATGTATGTGCAGATGTTCAAGGAGGCCAGGAGAAGTATCTCTTCCTTCAGTTTTCTTCTGTCATCCCCACAGACCCATCACCTGCTTCCCAACCAAATGCTGGAATCCTTTACATACAGGAGACCATGAATTGGCCTTAGTTCCTACCATCAATAGGAAGCATCAAATGTACCACCTACCAACCACCAGGACTCTCCACATAGACCTTCTTTGCCCCCATTAGAAGCTGCAAAAAGTCTGTGCTGAGCTGGTCAGCTGCCAAACCCAGGGTGCCCAGAACTCCATCCTCAGATTTCCTCTCTTTTCTGTGGTACTGGCATCCTGATGCAAATGATCTCCAGGGGAGAGGCTTAGGACACCTGTGGTCCTGTGGCTGAGGGGAACAAAACTGCAGAGCATATGGACATCAGAAGCTGGTAGGCTGGGCTGAGAAGTCTGGATAGCTGACCACAGGCTGGGCCTCTGGAAACCTGGGTGGAGTTATGGAGAATTAAGGTGGATCTCAATGAGCAACTGAGTAGAAATAAGTATACAATCTTAGGTCAGGCAAATGCCACAGAAGGCTGTGTCCAAGTGAATGTAGGGTCTCATACTTTAAGTTCTGTGTTTTCTACTCACATTTTCCTAAGATTACAAAGATGCTATGGTTAGCGCCACAACCTTCAGGGTGACCTGGGGAGGACACAGGAGAGTGAAGGTCTCAGGCAGAGAGAGGATGGCCATGTCAAGGCTGAGGCTGGTCCAGTATCAACAGTCTGTTCTGTGCTTCTGGCCCTAACTGGACACTTGGACTGGCCCTGGAGCACAGGTCACAGAGGTGGAGAGAAGGAACTCATGATTTACTCAGGAGAGCAGCTGGGGATCCCTGTTCTTGGCCTCTCTGTTCTGTGCCTCCTCTCTGTGTTGGGCCTAAGGTTACATGATATGCATGCTCTAATATGGCTCAGCAGGGTTGTGAAGGGACCTTGTATTAACAGGGTGACTTTTTGGCTGTAGCCCTCATGTCCTATATTTTCCATGGTTAAAGGGTCTATGGGCTCTTGAGTGGATGCATAGAGCAATAAGAGACAAATGCATGGAAGGTTGGATAAAAAGATGAATGAAGGCAAGTCCTCTATGCAACATCTGTGTCTGGGCCACTTCCTAGGTGTGCTCACCTGCTAGTTCCTAACGGTTAGGAAAGAACAGCATGTTGAGAAGCACCTGCTCCATGGACCCAGGGCAGGAAGCAAGTCCAAGACAGAGCCAGAGCTCTATCAGTACTCCAGTCCCACCCTATGGGCCTTCTTGCCAAAATGAGGCAGCTTAGTATAGGAAGAGAGGAGGCTTGGAGGCATGAAGAGGCAGAACTGGCACTCTTTGTTCTTGGGAAGTACTTCCAATTTGCCTGAATTCCAAATACTAGAATGGGGCTCTACTTGCCCAGAGGGTGGGGTACAGGTAAAACCCCAGAAATACTCTGAGCTAAGTTTTCCTTCTAGGTTTCTTAAAAAGAAATGGTCTATGTTCCAGGACAGTGCTGGCTAGAGCAGAGAGGCCCCTCTCCCATGTAGCAAAGGACAGAGACTGAGGTAAGAGAGTTGGATCCACCTGGGTTAAGTTCTCTGGTAAAGGGTGCTGGCATTAAAACAGGTCCTACATAGCACTGGTCAGGTAGTTCACTATCCACCCATATCTGTCCCAGGTGTTTGTGTGCAAGTTAGAAGAGCCAGAAGCCAGTGGGAAGGTTTCTGGCTCACAAGGAAGAAAAGCTAGAAACGGGCAAGCTGGCAGCTGTCTCTGAGCACGTGACAGTCAGGAAACCTTGGAGTCTGCCCTGCCTGAGAGAATCCTAGCCTGAATGGAGACTCCAGGACCCTCCTTTTTCCTGCCAGGTTGTCCAAGAGGGAAGGTGAGCCCCCGGCAGCATGTGGGACCCCTCCTCAGCTTGTTCTGGGTGCTGGCAAAACCAGCAACCATGCAGGAAGTAACCTGGCTGCCAGCACAATGGGCCTTTGTTGTATCTGCCCCACCCAAGGAGGCCTCAGCCTGTCCAGGACTGAGGGACTGGGGGCTGGGTTCCCTTAGGTCAGCTCCACCACCAGTCACTGATGTGGGGGGTTTTGCCACACCTCTCAGACCAGCCTTTCCTCTGAGGAGGCCACAAAGGGGAACAACCATGCCTCCCAGGTCCCTAGAGAGCTCCCTTACAGACTCCCACCCACTATCCCTCTCCCGCTGCCATGGTAACATTGCCCTGCCCAGCAGGTGGGCCAGACAGAACCTTTGTCTGATTTCATAGAGACTCTCACTCCCAGTGCAGCTGGCATAAGACTGGCCTGGTGTGTTATGTCAAGTGGCTCAACTAACCAGCAAAGCCACAGTAGCTCTGCCCGTTGTACCCCACATCCACTGACCTCAACAGATGGAATATACAGAAAGAGGTCTCTACTGAGACTTGAGACTGCCCTGAGAGACTTGTGGAGACAGGTCTTCCTCCCTATGCTTTGTCATATGGTGCATGGTAGAGACAGCTACACCTCAGACTGTCCATCCATTTGGGTGCTCAGAGCTGGCCATCAATACCTAGGCATCAGCAATACCATTTTTTTTTTTTAAGATGGGAAAAGGATGGACTGCCTTAGACTTACTGGACCCTACCATGACACTGAACGTGGATTTTAATAACCACCCTAGGCTCCATCACTTCAAGCAGGAAGCTCTGCATTGGGATGTCCTGAGGTGACTGTTTTTGTGAAAAACCCTGTGATGAGATGTAGCAACTTTGCCTTCTCTAGACCAGTTGGCTAGCACAGACACAGACAGCTCTGGTCATCTTATTCTATTTAGGTATCAAGAAGGACAAGAGAACCATGAATGGAAACTGCAGGAACAAGAAGCCAGTGGTCTCCAGGTCCCAGCACTCAGGAGGCAGAGGCAGGTGGATCTCTGTAAATTAGAGGCCAGCCTGGTCTACAGAGCTAGTTCCAGGATAGCCAAAGCTGTTACACAGTGAAAATCTGTCTCAAGAAAACAAAACAAACAAAAGTCAATCCAGGCTCTTTAAGAAAAGCCAAGGAAGATATTTAAAGATACATTTATTCACATACAGCATTAATAGTCATTCAGCATAACTTCTGTGAAGGGTCTAGGCCAAAACAGACCATTTCCATCAGGGACCAAGAAAGCTAGAGGAATATCTATGGAAGTATCTATGCAGGGTTCCATTCCACTGCTCTGGCAGCTCCCTGGTAGACCATTTATTGAGTCTCCTGTGAAAAACTGGTTCTCTCTCTACTTTGAGGTCAAGAGGGCAAACTATCCAGAGCTTTCTGAATTTGTGTGGAAAGTGTTGGCTCCCTGGCAATGGATGCGAGGACACGAGTTTCACTGCTGCACCTATAGGAAAGGGAGAGACCTAAGCTTGCAACCTGGGAGTTCTTTTTTCCTGATGCTCAGGCTGTGTTGAACAGCAATCTCTGCCATCCAAGAAAGGGAAAATGAGTGAGAGATTACACTAGATCTTCAGTATCCTGACCTAGTGCTGACTGCATGTGTCTGTTCATCTTGGTAGCACACAGCTCCTAATGACCGTGGAAAGAACATTTATTCGGGACCCCACCCAGAGATAGGTGCAGATGCCTGGGTATATGAGCAGGGATGGGGTGAACCTATCAGATCACCCTCTTTTCATTTAGGCCAAGTTCTTTCAATCTCATCAGAAGATATCTTTGTGTTCATGTGACATTTAGGGTGCTCATCTGCCCTGTGCTAACTTGAGACAGAGGGATATATGTACAGCTCAGAGTTGTTGGGTTCTGCCAGGATATGCCCTAGAAATTTCCTCAATTGACTTTAACTGGAGCATCTGACCAGAGATCAGAGCTTTTAGAGCTAGCCCCATAATAAAGTAGGGCTCAGGACTATAGCCCACAAACACAGGAGGGGCCCTTGGGGTTCAAGTTAGTATTTGTACTCTGTCACTATATCAGAGACTAAGCTATGTTGACATAGCTCTGAAGGTCTCTACTTCAGGGTTCTAGTCTGGTCCCAACCATATCCTAGGGCTTTGTGGATAGTGGTTGCTCTTATCATCCCTGAGAGTTCTTTGTGTCTCTCCACAACATCAGCACACTTCACCAGCCCAGTCTGGGATGACTGACAGTCCTGCCAGGCAAGGACGGGTAAACCTGAGCCAGGAAGTTAGCAAGGAACAGCCCTCTTGTTCCTGTGCCTATTGGCTAAAATCCTTAGGTTTGAGGTCTGAAGGAAATGCTTCAGAAGTCTTCCCAGAACACAGGTGCCCAGTATCCATGAATACCCTGACACCATTCTTGTTTCCTATACACAGATCATCAGGGTCCTGATAACTGAGAAGGAACGTGCCTCCCACAGCCTGAAGAATTCAGGGGTCACTCATGCTTCGTGGACAGCTTTTCTAGGATAGGAGAGGAATGTAGGCCAGGCTGTGACACCCCGAACCCCATCATAAGCCTTTGGTTTGGGCAGGCTGAGCTCAAGGGAGATGTGAAACCAGGGTGTCTAGGACAGAGAATAGACTGGGAATCCTTAGTATGAGTGGCTAGCCTGGTCCAGGGAAGAGCAATGCCCTAGCTCAAACATTATCCCTAGAGAACAGTTTGCACCTGAAGGTTATACACAGGACAGAGCCAACAGGCCTTACAAAGCTCCCTCCACTCCTAGACAGAGGGATACTGAGAGTCAGGGCTCAGGAGACAAGTCCTTCATAATTAGGAGTTTCCAGCAGAGCTGCTGAGTTCGTTATGGAAAATAGTTAGGCCTCCTGGGATCTCTCTGCTGGTGTGCCTAATTGCTGGGGT
Organism: Phodopus roborovskii; assembly: GCF_943737965.1. Taxonomy (NCBI): domain Eukaryota; kingdom Metazoa; phylum Chordata; class Mammalia; order Rodentia; family Cricetidae; genus Phodopus; species Phodopus roborovskii. The sequence continues at coordinate 7,430,102 of NW_026126646.1, read as the reverse complement.
CGTTTGTCGTTTCATTATAGGACCTTCCCCTGAGAGCCCAAGAAACAAACATGTCTGTTGGAGTCATGGGGAACTCTCAGAAAGGGACTTAATGGTTTCATCCTTAGACTACACTGGGGTCATACCTACCCAGCCCCAGAACTGAGACCATATGCCCTCCAAATCTCTAACAAAAAACCTTGCCACTGGTCTAATTATTTTTGTTTTTGTTTTTTCAAGACAGAATTTCTTTGTGTAGCTCAGGCTGTCCCGATGCTTTGTAGATCAGGCTGGCCAGAGATCTGCCTGCTTCAGACTTTGAACTGCTAGGATTAAAGGTTTGAGCCACCATGCCTGGCTCTAGACTAAAGATTCTATAGTCAATGTCCAATCCAAAATTAGGGTGCTTGGGGCTGCAGTAGCCTTTGTAGCAGGCTAGCTTTACTACAAATAAAGCCCTAGGAGCACCTCTGACCCCACCCAGTATTTGTGTCTGTGGAGTCCTAAGGCACCCTGCCTATAGAGAGGAGCTGGGAGAATGCAGGTCCTTCAAGCTCTGGTCAGCAGTAGATGCTGAGATGCTGAGTAGCCACAGTTGAGTACTAGGGCCTGAGAGGTGAAGGGATCAGGTCCAGTGTATATATACAGTACATGACCCCCACCTTCCCCCTTCCTAAGGCAGCCTGCCGTGCCTATGGATTTGGAAAGTAGCTGCTGTCTACAGCTGCTCCTGTGGCCTCTGGGCCTTGGTGATCAGCTGCCCATGCACCATGCCAGCCAGGCCCCACAGGGGCCTCACTACCCTGGTTTTTGTTCAACCTGGGCTTGGCGGGCAGGAATGTGTGGGCCTACCGCCCCCTTGCATGCGTCACCAGAGCTGCCTCCCTCTCGTCCTATCGGAGCCCGGGGGACACACCTGTTGGGGACCAGAAGCAGAGATTGGCTGGCAGGAAACAGACACCTGCATGGGCGGGGTGAGGAGCTACATGTAAGGCGAGCCCAGGCCACACTGTCCTTCCCCTTCCTGGCTGCGAGCTGTTTCTTTCCTCCCCTTTGTCCCCGAATTGTCGACCTGTGCCAGTCCACCGTGTACCCTAGTTTTCTTTGTGTTTGAGACTCACCTGAAGGGGAGACAGTCATTCTTTCCTGTGTCTCCCCCTGCTACAACGCCTGAGGCTGACTCCTGGCTGAGGGAAAGTTTTGGGTTGAAGCCAAAGCTGGGCGCCCAGCTCTATCCACCACGGCTGACAGGTATATGGGGGTGGTGAATGTCCAGTCCTCTCCATATCCTTTATAAGCCCCACCCGGTGGGTCCTAGGCACAGGCAGCGCTGCCTCACTTCTGGGGGTGGAGCGGCTTGCAGTTCTGTTCAACAGTGGAGGATCCTGCCAGGAACCTGTTGGGGCAGGTAGAGGCGGGCAGGCGGGAGGCCAGACGCTTCTGTAGGGAGAGGCTGGAGGGCCCCTAAGTGACATGGAGTAGGATGAATGGTGGTGACAGGCCTGCGACTCACAGATCAGCCTCTGTCTAGTGAATTTCTGTGTGTTGGTGGGTGCAGAACAGAACAGTCTTCCTTTCCGAAGAAGAAAGTGTCTCCTTCAACTGTGCCACAGCCGGGATTCAGATGTGGAGCCATCTTGGGCTAGGCTTGGGAGCTTCCAGGGGTCCACAGGCTGCAACTTTAGAACAGGTGGGTTCAAGCACCTGGAGAGCAGAAAACAAGACTCCTGCCATTCCTGGAAATAGACCCTTCTGGAATAGTCTTTAATAAAGCAGCCACTGCTGTTCCTGAGATACTTTTTCCACCACGGTAGGTTGACGCCTCAGCCTCAGAGGTGGGTACAGGGAAGAAAGGGTGCGGCAGGCGGATATCTGAACCTCATCTCTGTTGGTGGATTTCTGTGCTAGGAAGGGGCTTGCTTTTACCAGCAGCCGTGACCCAGAGTGACCTATGGTCAGAGGTTGGCTGATTCCTTTAGGCTGATGGCAATGTGAGGTCAGAATTGATCGGTCTTGTACTCCGGCTTTTTCTCACTTGTTCACTTTTGAGGTGCCAACAAAGCCAGGACCACACTGAGAGAGACAGAACAGGTTTCTCAAACCATTACTCAGGATCAAGGCCAAAGTCCATTAATTTTTTTTTTTTTTTAACTTTAATGCCAAGTAGCATGGCAGCCATATAAATGCCTGGTTTGTGGAACATTTAGCCCGTGCTATGGCGTCCAGGCATGCTCAGCCTTGTACTCGATGGCCAGCTCTCTGAGTTCAAACTTAAGAGGGAAGTAAGGTTAGTTTTCTTTAGGCATAATATAGAGTATGTTGTTTTGATTGTTCGTAAATAAAATCCGTAGGATAAGGGTGCAGTATTTTTATTAATATGTGGTGAACATTTTAAACCTTTTTTAGGCTGAGCATCCGGAAAAGTAGTTCAGCTTTATTTTGTTTTTCTGGTAACCCAGATAAAGTGTTGTACCAATTGGCAAATTGTTGAATTAAGCAAAATGTTTTGCATTTATGAAAATGCAAATGAGCCATAAAATATGGATGGAACCCTTTGTTAATTTTCAGGCATCTTGGTAATTTGCAAATACTTTATTTGCAAGATCAATTTGTCAGGATGTTCTTAGTGTGTTTAGGATCAGGTGAATGGCCTAAGGAAGTTCCCCACTGCGGGAGCATGGCACTCTGAGGAGCAGTGGGTGTGGAGGGTGTGCTGTACAACTGAGAAGGCTCAGGGACAATGCTGGCTGCAGTGCGGATGAAATGGCGGCTTTGCCTTGAAGACACGTAGTTCCAACAGACGCTAAGAAGTAGCCTGAGTGTAGGCAAGACAAGCCTTTCCTGCTCCCCCCCCCCCACACACACACAGCTGCTGGCGTCTAAGTTTGGCTGATCTGCTGTAGGAGAGGTTGGATTTCAGAGCTTTGTTCTCTGGCCTCACCTTTGATTAAGGCCCATTGGGCAAGTTAACCAGAGACTCACTTTGTCACACTGGGATTGCATTCCTCTGCCACAAATCCACAAATTTCTGTGTTCTTGCAGATGAGGACAAAGGCACCCTGGAAAGGGGGGCTGGTTTCTGCTGCAGAGAAGGCTTGGGGGGCCCTGGACTTCTTAATCCATTTCTCAATTTTCCTAAACTGAGCCTACTAGATGCTGATAACTAGCTGTGGGGACCGTGACCTGAACCTCACTTCCCAATTACATCTGACCATCTGGGTACCCATACAAGGCTCCAAACAGAACCTCTGTTTTTGCTTTTCACCTCTTGACCTATGGCTACAATTCTGCCATATCCTTGACTCCCTTACCCCTGTGTTGGATTAAAGCAGGGTGAGCAGCGTCTCTCCCATACTCATTGCTCATTGATGCTTTGATACCAGGACACCCATTCCCAACTCATGACTTCTAGCATCTGTTCAGTCTAAGTTTTTCTGTAGAGCCTATAGGCTTTTCATTTTGGAAGCGTTCTCTCTCTCTCTCTCGCCCCCCCCCCCCACACACACTACTGCTGCTGTCTGGGCACCTGTCTCTACCTCTCACCATGCTAGGCAAGAGCAGAATTCAGTGCACAGAGGGTGGCCTGCCCCTTTGGCTTATGGCCTGGACAGCTTCATACTTGGCAGGGTCCCCTAGCTTTTCATGTTCACCTTGAGTAGTCAAGGACACAGGGGCATCAGGCTTGTCATTAAATATCATTCTGTCTTCCCTGTGTCGTTGACCCAACAAGAAGGGGAAAAGGGTAACACCCTTCATCCTTGCTGTCATCCAGCTTCTGCTCTCCACTCTTTTGTGGCTCAGCAGCCACAAGAACAACTGAAATTCCACTAAATTCTCAAATAGAAGTCTTATTCTCCCAAAACTCAGAGAGAGAGAGAGAGAGAGAGAGAGAGAGAGAGAGAGAGAGAGAGAGAGAAAGCAAAATTCTTTTTGCAGCAGTGATTTTATGGTTCTGATAGGATGGAGCTGGAAAAAAAAAAAAAACTGTGGAAGAGGGAAGCATATCTGGGAGGTGTTTGAGAGCACAGGAAGCCTAGCAGTGAGACAGACACTTAGGACAGTTATCAAGACCCCAGGCTCCTGCAGTTTGCCTAACCCCATCTGCTAGGCTCATTTGAGAAATGTTGACTATGGGGAGAGAAGCTAGAGAACCAGCAGCTGCCTGGAGGCCTTTGTTGTGATCCAAGGAAATCCAGTACAGTCACCTGTATGGCCTCTGTGATAGAAGATGACAGAAAAATGTGAGAGGCTGCTTTGGCAGGCTCTCCAAGCTTGAGAAATACTTGTGTAAAGTCAGAGATGGGATGAGGGGAGGCACCAACTGGGTCTCTTCCAGTCCCGTGTCCCTAGAGCAGGTGCTCGGTCTCATGGCTCTATGTGGGGATTACAGGCTACATCCTTAGCAACAGGAGGGTCAAAGAACACTCCTAAACGCCCCTATACAGAGGAGACTTGGCACTGCAGGCCTGTGGGTGTGATCATTGTACTTCTGTTGGGGGCTGCTGTTCCCATGTGCCAGAACCCTTCTTGGGCTCTGAGAAAGGCAGGTGAGGACTGGGCAGGAAAGCAGACAGTGAGCATCCTGGAGACAGAGGTCCATTGTCCAGTAGCTGAACCTCAACAATCCTAAATACACTGTAGATCCTAATGGGATTGGGCCAGATGTCCAGACTGTTCTGTAGTGTGTATACTTAGATGAAGAGCCCAACTATGACTAGATCCTAACCTGGCCCTTGGTCACATAGAACTCTAGCCTGACTCCTAGCTCTTTGGGGCTGTCAGCCTCTGGGAGGGACTCTTTGACCCTCCCAAGTTCTCACCTGGGCCCCAAGCTAGTTCAATACAGGCCAGGTCTAACTGGGCAAGGGAGCTCATCTGTGGCCACTGGTGCTAAGCTCTTCCCCTGAGACTCAAGAGAGACAGAGGCCTCAGGGTCCATGGGGACAACCCCCCCCCATCCTAATTGTTTTCCATCTAATTTCCTGAAGAAAATTTGATTCTACTTCAGGCTGTCAAGTCCCCGCCACCTATATTTGGAGTTGGAAGATGCTAAGGGTCAGTCTCCCTTTGCCCTCTAGAATGAAGGGTTTTCTGCTGATGTCCTGGAGGTGCCCCCTTTCTGCGGTGCTCTGGGAATTAGGACTTTAGGCATCTGGGCCTTGCCCATGGAATCTAGTGCTCTTCAACTCCCTGCCAGGCGGCCTCCATATCCAACTTGGGCAGCCGTGGCCATCTTACTGGGCAGCATTGGATAGTGTCTGATCTCTAATACTGCCTGGTAATGATGACGGCGGAGCCCTGCATGCAGCAATGGGGCCGCCTCCTGATCCCAGCCCCCAGGGGCTCTAGTTCCACACCTTATCTACCCTATCCAGGGTAGGGCTATGGGGTAGAAAGTTAACCTTGGGCATGGGGGCCTTCGGGAGAGCTTTTTCTAACCAGGCACCTCTGAGAGGCTGTGTCCTGGGATGAGGGGTTTACCACCACTGCCCTGGGGGTGGCCCCTTCCATTGCTCTGGGGATTAGGACATTCAGGTACCTAGGTCCTGCCTACAACACCCAGGCAGGTGCTATCACCACACCTCGCAGGTGTAGGCTGGGTGGAACTGTAACAAAGCCTCTAAAGGACTAAGGTCCGGCCTGGGCTCAGAGGGCCTCATGCCAAAATTTGTGTCACCCAGATCTGGGAGATGTGTACTGACCCCTAGTGACTGACCTACAGACCAACAGCATCTCTAACATGGGCATTGAATCAATGTGTCCCAGTCCCCTCACTTTGGACAAAGCAAAAAGTATGTATGAGTTAGGGTCACCCTCTCTCTGCCAGCCTATTCCAATGCAGATATAATCCCTAGCTGTTCATGGCACCAGGTTTCCATTGGGTAGGACTGCATGTCCTACCCTGTATCTTCTGCCAAAGCTCACCTGGGCCTCTGTGGGCATCTTACCGGACAGTGCTGGATTTCTTGGCTTGACTCTAACACTGTCTGGTAACGATGTTCAAAGGTGGCCCACCACTCGCCGAAGACAGGCTGATGATACACTTGTCTTAGCTCCTGGACTTCTAATAGGCCAAGACAGAGGATGTGCTGGGCTTGCAGAGGGCCTGTCTCAGCTCTACAGCTCAGCAGTCAATGGGGGCTGGACTGTGCCCAAGGTGGGAAGTCATGCTTGGGCAAGGGCTGGATTCACCATGCTAGAGGTCCTGGGATAGAGGCAGCCTGTTACTTGTGCCTACCTTTGCCCACTCCCCTGCTGGCTAGATTTTGGGGTTCATTGATTCCTGTCAGGGTTGGTCAGAATGCTGGGCTGGGCAAGGAACTATGGTGGACAGCACTGTTTGCATAAGGACTCTTAACTATCAGGTGCCCATGGTATTAGTGGGCAAGGGTAAGTTCAGGAACCTGAGCCTGGAATGAAGCATTGTGATGTCACCAGCTGTGTCCTAATTAAGGACAAGTCTCCTTTCCTTCCCAGTGGCTGTCCAGAGCACAAAATTTGCCCCCCAAACCAGAATACAGGATTACCTCTTAATATTTCTTATTTGAAGCCAGAGTACAGGACCAGGGAACCCCACCCAGCATGAGCCAAGGTGTCTCCTTGGGGAAGGGGTGGAGACAGGGGCCTGTCCCTGGCCTCAATGTTACTCATTAACCTGAACCATTCAGAAAACCAAAGAGGTGCTGTGATGAGCATTTGCCAAATAAAAACGAGAAGTGAACAGATGACTCCACTGGTGCATGCACAAATTTACACATTTGTGGGCTGGAGCCTGGAAAGAAAGTCCTCAGAGTAACCCCAGGTCCTAGGAGGACCCAGCCAACCCCATAAATGACCATTGGGCCAAGTCTGCAGAAAGGCGAAGGACCAGAGTAGGCAGGGAGCACTCCCCACTTCCCTCCACAGGTATCGCATCAGGACTAACTGCCCAGATGGAAAGACCTTTGCATAGCACACTGCCTGCTGATGGATGTCTTACCAGACATGGTTAGATCTGGATGCCTCTGTCTAATACTGTCTGGTAATGCCGTCCATCCATGGCCTTTTCACCATTGAAGACGACATCCTCACCATCTCATGAACACTGAATAGAGGGCAAGGCTCCCTATTAATACATTAGTTGTACATTAGTACAACTGTCCATCTAGTAAAACTGTCCAGGGCTGGGCCTATCATGCCCTCATCCAAACAGACCACAGTTTGAGCCTATTGGCCCTCTGGGCCTGATTTTCTCTCTCTGAGTAGCTTTCCATCACAGCCACAGCAGATGTTGTATAATGAAGATGTGAGACCGCAAGGCTTCCAAGCTTTTTTCCTTTTTCAGAAGCAGTCAGTGGGGTTGTCACAGTGCCACTGGACCCCACAGCCCACTGGGCTCCACACTGAGGAATCTCAAGCTGTAATCAGCTGGCACCTGCAGATTCTGCAGCCCCTGTGTTGTCAACACAGATATGCAGCCAGAGGAGACCAAAGGCTTGGTCCCCAGTCCCCTCCCCAACTTCTCAGGTCATGGAGCCAAGGAGAACAGAAACAGTTCTAATCACTGTGCCCAAACCCAGAGTGAAAAGTAGGGCATATGAACTTCAGGGATGGGGATACTGCCCAGGTGCCAAACCAGGCGATAGAGATCCATATCCAGGGAATATGCAGAAGGCTGCATGGCCCTGCATTGTCAACCTGCTCATGAGCCCTCTCTCTGCAGCCCATCTCTAGCTTTTAGGATCAGAGAGCCACGCTTCAACCAAATTCTGGATGCTGAATATACCAGTCTTAAAGATCCTAGCCCCGTAGCCCTGTGAATTTTCAAAAGGCTCTTTCTAGAACTGTCACTCCACAATAATCCCTAACTCTTACACCATTTGCTGTATGAGAAGCATGTATTTTGGCTGTGATAAGAACTAGAACTGGCCCAGTAGTGGTGGTGCATGCCTTTAATCCCAGATCTTCAGAGGCAGGTGGATCTCTGTGAGTTCAAGGCCAGCCTGGTCTGTTGCACAAAGAAACCCTGTGTCAAAAAAAAAAAAAACAAAAAAACCTAGAACTAAACCTCTTCTCAGAACCCACACAGAAGCCATTTACCTCAGCACCTAGATCCATGTAAATCTGAAGTTGGCCTGCGTTCAGCAGTCAAGCCCTGCCTCACTTACTGCCCTCAAGAAGAGACCCAACACACTCTTACAGGCTTCTTAGTACTGATCAGGCCAGTCCCTCCAGAGACCCAGGATATGGAGATTGTACTTCACCTCCCACGGAGGCCTGGTGTGCCCCCAAGTGACTGGACCCTGCTTTGGAGGTTCTTTCTATGTGGCTGAGGGGCTTGCCTGCCCATTGTGCACCCTGTGGTGGGTAGTCTCTTTAACGTCTGCTTTTTAAGCATTGTAAGAAAAAAGCAGGGGGAGACAAATCTCTATAAGACAATAAATTTTATGACTTGTGAAATTATACTTTGATCACTTCATTTTAACCATACAAAACACTGGCAAGCAGCTCTGCAAAGGACCAGACTGAGCACACAGGGATTCCAATGGTCTGTGCTCCCAGCAGAGAGACGACCTGCAGAAGAGAGACATAGGGCTCACTATACCCCACCACACACAAACTTGTTCTGGTATGCAATATGTATGCCAAATCATACCAAGGTCAAGTGACCCATGAAAATGGGGCTTCCATCCCAGCCAAGAGTCAGCAGTGGAGTGAGAATTGGGTATTTGTTTTGTGCAGGAACCAAGCCCCAGGGTCTCATGAATGTAAAGGAATCATTCTAGCACTGAGCTAAATCTATGGCCCCTGGAATGAGAATTGGAAATGTCCTTCATACCCCCCAGGGTCAGTAGTAACTGCTGGCTACTTGTCCAGAGCATCTTCAGGATTAGGTGTGCTACCTTCCCAGGCTGGGGGCTAGATACCCCAATAACTCAGTCCAGGGCTTAGTAGAAGTGCTGTGTGTCCCAGTGAACCTGCAGCCCCACCCTACTAATCAGGGCAGAGTGGTTTCTTGAGCCAGCACTGGGCTGACCACAAAACCCTCTGCCCCCAGCATAGAATAGAAGGGCAGGATCAATGACAGTAACAGTAAGTTCCAAAAATAGAGAATGACAGCCCATGGGAGCACTCCTATTTCCTCAAGACTCAGCACAGCTGAGAGATGATGCCCTGCCAGCTTCACCTAGCAAACCTCACACCCCAGCAGCTTAGACTGGGAAAGAGACCTCAAGGGAGGAGTCACGTTAGTAACACCGAGGGGTGCACAGCCTCTAAGAGGATGACTGGTCCCCTTAGCAGGGGCAGAAACACAAAGGAGGGCTAGAGGGTAGCCTAAAACAGAAGTTGTTTTCCAGAATTTCCAAAATCCTACCAATGCCTCACCAAGGCCGTCGTTGGGGGGAGTCCTCATACTTCCTCCTGTGGTTTATGGCTGCACACTGTTGATTCAGCTTCCCTTTGAGGAAGTCATCAGTCATTGGGTTTAGAGCCCATCTGGTTGACGCAAGATAATTACATCTGTACAGACCTTTCTTTAAAAAAAAATAGTCATGTTCATGGGCTCTAGGAATCAAGACCACGGACCTCAGTAGGAAATTACAAATTGGCACCAAGAGCCACTTTGAGCCATGCTTGCTGTCAGATCCTAGATTACTAGGTCTGGATTAAGGAGTCCTTGTGAATGCTCAGGGAGGCCCTGGAAGAAATCATGAGAGGGTAGAAGAGGATGGTTCAGACTTGGGGGGGGGGTGTCTATTACAAGACCCCTGCTTATCCTCAGTCCCCCCCAGCCTCCTCAGACTAATTTGATCCCCACTCTTTACCTCTTGCTTTGCCCAGCTTCTGTGAGGCTGCCCCTCATCTCATACAATGGCCCCTTTCACCATCCACCTAAAACTCTTGTTTACCTTTGGGCAGCTGCTGAATCATAGTCCCCTGGTAACTGTTGCCTGGAGACAGTTGCCAGGTCACCACTGTTGTATCCCAGCAGAGGGTTCCTAAGACCTTGCAGAGCAGGTAAGAGAGACTGGCTGGTCGCCAGCTGAGGGTCCTGACTAGGGCTGAGGCTGAGTTCTTGCCCTCCTGTACCCCATTTTTGGCCCTTTCCAGAAGTAGACAAACAGGAGAGAGGACTGGGCAGCTTGGCTGACCTCAGCCGTCTGCCGAGGCCATTCTCTCCAAACTCCAGTGCTTCAGCCAAGAAAGGAATGAATGTCTTGTGGGGTGGGGCTGGCCCACGTGGGCAACCCAAGCTCTGAGGAGGGCTGGAATCCCTCAGGATGAGCTCTTTGCCTAGAGCCATGTCTGTCTCCCCAGAACTGACCCCTCAGAAGGGCCACCTCCTGAGATCCACAAAGAACACATCCCCAGACAGTGAGCGCTGCTTGGGAGGCACCAACCCTTCAAAAAAAATGTCAGCACCTTCTCAGAGCCCTGTGTTGCCAAATGTGTCTGGGGAAAACTTCAACAGAACACTGACGTGGTCATTTTCTTGGCCATCTTCTTCAGGTTTAAGCGCATCTCCTGCCCATTGTACCGGGGTGTGATTTCCTGCCGGTCTTTTTATCTGACCAGGTAAAGAGTTTATTTTACATTTATTATAAAGACTTGAGGCTTCTGTCTAGCTCCTCTCCTGGAGTTTTCCCTCAACTTTTATGTTATATCCCAAGACTCATGGTTTGCTCCATTATTGGACAGCTTGTTTTCTAAAATAGTAACTGAAACTTTTACTGTGGAGCTTCCTTTCTGGGTTCTGGGTCTCATCCTCAGTGAGACCCTGGAACACATTCACTAGACAGGGTAACAGCCGGCAGGATCCCAGTCCTTCCTCTCTTAGGTAGACATATTCCTACTCACCCACTAGGTTTTTTTTAATAAAGTTTTTGTAATTTTGTAGGGCTTTGTGTTTTGGGGTTTTTTGTTTGTTTGTTTGTTTTTTAATGTTTGAAAGAGGATTTAATGTAGTTCAGGCTTGTTTCCAACTTCCTCAGTTTCCTGGAGTTGGCACTCCAATGTGTGCCCTCCTCAAAGGCTAGAGGGCACTGGTTGGCCACAGGGCAACCCGCCCCCAACTCCAAATAGAGTGTCCAACTTCCTTTCTTCCCTCATATCTCAAGAAGCTATAATGTTGGGTCTCTGCAAGTTTGTGTTCAGTTTAATCCTTCTGGTCCTGTCTCAGTTCTTCCTAAACAATTTTCTGGACTTAATTCTGACCTCTGTGTTTCATGTTTCATTCCCACAGGCTCCTTCCTGTTCTTATAGAACACAGTATCTTTTTAGAATACAGCATCTCTCCCACTCCCAAACACATTTCAGTAGTGAGCTAGTTCTTTCCATTTTCATATCATTTCTATTCCACTTTCTTCTTCCTGTGTTTGTGTCCATGTGTTCCTCTAGTTCATACCCAGGAGGCCTCCTAAGATTTCCCTTGAGCCAGGCAGCCTCTTAGGCTGTGGACAATACTGAATACTGGTATCTTAAGGTCCCATTTCCATAGCAGATCTCCTTAGACCTGCTTCTGGGCTCTGGAAACCCAGTGGAATGCACTAGGACCTTCCAGTGATTTCAGAATCACATCTACAATCCTGACCCATTTTAAAGCTCCTAACTCAGCCTCTTCCTTGGAGTCTTTTCTAAATGGGAAGAGGTCTCCAGGAACTCCTGGATTCTTCCACACTTGCAGCCTACCCTCTATAGAGGTATGAATTTCTCATTCCAGACTTTCTCTCTGCCCCACAGAACTTTTTGGACTTTTTTTTTTTTTCTTCTCTTGTCAATTCAGTGGGGGTGAAATTGGTAGACATATATAATGCCTCAATGGTTTGACTTTCATGTCCTTGGCCTTTCTTTGCTGCCAGTCCATCTATCCACAGACCTGTTTTCCTCTGTAGAGCTGACCTGCTCCTATCTTGGGGCATCAGCTTATTTTTCCCTCCCAGTCACAAGCCTCTGTGTGCTGTCTTCCCACTCACCCCTGTTCAACAAACGGGGTTTATTTCCTTAATGTGAGGCACAAAGATTCACCTCGGAAGTGTTTAAATGCCCAACAATGTTCTAAAACGGGCAAACAGAGAAAATGGCAACATCTAGCGGAAGAATAGTGATAATAGCTATAGACAGGTTGTGTTAGTAGGGCTGGGACTGAGCATCTGGGAAGCCATAAACTTGTATGTAGGTCTTTTGTTGGGGGCTAGGAGCCTTTCTGCACTTCAAGCCTGCAGATGAGCACCTACCAACAGGGCTGATGGGGACCTTCTTTGCAGCAGACACAGAGGCCGCACTCACCGAGGCCAGGACGGTCTTGGCCGAAGAAGACTCACCCGGCAGAGACGGGATGCAAAGATGGCCTTGCACCCACAGGCCGGAAGACCTCATGGCCATCACAGAGACGGAAGTGAGCCACAAGCTGAAGCCACAGCCCAGGACGCGGGGAGGCCAGATGTCTGCCCCATCCCAGGGCTGGGATCTCAGGCTGCTCGAAGACCCCGAAGGAGTGTAGGGACTACATCTTCCCCAAGAGTTCCTCGCCCTGGTGCCCTCATGCCTGCAACACGCAGCCGTACAAGATTTATCCACTGCCGGGGTCAACCCCCTCGGACCCATGTCAACTCCAAGAGACCCAAACGGTCCAGGATCCGTCGATGCCACACTCGGGTGTCAGGTGAATGCAGAATGACTCTGGGACTGGTTCCACATGCCCTCAAGTCAGGGCTTCCAGGGACAGAATCTCATAGGGAGGGGACTATGCCCAGCCAGCCAGCCAACCAGGCTCTGAGAGAAGCTAGCAGGGGCCCACATACTAGGGACAATATGCTCAAGAATCTGCAGGCTCTACCTATCCATGCCATCACAGTGGGTACTCCCTACCCCAACTCCATTTAGTGCAGCCTCTCATCTCTCTGGTTGACCATAGACCCTTGGGTCACCCATGATGTCATCATAGACATTGTGACCCCTGCCCTCTGGAGACATCCCCACATCATGTCTGTAAGGGCTCCTGCCTCACACTCCAGCCCACTTCCTGCATGGAGCCTGTCCTGCTGGTAAGGAAAGTGGAGGGGGGGCCGCCCTCTTCACCCTCATTGTGGTCTCTAAACTACCTGGACTATGTCTGATTTAAGGCTGGTGGAAACTGCCTCCTTTCTTGAGTATAATGACCCCCCCAGACCCTCCAGTCAGATCTGTATTGGGCTGAAGAGAGGTCCAAAGGGGCTGGGTTAGTTCCTAGCAGCTGCTGGCATTGGCTGTGTTCAAGCAGTTAGGTGGGTACTCTCCATTCCTCCACCTGACACCACTGGTCTCCAGGCTGGACCCATGAGAAACCGATGGGGAGCAGTGTCGAGGAGGGGCTCAGGCCTGAACTAAGTCGGCTGGACCAAGATGCAGGTGGGTCTTATGGCAGCAGGGAGGGGCAGGGAAAACCCTACTGAGCCAAAACGCTGAGGCTTCTTACCACCTACCTGCCCATAGACCTCCTGGAGGAAGAAACTGCCAGACCCCCTATGACCTCCTTGGAGGGGCTCTTCCTGGAAGGGGATAAGCAGCCCAATCCTGGTCAGGGCCCTTTCTTTTACATCGGAGGCACCAATGGAGCATCAATGTGAGTGGGGTTTGGGCAGCCCTGGTCTGTATTCCCACCCCTGACTTGGACCAAGCCCAAGATGCTGCTATAGGCAGCCACTCCTGCCCTGCCTTCCTCAGAGAACCCCAAAGGCCCCAGTTATTACTGCCGTCTACTCCCACAGAATCAGCAGCTACTGTGAGAGCAAGGGCTGGCAACGCACTCAGGACAGTCACTGTGAGGACTACAAGCTAAAGTGGTGTGAGATCAAGTGCAGGGACAACTACTGCAGCTTCCGGGAAGGTAGGGAACTTCCCCGAGGGGAGGCAATGTGGTGCAGCCTCAAGGCACCACCCACATCGCCCTCTTTGTCCTGCCAGGCCAGCAGTTGCTGTTCCAGCTCCCCAACAATAAGCTGCTTACTACCAAGATCGGGTTGCTCAGTGCCCTGCGGGAGCATGGGCGCACTTTGAGCAAAGCCAGGCTGCTGCCCAGTACCCAAGCCAAGTGAGCCCACCCTGCCCAGTCCCAGAGGCACACCCATTTCTACCTCCATCTGTCTCCTTAGGACCATTTCCCCCCACTCCGTAAACTCACCACTCCCTCGGCAGCTCCCCAGAAACCACTCTCCTTCACGTGGTTCACCCCTACCAATCTTCCTCTACTCCAGCACACGCCCACCATCCTCTACTCAGATTTTACTCTGTGCCCACAACAGCCACCCATGGATGTCCCTCAGTGTTCATCCATTGCTCCCATCTACTTTGCCATCATTTTGTGCCTACCCCTTCTTACCCATCCAGCCATATCCATCCAGTTTCCTCTAACCCTACTCCTCAGCCAAGCTGAACCACTCAATGGTTCGCTGATTACTTGCCCAGCCATTTACTCACCCAAACATTTATTTAGAGATTTATCTACTCATCCAACCAACTGCTCACCATCTGTCCCTCAAAGTGGCAGTTAGAATATAGCCATCCATATCACCATCTAGACATCTGTATACCCAGCTGTCCACTTCCTATTAACCTTGACCAGCAAATCATCTGCCCACCCACCTTTATACCCATCTATATTCCCACTCTGCATACTCCCACCCACATCTCCCAACATGCTGGAAGTAACTACTCAGGCCAGAACTTACATGCCTTTGGGATGCAGATTTGAAAATGATGTGTCAGTCCTTTTCCATAAGGAGTTTACAAGGACTAGCCCAGGATGCCTTGGGCCACAGAAGTAGATGGCTGGGAGAGACCAGAACTGAGTATGATGTGTTGTTAGGTGAAAGGCACTTTGGGAGCTCAAATGCATACTGACTATGGTTCTATGCCAGGCACAGTCTCGACATTGGAAACCAGTCCACACAGAAGAGACTAATTGGGAGAGAGAAAGCAGGGAGGTGAGACAGAGGAGCCACAGTGGGTCTGGCAGCCAGAAGGCTGGCTACTGCAGAAAAGCTGAGAGTATGAGACACATAAAAGAATGTTCTGCAAGGTCACAGTGTGAACAAAGGCTAAGAAGGCTGGAGGACACAATGGTGAATGCCCCTTCCAGCTAGCCTACAGGTCAAACTACTAGATCACTGGCGAAGTCTGAGGAGAGGACAGCCCTCCCCATGTCTTCACCTCCCTGTTCTCCCAAGGGTCCTGAAAATGGACGAGTTTTTTCCAGAAACCTATCGGCTGGACATCAGGGATGAGAGACAGGCCTTCTTCACTCTATTTGATGGTGAGAGGCCCCTGGGTAGGGCTAGGCACACTAAGGGTAGACAAGATCAGGTTCAGACCCCAGCAGAGTGGGAGGGGGGTTGGGCAAGGCCAGACCTGGAAAAGGTGGACTAGTTCCAGAGAGGAAAAGTGAAGTCAGGGCTTAGGACTTGGTGGTTTCTGGTGTTGTGGGGTTGGAGAAAGAGGGTTGTGGCCTTAGTTAGAGGTAGGGGTGTGGCAGGGCCATAACCAGATTGTGGGTATGATTGAGGTGAGACAAAGGAACAGCCCACTAAACTGAGGTGAGGTAGTAAAATCAGGGTAGGACAAGGGTTGAAGCCAGCTGGAGTGGTTTGGAGTGGTCAGGGTTGATGGGAAGGGACAATGAAAGGGAAGGTCAAGGCTGCGGTATGGTCAGGGCCAGGGCAGGGTGAGGGATGGGAGGGGCAAGGAGTACTCAGGGCCAAGAGGCTCAGGGGTTACTCCCTGCAGAAACCCAGATATGGATCTGCAAGCCCACGGCCTCCAACCAGGGAAAGGGCATCTTTCTGATCAGGAGCCATGAGGAGGTTGCTGCCCTTCAGGCCAAGACCCAGAGCATTGAGGACGACCCCATCTACCGCAAGATGCCCTTCCGTGCACCTCAGGCACGGGTGGTGCAGAGGTGTGGGCATGGATGCCAGGAAGGGTCTGGTCTCAGAGGGATAATCCAGACCAGCTGGTGGCTGTGACTCCTGCTGACAAGTCAGCCACGCTGCAGACAGGCTGCAGCACCCAACCAACCTGCCTCAAGCAGCCCACATCTGCCCCTACAGCCTGTGCAGGGGGTGTCACATTTAGCTGGGGTGGCAGACAAGACTGCCCCTAAACACAGGCTCCAGGGGTGGGGGCTTGTCAAGGAGGGCTTGTTCCCTGTGTCCTCTGTTCTGCAGCTGTCTTCCCTACTCTCAGCCCAGCCAGCCAGCTACAGCCTATCTGCAACCCAGAGCTGACCAAGGGCCCATCTGCCTACAGTGGGGCCCAGATCCTCAGTTACACATATGACTAGGAGGGAAAAGTCAGCTCACCTTTAGAAGGGTCCAGTAGAGCCTTACCCAATATCTGCCCTTTCTCTGGCCACAGCTGCTATTTGTACTTCTCTTTCCATAGCCTCCCCCCTCCCCTACCAGAACATGCAATTCCTACCTTAAGTCTTGCATCTGAAGTGTCCTACGTGGAATGCCCTCTCCCTTCCAAAGCCAATCCTCCTCCAGACAGCTCTCCCTGCCACAGGGGCCCAATCTGCCCCCCATAAACTTCCTAGTAAAAGCTGCACCTTAAAGTGGTGGCCAGACACTTGCAATAAATAGAGATTTGGTTATAAGGCCCTCTTCCCAATTCCTCTGACCAGTTCAGACTCAGGAATGTCCTCTGGCCATGAACAGTGGTCATGCTTGGGACAGGTGGGAGGCAATGAGGAAATGGTCTTTGTGGGGATGACAGATCTGGGTCAGCTGACCAAGCAACGCAGCCCCAGGTACCCTTTATGGTACCCCCTAGATACATCCAGAACCCGCTGCTGCTGGACGGGAAGAAGTTTGATGTGCGCTCCTACCTGCTCATTGCCTGTGCCATGCCCTACATGGTCTTTTTTGGCCATGGCTATGCCCGCCTCACCCTCAGCCTGTATGACCCTCATTCCAGTGACCTCAGTGGCCACTTGACCAATCAGGTAAGGACCCCATGGAGGAGAAGCCCTTTTCTTATAGGTGTGGATGAGCTCAGAAAAATACTCTCATCACTTGGGATCACAGAGGAAGGGTGTAGTTACAGACTGCCTGCCCAGGCTTGGGAGTGGCTTTAGCAGCCTTTATCTACCTTTTGCCTCAACAGAGATTCCTTGTATAGGGTCTGGGGGGATTTGCTGACTGGGAAGTTTCAAGGTATAAAGGAATATGCATGAGGATCTCACAGGCAATTTTTACAGGAGATAGAAATAGAGCTTCTGTGAAGGTCAGAAAGTTGGGGTGAAGCCTTCAGAGTGGCCCCTTCAGAGGGTGACCTCTAGGTTCTGCTTTTGCTGTAGTTCATGCAGAAGAAGAGTCCCCTGTACATGGTGCTGAAAGAGAGCACTGTGTGGAGCATGGAGCACCTCAACCGATACATCAATGACAAGTTTAGGAAGACCAAGGGCCTCCCCAGAGATTGGGTCTTCACCACCTTCACGGTCAGTTTGGCTTTGAGTCAGGAATCTGTGTACATACTGCCCATGAGTTGGGCTGGGCACATGGTTTTTCATGAGTCGTTGGAGCATGTGTAGTGCTGAAGCCATCCATGCCTAATTGTTCCAGGTGTAATTTTCAATATCATGTTGAAGAGGCCAAAGTCAACATCCTTGTATTTCTTCTGATATGAAGGAAAGGCTGACAAATTCTCTCCCTGGTTTACTAAGTATTTTTTAGGGTAGGATGCTGAGGTTCCTATACTGAATAAGACAATCATGTGTTGTTTTTCCTTCATTCTATTCATGTGCATTGCATTGATTAACTTTCACTACTTTTACATTTCTGGAATAAATCCCAAGTGGTAGTATATAAGTAATTTAAATATGCTTCTGAGTTTGATTTTTTTTGTATTTTAATTTTTTTGTATCTGTGCTCATAAGTAAAGCCAACCTATAGCTTTTCTATTTAGTATTTTATATAATTTTGTTATGAAATGTATCATCTCCCTTTTACATAGAAAACGTCTTGACATTATAATCTGGCTCATAGTTTTAGAGGTTTGAGGTCTGTGTTTAAATTGATACATGAGGTGAACAGGCTGTGCCACATTATCTCACTCCTATGATAGTCTGCCCTGCTCAAATTTGAGAAACTGTAGATGGAAACCTCTGAAACTGTAAAACAAAAATCTTTACTCTTTGAAGGAAATTCTGGAAGGCATTTGTTACAATGAGAAAAACAAAAACAAAAAAATTGACACATCCTGTAAAACATCCTGAACTTTCCTTTGTGGGAAGATTTGTCATTAACACTGCCTTACTACCACCCCCAAATCTTGTTTGGTTGATGTCTATTAAGATTTTCTATTCAAGCCCAGTGGTGGTGACACATGCCTTTGATCCCAGTCCTAGGAAGGCAGAGACTGGTGGATCTCTGTGAGAACGCGGTTAGCCTGGTATAGAGAGCGAGTTCCGGGTCAGCCAGGACTACACAGAGAAACTCTGTCTCAAAAAACAAACAAAAAAAATTTTTTTTATTTTGTTATTCTTGTTTGTTTGTCTTTTTATATTTTTCTATTTAGTTAGTTTTTCCTAGGGATTTTTTCAGTTTCCTTAGTTATATAATGTGTGGTATACATATATTTACAGTGTTTCCTTAAACTCATTTTACTACACTGGGCATGGTGGTGCACACCTTTAATCCCAACACATGGGAGGCAGAGGCAAACATCTTTGTGAGTTCAAAGCCAGTCTGGTCTATATAGTTTCAGACCAATAAAAGTTACATGGTGAGGTCTACTGGGGAGGGTGGGGAAGGAGGGGAGGAGAGAACGAAGAGAAGAAAGGAAGAAAGAAAGGTGGAAGGAAAGAGAGAAAGAAGATAAAGATAGAAAGAAAAAAGAAAGAGGAAGAAAGGAAGGAAGGAAGGAAGGAAGAAAGAAGGAAGAGGAAGGAAGGAAGGAAGGAAGGAAGGAAGGAAGGAAGGAAGGAAGGAAGAAAGAAAAAGCCAGGAGTCTGGTGGGATAGCACGATGCCTGTAATCCTACCATTTGGGAGGCGGAGGCAGGAGTATCAGGAGCTCAGCATCATATTCAGCTACACATCAAATTCAAAGATAACTTTGTCTATATGAAATCCTGGCTCAAGCAAAACAAAATGTTGAGGGTTAGGGTTATGCTCGGCGGTAGAGCATTTGCCTAGCATGCACATGCTTTGGGTTCCAACCTACTACACAAAACATTAATGAATGAAAAGTTTTTTTATCCCAATATGTGCTGTATTTTAAAAGTGTTCTTTGGAGGCTGAGGAAATAGATCTGCAGTTAAGAGCACTTTATTTCCAAGCGTAAGTTCAAGTCTCCAACATCCGTATGTGACTGTGCATGCCTGTAAACCCAGTTCTGAAGAGTGGACACAGGTAGATCCTAAGAGCTTTCTGGCTAGCCAGCCTAGCTGAAAGGTGAGATTCTAGTTCAGTGAGAAACTTGTCTCAGGGCAGGAAGACATGCTAGGTTCCAGCTCTGCTCTCTGGAAGCATGTGCACAGGTGTGCACTTATACACACATGCATATACCGCACACACTGCACATTCACACCATGACACACAGTCAGGCACATATGCACACACATGTTCCTGAGCATTAGAAAAGATCATATAACCCACTGTTCATTAGGTTTTGTAAAGGTCTGTGGACCAGGCTGGCCTCACACTCAGAGACCCACCTGCCTCTGCCTCTGCCTCCTGAGTGCTGGGATTAAAGGTGTGTGCCACCACCTTCTGTAGCCATTTTTATGTGTCTTATATGCCTTTTGTTTTTTACTTCCTCAACCACTACCTCTTAATATGGCAGATATATGTTTTCTAGAATGTCATTTTAATTGTAATTTTATTGTCTTCTTAATGGGTCTATTTGGAATTACCATTAATATTTAGTTCAAACTAACATAAAGTTAGTTCAGGATAAACATAAAGTTAATTTCAATAGCATAGAAAAAACACTTTCTATAATATACTCTATTCTCTATTGTTCTGTTATTGCAATAAACCACAGCTCTACACATTTGTAACTTTAGATTTGTTGTATTCAGATATACTCTTTTTATTTTAATTTTATTTATTTTTGTTTTTTTTTTTTTTTTTTTGTTTTGTTTTGTTTTTTGTTTTTGAGACATTGTTTCCTTGGCTGTCCCAGAATTCCCTCTATAGACCAGGCTGGCCTCAAACTCAGAGACCCACCTGCCTCTGCATCTGCCTTCGAAGCACTGGGATTAAAGGCATATGTCCCTACCACCCGGCTCACATGATGCTTTATATTTAACATAGTCACCTCTACTAGGTTCTTTGTTTTATTTCTTCATATGAGTTCTAGTTACTGTTGGAAGGACTACAGGACAAGCATACCTCTGTTTTTCCTTATGTGGAAATGTCTTTGTTTTTGAGACTGGGTCTCACCATGTAGACCAGACTAGCCTCAACTCACAAAGATCTGCCTGCCTCTGCCTCTTGAGTGCTGGGATTAAAGGCGTGCATCACTATACCTGGCCTTATGTGGGAATGTCATAATTTCTCCATTAAAAAAAGAGATTTAATTTTTTTTTATGTGTTTGAGTGCCTGCATGTATGTATGGGCACCATGTATGTGCCTGGTACTCACAGAGGCCAGAAGAAGACTTTGGATTCCTTGGAACTATAGTTGGAAAAGATTATGAACTGCCTGATGTACACACACACACACACACACACACACACACACACACACACACACATACATATTTATGCTGGGCGATGCTGGCATTCGCCTTTAATTCCAGTTTTTGGGAGGCAGAGGCAGGTGGATCTCCTCTACAGAGCGAGTTCCAGGACAGCAAGAGCTATTAAATAGAGAAACCTTGTCTCAAAAAAACCAATACATATGTATAATGTGTATGGATGTTTTGCCTGCAAGTATGTCTGTATATCAAGTGCCCGCCTGATGCTGGCAGAACTGGGGTTACAGATGGCTGCATGCTGTTATGCAGGTGCTAGAAATTGAACCCAGGTCCTCTGGAAGGAGCAAAGCAAGCATTCCTAACCACTGAGCCATCTCTTAAGCTCCAATGTCTATGCTTTTTCTTCTTTTCTTTCCTTCCTTTTTTCCTTTCCTTATCTTTCTAAAGAATTGTAGACACTGCATTTTTCTACTCCAGAAATTCTAGTCCATTCCTATTTTTTTACTTTTTACCTCTGTTAAAAAAAAAAAAAAAGTGTTTTGTTTTCCCAGACAGGGTTCCTCTGGGTAGCCTTGGCTGTCCTGGCAATCACTCTGTAGACCAGGCTGGCCTCAAACTCATAAAGATCCACCTGCCTCTGCCTTCCAAGTGCTGGCATTAAAGGCATGTGCCACCACAGCTCATCTAAAAATCTTAATTCCATTTTTAAAGTATATTAAGGGGTACACATAGCATGACACATTTGTAGAGGTCAAAGGACAACATATGGGAGTCACTTCTGGTTCCACTATGTGGGCCCCTGAGGTCGAACTACCAGGATTTTATCTGTTCTAGTTATCTGTCCCTCTCTGTGGGTTCTAATTTTCTTCACTTTTGTATCTCCTAGTACCTGCCTCACAGTAGAAGCCCTATGATTTTGTTGAATGAGTTCCTGACTGTGAGCCTGTGTCTCTGAGCATGTGAAAGTGTGGGCAGTTACAGCTATTCGGGTGAGGGTGTTAGAGTTCAGGGGAGAGGTGTGATTGATTGCTCAGGCCTAGGAGATTTCATCTGGACCAACAGGCCACAGCCGGGGTCCCTCCCTTCTTCACCCACAGAAACGGATGCAGCAGATCATGGCCCACTGCTTCCTGGCTGTCAAGTCCAAGCTGGAGTGCAAGCTGGGTTACTTTGATCTCATTGGCTGTGATTTCCTGATTGATGAGAACTTCAAGGTGCTGTCTTGGGAAGATGAGGTCTGGTAGGCTGGTACAAGGAGGTAGGGCCCATCTGTACATTGACCACATAAGCAGGCCCAATGGGTAGACTCAGCCCTAAGGTCGGATGTGTTCATAGAGCTCATCTCCTACTGGAACTGAGCAGCCCCCAAGAGCCGTCTTAACTCCTCGAGCAAACATGGGGAGCAAAGCTCTAGAGAGATACAATCTGCCCAGAATCGCATAGCTTGATAGGGACCAGAGTTCCAGCTTCTTACTGGCCAACTGGGCTGTAGGTGGAAAGAGATGTTGACCACTGTCTGCCATAGGTGTGGCTGCTGGAAATGAACTCCAACCCTGCCTTACATACCAATTGTGAAGTCCTGAAGGAGGTGATCCCTGGAGTGGTTATGGAGACTTTGGGTGAGCTCTGGACAGCCCCATGTCACAATTTTCTCATGTGTTTCTTTCTGGATACCCCATTCTACTTGCCTCCAAGTTCAGACTCCACAAGTCTGGTTTTCCAACACCCCATAATCTGCATGGCAGCCAAGCCCTCTCTCTGCTCCAACTTCTCTGTCACCTGACACACCTACATCCAATTCCTCTCCAAACCCTTTCCTTCCTGTTTCCAGACATGCTGGAGAAGTTGCCCTGCTCCAAAACGTCCTCTTTTCATTCACCTTGTCACTCCTCTGCCTCCCTGCAGATCTAGCTCTTGAGACCTGTCAAAAGAGCTTGCATAGTCAGAAGATGCTCCCTCTGCTGTCACAGCGTCGCTTTGTGCTCCTTTACAACGGCGAGACTACGGACCTGTGGCCGCGCATGGGGGGCTCGCGCCCCTTTGCCCGCCTGCCTCCACCGCCACCTCCCCGGCCCACCTGTGAGTTCGCATCCTCTGCGCTGTCCTCACCACGTGCAACCACAGACAGGACTGGAGCACGCAAACTGGTGCATTCCAGGGACGCTTGCACCTGCAGCTTCCGCAAATCGCGGCTGCCTGATTCCAGCGGAGGATTCCGAGCCGAGTCCGAGCCCTCTCTCTGCTCTGGGTCCCCAGAAAGCAGCAGGGACACGGCTGGGGAGCCCTCCCTGGGGCCGTCCGAGGAAGAGCGCGAGGAGGAACAAAGGAGCGCGAGTCACCGGGGCTCCTAGCCGCCATAAGCATCCAGCGACCCTGCTAGCGGCCGTGCCCTCTCCAGGACCTATAAAAAGCTACTTTGTGACAAACGCAGCCTCCAGCAGCGGGTCCCACCTGGGCTCCCCAAGCCCTTCTGTCCCCTTCCTCTCTTTGATCCTTGCTTGTTCTTAGGGGAAGGAGAGGGAGCTGCATGGAGAATGGAAGTGCACCCTCCAGGAAGGGAAAAACTCCCGCTGACCTGTTTTTCCTTCTATGGGGCAGGCCACCAAATCCAAAGTTCCCACTTGGGGCTGTTACTAATCCTGTAGGATCCTCCTGAAACTCCACGGCTTTCATGACCTCAATGCAGCCTGGCATTGGGACTCACCCACTGTTCTGTGGAGTCCCCAGGAAAAGGTCTTGGATACTCATGGAACTCTCTGGAAGGCCCTACCCTACCCCATTACTATTCTGATGCAGTGCTGGGGTTCATTCTCATCTTGCCCAACATCTTCTGGTCTTTCATACACTATGTGGAACACTCTCCACAACTTACAGTCCCTGCTTCCCTGCAAAGGCCCTGGAGTTTGTCAGGGATGAGAGAGGCATGGAGGAGTTGCCAAGACAGGCAGTTCCCAGGAAGGATAACACTAAGCTGGCATTAGTGACTATTGCGTCCCTCTCCCCCATATCCAGGCTCCTAGTTAGTATCCAGGTTTGAAAGGAGAACTCTGACCACATCTTACACCAAAGTGGTCAGGACCCTGTAAGTCCTTCCCGCCAATCCCTGTCCCCTCAAGTTAAACCACTCTATAAAACTCCGAAGACCTCCCACCAACATTTAGAACAATTGCACAGCCAAGGTGGCAGATTCCTCTTCCTTGCCCTTCCTTCTGACCTCTAATTGGTCCCAAACATCAGGCCTAGCTCCATCACATGTGAGAGAAGTGCCAGACCACACTGTTCTTTATTGAAGCAAAATCCCTCAGGAGGTAAAGAAACCCACCTTGCTCAGTAGTAGTCTAAACTGTGGCACAATGTCTACATTGCAATGGCCTGGCCACCAGTAGAGAACTCTGTCAACTGCTGTTGCTGTGGCCAGCATACAGGGAGATTCCATTCCAGGAACCCGTAACAGCAGAGCGATTGAGGCTCAGAGAGGTAAAGTGAGGCCCTCAGGTACCAGAGGAAATGATCATGGAGACCCTACTTTAGCTCATGAGCATCCTGTATCCCTCCACTCCCCCCACAACTCTTCTATATTCAGAGTGCCCGCTCCATCCCCGATGTTCTAGCCTACTCTGGTCCAAATCCAGTCTTCCCACTGTAGCCTAGAGCATGAGGTACAATCTCATCCTTATGTGACCAAGTTCAGTGTCTCCTGTAGCAGTCTAGGAAAGAGCCTGTCCCTATCGGTGGGTCTCCGGCCTATCTGCTCTGGCGCCCACTAAAATAGGAAAATGAAGACCAGTTTCCCCAGAGCCTAAGTGCCTAGGTCTTAGTGAATCCACACCTGTTGCTGGGATCAGGGTCACATGTTTTGCTGGCATCCATGGTACTATACCCATCACTACATTCTCAACTTGTGCTATCTCCAAGTGCTGTTCCCCATAGCCTCTCCCCCTCCTCACAGCTGCCTGATCAAGTCAGAGCTGTGTCCCTTGATGGCATTGCTAGTGTCATAAATATTTCTGCTCTCAAGTGCCACATGGAGTTGCAGCCCTGTGCAGCGCCCCTCCCTCCTCGCCAGGGGTGTCTCCTGTCACCAGAGGTGGCAAAGTTCTCAGGAGGGAGATGCTTTGACTGCTGGTTGTGGGGACATGGAGCCTCTACTGAGACCTTGATGTAACAAATACTTGTTGGTAGTAGCCTATCCTACTCTGCCAATCACAGGCTCCCCAGGGGCTTTGGCTGTCAATGAATAAAAAGGTCCAAAGACCTGCTGCTCGCTCATCCCACAGGAGTGATGAGTGATGGCCCCATCAACCCCCCTCCAGGTCCTCCCACATGGAAGTCCCTCAGAGCCCTGAGTTTAGGAGCTCATAGAACTGGGGTGGGGAAGGGATGGGGGGTGTGGGTGGGGTCTGTGGAGCATCTGGCCACCTGGCAGATTCAAGGCATTCTCTACTATTCAAATAATGTGACAGGACCAGGGTTTAAGGAGCTGAATGATGACATCAAGACTGGGCTGACCCTATAAAGCAACTGATTGCCATTGGGCTTGGTCACCCAAGAACAGGGCTCCTGACACCTGAATGTGTCCTCCCACTCCTCTAAATCACTCCTTCCCTATTCTAGGAGGGAACCCTGAGGCCCTGCTGTTAAGGGCATCAAGAATTTCCTTCACCATCAGATGATGTGGGAAACTGAGCTGCTCACAGCTCTGACCCAAGCACCCTCTACCTCCCGTTGTCCCTGCAGCCAGTGCAGACCTTGACCGCAAACACACTGTACCCTCCCTCAGTCAGGGTCTGAGTTTTTCTGAACACCTTAGTTTCAGCCAAGCAATAGTGGAACATCCTACATACCAACCTACTCTAGTCCCTCCCCATCCAAGAAGGGGCCAGAATAGGCAGTGCCTGGTCTTCAGAGCTTTTTGGGAAGATGGGGTAGGTGAGGGACCAGTGTCTACCTTCTCTACCCTCTCAGCTGCTTTGCATGGGGGCTAGCGGCTGCCTAAGGGGCAGTCCCCGAGGTGTGAGCCCATCCCAGTACAGTAAGATCTAGATAGAGGTTGAGATACTACAGGGTCAGTGGAAACATACCTCAGCAGCTAGGGACAGTCATTACCCACCTGCCCGGCAAGGCCTCTGGACAGCTGTCTGGAGCCTGAAGTTGGGGGAGGGGTTGTCCGGTTGTAAAAAGGAAGAGACCTCTCACTTGGAATAATGCAAGTCCTTCTGTCAAGCTGGGGCATGCCCCACACTGAATGAAGAGATTCTCTCAGATGAGAGGGTGGAGGCTGGGCAGGAGCCATCCGCTGTGGCCGGAAGCATTTCTGGGAACTGAGATGGCTCTGAGCCTTTATCTGAGACTGAAAAAAACTTAATGAAATCAAGGGGAAGAGGTAAGTGAGTGCTGTGGTTTTCCGGAAGAAATGGAGAGCAGCCACTGTGGGGTAGGGTTTTCTGGGAATTGCTGTGAGGCCTTCCTCCTGCTAGTCTAGGCCAAACAGAAATACACTTAGCTGTTGTGGCTACCAGACCCTGCAGGTAGGCAAACGCTGTCTCTACTCTAAAGGCAGGGTCTGGAGTTGTCTCTGTTAGGGTGGCAGGAGGCCTCTGCAGCAAAGTGTTTTTCAGCAGGTCCTGTTCTGCACACTCTTAGCACCCCTGGATTTCACACCCAACTACTTGCAGTCATGGGCATTATCTCTACTTGACCTCAAGCTGTCAGCCCTTGGTACCTGAACAAACCCTGCACAGCTCACAATTCTCAGTGGAAATCCCCAGATCTAACAGGCTGGTGCAGCTCATCTTATGCCCCTGAGGTGGACATGAGTGGGATTGGGGTGTTGCTGGCTGTGGGGCAAGGGTACAGTGTGTACTACAGCATCCCTCACCCCACCCTGCAGAATCTCCCACCATCTCTGTATCACACCCATCGGTCACCCACAGGAGGAGTTTCCAGCAGATAAAGCCTGTGGGTATCTGCACACGTCATGCTATTTGGGGATGTCCCACCTGTGGGAGTTCCAGTGGAAGGCAGGACTGCTTACAACCTAGGGGTGTGGTGTGATAGGCAAGCTGGGAGATGCCCCCAGATCTCACCTCCCTTTCCAAACTGACTCTGGACTTTGCAGCTTGTGCCTGACTCCTCACCCACCCAATCGGTGACAGAAGAGGCAGCTCCAGGCAATGAGGGTGCTCGTACATCTCCAAGGGAGTTCATGTGGCCCTGAGCAATTTTTGTGTCTGATCCTTATGTCCTCCACTTCCATGGCAATTTTTCCATCTCCACCTTCAGTCTCTCCCAGGCGGCTAGGTGTTGATGGGACTGTGAGCACCAAAAGTGGTAGATCCTTCCCTCAATCCCATTTACCTGCTATGAAATAATGAGACAGGAGACACTAAGGGGAGGGTGAGCTGAGCAAGTAAGTGCCCAGATGGGCAGATGCCTTAAGGGTGCTCGGGTCTGCCTCTCCCTGGACACCCATGCCAAGATGACCTTACTGATTTTTTTTCTTTGTGATAAAGTCTCACTATGTAGCTCTGGCTATGCTGGAACTCACTCTGTAGACCAGGCTGGCCTCAAACTCCCTAGATCCACCCACCTCTGCCTCCTGAGTGCTGGGATTAAAGGCATGCAGCACTGCATCCTGCTCTTGTTGGATCTTTCTATGAGCAGCCTCTATAACTACCAACAGGCAGGAAAGATGCTTTGCTGGGAGTGCCTCAGAGCCAAAATTATGTACTTCAGAGAATTTTCCTCATGCTGGAGAGCGCTCAGTATGGAAACTGGCAAAAGCCTGAGTTTTAAGCAGTTAGGCCAAGGCAAATGCCCTAAAGTGATGGGAGAGGTCATTCTGTAAATGTTTCTCATGCTGGTTAATGAATAAAGCACTGTTGGCCAATAGGAAAGGAAGATAGGAGGGGCTAGGAGATAAAGAGAAAATAGGAAGTAGTAAGTAAGGGTCAAGATGGAGAGTCTGGAGAGAACAGAACCGCCATTCCTCCGCTCTCGGGAAGACCACATGGAAATACATAGAAATGGGTTAATAATTAAGATAGAGCTAGCCAATAAGAAACTAGTAACAGGCCAACAGGATTATATCAAATACAGAGTCTCTGTGTGTTAATTGGGGCAGGCGGCGGCGGGACAAGACTGGCAGCAGGAGAAAAAACCATACCCATTACACTAAAGTGCCATCAAAACTCAGCCTCCACAGGCATCCCAAAGTGCATTCAAAGGGCAGTAGCTCAAAGATACAGGCTCAGTATATGGCTGCCTAATATGGACCAGGCTGAGGGTAGGGGAAGTGGTTTGAACAAGAAGTCAAGAGAGGGATTAGAGAGCTGGCTCAGCACTTGCTGCTGTCTCAGAAGACCTGGGTTCAGGTCCCAGCCCTTACATGGCAGCTCACAACTATCAATGACCCCTGCTCCAGAGAGTTACACATGATGCACAGAAACTTACGAAGGAATAAATACACAAATATTAAAGATGAGGCAAAGAAGGCTGGTATTCAGTATAGATTATCACCTTCCAAAAGCTGCCTCCTTAGCCTGATGGTCCTTACTGAGGGTTTGTCACCAAGATTTGACTTGTGCCCCCACCACTACCACCAAGAGAGACTGCTGAGGATAGGCTTCAGATGCCCCCTCCTTTTAAAATTATTCAAGTTTTTAATTACATTTTTATTCTTACAGTCATGTGTACTTATATGTACATGTGCAGGCATGTGCCATAGCATACATGTGACAGAGACAGCTTGTCAGGATTAATAGTGTCTCTTTCTGTCATATGGCTCCCAGGGATCAAATTCAGGTCATCAGGCTTAGAGGCAGGAGCGTTTGCCTGCTAAGATATTTCACCAGACTGTCCTCTCTGTTTTATACCCTGGAATTGACCATAGGCATAGGATGACAGAAAGTGTCCTTGAATGCAAGCCTGGGCACATTGTTTTTCTCTGTCCCTAGAACACAGCCACTCAGGTTAACTAGACAAGTATTTATTGAAAAGCACTTGTACAAGGTCTTGTACTGAACACTTAGTGTTCTCTCGGAGCTTAAAGATCCTACTCCAACAGAGCTGGAAAAAGAGGAAGGCAGCCAGAGGGCCCAGTTGTAGTCACTACTCTTTTTACACCCAGTTGTAATTTATGACCATCAATCCACATCTTAAACCCACTTCTGCCATCGAGGGGAGCAGGGCCAGGCCCAGGGAAAGATGCACAGTTGAGCCCTTGCTCTCACCAAGGGTAGGTCTGGGCAAGTCTTAGAGGGTCTGGCTTGGGGTACAGAGGAAGAACAACCCTCATGGCCACTGGTCTCCCAGATGACTCTTTTCCTCCATTTGCTCCCCACGCTCCTCCTCAGGGAACTGGAAGCTGCAAGCATCATCGGCTGGTGGTAGCTGCACCTCCAAGAGTGGCTGGGTCTCTGTAGTAAAAATATGGTCAGCAAGTAGCCTGAGACACGTTTCCCCTTCCCAGGGACACAACTGACCTCGGGGACACATGTGCTGCCTCCTTAGCTGCCATATTTGCAGGCAGAGCTGGGCTATGGTTAGGAAGAGAATACAGGCAGCCATGGCCAGGAAGATGACAGCCAAATGGCCATGTTGCTCAGTGGGCAGTGGCTCCGGAATGCACACGGCATTGTGAGTCTTGTTCCCGGGGAACATGGTGAGAAATCCAAACTGGGCACAGCTAGGACACAGACACAGACACCGTCAGGCTTGGTTACCCAAGCAGCCACACTAGAAGGACTGTTGTCCTCTGAGCTGTTTGGGAGATGAATGGGGGCCCTCGGGGGTTGCTACAAGGAAGGGAGGGGGATAGGCTTCCTCAGAATGGGCCTAGCCTACTCATTTAGGACTTACTCGGCCCAAGGTCTGCAGTGGCCCTCACGACCTGCGGAGAAGGTGCCCATGGCACAGTCAACACACTCGAAGCCAAACTTAATATTCCCTGTGGATAGACAGACAGACTATAGGTTCTACTGAGGTTACAGAGGAAGGAGTCAGACTAGGGTCTATCAGTCCACCAGGTCTAATGTCTATTCCAGGACTAAAATGACACATCAGTCCCTCTGAAGATGGATAGGATTGGTGACAAGGCCTGGCCATATTCAGAGTAACAACCTGAGAGCAGACCAGCACACAGGCAGTCCCCATGGCCTCTCACCAACCTTGAGAAGACATCAGTACCCTCATTATGATAGAGAATCCCAGGTTAATAGGAAGAATGGCTCAGGTATCCTGGACCAATTGGCCCACCTATCCCTTCTAGAATCTAGAATGCAGGTCCCTGCCTACCCAGAGGATATGCCCATGAGCCCTATGTGCAAGCATTCTTACATGCCTACACATGCTCACAAGGCATCTATACCAGTTTGACTCTAGGCTAAACTCATGGATAGCTTGGGGACATCTGTGGCCTTCAGCAGTCTCCCAGGGACATACCATGAGGCTGCACCTTCTGGCCTGGTTGGCAGGGGTGGTGTTTGCAGGTCTTGCACTGAGGGTCTTCACAGTGGTACTCCGGCATGACACATATACAGTCTCCTTCAGGACAGGCCTCCTTGTCTTGGCAAGAATAAGCACCTCAGCAATTAGGCAGAGCCTCCTTTCCCTCTTCAGAGCTCCTACTGGTCCTTCAAGTGGTTAGGGTGCGAGGCTTCCATCCTTAATCAATCCCAGTACAAGGCCCTAGGCTTTTTCCAGCTCAGTGTTCCATCTGAGATGGCTGCCTGCTAATACATAAACCTCCTACTGCTCTGAAGCCATGGCTTCACAAGTTCTATTAAATATGGGAGTCACCTGGGGCTTCCTAAGGTCCCTGGGCCCGTGCTGCCTCATTCCTACCCTATATTGTCCCTCAGGGCAATAGGAACACCTCAGCAGCTGTCTTCACTGCTGTCCACATCTCTATCACAGAGACATGGGCCTTGGACCCCAGATCTCTCTTAAGGAAGAAGTTTCCAGCCCTGTTGCTCCTGCTCCCATACTTCTGATCTTGAACAACTGGGTCAGATGGACCTCTACCTCCTTCTCAGTTCCAGACTCAAGGCTCTAGACATGGAAAGTTTGCCTTCCCACTCATATGTGCCCTATGCCCACCCTCCTTGTGTGAGTGCTGCACATCCTGGCTCCCACCCCCCTCCCTGTCCTACCTGGAGCACACAGGTTGCAGCAGCGTGCATTGGTGCCAGTCCCACGCTGGAAGCTTCTGGGGCCACAGCTAGGCTCCTCAGCCAGGCTCTGCTGACCTAGGTCCAGCATACAAACAAGTGAGACCCCACACAGCATGGCCCACACTCTCATATTGCTTCTCCCGAGTCTTCTTCCTGTTGGCTGATTTTTAGCAGTCCCCAACCTGCTCCAGCGTGCCTTGTCCCGCCCCTGCCCCTGCCCCCACCCCTCAGTTGGGTTACAGGCCAGGCTCCACCTCCATCTTCCGGCAGGGGCAGACTTGTGGTGCTTGTAACAGCCTTCTGTAAAGTATGCAACAAAGCTATCTCATCTTCCTTGACATCTCCTGAACCCCAACAAGCCCCTCCCAACTCCAGCATACCCACCCTGGCTAGACTGCAGAGGAAAAGGGTCCCCTATTCGCACATGCTGCTGCCGCCACTCCCTTCGTTGTTGCATGAAATTCCCCCTTTCCAGAGAAGCTTCCTGGCTTGAGAAACTAGGAGAGCCAGTGAGGGGAGTCCAGAGCATATACCATTGCCTTTCAGAGAAGGTCATCATAAACTGGGCATTCCTAGCAGGCACATGAAGCCAAGGGCAGTATGGCCTGCCCAGATCCAGCCCTGGCAGTTCCACTTTGGATCTCTGGAGCCACTTTTGTTCACCTCCTCTCACAATTCTAAACAATGGGAAGGGAGTTCCTGACAGGAGCCCTTCAGACCTCCTCCTCATGGTGAGACCATCCTATCTTTCTGAACCTCAGTTTCTCCATGTGGTCACTAGCCTCTCTGGTTTTGTCTTGTTTTGCTGTTTGTTTGGTTTTTGTTTGGTTCTTTGAGACAGGGTTTCTCTGTGTAGCTTTGGAGTCTGTCCTGGAACTAGCTCTTGTAGATCAGGCTGATCTCGAACTCACAGAGATCTATCTGCCTCTGCCTCTGCCTCCCAAGTGCTGGAGTTAAAGGTGTGTGCCACCACCACCCAGCGCCTCTCTGGATTTTTGAGCCTTACTTTCCCCACATCTTCCAGCTGAAGTTAAGTACAGGGAAACATGGTGAGGACTTTTGGGAGTATAGGGGTGAGCATGGGCATCTCAGGATATAACTGTGGTTGTATCCACAAGTGGGAGGTGTGAAGACCATTGCAATTGTGGAAACCCTAGGAAACCTGGCCTGACACTCTTTTAAGTTACCACTGGAGGAGGATGAGGAAGTAGGAAATGTCAGAAGTTACCTGTTATTCTCTGGCCTCAGGTGTGTAAGTCTCCTAAGAGGCAGCCCTGGTCACTGCAGGGTAGGGAGGGGGCTCTACTCCACTCTAGGCCAACCTCAGCAGAACCTCTTCTTTGAGAAACAAAGAGCTCCTGGACAGGGAGGTGGGTCTGAGTACAAGGGCAGAAGTAAAACCATGTACCTGACTCTACATAAGGTGTTGAGGGCAGTATTGGCTATGTTCCTAACTATTAAAAAAAAAAAATTTAGTGGTGCTCACTTTGGTAGCAGATATTTAAAAAAAAAAAAACTGGAATAATGCAAAGATTAACATGGCCCCTGTACAAGGATGACACAAAAACTTGTAAAGCGTTCGATATTTGTGGCTGGACATAGTGGTGCACACCTTTATTCATAGCACTTGTGAGGAAGAGGTGGGTGGATATATATAAGTTCGAGGCCAGTCTTGTCTACAGAGTGAGTTCCAGGACAACCAGAATTATGGAGAGAGATCATGTCTTAAACAAATAAACAAACTAATAAAAACCTAAGAGGTCAGTCAGGACCATGCCTTCATAGTATCACCCCAACCCTGGTGAGCTCACAGTATACACGTGGTGTCTTCTGCCAGCCATGATATCCTCACATTGGGGACCCCTGTTCTCTAGGCAATGGCCTCTTCCACAGGGGAGCGATAACAAAGCATTGACTCACCCCTAAAACACTGCCATGCAAGTCCCATGGGGATTTCGGCCTTGGTGTTGTGTCTGAGCTCAGTCAAGGGCAAGGTCTGCTTGATATAAACTTGCAAGGCTACAAGCTGTTAGTGAGCTCCATAGAGGTTCTTTCCAGGAGACACAGTGCTCTTTTGCCAACCACACACAGACCACAAAGATCAAATGACACAGGTCATATACCTGGGGAGAAGTTTTCAAGCAGATGACATCAGTAAATGTCAGCACCTATGTCAGACTTCCTGTCCTACCCCTTCTGGATACCCTGCAAGAGACTCCCGAGCATGAGCAGCTTCCATAACTTGGTGGTGGGCAGAGGTGATTTTTATCTGCTTGCTGCTATCACCTTTATTTTATGAGCAGCTCCTTGTATTTCCATGTGGTTTTGTTTTACAGGACTTGGTGGGTATGTTCCAAGCCACAGAGGGTCCTGGCAGTTTGAACCTATGGGGAATTCCCAGGCTGACGCAGGGCCTCAGAAGAGGTAGTTAGGGAGTTTTTGAGATGAGGGGGATAGAGAATGTACTTTGGGACAGCACCAGAATGAAGAAAAAAATAAACCCAACGTTTTTGCAGGTGGGGCCATGGGTATCTGGGAAGGGGCCCAAGGAGCCCCCAAATGACAGGAAACAGCAGGAAGATGGAGACCTGTGCCAAGTAAAGAGGAGACAAAGGTATGAACTGCCCAGCGTGGGAATAAACCCTCTTTCCTCCCATCTCTAACCTCCCAAGCCCCACAGCATTCTCCTTCCAACTCTCTAGCCTCCTGTTGGCCTCTAGGCATGGATTTCCCTAAGGAGTGGGGGTTACCAATTGTGATCTATAACTCCATCCCCAGGCTTAAGGTGTGGTTGCACATAGGCACCCAAAGAAGGGAATTTAGTAGTTCAGTGGGCGTTTCTTTTGGTTGTAGCCAGCTGGATTTTGTCAGAAAATGAAAAGAAAGAGATGGGAGGGAAACCAGGATCAGAGATAGTTTTGTCCAGCCACCCCATGTGGGCCACAGTGACTTAGGCTATAAGTAATAGGATATCCCAGCATGCAAATTAAGATAATCATATTTGGCCTAGTGGTATGCCTTGAGTCCCAGCACTTGGGAGGCAGAAACAGGCAAATCTTTGAGTTCAAGGCCAGCTTGATCCACAGAGTGAGTTCTAAGACAGCCAGGGCTACAGAGAAACCCTGTCTCAGAAAAAAAAAAAAAAAAAATCTTATCTGTCCACAGGCAGCCCAAGTAAAAGATGGGAGGGGTAAGAGGTGGTACTTTGCCAGGCCAGTGTCCTCAGGGTGGCAAGAGGAAGGAAACAGCCATCTTCATAGCTTCTTATGTTTCCTATGCCTCCTCAGTGCAGCTGACACAGCCCAGCACCACCCCCACACCAGAATGTCTAGTGACTCTTTTGTTTTGTTTTGAGGGTCTTTGTTCGTTTGAGGAAGGGTCTCACTATGTAGCCCTGACCAACCTGGAACTCGCTATGTGGATCAGGTTGCCCTCAAACTCACAGAGATCCTCCTGCCTCTGCCTTCTCAGTGTTGGAATTAAAGGTATATGCCACCAAGCTTGGCCATCTACATGACACCAGTCTGGGCTCTCTGTTTGCATGATCAGGCATAACCGCTTGACTCTCTCCATGAGCAGCTTGGCACCTTCTGCCTTTAATTCATTGAGCTTCCTGGTTACCTGTGCTTCCTGCCATTCCCAGATGCTGCTCCTAGAACCCCTTGTGGTAGAGGGCAGCAATGAGACCTGAAGTCTTGTTTAGATAAAGTGTCTCTGTTCTTGTCAAAGGACACTTGTTTCTAAATGATCTCAAGACAGATGAGATTTGGCTCAGGTAGCAGCCTTCAATCTTCCAATACAGCTGGATGATTGGCTGCTACATGGATCCATGGCCATCCACATCTAGAGATTCCCAAGGTAGTACCTAGCTGGTGCCTAAGGACCATCAAACATTTCTCACCATTTATGTGGCCGGAGAGAAAGGATAACTCAGGTTAGCTGCCTGAGCCACAGAGGTCAAAGGGGGCATAATGGATCACGAGCCCCTCTGGTGATCAGGATACTCAGGCTCTGTTTGCCAGGGCCTTTCCCTTTTGACCAAGACTCTTAAGTCTCCTTAGAGTAGTGGTTCTCAACCTGTGAGTTATGACCCCTTTGGTGAACCTCTATCTCCAAAATTATTTACATTATAGTTCATATCAATTACAAAATTACAGTTATAAAGCAACAAAAATAATTTCATGGTTGGGGGTCATTACAACATGAGGAACTACATTAAAGGGTCAAAGCATTAGGAAGGTTGTGAACCACTGTTCATAAAGCTGCTGGTTGGCTCCTCTGGTACCCTTCAGCATTTCAGGCCTATACTCCATATCCTTATTCAAACTGGAGTACATATGACTAAGTATAGACTCTCCCCAAACAGTAGAGGATGCGACCACAGTCCCTCAGTGCCAGTCACAGACTCACAGTTGCTAGTGTGTTTATTGGTGGTACCACCAGGCAGGTAGTATGCATAGCATACATAGGAGAGCCCAGAGCCAGCCCAGCACCTAGAACGGTGTGGATGGTACTGGCAGGCACCAGGACATGGGTTACCCATGCTCCATAAAACCCACTCCTGAGGTACTGTTCAGATCTTGGCCAGAGTAAAGTGTGTGTCAGCCTGTTCCTCCTGGATAGGGATCCTGAAGCTGTTTCCCCCTAGGAGAAGCAAAGAAGGAAAAAGCGGTGAGGAGATATAGCTCATCCCTCTAGGAAGTTAGCTTTATCAAGCCCACAGTGGGTACTCACAATAGGGTTTGCGAGTATCGGGCAATCTCCAAGCCCTTCGGAGCAGGTACAAGGCCAGCAGAATAGTCAGGGGAGCCAGCAGGCCTAGGCCCAAGCCTAGGCCTAGGAAACCAGCAAATGCAGGGCCTATGAGGAGAGGCTAATTGAGTGAACTTACTCACCCTCACCTTCTCTCCCCTATTTTCTACTGGGCCAGAGCCTCTTACCCCTAGGAGTCACCAGGGTGGGTGTAGAAGGCGACTGAGAAGTCCTGGGCAAGAGTGTGGTAGATTGGACAGTGGTCTGCCTGAACGTAGGGCCCTGGGTCTCCCAAAGCAGTGTGGCTGGGAGGCTTCTGTCTTCACAGACTGTGTCCAAACTGGCACTGGCTGGGTGCCGGGTCTGCTTCCCAGATAAGGTACAACTGTGGGATGAGGGTGGCCATTAGCTAGAGACAGTGATGGTGGAAGTTGCATTGCGTCATCTTTAACTCTGCCAAGACCTCTACCCCCAAGCCACATACCTATCTCTGTTTCTGTCCTCCCCCTATCTGGCTCCTAGGTCAGGTTCTACACTCTCAAAATCTACCCTATACTTCCTCCAACCCCCTGGAGAAGAACCACAACTTAAGAGCAAACATATTCCTACAGCCTGGTCTAGGGTCTCACATACTCGCCCTCCACTTGCAGGGATCCCCACAAGGGCTGTGTTGAAGGGAAGATGTCAGAAGATCCTCTGGCCCATGAACTTCTGTTCTCTGAACTGGTTCATCACATAATCATCTAGACACCAGCTCTTAGATGCCCAAACATTTCTGGTTTCATTTCTTCTACACCCCCAGTCCTTAGTGTTCCAGCCAGCCACAATACTTACTTGGTCCAGGGCTTACAGGCCTGGTTGTTGCCTGGAGAAAAGTGGCCAGGAGGGCAGGGAACACAGTCTGCAGCAAAGACATGTCAGTTTTCTGATGCTGTTAGGTGGGCCCTGGATGCTGAAGCTGTTGGTGGCGGGGCCTTTAGGGAGGGTTAATGCTCACTCTCTGGTGCAAGTGGACAGGAAGCTTGGCTTTTACAAGCTCCTTCCTTCCCACATGCCTCCCCCTGACCCAAGTCTTGGTATGGCTTTTGGCCAAGACTAGATGGAGAGATTCTGGGGGAGGTGACACTGTATGAAATGGGAATGTGACTCATTTATACCATTAT
Source organism: Phodopus roborovskii (assembly GCF_943737965.1). Lineage (NCBI taxonomy): Eukaryota > Metazoa > Chordata > Mammalia > Rodentia > Cricetidae > Phodopus > Phodopus roborovskii. The sequence goes on along the minus strand of NW_026126646.1, from coordinate 7,393,375 downwards.
CGTGGAGGGGGCCAGCACACATGGATCCTGACCACTTCGCACACACTGGTCATGGACAGATAATGGGTCTGCCTGGTGTAGGGGGCCACCCTGAGGCTCACCAACTCCAAGCTTGTGGCTGTTGTCTTGCCGGGGTTGGGTGCCTGGTCTGCATTGACAGACAGTATCCTGAGTAGGTGTACAGTTCTGCTTGAGCTCACTCCCACTTCCTAGGGAAGATCAGATAAAGACTGTGGATGAGGCTTACCCAGCCCTGACCTACGGACATAAAGGGCAAAATGGACTTGCCTGTCCTCAGTGGCACAGGAACAAAGTTGAAGCTAAGGGAATTGTACAGTCTGACTTTGGGCTTCTCCTCTCCTAAGACCTTTCCTGGCTACTGTGTTCCTCCTAGGTATGAAGCCCTGGAGACAGCTACTGAGCTGGCATAGGGCACTTGTGACCTCCCATCTCCAGCCTTGGAGAATATCAGAACCCTCAGATACTCTCAAACTCCACACCAAGACCTCACCCACTAGGACAACTTGGGCAAGGCCACATGATCAACAAGAGCTCTACCCCATATGGCCCAGGCTGAGCCTTCACCCCGGAAGACAGAAGTGACCCTGAGAAATGCCCTGGCTACTAAGGACCCCTTAGTGAACAGGATTCATCATGGCTTGGAGATACTTCTGCAATCATATGGGAAATATGGGCACCCATTGCCATAGCCGCTTCCTTGCTGGGCTGGACAGTGAGTCAGGGTAGGAGGAGCTCACGTTGGTTGCACTGTGTACACTGCTTGCAGTTTTCATAATTGACTGCCTCGTTGTAGAAGCCAGGTTCACATGGGTGGCATACAGTGTCCCTGGTGTCATCACAGCGGCTCACCATACCATTGCCTGTAGTGGAGTCCAGAAAGTCGAACAGGTCAGTTAAGGCCCAGGCTGACACAGCACCCTGGCCCCTATAGGACCAGCCTCTTGGTTGGCTCTCTGTCTCAGGCCTGGGACAAAACCCATGGAGCATCACCTGTGACATCGCTTGAATTCATTTACTCCCAGGATGTTTGCACCTACGTCTCCATAATTGTTCCCCAAGAATCATCCTTCCCCCACCCTGCATGGGTCACTCACCTGGCTGGCACTCATGGCAGCACCTGTGACCACTAGGGTAGGTATCTTCAACACAGTTGAGCCTGGCTGCAGCTCCAAATGTGAGTCCCAGGAGCACAAGTGCTGTGGGCTGCTGAACCCACACATACATCCTTGTCTGGGCTCTGCCTTCACAGGGGTCTGGGGTTTTTCCTTGCAGGATGTGGCTATAAGAGCTATGGGGGAGGGGCGAGAAGAGTAGGCGGAGAGGCAGGAAGATATGCGAGCATGTTTTATAACTGTGTTCCTGTATACATGGCACAGGCAGAGTCCTATAACAGGCTAGGAAGTGCTTGGGACCACTAGGGCATGTGAAGGAGGTGCAGATACCCAACATACGCATATGCAAGCACCCAGAGGAACACACACAGGCATTTAAAAAGAGATTTCATTTTTAATGATATTTTTCTTTTGGGGGGGCATACGTATATGTAAAGTATAATACTCAAGGAGGTCAGAAGAGCTAGAGTTATAGGTAGTTGTGAGCCACTAATGTGGTAAAACTGAACTTGGGTCCTCTGCAAGAACCCTGATTTTTACGACTGGGCATGGTAGTGTACTCCTTTAATCTCAGCATTTAGGAGCCAGCAGCAGGCAGCTCTGCCTAATTTACATTAAGTTTCAGAGACCTTATCTCAAAAACAAAAACACCCAAAAAGCCTAACTACTGAGTCATCTCTCCAATGTGAACAGACCTTTTTTCTTTTTCTCTGCCCCCTCTCCCCTCCCCCATTTTTGTAGTTCTGAGAACCTAAGTTCTTCTACAGGCTGGGCAAGTGTTCTAGCACTGAGCTATATCCATAATCCTTTTCATGTTTTATTTTACACAGTTTTATTAAGTTGTCCAGGTCCCAATGAATTTATTCTGCAGCACGTTTCAATCTTTTTCTCTCAGCCTCTCCCACTTTCAAGATTTAGTGCCAGTGCCAGGTGGTGGTGGTTAATCCCAGCTCTTGGGAGGTAGAGGCAGGTGGATCTCTGTGAGTTCAAGGACAGCCTGCTCTACAGAGCAAGTTCCCAGGACAGCCAGGACTACACAGAGAAACCCTGTCTTGAAAAAAAACAAAAAATATTGTTTTTAAATTGTGTATGTGGGTGTGGGGAATATATGCATGTGGTAACAAGTGCTCAAGGAGGCCAGAGATGGCCAATCCACTGGAGCTGGAGTTATAGGCAGTTGTGAGCTACCTGATATGGATATTGGGAACCAAATTTGGGTTCAGGCAAGTGCTCTTAACCCTTGAACCATTTTTATGACCTTGAACTTCTCATCTTCTTGCTTACATCTCCCAAATGCTGGGATTACAAGTGTGTCACAGGCTCAACATAGGCTTTCTTTTCAAACATACAACTATTGCACTGAAACCTTCAGGGAGGCGGTGTCCTTATTACACATTTAAATTGTGACATAGTTATCAATTCCCAAATTAACTGGAAAGTTGCATGCTAACTATGCAGTGGCACACACCTGTAATCCCAGTTTCCAGGAGAGAAAAGCATGATGGCCCCAAATTCCAGGCCAGCATAGATTACAGATGAAGTCTGTTTTTTGGGTTGCTTTTTTTTTTTTTTTTTTTTTTTTTTTTTTTTAGGTGCAGGGATAGTCCTACAGCAGAATGAGATACAGGACTGAGGCTGGAAATCCCCCACCCAAGATCACATGTGAAAAGTAGAAGTCCCCAGGCCTCTTATGGAAACTCCTAACCTGGAAGGTAAGGACTGGCTAGGAATAGGAAGTAGGTGGAAGAAGCCAGAGCCGGCCAAGAGGTCACAGTGCTTCCGAAGCACAGTGAAGGTCCTGGAGAAAAATCCTCAGGGCATTGGGGCAGCATTCCCCAGCCCTTTTCTAAGCAGAAAGAAAGGTAAAACTCACATGTGACACATGGTCTCTTCCGAGATCAGGCAGCCCTCCCTCCCCTCAGAGCTCTGTTGTCCTTGGCTGTCACACCTGGCCAAGGAGCTTAGCATCAGGCACACAGGTGAACAGAGGTGCAGGGAAGCCTGTGTGTGTGTGACCTCCATTCCTAGAGACTCCCTGCTGAGGGTCTATAAAGGACAGCAGGCCCCTTCTGCTTGGTCCTCCAGGACCAAACTGAAACCGAGTAGCTTTCATGGTACTGGAACTGAATCCACTAAGCTGGTGCTCCTACAAACTGCAGGTGAGACCACAGCTCTAGGCTAAGGCACTAGGGGTTAAAGTGGGGCTGTACTCATCCCCCAAGTCCAACAAGGGACCTAAAGCAACTCCCATAGGCTGCTGCCCCCTTGAGTGCCAGGCTGAAAGAGCAGGTGCTATCACATGACAGCTCCCTGACGGGCTATCTAGCTGGCTTCCAGGGCTGCTCTTATACCTTCATCTGGAGACAGGGTCCTGGATGCCACCTCTGCTGTAACACTCCAAGCCAAGGCCATGACCAGGTGCAGGATGGTGGTCAAGTCTGATATTCTGCTAAGAGATCCATATTTCAGAGCAGTGTGTCCTACTACCCTGGGATACTGAGGCTGGGATCTGCTTTTCCAGATTATCTTCTGAGTTCTGAAGTCTCATCTTTGCCCAGAAACCAGCATGCTCCACGCCCCCACCCCCAATATACCACACAATAGTTTTTTCCTGTGGAAAAAACAGAGTCGTACAGGTAATTTAGAGCAGGGCTAGGATTGTGACGAGGTGTCAGCTGCCTGACACTCCTGATCTGTCCATTTTTAATACCAAGGCAGTGACCCTGAGCACCAAAATAGACCTTCAACAGCACTGGCCCTGGGGCCTTGACCAGCTCAGACTCTGCTGCAGATCCCAGTCTCAAGGCCCAACTTGACCCACATAACCTCTCTCATGCACAAAATTCCATCTTTCATGTCTTGCCTTAAGGTCCTATTTTCACTTCTATCATGAAGAGAATCAATGTTTACTGAAAGCTACAACCCATTTAACCTTTGGCCACCTGCGTCCACCTCAAAAGCATCTAGTGTAAGCTACCTAGACAGTGTTTTCTTTTTCCATCTAAAGAATGACAATATGTTGCTGGGCAGTGGTAGCACATGCCTTTAATCCCAGCACTCGGGAGGCAGAGGCAGGAGGGCCTCTGAGTTCGAGGCAAGCCTGGCCTTACGGAGCAAGTTCCAGGACAGCCAAGGCTGTTACACAGAGAAAACTTGTAACTGGAAACAAACAAACAAAAAAACAACCCTATATTGAAAAACTAACAAAACAAAGAAAGAGAAAGAAAAAAATGTGAGAAAAAGGCAATTCTATTTTAAAGTAACAATTCTTGTGACAACAAATATCTGTACTTTCTCACAGGGGAGGATGGGGTCCTGCAAGGTTCTGAGGAGTGTGAGGGAAATCCTACCCCAACAGCCTACAAGACCTTACCAAAGAGACAGCACCTGTGCAACTGTGGGGCTGATTACTTCCAGAGAAATATGATCTAATTTTATGTTAATCTTTCAGTTTTCAAGGAAATTGTAAGAGTTGCATTGTTTCCCAGCATGGTGAGCTCATGGAGAGGCCTGACTCAGACCTCCTGGCCCTGATGTGTGCCCCACCTTCCCCTGAACCAACCACTCCAAATAGTTCTCAGAAGTAGAATGTAGCAACTCAGAGAGATTTGGGGGAGCAAATGCAGCTTAGCCCATAACTGGTACAGAAGGGCGGCTGCCTCAGACACACGCTGGAGAGGACACATAGCTTATTAAGCATATCTTTAATAAGTCTGGGCCATTCTGTGGCAGGAGCTGAGCCAGAGCATGTGGACATAGCAGAAGAAAGAAGGTTCTTGAACAGCACTTTTAGGGGTCATGGCAGTTCCCAGACACAGGGTAGGTAGCATTCCAGACCCTCCCTGGGACCCAGTCAACCACAGGTCTCACTAGACCACAGGTCTCTCCCTCAAGGTGTAGGAAGGGTCAGATAGGAGCCTGGGTGGCCTGGCCCCAGGTGAGGGTTGCGGGGCATGCTCAGAACTCCTCATGCACATTTCGGGCATAGTCCATCAGCTTGCTGCCAGTGAAGAACTCGCTATACTTGAGAATTTCCTCAGGCTCCAGGTGGTGATTCTGGTTCTCATCAGCAATAGCAATCATCTGTTTGGCTTCATTGAGAGCGTTGTATTCATTCATGGGGTCCATGTAGTTCTGTGAGATCCAGACATAAGTCAGTGTCCTACACCTGACACCCGGTCGGTAGGGAGGCCCTGTGCCCACAGCCCCCACACCTACACACTAGCCCAGAGGTCACTTCAGAAGTGGGAGCTAGTATGAGCTTTCTCTTCTGGTCCCATACAGAAGGGGCCTCAAGAATTCCTTAACACAGGGCTGAGGATGTAGCTCTTTGATAGAACACTTGTTTAGCATGTTTAGAGGCCCTGGATTTTATTCTGAGCACCAAAACGAATTCTCAGATGCCTTCTACAAACTAGGGAGTTACTTTCTAAAGGCCAACAGCCCAGTCAGCAGGTTTCACAAGACCTTCCCGTCTCTTCAGTATGAGTACTAATGCTGATGCCCATTTTCTCAGGTCATCACGTAGGCAGGTTCCCTTTCCTTTGGGACCTTACTGTAGGATTAGCCCACCGCCTCCAAACCCAAGGCCATTCCTGGAACACATCAACATTCATTCACCCTTGCTCACCTCTAACTCCTCCATGGTCACAATCCCATCATGGTTGGAATCAATCAGCTCCTCAAACTCTTTTCTTCTATCTTTCACCCAATTGTCATCAATGTCTTGGCCTTGCTGGTTCTCAACAGTGCCCACCGGCAAGGAGATGAACTCAGGCAGAGACAGCTGCTTATCGCCATCCTGATCTACAGATAAAGGGTTGGAGGGAGGTAGTGTCCAGCTTGGCCATTACCTAAAACTCACTGAGTACCACTTAAGAACTTCCTTAGAAACCAAAACAGGACAAACTTACCTACCCGGGGGCTTGTTATCCCTTTTAGCAGCGTAGTGTTCCCAGCCCATCGGTCACCCTCAGGCCTAGAACAGTGTGATAGTGGGAACATGTCTTACCCAAGTCCCGAACGATCTCCTTGACCATGAACTTGAGCATGCCCCGGCTGTGCTCAGGGTGAAGGAATGAAAGGAACTCATCCTCAGTCAGCAGCAGGTCTGCAGGTGGATTGTCAGCCTGATACCAGCGACCTTTGAGGTTCTCAAGGACTTCCTGTGCTGCGAGAGGCACATTTGTGAATACCTTGACATGCCGGACACTAACGCGAGCACTCACAAGGTTTTACTTGAACTCAAGAGGGCAGGGCCACCACTTGCCAGGCTAAGGGTACTAGCCCACCCAGCAGAGCCTGGTCCTTGGGATCAGACAAACAGAACCCTTGAACAATGCCCAGCCTACCTTCCCTGCATACTCCAAGCTGTTTATTCCTCATCAGAAATGGAAATTTCACCGAGACTGAGGCTGACTCAACCCTTATTGACGTCTATAGGAACAAAGGTGTCACTTTTGTCCTTTCTCTGTTCCTTTCTGTTTGTCATGTGCATTATCATTCGGAGAGCATAGAATGCAGAAAACCCAGTTTCTAGAAATGACTGAGATAGGAAGCAAAGCTTCCCATGGACTCTAGAAATGATTGCCTATGCATCCTCTCATGCCTCCCATGTTCCCAGGGCAGAAATGAATCTTTCCCCATCTGGGACTCAACATAGTCAGTGACTAGGCTTCCAAGTTGCTCAGCTCCAGGAACCCTAAGAATCCTTGCCTGCGTTCATGGCCTTACCCCATTGTCCTGAATCTGCCTCCGGCCACATCCTGACTGTAGCAGCCCCACCATGACCTGGTCACCACAGACTGGCCAAGTGGCCTTCATGCATAGTATTTCCTGTGTTAATCTAATCTGACTAACAGTATTCTTTTAAAGAACGATGGGCCAGGCGTTGGTGGTGTATGCCTTTAATCCTAGCACTCAGGAGGAAGAGGCAGGCAATCTCTGTGAGTTCAAGACCAGCCTGGTCTACAAGATCTAGTTCCAGGACAGGCTCCAAAGCTACAAACCCTGTCTAGAAAAACCAAAACCAAACCAAACCAAAACAAAACAAACAAACAAACAAACAAAAAGATGGGGAATGGGACACACAACCCTGTAGTTATAGATGCTTAGGAGGCTGCAGCTCATTTGAATAATTGTCTCAAACAGCAAAAAATTTTTAAAAAAGTAATAGAAGACAGCATTCTCTACTAAGACTCCCTCCATGCACTGAGGAAGACCCACCAGCATTGCACAAAAGAGATTATACAGCGAAGCCACCCGTCTAGGATCCCACCAAGTGCTCAAACAATCAGAGGCCCTTCGGTGGGCTAAGTCAGGATGCGAATACACATGTTTTAATGACAAATGTCCCTCATAGTCTAGGGCACTTGAACATATGATCCCTGGTAATGCTATTTGGGGAGATTTAGGAGGCGAGGCCTTATTGGAGGAAGCACATTACAAGGGGCAGGTTTCAGAGTTTATAGTCTCACTTCCAATTTATGCTCTCTACTACATGCTGGAGCTCAAAATACAAGCCTTTAGCTTCCTGTTCCTGCCACCATTCTGGATTCTAACCCTCTGGAACCAAATAAAGTCCTTTCCATGTGTTGCCTCAGTCATGGTACTTTATCACAGCAGAAAAGACTAATAGAAAAGTTGGCACCAGGAAATAGGGTGTTGCTATGGAGAACCTGACCTGTTGGTTTGGGGAAGAATGTGAAAAATCTAGGAATTTCGGACTCAAAAAGTGTGTGAATGCTATAAGCAGAGTTTAAAGGGATTACAGTAGGGGCCTGCAAGGCTGTAAGCTAGTGCAATGCTCTGTCTGTGGAGGCCCAGATCAAAAGGTTTCAGAGGGAAACAGTATTAACAACTGGGCTAGAGGGCATTTTGGTGATATTCTGGCAAATAATCTGGCTCCTTTTGCCACTGTCCTGAGAACTTGCCCAAAGCTAAATTTAAAAGCAATAGAATACAAGTTAAAGTGATTGTCCAGTGATTAAGAGCACTGACTGCTTTTCCAGAGGACCCAGGTTCAACTCCCAGTAGCCATGTTACAACTGTCTGTAACTCCACTTCAAGGGATATGATATCCTTTTCTAGCTTCCTCAGGCACCAAGAATGCATGTGGTACATATATGCAGGCAAAACACCCAAACATTAAAAAAAAAAAAAAAAAAAAAAAAAAGTAATAGACTAATTTCTTTGGTGGAGTTTTTTGTTTGTTTTGTTTTTTTAAGACAGGGTTCCTTTGTGTAACAGCCCTGGCTGTCCCAGAACTTACTCTGTAGACCAGACTGGCCTTGAACTCACAACAAAAGCTGCCCGCCTCTGCCTCCAGGCATGCGCCACCACCACCTGGCTTAGTGGAGATTTTAAGACAATGAAATATTGAATCTGTGGTGTGGTTATTAATGCTATACAGGTCTACAATGAAAAAGAACATGTGAGTTAGAAAGAAATACAAATGTACAGTTTGGAGAAGAAAGAAAAAAAAAAAAAAAAGAATTAGGAAACTAACATCACAGCCAAGACCTATGCTGGAGGCGCTTGTAATCTGTTAAAGAGATTAGTGTCATTAAAGAGAGGCCTAAGCTTCACTGGGACAAAAGGGGAGAGTGCCCTTCATGGAAAGACTCCACTCAGCTAAGCTTCCAACTTATAAAGGGAAAATATCTAAGGAATTTGCTGCTCCTAGAAAGAAACAGAAGACTAAAACTACTACTAATGTGGTTCAAGGGGAAACCATTCCAAGCTAGCAGCTGAATTTTGTAGTGGCAACCATGTGATACTGGCTTTAGAAGCACTGGAGATCCAAGAGTGTGGGGCCCACAGTGACTCAGTCTCCATTTGGCATCTATTCTGACTTATATGACAGTAGAGTTCAAGCTTGCTCATCTCAGTCCCCTGCAGAGCCCTGAGAAAGTTCTGATTTAAGCCCAGGGAAAAGAGCACATTATCTAACTAACAAGCTTCTGATGCCAGCCAAAAAGCACAGAGCTAGGAAATGAAGCTGGTTGCTGGTAGCAGGACTCATGTGGTAGATAGTGAATCTGACTGCTCCTAGGTTCCAGGACAGTGCGGGGAGCTGGTTATTTGACTATGCTGCTCTTTGGCTGTCCAGTGTGCTGAAAGTCATGGACTGGGCAGTCCTCCCAAATCTATCCTGTGTTTCTCTCTGTTTCTCTTATCTGCCTTCTCTCAATCCTCAGGCCCCTACTCAGGTAACCCAGCTGACTCGTTGGAGCAGGCTCCGACCCAAGAGTGAAGAGGGTGATGGAATCTTCCTCCAGTTTCATTTCTGAAACTTTCGTTGTGAGGTCAGACAGCTTGTGGCAGGGAGGTCCTTGCATGAAGGCCCCGAGAGGCCACTGAGTGAAACGTAAAAGCTGTCAGGGGCCACGAGAGATACAGCAGGTACTAAATAGTACGTAACAGATTGACCCACCAGACGCATGGGTTCTGACACATGGTAGTCCCACTTGGCAAAGCCATGGGGTCACTGGCTGTGGAAACCAGTTCCTCCTGTCTGTAATTTTTCTCAAGTCCCTTCATTCTTCACTAAGGACTTCACTTCTTCCCTAGAATAGCTGAGTGTTTTCCCACTGCTTATATGTTTATCTCATAAAATAGTCCATATGCTGGGCACATATGTCTGTGGGTGGTCTAGAAGATGACATTTCTTTGGCTATATAATTTTGTTATATAGAAAATATACTGGGACATGCCTCATAACTGAATCTATTTGTCCCACAAGGACTGTGGACACTTAACAGCCTGCCTTGTTCTCTTGCTCAACTTAACTGCACACAATTAACTCACTTTCATCTAAGATCAAGTTCAAACTAGACTAAAGGCTTTTTGTAAATAGGTCATAAGTTTGAAACCTTAAGCTATGTACAGGTTAGAGCCACAGATGTCCAACCAAGGTTACTAAGAAAAGCATGCCAATTCTTCACTTGCCAGTCTACTAACAATGGACTGTGTCTTAAAGTTGTCATTGGGCACTGTGCCCTCCCTGTCTGGTCTCAGTTTTGCTCCTATGGCCTTGGGACCCTTACGTTGGCATGGCAATGGCTCTGCCTTTATCATTTAGCTTAGGAATGTGTTTCTGACCAATGAAAAACTAACTCTGCAATTCTTATCTTTTGCTTCAAGCCTCTAGGAAAAGAGATTTTTGGGGGAGAGGAGATGAGGGAGCTAGAAAGAGAAGCTGGTAGAAATTAGCAAAAATGTAAAAGGATAAGAATATAGGAAAAATCTTGAAGAAAATAAAGAAGAAAAAACAAAACAGAGAATTAGAATTGAGACAGAGATTTTGAGCTAAGAAATTATAGACAATTAGGAATAAAGGATTAGAACAAAGAGCCTGGCAGTGGTGGCACACACCTTTAATCCCAGCACTTGGGAGGCAGAGGCAGGTGGATCTCTGTGAGTTCAAGGCCAGCCTGGTCTACAGAGCCAGTTCCAGGGCAGACTCCAAAACAATACAGAGAAACCCTGTCTCGAAAAACAATAACAAAGAATGAGAACAGAGAACTGTGAAGAACAATAAAGAGCACATGTACAGAAAGAATGTGGTGTGAGAAGATTCTTTTTCTATAGCCCTCAGATTTAGATCCTATGTTTATTTTATTGACTCTTTTTGAACCCTGAGAGAAATTCGAGGCAAAGGACCTTGAAGGTTTTTGATAAAGTGAAGCCTGGGTTGTAGTAGAGACACCAAGATGTTGACAGTGCCATACTTGTGGGGAAGCGGCATATAGGCAGGAGGGACAGCGCCATCTAAACCCTTTGATATTGGACATGGAGCTATAGGATTTGGTGTTTGTCCCGATGGATTACAGTCTTACTTTGGTAGTTTTCACGATGCCCTCTTCCTCCCTTTTGGAATAGTAATGTATATTCTATGCCATTACATCCTAGAAGTATATAATCTGCTTTTTTATTTTATAAGGCATTCCAATCAACAGACTTCCCTGTATTTCAGAAGAGACTTTGGACTTTTAACACAGTACCCTATGGGTAATAAGAGCACCTTTCTTGTAACAAACAGGATTCCTGTGAGATTACAGCTGACTTTGTTAAGTCAGCCCAGAAGAGAACATCTCTTGGAATAGTCTGTTTCACTTTGGGTAAACAATTTCAGAACCTCTGGAAGATTTTAGATTTATTATTTTATGAGTATACATGTTTTGCTTGCATGTATATGTGCATACCACATATGTGCCTGGTACCCTAGGTGTCAAGATTCCCTGCAATCAAAGTTATAGATGGTTGTGAGTCACCACATGGTGCTGGGAATTGAACCCAGACCATCTGTAAAAAATCCTCTTAACCACTGAGCCAACTCTCCAGCCCTCACCACCTAAAGAATTTTAAATAACCAATGGAATTGTGAGTTACCATACATGGGAGATAAAGAGACAAAATCATTATTAAAAAGAAAAAAAAAAAAAAAAAAAAACAAGGAAAGAAAAGGTGTTTTACTATACTTGAGGATTGGGTTTTTTATGAACATAGTTCATTTGAGCTTATGCATGCATATTAGTGCTGTTTTCCTGAAGAAGCTTTGGTGTTCTGTCTGTTTGATCAGAACTGCACAATCTTATGATATGGTCATGAGATTACAGGGGCCAGGAAGTGAAATGTAGTGGTTTTATATGCCCAAAGTCTAGGCATTTGAACATGCACTCCTCAGCTGATGATGTTATTTGGGGAGGGTTAGGAGTCCAGGCCTTGCTGGAAATAAATCACTGGCAGTGGGCTTTTGAGTATTTGGTCTTGCCCACTTTCAGTCCACTCTCTGTGCTATGCTTACAGTTCAAGATACGAGTTCCTGCTGCCATTATGGACTCTAACATTCTGGAACCATAAACCCAAATAAAGTCTTTCGAGGTTGCCTTTGGTAGTATTTATCACAACAGGCTCAAGAAGGTCAGATGTAGCTGAGTAGTGACCTCAGGCATGGAGATCTTTGACAGTGTAAATTCTAAACACCTCCACGAAGTCCCAAAGGCAGATCAAGCTGCACAGAGACACCATGGGCTCAAGACACAGGAGTAACATATCTCACTCAGGACAGTGGCCAGAATCAGAGTACAGTCCAAAGAATTCACAGAGGGATAGCTGCTCAGAAAGGCATCTTCAAAACTGCCAACAATCCAGACAGGCACTTACTAGCCTCATCACAGGACAAAGGCCTTCAGGAACCTCCAGATGACAGCATGGAATGAAGGACAATAGAAACATAAAACAGAACAAAGTGGAGGAGAATCAGACAGTATCTGTTTGTGAGGGAAGAAGAGAATAATTCAAGGTTTAAGACAGGATAGAACTTAGCCATGTAGGATTCCTCTCACCAACAATGCCAGTACTGGGGAAGCTAAGGCAAGAAAACTGCTATAAGTTCAAGGCTCTCACCTACAGCGTGAGATCTTGTCAAAAAAAAAAAAAAAAAAAAAAGGAGGAGGGGGAGAGGAGAAGGAAGAAAGAAGGAATCTGGGCAAAAGCAGGTGGATCTCTGATTTTGAGACCAGTCTGTTCTACAGTTCAAACTCGTGGATAGCCAGGGCTACATAGAGAAACCCGTCTCAAAAAACAAAACAAAAATTTTAAAAAAAGAGAAGGAAAAAAAAAAAAAAAAAAAAAGACAGAACTAAAATACTGGTCATCCTGGTACTCGATGTGGGTGGTCACAGTCAGTAAAGGTTCCTAGAGTTTCTGTGCTGCTAGAAAGGTGTGAGGTGTTGCTTTGAAGACCTCGCTAAGGTCAGCTGCACTGATAGACCGAGGCCATAGAGCACAGGTGTACAGTGTGAACATCTGCCAAGAACTACATATAATGTGGCCAGCCCATCATAACATATTGGGAGTAACAGGATACCACAAGTCCTTACCCTTCACAGAGCCAGATAAGGGCTGTGAATGAATCACCAGATATGGCCAGGGAATGAGGTGAAAGGGGATGGAGTCCAGGACTGGAGGCAGTAACAAGTAAGGTCTTTTAGTTATGCTTTACAAACCAGATATCCAGACTTCCCTTCCTGACAGTTGCCCCTGAGGGCTTCCTATTGCTCCCAGCTTTCTCTGAGTCCTGCTCCATGTCCCAAAGACCAGCATGTCTGACATTACCTACAAACCAGATTGTTCACATCTCCATCTAGAAGTGGTGTCACTCTTGAGGTTCCAGGGCACTGCTGAATGTTGTGGATGTCATTACCCAGTTCTAGTGACTCACGGCCTTGACTAAAGGCTGCTCCTTCTACTAAACACCTCTCTTACCGGATCCGGGTCCTCTCTGCCTCTACTTTAAAGCACCAGATCCCCAACCCCCCACTCTTAACCAACCCACCCAGTAACAGCACAGTGACCCAGCATTCGGCTGGCTGGTACCCAGCACTCACTCTCCTCGTCCACTTTGAGCTCCTCATGGTTCCTGATGGCGTCAGCAATTTCCCTCTCATTGTGGCCTTTGCTTGCCAAAAACTTCACTTTATATTCATCCCAGGACACAAAGCCTGTAGTCACAAAAAAGACAGTTATTTTAGGACATCTGTTAGAAATCCTTGGCCACAGGGCAAAGGGTACAAACTCCTCTTTGCTGACAGCTTAGTACTAGGGGAAGCTGAGGATATGGACAGCTCCAGATATCTTGCCAGGATGGTTCTCAGAGGCAGGGCAACCAGTACCCGGCCCACAGCTTTGGTCAGTACCCTGTATCCACTTCCTCATCAGTAGTCATCTGGAGCTTTCATCTCTCAAGGCCAAGAGACATGCTGGCTGGCAGCACGTAGTGTAAGAACACCAGAGAGGCACCCCAAAAATTTAAGAGCTATTGGAGCTTTTCGTTTATTGAGAAGTAGTCTCAGTATGTAGCCCATGCTGGCTCTGAACTCTTAGATTCTTGTTTCAGACTCCCAAGCACTGAGACTGTAAACAAGGATCTAGCATTACTTTCCAGTTAAAATACTTGGATCACAGCTGGGGAGATGACTTGGGGAGTGCAAGCATGAAGACCAGAATTTGAAACCCTAGCATCTATGTAAAAGCTGGGTAGACGTGGAGGCCCTTCTATACTCCCAGGACTGAGAGGCAGAGACAGGGAATCCCTGGTACAAGTTGGTCCTGGACTCAAAACACCCAATGCTAATCTCAGCCTCCACAGGTACATATGCACACCCATGAATACACACACACACACACAAAATTTTACAAAAATCACTTAGGTCAGTGTGGGTACTTGCTGTGTCCTTTGGTTCCAACAAGCACACAGCTACTGTCAGAAACTAACTCACGTCTTGAGCATTACTACACCTACTGTATCCTCTTCTACCTTTCTGTCCCTTGGCCTGGCGACATCTGGCAGGTCCATCCTGTAAGGCTAGGGTATCCTGCCTGACTCCATTCACTTCACCTAGCTCTGCAACGTGGGTCCACTGTACCGTCACCATCAGGGTCCACAGCCGCAAAGTGTAGTTTATTTTCCTTGACAGCCTCCTGGAAATGTTCTGCTGTTTTCTCCATAATCCAGTGTTGCATCTCCTTAGCACTGATCCTCCGGTCAGTGTTCACATCTACCCTAGAAGCAGGTAAATGGCAAGCATCAGACCAGGCTCTAGGATCCTCAGCAGAAAGGCAAGTGTTGCAACTCATTCTATTTGGAAGTGTTGTAGAAACCCAGAAGCTGTGAGTTCACTAGGGGCCACCAGAGAGGACCAGGGGCTATCAGAAAGATTGTAGGGGAGCAATTAAGTCAAGAGCTGCTACTTGAGGACAGAACAGATCATCAAATGCTGTATTCCTTGACGTGCATTTGTAGGGAACACATGAGACACCTACTTGGAAAAGATGACCATCAGCTTCCTGCGGCTTCTCCTTGGCTCTGAGTCCTCATCAAACCCATCCATATCCTTCCCCAGGAAAACCTCCTGGTGGAAGTCCCTGTTCAGGTGTCCATCCATCTCTAGTTTCACCCCGTTCAAGTGGTCTGGGGGTAGGATCTCATTTTCCTCCTTGTTGGCTGCTCTTTCCCGAGTGGATGAGTGGTTGGCAGGTCTAGCAGATGCATTCATCAAGAGGGCAAGGCCCAAGAGCCAGAGGCCATGAGCAGCCAGTCTGCAGAAGGAACTCTGCCTGGACGTCATTGCCACCAGCCAGACCATGGGACTCCTACAAGGTGGGAACCAGAAGTAGCAGTAAGGAAGAGAGGGGAATCACAGCTCAAACTAGAGCCTAGGATTCTACAAAAGTTCTGAGTAACTAGCACTGCCAAGAAAGCTGAAGGCTGACGGCAGGAGCAACCTGACAGTCCACCAAGAAGACAGACTAGGCCAGTTGGTGATGGCACATCTCAGCACTTGGTGAATCTGAGTTCGAGGCTGGCCTGGTTTACAGATCAAGTTTCAGGACAGCCAAGGCTACACAGAGAAAACATTGTTGGGGGAGACAGGGAAAGCATATTTATTTTATAACATGATTTAATAATCAGGACCAACCACATCACATATTCAAGTAGGGTATGATAGCATTCACTTTTAACACCAGCACACAGGAGGTAGTCATAGGTGGATCGCTATGAATTCAAGGCTAGTCTGGTCTACAGTGTAAGCTGTGAGCCAGCCACAGATAAACAGTAAGATCCTGTCTTAAAAAAACAAAACCCACACATATGAAGCTGGGACTGTTGCTCAATGGTAAGTCCTGGGGTTGAGCCCCAGTACCACAGAAAAAAGATGAAGAGGGAAAAGGAAAAAGGAAAGACAACACATGGTATTTTCACTTTTTAAAAAGAAACTGGAGGAATGTAGTAGGAATGTTCTTTGGCCTGCCAACTTTGGCTTCCAAGTTAAGACATAGAGACTTATTATTATTATTAGCCACGGATGCTCATCCTTAGCTTAGGCTTGTCCTACTAGCTCTTTTAACTTAACCTGTTTCTATTAATCTGTGTTTTGCCTCAGGGCTTTTTACCTCTCTTTCATTCTGTAGGTTCTACTTTCTTGCTTCCTCTTTGTCTGCCTAGCTGGCCCCTGGCACCTCCTTGCCATCTCTTTTTCTTTCTCCTCAACCCTTAATTCCTCCTTGTACTTAATCTTCATGTCTGGAAGTTCTACCTATACCTCCTCCCTCATTAGTGGCCATTCAGCTTTTTACTAAGCCAATCAGGTGCCTTAGGCCGGCAAGGTAAAACAGCAACACACCTTTACATAATTAAAGAAATGCAATATAAATCTTTGCATAGTTAAACAAATATTGGAAGTTCCAACTCAGAGCTGTCACCACTTCCAGGTGCTGGCCTATGAGGTCCCCCACCTCCACATACCAACAGTGTATCCTGCCAACAAAACAAAGCCAACCTGACCCCATCCCTCCCTGGTTACTGTTACAGTGTTTGGCATCTGGCTTTGATCATTCACTCTCCACATCCCAATTTGAACACTGAGTTCTGAGACCTCGGTTAAGTCATCTGACCTTTGTGTGTCTGTTTCTCGGTGTCACTAACTGCCTCCTACTTTCCACCTCAGGGTCTTGTGTGGAGACCTGTGTACAGTGTGCTGAACAACTAAGAACTATGGTCATCAGCAGACACTTGCACCAACTCAGCAGAGACTACACACGTACGTCTATACTTGTGTCTTCACTCATGTTCACGGAGAAACACTAGGAAAGCTGAAGTGCCCAGGAAGTCTTATTTCATCAGAACATGGAAAACACATGGACTTCTCCCCACAGTCTATCTTCCTGCCAATCTGCTGGCTTTCCAGGTGCATCTTGGTTCCAACCTATGTGCAGTTAGCAGTCTTCCATTCTGCCCCTGGAAAGGACCCTGCCTGACTTAGTTTCTTTATCCCAACTTTGCCAGGCTATTAGTACCTAAAAGACATTCAATCAATGCTGTCTCCAGAGCACTGAAGACAGACTAAATACTACACAAAAGATTATAGCAAAGTCATTGGAACAGTACTTAAGATGTGTCCTGGGAAGTACAGCCTGCCAAGAGCCAGGAACTAAAGGAGTCTACTGCTACCCAAGGCAAGGAGCCCTGAGATGTGGCTTTATTCCTGACGTCTCTACTCTTCTGGCCATGGAAACGACAGAACCAAGGCAACCTCCTCCTGGTATTAATTGTACTTTGCTCCTTGAAAGAACAAAGTTCTCAATTCTAACTATCTTGATAAACTATGTGGAACAGTTACTCATACATTTTATGTAAAAAAGCAACCCTAAACAACCAGGACTCCATTAACTGACTTCCTCATATTGGTTCACAGTTTTTTTCCTTGCCCATGCTAGGCAAGTATTCTGCCACAGAGCAATATTTCCCACTACTAGCCAACAATGATTATTTAATGCAAAAGTTTTTGCTGCATGGCTAATTAAGTTGGGCAGCTGCTCTCTTCCTCCCCACCTAACCTGAAATCCCTAAGTCTGGATTTCAAGGAGCCCCCTACACACATCAGTTCTCAACAAGTAGTCAACAGAGAAGCTACTAACACTACTAACACGCTACTAAATATTTGTACTTCATTGCCATCCTTACAATTCTGATGAAACCAAACATTTCTTTATGTTTGCTTGCGATCGTTTTTATTTTAAGACAGGGTCTCACTGTGTAGCCTTGCTTGGCCAGGAACTTGCTAAGTAGACCAGGCTGGTCTTGAAAGTATGGTAAACCTCCTGCATGCTGGGGTGACAGGCAAGAGGATCAAGAGTTCAAGTTCGGCCTCAGCTTCTAATAAATTCAGGCCAATCTGGGGTACATGGGACCCTATCTCAAAACTAACAAAACAACAGCAAAAGGAGGAACTAAAGAAAAAAAAAATCATAAGAAAGTCCATCATAATAAAAAAAAAAAAAAAAAAAAAAAAAAAAGTCTAAAAGCTGTCAGGGGGCTGATGTCTTTAGCCCAGTAGTAGAGCATTTACCTAGCATGTGCAAGGTCCTGGATTCGATCTCTTCCAGCAACTAAATAAAAATAAATAAAAGCTCTGTCAATTTAGGAACTGCACTCAACAGTACCAAAGAGAACAGTACCAAAGCCGGGCCAAGTACGAAGGTTTTACACAGGCCTTCAATTTCCAACTCGTACTACTAGAACTCATGGCGCACATTTTACCGAGGATGAAACCCAGTTAGAGATGCAAGACCACAAGCTGAGGTCACAACGCCAGCCGGTAACAGAGCCCCGAGCCTCAGTCCCCCGCGGCACGGAGTTCCGGAGGAAGCAGCCGGGCAATAGGGCGACCGCGGGGTCAAGCGGGCTCAGACCGAAAGCGACCCAAACGGTGGACGAATGACCTTCCAAGCTCGCCCCTCCCAAAGCAGCTTCAAGGACCCCCGCACTCACCCCGGGCTTTCTGATGCGCCGGGTCTGGGAGCGCAGCTGGGCGCCCGCGAAGTCGTACGCGGACCCAGGCTCAGGCCGCGGCCATCTTTCTTCCGGGAAGGGGCGAGTACGACAACCGGGAACCGTGAGAGCTGGCACAGCCTCAGGCGTGAATCTCAGCGCCGCCATCTTTTTCATGGGCGGAAGCAGCCTCTCAGAAACAACCAATTAAAATGGCGCGCGAGGTGACGTGCCAAGCATCACTGACCCCGGCATCTCCTTCAACGCGGCCCTGGATGTCAGATCCTGGGAGTCCAAGCACCCAGTCTCCGGGTGCCTTAGTGCTCCTCCTACTGCTACCAGGCCAAGCCCGCTTGCGGGTCTCCGAGTAGCGCAGGCGCCTTCCAGCGTCCGCGCCTGCGTACTCGGCGACCTCCCGCCCGCACCATGAAGGTACTCCGGCGCGCTTGGCGGCGCCGGGTGGTGCTGGCCCTAAGCGGCCTAGCGTTTTGCAGCACCACTCTGTTGTATTTAGCGCGCTGTGCTTCCGAGGGCGAGACTCCAGCAGCCGCTGGAGCCGCTCAACCCCGCGCTAAGGCCTTCCTGGCAGTGCTGGTGGCTAGTGCGCCCCGCGCGGTTGAGCGCCGCAGCGCGGTGCGCAGCACGTGGCTGGCACCGGGAAGGCGCGGCGGCCCTAAGGATGTGTGGGCGCGCTTTGCTGTGGGCACCAGTGGCCTGAGCTCAGAGGAGCGGCGTACGCTTGAGCTCGAGCAAGCACAGCACGGGGACCTGCTGCTGCTGCCCTCCCTGCGCGATGCCTATGAGAACCTCACGACCAAGGTCCTAGCCATGTTGACTTGGCTGGACGAGCACGTGGACTTCGAGTTCGTGCTCAAGGCAGATGACGACTCCTTTGCGCGCCTGGATGCCTTACTGGCGGAGCTACGCGCACGTGAGCCTGCACGCCGCCGTCGCCTCTACTGGGGCTTCTTTTCTGGGCGTGGACGAGTCAAGCCTGGAGGTCGCTGGCGAGAAGCTGCCTGGCAACTCTGCGACTACTACCTGCCCTATGCTCTGGGCGGTGGATACATCCTCTCTTCGGACCTGGTGCATTACCTGCGCCTCAGCCGTGAATACCTACGGGCGTGGCACAGTGAAGATGTATCGCTGGGCGCCTGGCTGGCACCAGTTGATGTGCAGCGGGAGCATGACCCACGCTTTGACACAGAGTACAAATCTCGGGGCTGCAACAATCAGTATCTGGTGACACACAAACAGAGCCCGGAGGACATGCTGGAGAAGCAACAGATGCTGCTTCACGAGGGCCGATTGTGCAAGCAAGAGGTGCAATTGCGCCTCTCCTATGTCTATGATTGGTCAGCGCCACCCTCCCAGTGCTGCCAGCGCAAGGAGGGTATTCCCTGATTTCATTGCATGTGCTGTAACCTCTTCGGACATAGGCCAAGCTGCCTGGACAATCTAGCCAATTGTCTGGGGTGAGCTGGTTTATCCAATTACTGTTGAGGCCTTGAGTCCTCAATCTATTTACTGATGGCCAGAGGCAGCTAACAACATCCAGTTAGTGCCCTGGAGAGTGTGTTCATTAGTGGTCTTGTGTAAGGCCTGCCCAGGGGCATCTGGTTATGGGTTTGTAGGTTGCATCTGTAACCACACACACACATCCAGCCAGAGTAATGCTACCTATCAGCCAAGTGGGGTGTGAGGGTAGAGGGCTTCCTCACTTGATGCGTTTATAATATGGATTTCTGCCCCTACTTGCACTATGCAGCTCACTGCCGGTCTAGAATGATCTGCACAACCCTGTCCACAGACTGCCCTGCAGACTGTTCAATTCATCTGTATATTGCCATCAAAATGTTACTTGCCAAAATTGCCATTGTATTGTTTGGACAAAGTTCCATCATGTTGTTACTCCTGTTTTTATCCTTTGTTGTGTACAAGTCTGGGATTTGACTTGATTTTCAAGTCAGCTAGCTTAGATAGTATTTTTGTCTCTGTAGATAGTTTGGTAAATATGATTCAGTTTGCTTGGAACCTATTTATAAATACTGTAAACTTGTGAGATAAGAATTTTAAGTTGGAAGCTGTGCAGTGGTGGTGCACACCTTTAATCCCAGCACTCGGAGGCAGAGACAGGCAGATCTCTCAAGTTCGGGGCCAGAATGTTCTGCGCAGAGTTCCAGGGTACCCAAGGCTACACAGAAAAACCATGTCTCAAACCCTGACACGAAAAATTTAAGAGTGTTTAAGTCTTAATTTTTTTTTTTTAACTAAGAAAAATACTTAAGGGTCAGAACTTGTATTTGTGGATTAATCTATTAACAGCCTGAGTGGCCAACCCCACGTCTGGGTGTGTTTAAAACTTAGAAGATTGTTTCAACTGTCCATTTCTCTTCTAAGTTTACGCATAGGTCCTTTTGTTTCTGAACAGACCACATTTAAGGTTTTTCAGAGAGCATGCGCCTGAGGACTGTGAGACACTCAACAACCATGATGTCTGCACATGTTAGTCTTTTCAAATATGGTTAGTTTTTCACACAAGCATTCCTAACGTTATCATGTTCATATATGAGCTAAACAGATGTCTCAGCGGGGTGGTGGTGGCACATCCCTTTAATCCCAGCCCTTGGAAGTCAGAAGCAGGTGGATCTCTGTGGGTTCGAAACCAATCTAGACTACTAATGGAGTTCTAGGCAGACAGTCGAGGCTACACAGAGGGACTCTGTCTCAAAAGACCAGAAAAACAAAAAACAAAAAAAAAACAAAAAAAAAAAAAACAAATGTTTCACCAAGCTGGGAACAGTTCCTTGAGCAGAAATGAAGTATTCAGGCTTGATCACTGCCCACTGTGAAATCCTTTAGTTGGTAGACTGGGAGGGTGGCACCGGTGGAAAACCAGGAGGTCCTTAAGAGCATAAGCCATTGGCTAGTACTGACAGGCAGTTCTGAGGGGACCAAGCACATTCAGCAGTCACTGAGGCCAGGGCCTCAAAGAGACTGTCCAGTCCTCTTGGTATCAACACAGGCTATAGAAGCCTTGTCACAGAACTTGGCAGTGTGATTCTAGAGACCATTTCCAAATATCTAACCTGTGTATCATTATTGGGTAGCCACTTGGACTAATGGTTTGTTGGCATATCATCACCTTGAAGTTAGCTTATTAGCATATCAAGGTCTATCCTGGACTAGACTCATATTTGAGCTGCCATGTGGGTTGCCAGGGGGCTTACCTTTGAGGCCTGGCTCTCACCAAAGCTGTCTGGTGGCAAACTCAAGCATCATTATTTCAAGTCACACAAAATGGCTTTTGAGTTACACAATGTGGTTTTTAAGCTATTGTCCATACACGCTTCCTCAAAGGCCTTCATATTCTCTGTTTCTCACTCAGCAAAGTTCCAGGAATCTAGACCCTTGAACTTTTGAGGAGACATCCCAGATTCTGCCTAAAGGAAATAGTGTTTGCTACCTAGTACCCCAACCACAAAAACTAACAGCTAATGTTGCCTACCGCCTTTTAATGTTAAAAAAAAATTAATGGAATACTTTAAAAAATATAATGTGGTTCCATGATAAATGGACAATCTGAGCTGGACTTGACTAGTTTTGCTAGATGATATTGCAATCTCTGCTATTTTAATGGGACCGATGCTTGTGGTCTTTTGGTTTTGATTTTTTGAGACAGGGTTTAGATTTATAGCCTAGACTGGACTTGAACTCAATCCTGCCTAATCTGAGTACTGGAATTATAGGCATAAACTACCAAGCCCAGTTTACATCAAGTTGTTTGTTGTTTGTTTGTTTGTTTGTTTGTTTGTTTGTTTTGGTCTGTGTAGCCCGGGTATATTCTAACCTGGCCTCTACTACCCTACATGGGGTATTGCGGATGTCATCAACTTGCTTTTAAATTCTCAGGCTGTGAATTTGAGCATGCTTGAATTCTTCCTTTTCCTTTCTACTGTTCGTCTGTCCCCCAACCCCTTTTTTAAAAACCATGCCCCACCGGGCTATTTTCTTTAAGGATGTAATATTCAGTACTAGATTGTAAAGCCCTGGATCTGAAAGAAGGGTGCTCTTGTCGGTGATTGTGACTCTCCTGCCTTTATAGCATGAGGTGATCAAGTTTTGAGGCCTATAAGGATCAGATTAGGAGGCCTAATACACTTTCTGCTGGACTCCTGAAGACAGGTTGAGCCGGCCTGTATGTACATTGTTTTTTAGACAGAGTCTGTGAGGTCCAAATGGGGTAGTTTGAGTAAAATGGCCCCCATAGGCCCACAGGGAGTGATGCTATTAGGAGATGTGGCATGTGGCATGTTGGAGTAGCTGTGGCTTTGTTAGATGAGGTGTGTTGCTGGGGGCAGGCTTTGAAGTCTCAGAAGCCCAAGCCAGATCACTTCCTGCTTGCTGCCTGGGGATCAAGCTGTAGAACCCTCAGCTACCTCTCCATCACCGTGTTATACTGCATGCCACCATGTTTCCTACCATGATGATGAACTAAACCTTTGAAACTGTAAGCCAGTCCCAATTAAATGTTTTCCTTTATAATAGTTGCTGTGGTCATGATGCTTCACCCTCACAGGACTGGTAGCTTTCTAGAGATGTTGATAGCAGCACCAAGACTCATACCAACCATTTTCTCCTGGAGTGTTTCACCTGAACTTTGGAATTGCTTGAGGAATGGTTAGGTCTCTGCCTATCAGATGAAGAAATAATCTTGAAGAGACTGAACAACATGGGACCATGTGGACATAGGCAGCCAGGACTCAAGCTAAAGGCTCCAAAGAACAGAAAACACATGGCACAGGTGCCAAAATAAAGGGTAGAAAGTCTATAGACATCACAGTTAATATAGGCTGTGGAGATTATTCACTTAGTAGAGTGCTTGCCGTGTAATCATGAGAACCAGAGATTGACCTCTACCCCGGCACCCATGTAAAAAGCCAGGTGTAGTGGTATGTGCTTATAACCCCAATATAGGGGAGGCAGAAAGAAGAATGTCCCTGAGATTTACTGGCCATCCTGGCTATTAGTGATCCCCAGGTCCCAGTATAAGACCCTGTCTCAAAAACGGAAGATGGTAGACAGCTTCTGAGAAATTCTCAAAGTTGACCTTTATCTAGCCTCCATACATACAGGCGCACGTGCACACACACACACACACACACACACACACACACACACACACACACACACACACACACCCCAACAACAACAAAACCATACTAATTTTTTGCTAACTCTTCAGGGTGTTGTGTCATACTATTCCTCCAAAGACAGACAGCTACCTGTTACACTGTGTCCATTGTGTATCAGGAGGATGAGGAAATAGAGAGATGGGCTTGTGAAACAGCAAAGCCTTTAATAAATCTCCACACAAGTATGGCCACTCAGATCGGAGCTGTAGGACAAGGACTCAGGAGTCTTGGTTCTGGCAGCCCTGAGCAGGGGCAGAAGCAGGGTTTTTAAGCCTAAAAACCATAAACACCTGTTGCCAAGTCACAGTTACAATTTCCCACCTATCGGGATTCAAAGATTAGGGGCTTTCCCCGTGTGTTCCATTGTTGTCAACTGACATAGAGTGTAATCTTTTTATTCCAACCAATCAGATTCCACTGTTCTTTCTGTTGTTGGGAATAGCTACAATGTTTTAGAGAACTAAATATACATAACAGACTACTTCTATTGATTGTTTAAGGAGTTGGTCAATTACTGGAGACTTCCCAGCTCCCCTACAAAACATAGAGGCAGTTCAACAAGTTGGAGAGTGTCTTTTCCAAGAACAGTTAAGTTGATCTAAGGGTCACCCACCACCATCACCAACTCAGTTGGTTTCTCTCTACCTCTTTATCTCTTCTAGGTGGCTCAGCCTGTCTGAGAATGTTTTTCAACGGTCCTTACACCTTACATATGCTTGGGGAATGTAAGTGTTACAACTATCCTTTAATCTCAGAATTTGGGAGTCACATGCTTTTAATCCCAGCAGTAGGGAGGTAGACACAGGAATGATATGGCTGGGCGGAAAGAGGAATATAAGGTGGGAAGAGTCAGGATCTCCCTGCAATCAGTCTGAGGATTCACAGGGACAGGATCACCCCTTTGGTCTGATGATTAAGTAGAGATCTAGTGGCTGGCTGCTCTACATCTCTGATCTTTCAGCATTAACCCTTATATCTGACTCTGGGTTTTTGTTATTAAGACCAATTAGTACTTGAGATGCAGGTGGCTGCCTCTGCTTAGGTAAGAAGTAACAGGGAACTGAGCAAGCTTTTTTTTTTAGGGTTTCAGGAGTGGGGGTGGAGCTTCCCAGGGTGGCCTGAGACTGGTGGGATTTTTGTGGTCTTGTCTTGGGGAAAGCTTAGGGATTTGGTGGGATTCTGTGGTCTGATGTTGAGACAAGCTGAGGGATTGGTTGGATTCTGTTTCTTGGACCTGGTCTTAGGCTTGGGGTCAAATCAGGATCAGAGTGTTCTTTCCTTGGCCCTGGTCTCAGGGTCAAGTCAGCAGCTGTGTGTTTTCCCTTGGCCCTGGTCTTAGGGTTGTAGTTGAACATTTTTGTTGGGATCACTAGCTCCCCAGTAATGACATGAAGACTTATCAATTATAAAAGCTCAACCATAGCTTAGGCTTGCTACTAACTAGCTCTTACAACTTAAATTAACCCATTTCTACTAATCTGTGTAGCTCCATGTAGCTTACAGATTTACATGTCCTCCAGCATGTCTTGCTCCCTCTGTATCTCCTGGTGACTCCACCCTTCTTCTTTCCAGAATTCTCTCTGTCTGACTCTACTACCTATACCTCCTGCCTAGCTAATGGTCATTTATCTTTTTATTAAGCCAATCAGAAGGTACCTTAGCAAAGACACATCTTCACAGTGTACAAAAGGATTATTCCACAACATTTCCTCCTTTTTGTCTAAAGAAAAAGGAAAAGATTTAACTTTAACGCAGTAAAACTGTATACAATAAGAACAATTATCAGGTAATTGGGCATAAGATCACTGTATATTCAAGACTGACTTGGGCTACATAGTGAGTCTGAGGTCAGCCTGGTAAAATCTCTTGGCTCAAAATTAAATGAATAAATAAAAATAAAATAAAACACCACTAAAGTAATGCTTTAGATTGGATAACATGAAGCATCAACTTTAATAGGTCAAAATAAGTTGCATGCTATCACTTTCCATGCCCTGTCCAAATCCCAAATACTGTAAGACCTTCCTGAAGGTATGTACTGGGCCAAGGTCACATGTCACAGATTTTAAAACTAGATTAAATACTTAACAATTCATTCATGTGCGTATGGTGCCATGATGTGCCTGTGGTGGTCAGAGGACAACTTTTGGTAGTCAGTTCTCAGCTTCCACTTTGTTGAGAAGTGTCTTGTTGGCCTGTGGGCTTCCAGCGGTTCTTCTGGCTATACCTCCATTTTTGCCATAGAGTGACACAATTACAAATGTGCACTAACACATCTAAGTTCCTACTTGGGTTCTGGAGGTTGTCAGATTTACGTGGTTAGCACTTTCACTAGCTAGTCATCCCCCTGAGCTCAGTTTAAATGTTTTCCCTGGGTTATGCAACAATTTTCCCTGATTTAAAACAGTCCATCTTGGAGGGAAGGTCTTTGAAACATGATATTCTGAAGGAAGATGAAACATTGCCTCCTGTAACTTAAGTATAATCATTGCATCTTGGATGGAAAGGTATCCTGGCAGTCAGGAGCCAAGAAATACCACAAAGTCACTACTGTAAGTGTAGCAACTTACAGTTCTACTACAGGGAAAGAGTTCCCTAATGCAAGTGTAACAAATTTGCTCCAGGAGGGAAGGGTTTACCCAGTGAAACTGTTACATAAGTGTTACAGCTCTACTCAGTGTAATCTGTGGAAAATTTCCCCAGTAAAAGTATTACAATTCTGCCCCTCTCTACTTCAGGTGGAAGTTTTTATAGCAGGGCTCTGCTCTAGCAAAAATATCATACCACACAACACACCTCACTCAAGAGATTTATTGGGAAGGAAAAATCCAGGAGGGTGGATGACTCCAAGGTAAGAAGCAGCAGCAAATTAAACCGGGTACAGAGCTTTTATATAGGTTTGTTTTGTTTTTTTGTTTTTCGTTTTTTTCTTAGGGTACCCTAAAGATGCCATTCCCCCAGACAACAGGAAGTAATTTTAAGGACACAATGCCCATATTCCCATGAGATGGGGTGGGTGTTTTTTGGTCATTCGGTGGATTGTGGATGTTTATCATTGTTTAGAGGGTTGCTTGCAAGTTGCTATTGGTTATAGTCAGGGAGGAAAAGATAAAAACAAAAGGGGGGAATATATGAATGGATAAAAGGGTAGATAATTGAATCTTTTTAAACTAAAATGCAACTATTAATCTCAAATATTTTACATTGTTATAGATTTTTTATATTGTTACAAATTTAGGGTTATTTTTCTTAGCAATATATATATGTGTGTGTGTGTGTGTTTCAATTCTTATCCAATGTATTGTACCTTACAGCTCATTTTAAAATATAATGTAAAGTTCTAGTCCTTGAAAGCTATTATTATAAACAATTTAGGATAATTAGGAAACATAGTTTAGTAGTTAGTCATCTATAACAATCAACCTTGTGGCAGGTATGTTTTTAAGGTCAAAAAGAAATATATTTTAGATAAGTAGATTTTCAAACACTTCAAAGATCTACAGAATATGACATCTAAGATGTTTTCATAATATTCATAATATATGGCTTTTCATGACAGTGAGTCTGCTTTTTTTTTTCTTAAAAAAAAAAAAAAAAAAGGATGATGGGCATCAAAGAACTTCCAGCTGGTGTTACAAGAAGCTTTTCCCGCCAGCCTGGTCCCACAGCCATGTATGTCAGCCCCAAATAATACACAGAGACACTGAATTTGATATAAACTTGTTGGCCTGTTACTAGTGTTTTTTAATTGGCTGGCTCTGTCTTAAATATTAACCCATTTCTATTAATCTGTTTCTACATGGTCTTATCTTACTAGAGAGAGGGTCCGGACATCTTCTCTTAAGTCCCTACATCTTGATTCTCCTTTCTACTACATCTCCCAGAATCCTCTTTGTTTCCTTGTCCCACCTATCTTGCTTTCCTATTGGCCAACAGGGCTTTATTCATTAACCAATAAGGGAAACATATTTTCAGAATGACATCTCCCATCAATCTGGAGTTTGCTAGCCCTTGCCTCGACTGCTGAGAGTGCACTGTCCAAATTGGACAAGGATACAAAAGAAGATGACTGCCAAACTTTGGCAAGACAAGGTAAACAGTTCTTCAAATTCTTACTTCACAGAAAAGTCTGTCAGACATTCTAGGCCTGTATGCCAAAGATGGATACCCCAACATTGCAGATGACTGTCCAGGATCCTCAGTGACTATCCAGGTAGCCAGCGGTCTCTGTCATTTCTATAGTTTTAGAAGTTGTTTGCTTTGCACTTCTTGTTTACTCACATAATATTATATCCTTCTCAAGTCTCTGATGGGCGTAAAGACTAGATAGTTACAGCATTTTCTTTCTTTCTTTCTTTCTTTTAAAGATTTATTTATTATGTATACAGTGTTCTGTCTGCATGTGTCCCTGCAGGCCAGAAGGGATACCAGATCTCATTACAGATGGTTTTGAGCCTTTATCTGGTTGCTGGAAACTGAACTCAGGACCTCTGGAAGAACAACCTGTGCTCTTAACTTCTGAGCCATCTCTTCAGCCCGAGTTACATCATTTTCATTGTTACCAAATTCAGAAAAGAAACTTAAAAAAGAGATATAAAGTTTATAAGGTTGAGAAACATTAAAGCTTAAGTTGTTTATCTAAGAAAAGTCTAAAAAGAAATTTTTACATTGGTAATACAGGTTATGACATAAAGCAATTTAGGTATAAAACTATGGATTCAGCAAGATAGTATAGACAGAGTAATTTCTCTGAAGTTGAAAAATATAGAGGACTTCACATTGCAAATGTAATCCTTACTTGATAATTGTTCTTATTGTATATAGTTTTACTGAAGATGTGTCATTGTGAGTAGTTTAATAAAAAGCTGAACATACAATAACTACACAGGAGAGGTTAGGTGGGACTTCCAGGCAGAAACTGAGGGGATGAATCTAGATGTGCGGGTTTCTCCTGCAAAATGTAGAGCAAGTCAGATGCATGATGTAAAGAACCACGTAGCAAAACACAGACTAATAGAAACAGGTTAATTTAAGTTGTAAGGGCCAGCTGAAAACAAATTTAAGCTAAGGCCAAGTTTTCATAATAGTAAATGTCCATGTCGTTATTTGGGGGCTGGTGAACCAAAAAATAGTCCAACAAGAAAGTTTCTACATGGAACTTTCCAGGGTGGGGATTGTTGGAATTTCAAGTCTTGAGCTTGGGCTTTTTACTTTGTAGGGCGAGGGCTGGGTTGGGCCATTAAGGTAGTTAATAGTGTTCTGTGGTTGGAGGTCCTCAGGGGAGGATCTAGCCACTTGTTTGCTTCATGGGGTTTGCAGTGGTTTCTCCACCTGAGAGCCCAGTTCACCGAATACCAGCATTTCTGTGACTCTATCTCTTCTTCATTCCCTCTCCCCATTCCTAGTCAGGTCCAGACTCTGGAGCAGAGCAAGGATCTGGCCTTCCTTGGGAAGCTGGTAAGACAAGGAATGTTCAGAAAGGAGGTGAAATAACAGGATGTTAAAAAGGGAGGTGAAACATTTCAACCCTGCAACAGAGACAGGAAGTGTCCTAAGGGACACCCTGTCCTGCAGGGAAGTCTGGGATGCTCACCTGGGATGAAAAGAACGCAAAGGTTTAAGAAAGCTCCTGAGACAGACTAGATTCAGTTGGCTCC
The DNA here is from genome assembly GCF_943737965.1 of Phodopus roborovskii. Lineage (NCBI taxonomy): Eukaryota > Metazoa > Chordata > Mammalia > Rodentia > Cricetidae > Phodopus > Phodopus roborovskii. The sequence continues at coordinate 7,364,055 of NW_026126646.1, read as the reverse complement.
TCTCTTGCCAAACAAGCATAAGGTACGAGAATCCTGACAACTTTAAAAGAAGCTGAACTACCTGGAAGAGTCTCAAATCAACTGGGTGACCTGGAAAGAGCACTCTTACTTATTGGGCTACCTGCATGTTGTGGAGTGTACTCTAGGTTTCCAGCTTTGTTACTCACACTAGGATAGGATACAGCTGTCTTTGAGCCATTTCTTCTCCAGTAAATAACCCCCAATAAAACCGACTGGCTCACCAGGTTGAACTTTGGTGGTATCCTTACTTCTATCTGGGTGAATAAACATTTATTTACATCTTCCCAGAAAGTGTCACACAATACCAGGCTTGGACATTCTTCACCCTTAGGCAAACACAGAGCTGTTGAGAGGTCAGATCTTCACCTGCCAAGTGTCTATTTCTGGGATTCTTTTGCCCCAGCAGCCCTTTCTCTGGGAAAAACTACCTCCCCTGAGTCTCACTTTCAACTCTGTCTCTCCGGTGCTCACAAGTACCTGCCTCTGACATCTCTCAGTTCCCATTACCCTTGGCCACATCATGCACCACACTGAAATCAACCTTCCTGGATCCTTGCCCATCTTAGGGTTACTAGTGCTATGATGAAACACCATGACCAAAAAGCAAGTTGAGGAGTAGAGTAGTTTGAATGAAAATGGTCCTATAGGCTCATAGGAACTGACACTATTGGGAGGTGTGGCCTTGTTGGAACATGTAGGGTGTTATTGAAGGAAGTATGTCACTGAGGACAGGCTTTGAGGTCTCAGATGCTCAAGCCAGGCTTAGTGTGTCTCAGTCTCTTCCTGCTGCCTTGGGATCCAAATGTAGAACTCTCAGCTACCTCTCCAGCACCATGTCTGCCTGCACGCCAACATGCTTCCCGTCATGATGATAATGGACTAAACCTCTGAACTATAAGCCAGTCCCAATTAAATGTTTTCCTTTATAAGAGTTGCCATGGTCATGGTGTCTCTTCACAACAATAAAAACCCTAATGCAGGGAGGAAAAGGGTTTATTTGGCTTACACTACCACATCGCTGTTCATCATCAAAGTCAGAACAGGAACCCAAGCAGGGCAGGAACCTGAAGACAGGAGCTGGTGTAGAAGCCATGGATGGGTGCTACTTATTGATTTGCTCCCCAGCTGCTTTCTTATAGAATCCAGGATCAGCCCAGGGATGGTATCACCCACAATGGTCTGGGTCCTCCTCCATCAATCACTAATTAAGAAAACACCTTACAGCTTGGCCTTATAGAAGCATTTTCTCAATTGGAGGACCCTCCTTTCCAGTGACTCTACTCTGTGTGAAGCTGACATAAAACTAGCCAGCACACTATCCAAGCACAGATGTGTTTACCTCCTGCCGTGCTCTACGGTTGCTTCCACGGGTCTCCCTGCTGACCCTTGAGATTCCCCAGGTGAGGGAGGCATGAAAATGAGTGGCTAGAACCAAAGAGTCCTTAGGGAAAACAATGGAGAGGTGGCAAGTGCCAAAGCACCCACAAAACCTGGCCCATGTGAGCGTCATCCGTGATTCATCATCTAGTTTGCCTCAGGTCCCCGCACCAACAAAACTTGGTAGTGTGCCCTTAGCAATATTCCCATAGACTGATGAGGCTACAGAGGAAAAATACTGTTTTGGGGCTTTCCAACAACACTGTGTAACTCATCTCGGGCAAACTGGCTTGGGTATTGAATGCTGCTCCAGATTGGGGAGAAACCAGGAGTAGCAGTGTGTGACCCTATCAGTCAACTTCATACTGTAGAATAAATGCCTTAGGTAGCAACTTCCTCTGTGAGGCCAGGCCTGGTGTGACAGCAGACCAAGTGAGCCTACATCAAGCTCTGTTTTCCCACTAAGCCAGGACCTGCCCATGCTCAGTGACTCAAGGAGAAGGAAACCTAAGACCTAGCCACTCCCTCCTGTGGCATTGGAGGGGTTCAGGCTGGCCCAGCCTTTACTGTGAGCCATCCCGACAGCCTCCCACTTCTGATCTTGAGAGGAAATGATGGATAGTCAGTGAGCTCAAGTCTCTGTGGTGGTAGCAGGTCAGTCTTGCCCTCCAGCATACTGGATGAGCCCTACCCCAGCCCTGTCATCCCTGCACTACAGAAAGAACCCTGAATCCCCTGTAAATGCTTTGGCAAGTCAGGCATCAGGGTGTCCTGCTTCCAAGAGATGTTTCTGTAGCTGGGACAGACCTAGGGGATGCTACTCCTGCGACTTCTGGGCCACTAGGGAAGTACCTGGAAAGGCCAGGATGTAGCTGGAGCTTTGGGGGGATTGAACAGCTACTTAGGAGAGATATTTCAGCGGCAGAAATGGAGTTTGCTTGGCTCCAACATATGGCTTCCTGTTTACTCCAGTTCTGGCTGCCACCTCATATCGCCAGGTCTCAGCAGGGTTGGCTTAGGGATGTGGTGCTGGGCCTGGGCTACATGTATGCATGCTGACTGTTACAAAACTGATGTTATCTGCTGGAAGAACCTGTGTGAGTCAGTGCCCCAGAGCAAGGGGCTGTGCCCCAAATTCTCCCAAACAAAGACCCTTTGTCCCTAAACCCTCCCATCCAGGCCCAGATGAACAACCCCCAAACACACAGGCAGACAGACATGCCAATAGAGGCAGCCAGCACAGGCAGAATCAGGGCTGTTTTCCATACCTGAGTGTGTTTCTCAGCCCACCTGCCTCAGACCTTAGAACTAGAGTTTGGGAGATCTGCAGGAGGCCCCAGCAGGAGGGAGAAGGGCCATGGGTTCTTAGAGCCCATAGTGGCTTCAATTGGGAGGCCACGGGTGGATTAGCCAAGCCCAGTCAGTAAGAAGTGGCTCCAGGACCCAGAAACCTTGTGCCCTGCTCTAAGCTGCAGTCTGTCATGGATTCTTTAGCTTGTCTGAGACCAGTGCTTGGGGGTCAAGACAGAGTCTCACCTTTTGGAGTGAGAAGCCTCTCTCCCTTGACCTCTTCACCCACTTTTCCCATCCAGGGAACCTCAGATGCCAGGGATGTGCTCACAGTAAGCTGATGTGAGGCTCTGAGCAGCTACCCATCCCATCTTGGAATTCCTAGCTGACTTCAGCAGGACAAATGCCACTGGGTCTTTCTAGCACTAAGGACCAGAACTATGTTCACTCCTGAGTTTGACCATGTGCCTGTGGAGAGCTCCAGTCAGCCGGACACCTGCCCCATGCTTTCTTGGTAGAGGTCTAGCAGTTCTGGCTCTTCCCAGACTCATAGCAGAGATCTTCAGAGTCACAGATAATCCTTTCCCTCCGTTACCAACAAACATGTACACATTCAGGGTGCCTCTGTGGGAACATAGCGGGACACACCCACCAGGGCTTGATATCACCTATATAGACATTAAGTTGCCTATATGAATACCCAAGTATACACAGATATGGGACAGGAGCCCCTCCAGAGAGACTCCCCACATGCCAGCCTGATACTCTGTTTTCTGCAGAATATGTAGTCTGGGTCTGAGTCTGGGTCTAAGGATGATACACTGCTTCCAAACTCAGGGGGCCAGCAGGTGGTAAATAACCCAAGGGGCCCTTAAAACAGACACAAAGTTAAGCTGCCTGGCTATATATTCTAAGACCCCAAGTATAGGCCAGAATAAGCAGACCTCTTCTACATGTTTAACCCCCCAAAGGAGAGCACAGGAGTATATGTGGGGACTGGCACTATCAAAGCTATATATTACCTAAAATGTAGGTCTTAGAGGCTTAGCCTTGCTCACGGCCAAAAGCCCATGTCCCTGCCTACCTCTTCCAACTCCTAGCTTGAGATGCACACCAAGAGGATTCTCTAGCCATCCTGGGGACCACATTCTTATTTGTGATCAAGCCCAGGACAGGGTGCCAAGGATACCAAGGGATCAGGCTCTGACTGAACACTACAGCATACCTCCAACACCAGAGTTCACATTGCTCCTAGGAAGGGTTGGCCAGGTCTAACCAGGCTATGACCCATGACCAGACCCAGGAAGGGTTTCAGATCAATTATCTCCATGTTGGATATGGTATCCCAGGACAGTCAGGAGCCCATGGCAGTGGTTTATACCCCAGCTCTAAGTCCCAGCCTGGCAGGCAGAGGGTCAGACTGAGGTTGTGGGAAGTCAGCCACACCTCCAGTTGCTCTAAAACATTGGCTTGAGATCAGGAGTCAAACCAAGGCTGTTCAGCACAGCAATGGTCATGCTTTCTTTGTCCTAAGCCATGGATGGGAAGTATCTAGACACTTGGGCCATTTCATAAACCAGCTTCAAAATGGGAGAATGTAGGAGAAAATTACCTTCCCCAAGCTCTCCCTTGAGGTAGCCCCCACTTGAATATTAGCAGTTCTAGCCTGTCTGACTTCCACCATAGCATGCCATACTCAGACTGGGCAACCATACCAAGTTGTCTTCCATGAAGCTCTGGATATCAGAGCCTAGGACCATGTGAGACTTGGGGAAACCATATGGTACACCTGCGTACAAGCAAAAAGCCTGGCTGACCATCTTTTATGCAAAATGCATGGGTTTTTCTGTGTCTGTGACCTAGAATCTTGGTTGGAGGCTTCCACTACACCCACCTAGATACCCACTCACTTGCTCTTGGGCCCCCAGCCCCTGGGGCTCATCTGGAGACAGCACATTCCAAGGAAATTACAGGTAAGTGGCTAATGACCTCTGATTATGGGTAGGAATGGGAAGAAAGAGCAGACAGACAGACGCAGGTGGTGTCAGGCTCAGAGACAAGGCCCACCCTGATCCTGGCTACCTGCCCAGGCATCGCTCTGTAGAGCTGGCCTCCGATCACTGTCTCCTCATCTCTCATCTCCTCTTCTCCATCTGTCTCTTTGTGGGGCCCTACTTTCCATTCTTTGAGTCTCCATCTTGAGTATCAGAGCCCCTACAGCAGTCAACAAGACCAAAAAACAAAGCTGAGACCCTTACCCTGGGCAGGGAGGCCCTGCATGTGGCTCAGGAGAGTCTGGCTGATGCTGTCCATCATACAGGGTGGTTGGCTTTGAGCCTCAGCCTGATCTGCACAGGGCAATGGCTGCTGTTAGTGGAGCAGAAAAATTACAGGCCTAGCCATGCATAGAAGCAGCCCCTGAAAGTCCTAATAATGTAAATGAGACATTTATGGATCTGTAGATGTAGATACTCAAACCATACTTCCTAGTCCCCCCTTTGCCTTCTCACAGAACATTGACCCCTAGTATCTGTATCTTCCCTGATATGCCTGCCCTGAGCAGTCACTCCGTACGCAAACTATTTTCCCTGCTATAGTGGGGTAGAGGCCCTGCTCCTCCTGGGATGAGAAGCCATTGATGCCACAGCCCGAGGGGCTTGGGCTCTGGAAGGAAGACCAGAGAGCCCTAGTCCTCGTTCTAGCAGTTAGGCTCCCTAACAAGGCTACAGACAGCAGAAAAGGAAGATGGCTCCCTGATCCTGGATTGTTTTAAAATCTAGCCTGGACTCCCAGGCCTGTCAGGACCTCAGTAACTGGCGAGTGGGAGAACAGTCACTTCTTCTACACTTGGGTCCCCTCTGTTTACTCAATAGGGACCCTGCGTATGCTCCGCACTGTCCCCCATCAAAGCAGCTGGCATGAAAGCTGCAGTCAAGTGAAACACAGATCTCTCCAGACAGCCCCAGCCCCTGACGCCACAATGGGGGCTGTGGCTGATGAAAGGTGGGGATGGGTCAGGGCCAAGCCTACTACAACACAGGCTGGCGCCAACACCGCCTCAGTGCCTAGCTTGATTAATCTGCCTCACTGCCCAGCAATACCCTAAGGAGGGGCCCTCCTACGGCTCCTCAAGGAGGGTCAAGGTCTTAGGTGGGAGGTAACAGTCTAACTCTGGCTTCTTCCAGTTTCTGTTTCTACTGCCTCGCCTCATACACTGCCCACAGACCTGTGAGCAGACGCCTCACCTCTCAGCTGTATATGTCCATTTGGGAGAGCATTCCAGGGCACGGGAGACTCTACCCCGCTCAGTCTTGAAGACAGAATTCTGATGGCCTGCCATAGTTTTGTTTTGAGAGAAGTCAGACTGAAGGCTTAGCACACCACCTTTTGATGGCCCAGGTGCCAATTAGAGATGGTGTCTTGGGAGCTCAGCAGGCCGAGACATCCTGAAGCTAATTTATATTCTTTGACAGGAGTTTGTGAGAGACAAAGCTGTATAGGGACAAAGGGACATCACATTAGTCACTGGCTCCTACCTCGAAGATTGCAGCAGATGGGATGCTGGGTCTGCCCTGCATATCCTCTATAGGCCTCTGATCTTTGGGGAGTGATGGCCATCACTTGGGAAGGTGGCAAATAGGGCAATGCCTTCCTGCCTTAGCCCGGGCAGACTTCCCTAGCCCAAACCTTGTCTTAACACATGTAGGCCTGCAGATGCTCTCCAACTTGGCACAGTTATATAAGCAATGGACAGAATTGTATGTTGTTTATGTTTATATACACTTTAGCCCCCTTTAGCAACCTCACCAGTGTGTGGACTCCTTCTCATAGGATGCAGGCCTCAAGGGGTCCCTGTGCTGACGAGTGTTTGTTTTGTTTTTTCTTTTTGTTTTTTGTCAACTTGACAAAAGCTACAGTTTTCTGAGAGGAGAGAATCTTGATTGAGAAAAGGCCTCTGAAAGATTGGCCTGGCCACACGTGGTGGCACACACCTTTAATCCCAACACTTGGGAGGCAGAGGAAGCTGGACCTCTGTGAGTTGAAGGCCAATCCGGTCTACATAGTGAGTTCCAGGACAGCCAGAGCTACACAGTGAGACCTTGTCTCCAAAAACCCAAAACAAAAACCAAACAAAAAGGCCTATAGGCAAATCTGCAGAATATCCTCTTGATTAATGATGCCAGAAGGTAGTACAGTCCCTGATAAAGTGGTTCTAGGCTGCATAAGAAAATGGGCTGAACTGGGCATAGTGGCTCACACCTTTAATTCCAGCACTCTGGAGGCAGAGGCAGGCAGACTCTGAGTTTGAGGCCAGCTTGTTCTACATAGAGTTCTAGGGCAGCCAGGGTTACATAGAGAGATCATGCCTTAAAAAGGAAAACAAAACAAATCACAAAACAAAACAAAAAAAAAAAAAAAACAGGCTAAGCAAGTGACAGGGAGCAAGGTCAACCAGCAGGATTCCCCAGTGGCCTCCCTCTGCTTAATCGCCTACCTCCAGGTTCCTGCCCTGACTTCTGTCAGTGATGGAGTGTGACCTGAGAATTGTTAGCTGAAATAAACCATTTCCTCCCCAGTTTCCTTTTGGTTATAGTGTTTATCACAGCAATAGAAGCCAAGACAGAAATTGGTACTAGGAGTGACAGACTTGAGCATGTGTTTTGGGGAGGGTTGTAAAAGGACTTTGGATCTTGGGGCTAGAAAAGCCATTGAGTGCTCTAAGCTTAGTGAGCTATCATGATGACTTACAAGACAATTGCTGGGAGTAATACAGATGGAGGCCTGGTCTGTAAAGTTTCAGAGGGAAGTTTGGGTGTTCCTTAAAGCCTATTATCAGAGCTGTTTGCTGTTTTGAATGAAGAATCTGTGGTTCCTGTCAGCTAGGGCTTTAGAACTGGCTGTTATCAACAAGAGGCTAGAACCACTAAATTGAAATCTTTGCTTATAGGGATAATTAATACAGGTCAGCTGGGGCTAAAGACCCGTTGTTATTAGAAAGAGACCCATTGTTATTAGAAAGAGACCCTGCCAAAAGGAAAATCTTTTGGCAGGGTCAGCACACAGCTGTGATCCAGAAGCAGCCAAGGACAGCAGCTGAGCTTGGTAATATGTAAATTTCCCCAGGTTTAAGGCATGAAGGGTCATGAACAGCAGCTGAGGCAGGCACTTTGAAGGGCCAGGAGAGGCCATTGGTGAAGATGTAGCCTCAGTTGTAGTAAAAGCTCTAGGACTGAAGGGGTCATAGGAGTTGAGGATTAGAACATGCAGCTCCCTAAAGAGAGTCCAGGAGAGGCTGCTAATAGTGGTGCAGCCCAACTGCAGCAGAAATTCAGCATCTGGAGATGCCAGTACCATAGGATGATAAGCACTAAGGACAGCACAGGTGTGGGAGCCAGCCTAAGCCTATAAGCAAGCTGCATGTGCTATGGATGGCAAAATCAGAAGTGGGGCCTGCCTCTGCAAAAGAACGTGAGTGGATCCCAGACATGGGACACCAAACTTTTTATACTCTTTCTTTGATTGTGACTGTACCTTAGTTCTTTCCTCTTGAAATAATAAAGTATTTAACTTTCTTTTTTATAATAGAAACCCACAATTATGAGGTCTTGGCTATTTTAGAGAAATTTTGAACTTTTTAAAAAAGAGACTTTGGATTTTTGCTTTGTTTTGTTTTTCGAGACAGGCTGAACTGGAACTTACTGTGTAGACCAGGCTGGCCTTGAACTTGGAGATCCACCTGTCTCTGCCTTAGGATCACCTCAGTCCCTAGCCCATGGAAAAGTTTTGCTGGCTTTCCTGCTCCTCCCCTAACTGGCTGGAAGTCTGACTGCATACCTGGTGAGGGGATTTCACTCTGGTCCCTCTTTGTGGCTACAGTCTGCTCTGGGATCATATGTGAACAGTCTTCTGTTGGCTGTACATCTCCTGTTCATATCTTGACTACTCAATTACCGCGTCTACCAACACAATAACCAGACAGCACCCAAGAGTGATGGAGAAATCTGGAGATCTTTATTGCTATGACAGCTGTTAACTGGGGAGTAGTCCTTTGCAGATCCTCTAAGAGGCAAGGTGTTGGCTCCTCAATCATCATCTCTTCGGCTCCCCTATGTACCCAAGAGCAGTCCGGAGAAACTGGAGCTGTTCTGGATGGTGAGAACTGCTCCAGAACTGTTGTCCACGAACACGGAGACATACTGTCCAGACTGAAACATTACAGTGGGCATCATCACCAGTGGGTGGCCCCAGCCCAGAAGTCCACCCACCCCACAGGGATGGCATTTGAAGCCAATACTGCCTAACAGTTGAAACACCATCCATACAGATCTAAAATCGTCCTAACCAAGCAGCATCCTCCTAGGCATAAGGGTTCAGAGGTCCTGACCACCTACTTGCACTAGGCTATAAGGCCCTCCCAGGCTAGAGGCCCACCCACCTGTTCCCTGGGCCTATACCCTTACCTGTAGCTGCAGCAGCCCCTGAACCTGCACTGTGAAGACCCTGCTGTTGCTCTCCAGGCCTGATACAGCCTCCAAGGACCTGGGAATAGCACCACAAAGCAACAGTGTAGAGGCCCATGGTACCCAGACACCCCTCAGGGAGGCTACCTGTGATCTCAGTCCAAGGACAGATCCCAGAGAACTGGGTGGGCAGCGGGACTCACTCACGTGTGGTGATGGCACAGGGACTCAATACAAATGAGGACACGAACAGTGTCCCTGGTACGCAACCGGCCTCTGCCCTGCAGTTCACTTCGGTCTATGGAGAGAGCAGCAGGTAAGGGGACTTCAGGACATGGCCTACAACAGGCTCAACTGTCTGTCAGGGCTGAGGGTGGCTGGCCCCAAGCAGAGTAGGGTGGTACCTCTGAAACACCCACCTTCAAGGGATAACCTACCCACCACCCATACTACAACATACAGGCTGGCTCACCCACGTGCAGGCTGGCAGAAAACTGGAAGATGGCAGAGACTGGAGCTGTGAATCTGCCCAAGGGCAGGCTCAGGCCAGATCCCCGCACAAAGGCACCTTGGGCAGCAGGCTGTGGAGATTAGGTGGCTAGCTGGATTTCAGGGCCTGGACCCTTACCATGTACGTACAGCTCAACCCCAAACAGGTCTTTCCTGGACCTCATTGTCTTTGTGTAAAGGACAGGGCTGACCTGTGTGTCTACACCCATGTGGACCTTAGAGCAAAAGTTCCAGGCTCCAACAGGTGGACAGGACCCTGAAAGCTATCATCGGGAATGGCAACTCTAGGCCCCACTTTTGTCTTAGAAAGGCTGGCCCTTATCCTCTACAATAGTATCTCTAGGAACCAATACAGGCATGTGTCCAGCAGCTGTCCAGTGGTGTCTGGGGGCCCATCTTGCCAGTAGGTGCCCACCCCTGCATCCTGTGCCTTTGGTATATAAGCCCCTGAGATAAAAGGACTTTTTTGGCTCGGGTCCCGACTCACGGCCTGGAATCCTTGTAGTTCCACCAATGTCTTCTTGTCCACTAGCACAGGGCCTTTCAAGCGGCAGTGGAAGGCCTCAACCACCAGCCGCTGGCTGGGTTCCTGGGGTGACAATGTATCTGGTAGCCCTGAGAATCGAAGTTTCGTGGCCTCTGTGGGGAGGGCCACTTTGGGTCAGGCCCCTTCTAGCCCTGAAAGAGCCTCCTAGGCTTCTGAAAGAGGTTGGGTGCAGGGTAGTCTTACCTTTCAACATCTCCTGAAATTCCTGCAGCAAGGCCTCTGGGGTGACTTCCATACCAGGGGAACCAGGAGGGCCAGGAGGGCCAGGAGGTCCCGGGGGCCCTGGGAGACCCGAGAGGCCTCGCTACAAGAGGTAAAAGAAAGTGAATCTAAGTAGGACCCCAGGCCACCACCTCCCTGGGCTTAGAACCTGAAAGGAGCCCATAAGGGCTGGTTCCACAACAGCTCAGGGGCTTACCGACTTAGCCCGGCCACGGCACCGTTTTCTAGAGGCCCCATCATCTGGCCGGCGGACAAAGTTCAGCCATGTCATGTGGGCATCTGAGAGCTCAGGTCCAGAGGCCTCTGGTGGCTTAAAAGCCAGAGAAGCAAGGCTAGTGCAAGGCTTCAGATTGCTGAAAAGCATGCTGGTCCTTCAAAGAGTGAACTGTAGCCCCACCAGGCATGGCAGAGGGAGGCTCCCCACAGGCCAGGCCCTCTAAGCCAGGACCAGTGGTCAAGGTCTCAGGCAGTGCTCAGGTTCTTCCCCAGGAAGAAGGGGAGCGGAGCTGCTGAGGTAGGTAGGGGGTCAGTCTGAGCTCTGGAGCTGTACTCAGAGCTGCACACCCACATGCGCCCCAGCCTGTGCCTACCTTGAAGGAGCCTGGCAATCTCTTGTGGTTGGGTATGGTAATATTAGGGGACTCCACATGAACGGCCAGCCGTGCCCCCACTCCTGTAGTCTGTAGCCAGAGGAGGGCTGCTGTGGCCCAGGCCCAGGCCCACATAGCTCAGTCTCCACAGACAGAGGCTTAGGCTTGGAACCCCGGGCCAGTGTTCTCATGGGGGCGGCTGCATTCAAAGCCCCTGCGCGGGGGCGAGGCCCAGAGACGAGCCCGGTTGCCGCTGGTGCATGTCTGCAGGATGAGCCAGAGCACAGCTGAGAGCTACTGTCTCCACTGGCCTCCCCTCCTGCATAGTAAATACCCTTGGCCGGTGCCCCACCACCAAACAGCCCTCCCTCCTTCCTAAGCCTCTCAGGTTCTAAGGGGAGGGTTTACACAGGGCTCATCTACTGCCTGGAAGGTAGGAGGGGCAGGGCAGGGGTGGGACCCTATGACCAGTGATCACCTCTTCTTAAGAAGTAGGGAGGAGCTGGACTGAACCTCCCCTGCACAAGCAGTCCCTGGCCTCTTCTCAGCAGGGTTCCTACTTAGTTAAGCTGGGGGTGGAGGTGCTGTCAACATCAACTCTGTGGCATCTTTCATACCCACACCTTCGGGGCAGTGAATCTCAAGTGACTCATTCACTTTAGGAACCTGTCTACAAATCTCCCAGAACTTCCCACACACTTCATTCAAGCCCAGAGGCAGCCTCTACCTTAAACCGCTCCCCCACCCCAATAGCACTGGAAAACTAGAACATCTCCATCACCTGCTTGCCTGCCCATCCCAGCCAGTGATCCCTCCTTACTTACATGAGGCCCACCAGGCTGACCTCTGCTAAGTTACAGCAAGGAGAGGCTGGTGGTCTATCTTGACTCTACACCAGTCACAGGGCTAACTTCTACCATCTGCCTTCCCACTAGCAGTCCCCTAGGCCTATCTCCTAATAAGTTAGCACAGGCCCAGGCCACACTGCAAGGGAGGGAGCCTGTTCATCTCTAGCCAGTGGAATTTCCCCCTCCGGTATTTGTGACACAGGGGCAGGTGCCCAGAGAAAAGGGATCTTCTGAATCACCTTCAGGCTGCAAGTCAGTTAGCTGAGGCTACGCCAAGCCAATGAGTACCTTGGCCTCAGTGACTACGAGGTAGTGGCCCTTGTGAGACAGGGCCAGGATTCCCAATAGCCAGATGACCTCCAACTGGTAAAAGCTGTGGCTACGAACAGCGAGCCAGTGGTTCTAACTGCTCTATAAAGAAACGGGAACTGCATCCCCCAATACACGTTGGTTCCAGTAGATTTGGTTCCTGGTAAACAGAATGTTCTAGAATAGAGCCCCCTCAACTCACACACCAAAGAGTAAAAGGTGGCCAAGCAAGCAAACCCAGCTCCAGGTCACACCCAGGCAGAGAACCCTAACAAAGCTGGGGTGGGAGAGAACGCAAAGGACATGCCCGTCCTGGTTCCCAGACAAACTGTCACCTCCAGGAACAGCAGAGGTTAATCTTGAAGTGTTTCACACATATGGTAACGCCTCAAGCCCTCAGAAGTGCCTTTGGTCCTTGTTTCCTGGTGAGGCTACTCTAGATGATAAGGAAGTACAAGCATTTGATCCCTGGCAGTGACCTGTACCTAATACATACATGTATTCCAAGAAACACAGCCTCTATGCCTGGAGTTCAAAGCTCAGGGTTGGGAGGAGATAAGTGCCTCAGCATAGAGACACCCTCATCACAGATGCAGCACCCTGCTCTTCTGGTCTACCTATATCCTAGTGGCCTAACCTTTTCTTCATGTGACTGGTAATGGGATTCCCCCAGGCTCTACCTTGCTGGCAGTTTATAAGCAGGTAGGCTAGGAGGAAGTGAGGATCTCATTTTATGGTTGAGGATGGACTCAAGTTAACTAGTTTTTCAGCTTTAACATCCCCCTGCCACAAACAACTTGGAAAACAACCAAAAGGATTCTGCTTTGGTTCACGAGAACCCTGACCAGGATGACCAAGGCAACCCCCAGGAGGATCAGGTCCAACTTCTGGCTCTCATCCCCCAGAGCCAGAGAAAACAAGCTTGGCAGAAACCTATTAGCTCACTATACAAAATGTTTCTCCCTCTTACCCATTCTAAGATGAAATTCCCAAAGGCTAACACCTAGGAGGCCAGCCTCTGCTACATAGAAAGTTTAGGCCAGCCTGAGCTATATGAGGCCCTATATAAAACAGTTCCAAAGGCTGCTGGAGAGTTATTTTGTTTTGTTTTTTTCCCCCCCTCAGGAGAGGAATGAGAGGTCGCGGAGCTAAGATGTTTCCTTCCAAGGAATATGAGCTTTGTGAGAGGCTTTCCACCTGTACAAGGAAGACCTGATGGAAGGCAATCCAGGGTAACCCAACTGGCCCCACCAGTGACTTCTCCCAAGAAGGGCAACACACAAACATGTTTGATCCAATGGAATGAAGGTCATCTTTTATTTGGGGTCAGTGCAGGCAACACACTGTGGATACAGGGTCCTGCAGCGAAGCTGGAAGAGGAGCATTCGTAGTATTGGAGCTGACCTACCAGAAGTCTTCAGTTACTACACTAAGTGCGACACCTTGTGGTCAGAGGGCAGGTTAACTTTTTACTTCTACTTTAAGAACCAGCACTCTATAAGATTTTTCTTTGATTCTGGGCTGCCAAGAATTTCAGCCAAACAGCGGCAGTGCAGGCCATGAATCTCAGCTCTTGGGAGGCAGAGACAAGCGGATTTCTGAGCTTGAGGACAGTCTGGTCTACAGAGTGAATTCCAGGGCAGCCAGCACTACCCAAAGAAAACCCATCTCAAAAAAACAAAAACAAATAAAAGAGTTGAGATATCACATACAGAGAACACGAATGTTGAGTAAACCAATGTTCTGTCTTATAAGAACTTCAGGAAACAAGGAGACATTGGACTCGACACTTAACAGTTACCAAAGAGCAACCGAGTGTTCCTGGACCAGGAAGAACTGATGTCTAATACTAAAAGATCCAGTCTCTAGGGTTCCACCCACTGCCACCATGCCATGCACAGACACATCTCGGCCTATAGCTGCAGGCTTCACAGGTCTAGGCCCAGCCATGGGTAATCATGCCACCTTTTGGCAACAGCAACATACCCTTCCCCCAAGCCAGGCATGACTTGCTCACAGCCTTCCAGAGGACATTAACACAGACAGTGTGGCATTTAAGAAAGAGGGTGTATAACTAAAGCCTTTTCAGGAGAGGCTATATACTAACTGTAATTTACAGAGCTAAACCAAAATTATCAGACAGGTCGCACTTCAGCTTTACCATCTCTGAAATGAAGTTGGTTTAGGGGCCTCTTTGGGTCCCCTGTGATGACTAATGTCCAACATAGACGATGTCACTGCCTCTACCTGGGGCCCTACAGATGTCAGCTTTCCCAAACAATTACTGCAGATACATTAAACACAAACACTAAAAAGGTAAGATGTTGGTCACAAAGGAGTCCAGCATCTAAAAACTGAGAACTTGCCAGCTTAGAAACTTATATCTGATGTGTTTTCTGGGCAGTTTCCTTTCCATGATCTGTAGAAATCAGCATCTAACACAGGTCACCTAAAAATGATGTTAAGAGAACTTACAGAAGCCTCAATATGTTAAGCCCAGTCCTTGGGGACTTGAGTTCTCCACTGTCTACCAATATAGGAGGAATATAGGCTTCTGGCCAACCAGACACAAGGAATTCAAAGAAAGGCTCACTAGGCACTCAGAGATCCTACTTCTCCATCACTCAAAGGAGCTGAAAGGAGGAGTGGGTATTAAGGTTGATGGCAATACCAGGACCAAACCGCCAAGACTTCACTGTAGTCTTCAGCCACTGTTTGTGGTCAGAGAGCAAGTTGACTCTTCTACCTTAGCAAGAATAGGACAAGCGCTTTCTATAAGTACTCTCTCTCTCTCTCATTCAGAAGCAGTTTTACAATCCGCTCCTCTCCTAGACCCCCAGCTCACTTAGCCCCACTATGAAGCCTTCAGCTCCTCCACTAAGAACACACAAGAGTACTATTTGATATGCATTAAAGTTTTATATTTTTAAGTGACCAAATCTAATAAAATGGAAAAAAAACAAAAACAAATAAACCAGGTTTACTAAACAGTCCAAAAGACAACACAGGAGTAAGCAATAAAACCAAAGCGTGAGTGGCCCTTGTCCACACCAGCCTCAAGAGGGAGTTAAGACTCTCCAATCTCCTCCAAATCACACATTTTGGTTTTTGCTTTCTTTTTAAGGTTTTTAAAAAGTAAATCCCAGGAGTCCAGCAGGCCTTCCTGTGCTTAGCAGCATGTCCATCCCGCCTGCATGACGCTCTGGCCCGTGTCCCTCAGCAGCAACTATGGATTGCGGCGACTCTTGAGTCTCACTCCTGTGCTATGCTTCTCAGCACATACTTGACAGTGTAGGCAAAGGCTGCAAACCCAACTATAACAAACAAGTTCGCCAAAGCGCCGCCCAGGAGTCCATGATGCCTGTTGGCCTGTGGGAGCCCAGCGAGGTTCGGGCCGGCAGCAGGGGCATGCCCATTGAGGAGCTGGAGCCCATTCTGGCCACGGTGCATCTCCCCATCAGGAACCACGTCTGGCAAGGGAAGGTTCTGGGGCCTGCTACTTAGTTCATCTTGTGCTTTCTGTTTCTGTTTAATTTCCTGAGAGAAAAACACAAGAACCCTCAGTTGTCTTAACAAACCTGCTCTTCCGGGAACAGCACTCGAGTTTTTACAAACCCAGAGCTACCACCCAGATCACAGTTCTCCATTCCCCTGCAGCAGACCCTAACCCAAGAGAGGATAGCTTTTAATCCCTCCCACTTTACAGGTGAAGAAACCAAACAAACAAGGCTTTCAAAATTATTACTCTGTGCCTGAACCAGGTAGCAGCAATTCTGAGTAACAATGAACCATGAAATATCACACCACTGTCCAGTCAGGTGCTTCTGCTCATTGCCATGGTCTCAACTACAGCCCATACCAGGGAACACTTATTGCCACATGGCATAGTACATACCCAGCCCTTGCTATTAAGAAGCAACTGATGTACTTCCTAGCCACTGCTGGTGGAACACTTGAGGAATGGCCACTGATTGGCAAGTTCCATACCTCTACTGGGACAGACTCAGTCCTTAATACTTGTACATGTCCCTCAGGGTCTCCCCAATCCCTGGGCTGTCTTTCCTGCACTGTAGGGTCCTGGAGAAGAGCCAGTTCTGTCACTCAATAATGTGTACACCTGGAGCATAGCCAGCACAGACCCCTATGTCCTGCAGCACTATGGAGGGCCTGCAAGCCCTCTACAACATCTATGGGAACACAGTAGTGGGTACACAAACACAGTTTCTATTTGGAAACAAGTAAACCTGAAAGGGTTTTAACATATGGGAAGACAAAACTGAGTTCCAACTTTTGCTTTCTTACCTCCACAACTTCAGGAAATAATTCACAAAAGACTTTATCTTTTAAATTAAACACTAAACTCTGTGCTGCCAGCTGTCTTTTCTAGGAAGAAAGAGAAGGGAAATATCAGCCAGAAAGCTAGTTTTTGTTGTTGTTGTTGTTCTGTTTTTTGATGCAGAGTTTCGCTGTGTAGTCCTGGCTGTCCTGGAACTCCCTCAGTAGACGAGGCTGTCCTCAAACCCAGAGATCTACATGCCTCTGTCTCACATAAGCTGGGATTAAAGGTGTGTGCCACTACCACCCAGTTAATTTTTAATTAAAAAAAAAAAAAAAAAAAAAATCTTGCTGGGCAGTGCATACCTTTAATCTTAGCAATTGGGAGGCAGAAGCAGGTGGATCTCTGTGAGTTCAAGGCCAGCCTGGACTACAAAGGGAGTTCCAGGACAGCCAAATAGTTACACAGAGAAATTCTGTCTCGAAAAACCCAAAATCAAAACAAAAACTCTTAAAGAGACAGATGTGGTGGTGCACACCTGTAAACCCATAATTCAGGAAGCTGAGGTAAGAGGATCACCACAGATTCAATGTCAGCCTGCCCTACATAATGAGCTCAAGAACACCCTATGCTAATAATGAGACCTTAATATTTGGCAAAACAAAATCTCAAAACAGACTCCTATAGAGTCAAGGATTATAGAAAACACCTAAAATGCTTTCTCTTCTCAAAAATTAGTCTTATGAAGACTTATTTATGTTTTTGTTATCAATTAACATTAAACATGATTCCTATTATCTAAACATTAGAGACCTAAAACAAGCATGAACAGATGTACATCTCCTTCTCAAGCCTTACAAAGTCTCCTGAGGAGCACAGGAGTGTCAGTGATGCTTAGCAAGGACAAAAGCAGAGTTGGAGACAGAGATGGGCAGTGAGCCAAGGGCCATGTTCTGAGGCAGCCAAAGCAGAGATTTCTACAATGTGGCCAGGAATAGGGCACAATCAGCCCAGGATGAGAGGTTGGAGGCCACAATGTTGCAAGGCCTCGGGCAAGGCGCTGCCACACCTCACCGTGAAGTCCGATGTCTCTATGCTGCCCAGGGTGGGGCCCTTCTCCACCATGAAGCTCAGAAGTCCTGTTAGAATGGTGGAGACAGACCACGCTGGATTCCATGTGTCTGGGTGGAAATCTGTGATGGAGAGACACAGCCTGAAAGAAAGTGATTTTTGTGAGTAAGAATGTATTCCCATGACCACAGACAACTTAGAACATTTCACTACCTGGAAGCTTACCTTGTGTTGCACTTAAACCTCCCATTGGGGGTTATCATGTAAATACTAGGAGGCTTAAATGGAAATTCTCTGGGA
Source organism: Phodopus roborovskii (assembly GCF_943737965.1). Taxonomy (NCBI): domain Eukaryota; kingdom Metazoa; phylum Chordata; class Mammalia; order Rodentia; family Cricetidae; genus Phodopus; species Phodopus roborovskii. Next base: position 7,346,233 of record NW_026126646.1, on the reverse strand, counting down.
AAAATTAGTTTTCCATGATAATAGCCACCTATATACAAAGAAAAACAGTCTTATTAGCCTTGTCAACATCCAGTGTGACTGCTTCTCAACTCTCACCAACCTTACCCAGTTTCCATGGCTCCCATGGTAACCCACTGCCATCTCTATGCTGGCTCGCAGGCTCAACCCACTACTGACTTTATTTACCAGGGTTCATGATACTCCAACATCTCAGCCTGTCCCCCAGCTTCTGACTCTCCATCTATTTATTACAACTATGCCTGCACGAGTCTATAACTATCACCTGCCCACTCTAGCTGGAGAACACCCCTTCTCTCCCCAGACTCTTCATGTTCCTCCCTTACTGAGAACTGAGTGGTCAGAAGAGAACTTGCAAGGAGTCCCAGGCTCCTCCACTACTTCATTTGGTTCCTAGCAAATACATTCCTAGCACCAGCATTTGTCTACAAGGAGAAAAAATTAGGAAACATTCACTTGCATTTCAAAGAAAAGGGTCACATGAATGAATGTCAGGCATGAGCTGGGTGGAAGAGGAATTTACATGCCACGTAACAGTGCAAATTAGGTAAGAAAACAGCAAGTTACTGGACATCAGTTAACTAGCTGCACCAAAGAATACATAAATGAAGGCTGGAGAGATGAGTTAATAGTTAAGAGCCTGCTATGCAAGCATAAAGATCAGAGTTTGGATTCTAGAACCCACTCATAACAAGATGGTCCTACCAATGCCCACAACTCTAACAATGAGAGTGATGGAGACGGATATATTGCTAGGGCCTATTGGCTGCTAGTCTAGCAGAAAAATAAGAGCTCCAGGTTCATGGAGAGTGCCTTAATAGAACAGAGAGACATGACTCTCCTCTAGCTTCCTCATGTTAAGTGTGGACCACCAGCACATGCATGTGCACACCCCAACCCACACTAAAGTGTGATTCTTTGTGTATAAATACACATTATTTATTAATTGCTGGGGGATTAGACCTAGGGCCTTGCACATGCTAAGCAAACACACTACCACTGATCGCTATCCCTACTTTCCAGACAGGTTAAATTACAAAGAACACTCAGTGTTTGTGGGTAGTCATGGTTCTTACCCTCAAAACATGAAGATGTCCCAAAGGAATACTTTTACCAAAATAATCACAGCAAGACAGACCCTCTCTCCTGCAATCAAAGTCAGTTCTTGCCATGGAACACAGGAAGAGAACAGAGAACAGTCTATGAGGGAAGGGTCATAATCATAACCTTGGCCAAAGCCTAGGGACAGAAACCCAGAGAACACAGCAGAACCATAGATGTCTAGCTACTCTAGACATGCTTCCCTTCTGGCTTGTGCTTTGTCAGCATCAACTGTTTCTACATTCTACATTATGCTCCACAATCTGTTTCCATGCACCACTGTTTGTCCCTCACTGCTAGATCTGCATAATACACGGTAAACAGTGGCTCCTCTACTTAATTCTCCTTCCAAAACAATTTCTTTTTGGAATCTACTTTAGGTCCTTTATCCTTTCATGTAAATTTCAAAGTCTTAACAGCCCTAAAATATGAATAAGATAACATTAAGTGATCAATTAGTGTTAAATTATTACCACACTTTCCATAGGAAGCCAATTTTGTACTCTTAGGTTGGGTGTGCCCAAGAGCATTAACAGGGCTCTCACAGAGCTCAGGACAGCATCATACAAAACTGAGGACTGAGGAAAGCTCTTGGACAAGACAACTTAGAGGATTCCTTACAGAATCTGAGAGAATGTTATCTGCAGCTACCAAAGGAGAGTCCGCCCCACTGAGTAGGGACAGCTGAGAGGAGGCAGTAAAGTGGGGAAGACAAGGGTTCGGTGAGTATTTTGGCAGCCTGAGGGACAGTGCCTACATAACTACAAGGAAGAGAAGGAGATGGAAGGACAGGGACACAAGCATTAGTGGCTAAGACACTAGAATTATGGGTTAAGAAATAGGACCAGGTGGAAGCACAGTGACAGGTCAGGTTTGCATTGGCAAGACCCGGTTATCTCCAACAGAGTGATCACGTATCCTTCAGGGCTACCCTCTTTTCCCCTTGTGTCCAGCCCATTCCACGTCAACAAACCTTGGCTGGGCTAGTGCTAGGAGAGTTCTGGTCACACAGTGTTTGAATGTTCACTATTTACTTTAAAATTTAAAACAGGATGGAAGGTTCAGTAGTTAACGGCACCTGCTGCTTTTGTAGAGGACCTAGGGTTTGTTTCTAAGCATCCATATGACTGCTCACAACTGTATGAAACTATAGTTACAAGGAATCCAGCACCTCTATGAGTTCCTGCATACACATCATGTCACATACATGTGTGAACACACACACACACACACACACAAATATATTTAAAAATTAAAAACAATAGCCAGGTGGCGGCGGCTCACACCATTAATCTTGGCACTTGGGAGGCAGACAGACTGATTTCTGTGTGTTTAAGACCAGCCTAGAGAGCAAGTTCTAAGACAGGATCCAAAAATACATAAAGAAACCTGGTCTCAAAAATACAAGAAATACCAAAATCCAAAATAACCTAAAAACTCAAAATAGTTCAAGCATGCCAAACACACAGTGTTTTCTTATTATTTTTACCAACCGTTTGGAAGCCCATTTTCACATCTATTACGGACTGATCAAAAGAAATTTCAAGGGCTCCTTGAGACACATAGTCTGTATGCCTCCCTCACTTCACCACACTCTGCTGCTGTAGGGCTCAAGCAAATTTCTGGTGTATGGCATTGTAAGCAGCATGATCATGACATGCACAAACATTTGCCTCCCCCACAGCCCCTGAAGACTCATTATCCAAAACAAATTACCCCAAAACTTGGGATTTCTGGACCAAAGGAGAACCTGGTAAAGAAGTCTCAGCCAAACCAACTACAAAAGGGTTTGGCCTTTTGCTCTCAAACAAATGTCCCAAACAATACTTTTATTTATGCTGAGGATGGAACCCAGAGCCTCACAGAACCACTAAAACCTCCTCTCTGAAGTGTTCCACTTATAAGCAAAGACCTGTTGTTTGTGCCATCTTAAGTTAAACCTGGTAGTTGGACGCAGAGGATTGCCCACCTGGCCTGTGAGATGGTGTCAATATTGCCAATCGGACCCTAGAAATCTGCTGACTGACAATTCCAAGGGCTAATCTGTCAAGATCACTGAGGGCCCTAATAGTATCTGGTTATCTGAGGGATCAGGACACCAAGTCAACACTAGCAAGCAGAAAAGAGAGGTGAGAACCTGTTAGGTCCTGATCCTTCCTAAGCCTTGCATGCCTCCACTTAGTTTGAAAACTATTCTGACAACTAATAAATACCTAGCCAAAAAGTGAGAGAGACAGAGTGAGAGAGCAGAGAGAGAGAGAGAGAAGAGAGAAGAGAGAAGAGAGAAGAGAGAGAGAGAGAGAGAGAGAAGCCAGATGGTGTTGGTGTGTGCTTTTAATCCCAGCACTTGGAAGGCAGAGGCAAGCAGAATCAGAGGCAAGCCTGGTTTACAAAGTGAGTTTCAAGACAGCCAGGATAGTTATAAAGAGAAACCCTGTCTCGAAAAACCAAAAGTGCCTAGCACCGATAAAAATATATATATATATATATATATATATATATATATATATATATTTTTTTTTTTTTTTTTTTTTTTTTTTTTTTAACATTCCAATCCCAGTTCCCCCTCCCTTCTCTCCTCCCACTACCCTTACTTACCCACCCCATCTGGTCCTCAGAGAGGGTAAGGCGTCTCCTAGGACGTTTACTAAGTCTGTCCCATCATCTCTTTGAGGCAGGATCAACGTACTTCTCCACCCTCCATACCCATGTCTAGGCCAAGCAAGGTATCTCTCCATACAGAATGGCTCCACTAAGTCAGTTTGTGCACTGGAGTTAGATCTTGGACCCACTGCCAGTGGCCTCTTGTACTGTCCCAGCTGCACCATTGTCACATATATTAAGGGAGTCTAGTTCAGTCTTATGCAGGTTCCCCATTGTCAGACCTGGGTCAGCAATCTCTCACTAGCTCAGGTCAGATGATTCTGTGGGTTTGCCCATCATGGTCTTGACTCCTTTGTTCATGTTATCACTATTCCCTTACTTCCATTGCACTCCAGGAGCTTGGCCCAATGGCTAGTTATGGGTTTCTGCATCTGCTTCCATCTGTTTCTGGAAGAGGGTTCTAGCTTCCCTCGGGTTGTGCATTGTAGGCTGGGCATCTTTTGCTTTATGCTTGCTATCCACTTATGATATGAGTGAGCACATACTACATTTGTTTTTCTGGGTCTGGGTTACCTCACTCAGGATGGTTTTTCTAGTTCTGTCCATCTGCCTGCAACTAGCACAAATTTTTTTACATTTCCTTTGGCCTTAGACACAGAAGAATGTTTTACTGTTTATTCCAATTTATTACTATCTGTTTTTCCTTGGGCTAGAAAGATGGTTCAGCAGTTAAGAGCACGTGCTGTTCTAGCAGGAGGATTCAGGTTCAATTCCCAGCACCCACATGGTAGATCACAATCATCTATAACTCCAGGATCTGACAGCCTCTTCTGTGGGCACCAGGCACACATCTGGCATACAGACATATAGGCAAGTAAATACCCATACACATAAAATGAAATTTTAAAAATACCTTTTCCCCACCTCCAACCAACATAAGAGGCTGGAGAAATGCAGATGGTAATTACTAACAGTCCAGAAATTCTAAACTGAGCAAACATTTCTAGAATTCAGAGAAATACTATGATGAGATTCTGAAAGACTGTTATGATGCATATTTCTTTCTACTCACCTTCATAAGGAGTCATCTCAGGGCCTCGGACAACATAATGCCTAAGAGAGAGAGAAGCAAATTACTTGATCTGTAGACCACGAATTCCCTAAAACTAAAGTTCTCACAAAGGGCCTGACACTATTGTTTGAGGGTAACACCCATCACTCTAAGCAACAAGGGGACAGACACATACATCATGGCTCATTCTAAATTCTTCCCTCCTAGGAATTTGGTGTTTTAGTGGGTGGCAGGCAAAGGTGCCTAATGGCCACTCAAACAGAACCTAGGCACCAAGTGTCTGATGAGTTTCTTCAGTGACATACATGCCACATGTGCTGACCAAGCTCACTGTTGAGGAGCTACATGTGCTTTGAGCAAACGCCCAGGGTCAGGAATCTAGATGCTTCTTTCTGCATTCCTTTGGACTTCACTCCACCTACCTCTTCCCTTCATTACTTTTTTGGTCTTTTCAGTCTAGCAAATCTTAAGTGAGAGCTGGAGAGATGAATCAGTGGGTAAAGGCACACACTACCAATCTGACAACCTGAGTTCGATTTCCTAGGATTAAATGGTGGAAGAAGAGAATTGACTCCTAAAATTGTCCTCTGGCTTCTACATATATGTGGTGGCACATTGCACCCACAATAAATACAATTAAAAAAAAAAAAAAAAAAACCTGCTTTAATTTCTATCTCAAGCAAGTCCTTCCTAGAACATAATCAAATCAAAGGGTAGACTTAGAGAACTCTAACAAGTGCATGAAGAAGAATTCCACATACAACAAAGGTAAACCATCAATGAAACTTGTTCCCATACCAGGCAACTATGTCCCAGGGACCACATCTGATTTTTTATCACTGGAACAGGGTTACTTCTAATGCCACCAAAGAGACTCCTCGTGCATTTCCCCTGTCAACAACATTCAATCTGCAAAATAATTTTTTAATTTGGGAAAATCTTCTCTAGATTTTGAAAATCCTAAAAGTAGTAAAGTTTTGTTTGTTTGTTGAGACAGGTTTTCCTATGTAACAGTCCTGGCTGGAACTTACTTTGTGACCAGGCTGGTCATGAACTCAAAAGATCTGCCAGCTTCTGCCTCTTGAGTGCTGGGACTAAAGGCATGCACCACTACACCTGGTGGTTTTTTTTTTTTTTTAAAAAAGATCAAACCCATCAAAGCAAGATAAATTTCTTTAAAAAAAAAAAAAAAAGGAAAGGGAAAAAAAAAGAGTGGGGGGCTTACTACACAGTACTGGCTAGCCTGGAACTCAAGAGATCCACCTGCCTCTGCCTCCTGATGTGTACCCCACCCAGTGAGAAATGCTCACCAAAGCTGGTAATGAGCATTTCCACAGAGAACATATAATTTCATGACTCTACACTTTTAACACAGCAAAAGAACTACCGTGAAACAAATCAAGGGTTAGTGTCAAGACTTTGCCACTAATGCTCCCAGGCTATATAGCTAATTCCCAGTGTCAAGAGGCAAAATGCAGCCTAGCCCTAATTTACATAAATAACATCTGAGAGCTTTGCATACCCAAAGCCTACAATGAGGACTACCCAAGATTTCTGTCCATCTGAAGCTGAGGAATTACCAGACTGCCTCTGTGATGACCAGGCCCACCAGATAGACCACAAAAGAACCTACAAGAGAGTGACTATGATGCAGGGTGAGCAGGGATGCAGAAGCTTACCATTCAAGAATATTTGAAGGGAGGGGCTCCGCACAGATGTAAGGCACCGGATCTTTCTTAATTCGAAGGTAGTCCTGTTTCAATCTCTGTGTTGCTGTTGTTGGAGCTCTCTTATTGCTGTTATTGCTCATCTATTTAAAGAAAAAGAAAAAGCACCTCTATTTACAACCAACACAAGAACATATACATGCTTTCCTTACTATAAACAATTTTAGCAGATGACTACCTCTGCTCTCCTCTCTGCAGCCCACCAAGCATCAAGTCCTTCCCTCAGCTCTTTTTCTATATATCCCTACCACCATCACCACTCTTTTATTCAACATGATACCAAGTATTTAACAGAGATGCAAGGTAGAAAGAACCATGAAGCTGCATTCCTGTTCCCAAAGAATTACAAATTAGTTCATTCAAGTGAGATCTGGGTAGGCATGCTGAAGCCAGCCTGCACCAGCTCCAAAGATAAACTCTACAAATCTGTTCGGCAACACCTCAGTAATGGACATTTCACAACAAGACATTAGTGAGTACCACAGGCCTTCTCCTGCCTTGGAAGCCTGTTACACATTTATCAATGGTCACAAAGAACAACAGTAGGGGCAAAGAGGTGAGGTGATACTTTTAGAGATCTAGACGCTTACAGGAGGCAGAGGAGAAGGCATGTTTAGGGGAGCACATTGGTCACCATGTCAGGCAAGAGCTCAAACACAGTGAAGGACAAAGAACAAACTAGCCAGAGAGACAAAGCCAAACTTCCAAAATCCCAAGAATATTAGGCCCTAGTCTTAAGGTACATGTGGTGGTTTGAATAAGAATGGCCTCTATACGCCTATCGAGAGTGGCACTATTAGCAGATGTGGCTTTGTTGGAAACTGGATCACTGTGGGCTTTAAGGTCTCAGATGCTCAAGCTAGGCCCAGATAGGCATTCACTTCTGCTGCCTGTGGATCAAGATGTAGAGCTCTCAGCTCCAGCACCATGTCTATCCAAATGCTGCCATGCTTCCTGCCATGACAGTAATGGACTAAACCTCTGAAACTGTAACCCAGCCCCACGTAAATGTTTTCCTTTATAAGAGTTGCCATGGTCATGGTTCACAGCAATCGAACACTAACTAAGACAGTCATCAGGACCTTCTATTAGGAAGATCACTCTGGGGCCTCAACACAAGGCAGCAGTAAAGGGTACATACAGGGAGTGGAACTATATGACAATGATGAAGAAAAGGGACTAGGGCTTTTGAAATAGCTCAGTGAGCAGGTAAAAGTGCTTGCCAGACAAGACTGACGAAAGGAGTTTGAAAGGAGTTTGATCCTCAGGACCCAGATAATGGAAGAAAAAGAACTATCTGCTTCAAACTGTCCTCTGAACTTCACACACAAGCCCACACACATGCACACGCATGCACAAACATACATGCATTCACAAACAAAAAATATAACAAAAACGTTTAAAGAGAAGAGCCCAGCTGAATATGGAGGTACACATCTTTAATCACAGCACTTGGGGGGGGGGGCAGAGGCAGGCAATCTAAGTTTGAGGCCAGACCTCGGTCTACATAGTAAGACTCTGTCTCAAAAGAGAAAGGAACTGAATCAGGGGCTCAGAACCCTTAGCTATACTCCATCCAGAAGACAAGGAGGCAGTGGTGGAGGGAATAGGGTTCCTACTGCCACGGATATCAGAAGAGCTCCTACTTGCTCTCTTTTCTCATGGTTTAAGACAAAAACAAAAAAAAAAAAAAAAAATTCTACAACTAAAAATAAAGTATAAAAACAATTAGTCATAAAATACAATTGAGGGGCCACTTGAGAATATACAAATTAGAGAGGAGACCATAGGCTGGTAAGATTGAGATAGTTGAGTGGAGATACTTGTTGCCAAGTCTCATGACCTGAATTTAATTTCCAGGATCTGTATGACTATTACAAGTTGTTCTCTGACCTCTATGCGTAAGCTATGGCACACACCTCCCCACTACCAAAAATAAATATATTTAAGTTTAAGTGAAAACGGCAGGAGATGAACTTGGCTGTAACAGAGCAGGCTGGACATGAGCAGTTACAGATGGCCATTATCTTGTGATACTGGAAACCCGTATTTGCCCATTACAGCCTCCTCCTTTTTCTCCTACCATTATTACTTAGCCGCTCTATCCCTAACCTGTCTCACATAGTGCCGTCTGGTCACTTTAACCATGACTCCAGACATCAGCAAACATCAATAGCTGTGAATCCCTATCCTAAGCTCCCTAACCAGATAACCCTAAAGTCAACCCTGCCCTAGCCTTTGTATGAATTAGTCCCTGAGACAGCCACATGTTCTTTCTCTTCAGCGTTTGCTTATACATATGTGAGAGTCAACAACTTTTAACCCTCTAATCTGGCTAATTTCTTGGTAGACACCATCACCACAGACCTCTGCATCTGCCCCCTCTACCAGTACTGATACCTCATAACAACCAGGGCTTGGTATGTACTTACTCTGTAACCTCAGGCCCTACAGAGACGACAACTCAGCCAGGGTATCCACCACAGCTCTCATGTGCACAGTCTCAGCAAAGTGCCCACATGGCTGCTCAATTAGGGAAGTGGGGGGATGAACCCTAATCCACACATTATTTGCTCACTTCCTTCCGATCCCAATAACCATAATGCAGAAACACATTATTTTCTTGCCAACCAGGAGCCTCAGATCTCACACTTCAGTCGATCGTGTGCACTAAAAATCATTGCAGTTTAACCATTCACTCCCCACCAAAGACAGCAGATAAATGGAAACAGCTTCTTTCTCTGCCAAACCTTTAAAACACCCCATCTAGACATGGTTCTCATAGTACCTAATAAAGCCCAACCTTCCTAGCCTAATTTGGACTGGTAGGAAATACACATACATCCTTCCCTACCTGGTCTGAGCTACATCTATTAGGGTCAAGTGCCTCCTTTTCCTTCACAACCACCTCCACCACCACTACCATCACCACCCCCATGTTCTAAAAGTATAATGCACAAGAACGTTTCTGGCAGAATCAAGGGCCTTTGCCTGATTCTTCCAAGAATGCTCACACCAGGAACAAAGTTACTGTCCAGCATGGCCAAAAAATGCTTCCAGAAAGCACTGTCCCCAAGTTCTTGGCTTCAGAAGCCATGTGGGACAGAGAGCTCAACCTGTCCAGCACCTAGTGAGAAACAAAGCAATAGCCAATGATTCACAAGGACCACAAGGCTTATTCTTTCTGTTCACCCTTGAAGTTAATATTCCAACATGTACAATATTAGTGGACACACGTGCACGCGCACGCGCGCGCACACACACACACACACACACACACACACACAGGAAACTAGCAAGGTTACTTGTGCCAGGCTAAAATGTATCTCAGTTGGTTTAAGTGTTTGCCCAGCATGAAGCCCTGGGTTTGATTCCCAGCACCACCACATAAACAGACTGTGGTAGTGCATACTTGTCCTCCCAGAAGTGGATAGGTAGAGGCAGAGGATCATAAGTTCAAAGCCATCCTAAGCTATACAGCTTGGAATACATGAAATCCTGTCTTAAAAAAAAAAAAAAAGACGGGTGTGGTGAAACATATCTTTAATCTTGGCACTTGGGATTCACAGGCAGGCAAATCTGTGTGAGTTTGAGGCCAGCCTGGTCTACAGAGTAAGGTTCAGAATAACCAGGGCTACACAATACCCTGTCTCAAAACAAAAAAAAAAAAAAAAAAAAAAAAAAAAAAAAAAAAAAAAAAAACCAAAACCAAAACCAAAACCCCAAAACTGATTTTGCCTAGTCAGTCACAAAACAAAGGTCCTTCTCATACTTGCTTTTACTTTTTTTTTTTTTTTTTTTTTTTTAGACAAGGTCTCACTATGTAGCTCTGACTGTCCTGGAATTTACCACTTAGACCAGACTGGCCTCAAACTCAAAGATGCTCCTGCCTCTGCACCCCAAATGCTGATATTAATGGAATGTGCTGCTATGACTGGCTTTAAGGTTTTTTTTTTTTTTCCTTTCTGCACTGGAAATTTAACCTAGAGCCTCACACATGGTGGGCAAGTGTCATATCACTAAGCTGCATCCCCAGCCTCAAACTGGTTTTTAGACATAAAACCATATTTACAGTTCAACTATTCAGTTGTTCCTCCTTTACCTCACTCGGAACAGCACTTTCTTTCATGATTCTCCTGGGGGACTGTAGGTGACAAGAAGCAGCCAGTCACTAGCAGTCTTCTCTGTCCCACATCACTGCACCAAGGTGGTAGTTCCTTTCCTTTTGGACCCCTCTCTCTCTCTCTCTCTCTCTCTCTCTCTCTCTCTCTCTCTCTCTCTCTCTCACACACACACACACACACACACACACACACCCCAGTAGTCAGGTCAGGTGACCACGTGGAATGAGACCTTGGCCTAACTGATCAGCAGGGTACATGACACACCCAAAGCCAGGACTTTCAGGAAGTTTTACCTTCGCCACTTACACACACACACACACACACACACACACACACCCCTACCCCTGACAGTGGAGCTGACACTGATTTCAGGAACACCATGATGCGCAAACTATGAATCCAAGTTGTAGCACCTAGACCTAGCTCTGCCTATAGATCATACACGGGGCTTTCCGATTAAATAAAATCCTAAAATTCCCCTTTTCCCTGACACTAAATTACCACTTCACACACCTGGAATGAATAAATCTTTGCACCACTCTACTCTTACCAAAAAAAAAAAAAAAAAAAAAAAAAAAAAAAAGCTATTGTTATGGACTTGTTGGCTTAGTATGGACCACGGCCTTATCTCTTCCTAGTTGTCTATGTGGATCTAACAACATGTTGGGAACTTGACTTGTGTTACCTACTAAGTGATGGACACGGAAAGGTGAAGTCATTGGTTAGTAAAAGTGGACGTAAGTCCCCACCGTCCTCACCCGCCGCCCCGGCTCCCGCTGAGGGCAGGCAGGGTCTTGTTCGGGGGAGAGGAGGGGGGCCCAAGTCCCACTCCTACTGTCAAGTGTTCTATTACATCCAAGGGCATAACGGTGGACACGCTCGTTTCTGTTGGAGCTTATTAAGTAGTCTGAGGTTCTAACCGGTCACGATGAGAGAGGGCACTCAACGGCTGCCTCCCCCGCGACACAAGACTCACCAACCCCGACTACTCCTTGGAAGTATCTCAAGTTCACCAACCAACCAACCAACAGGCCTCTTCGTGGGAGACTCTGCCGCGTGGCAAAACCAAACCTCTCAACCTGCCCAAAGGACTAACCCCAAGCGCCCTCAGTAACCGACCTCTGGTCCGCGAAGGGACGCTCGGGGTCGGGGGCCACGGCAGGCAGGAAACGTTAAGGAGCCGGACCCGACGTGCGGAGTCCCCCGAGTCCCCGCCCGCCGCTGTGGCCGGCTCCGGCGGGGCGAACGAGCGGCCCGAGGCCCCGAGCAGCCCGCGAGCGCTCACCTCTCCCTGAGGCCGCCGCCGCGTTCAGGTTCGCCGTGGTCGAGGCCAGAGCAGGGTGCGGAAGAGTGGGGCCCGTTCTGTGAGCCGCACCCGCGCTGGGACTCAGCCCACCGCACCCGCCGCAGCGTCTTCGCTGCTACCGCCGCTCAGCTTCCAAGATGGCCGCCCGAGGGGTGGCCCAGCACCGCTTCCGCTTCCGGTGCGCTGCTTGCCAGGGCAGGCACTTCTCTAGGCAGCTGGGTGGAGGGCTCTACTATCCGCTCCCGGGCGCCCCCCGGGGATCTAGCTCCTCTGTCCCGCCGTTGCGCGAAGTGTCGCTGGCGCGTGCGCACTGGAGAGTAACCGGGTGTGTGTGTGGGGGGGGGGGAGGTGATGTGGATTCTTTCTGTCTCAGAGAAATGAGCTAGTTGCTCTTTTCCTCCGGGACGCTCCCTGGACAGGATGCTGTCTAGCCGGCACCCCAGCAACAACAATAAGTGGCTGCAGGATTCCCATCCCCCATATCTCGGGCCAGTCCGGGACGCCGGGTCCAGATAAAAGATGACCCATGAGTTCACTAGCATCTGCCACAGGCAACCTTCTGGCCCAAGGTCCACTCTGGAGGTCATCATCCTGCCCTCGCTGCCCCTCTAGCCATAAAGAACCAAGTGAACAGTGCATCAAATGGGCAGCCTCCTAGCCCCGAGGACAGCCGTCCTCATAAAAATAGTCCCTGTGTTTCTGTACCAAGCTTTCCATCCAGTTCATGAATACCGCCATTATGCTCAAGGACATTTCTCTAAGAGGGGTTTTCCTCTCCCACAGCCTCCTTCCTGGCTCTGGGGAGGGTAGATGCCACAGCTTGGTCACTTGGCCAGGCTATCTGGCTGGGGCTGAGACAGGAGGCTGCCGGTGGGGATGTTCTAGGTACTTACTAGTTTGAGCCCTGACAGCTGGAGGAGCTGGGCAGAGAGGCTGATAGACGTTCAGGCTTCCCAGTCCCTCAAGCTCACATTCCTGCCTCACTTTGCATTCCTGGGATGCTCAAGTGTGTTTTCATTTTGGTGACATATGTCACACACACATCCCATGTCCTTGACCCAGCACCTTCCCCTTTCACTTGCTCGTGAACTCAGGAAACCAAGCTGGATGTGGCAAGTGTTGGGACCCCACCTTGCATGGCAAGGTAGGACTGGGATCTGGACAAAAGGACTAGGATGGTCTCATATCCTCTTTGGTTCCTTGAGAAGCAGCCGAAGATTTGACCAACTGGTGCTTGAGATGTCCAGGGATGCAAGTCAGGGCTGCAAAACAGAGGCAGTCATTGGCAGTGCCTGGCCAACCATATACTGTTCAACTTAAAAGTTCTCATCCTTCACCATGACCCTGACTGCCTCTGAGCACCATGAGCCCAGCAGTGGCCATTGATTCACAGAGCAGGTGATGGATGAGCCCTCCCACCTTACTTGTGATCTGGGTGCTGCCGCAGGACTGACCCCTGAACCCTAGGGAGTGTCTTATCCGTCAGCCCACCATGGCAAGTTAACTCTAGGAGACCAGTGGCTTTTTTCAACTGCCAAACTCAGAAAACACATCAGCACAGAGTCCTTTGCCTCCTCCTTCCCCAAGACTCTGTGGTCCCTAATCAAGGTAAATTAAGTCATGTTTCTTATTTGTCTTTGTTGTTATTGTTGTTCCAGAGTTGAGGACTGAACCCAGGACCCTGCACTTGCTAGGCAAATGCTCTACCACTGAGCTAAACCCCCAACCCAAATTAAGCCACATTTAAAGGATGGAAAGTTAGAAAAAAAGAGGCCATTCTGCATAGAAAAATAATCATGGGCTCTCTGGAACATACCTTGCTGACTACTTTTGTGTCTATTTGAAGCTAAAGTCATCTGAAAGGAGAGAACCTCAACTGAGAAAATGCCTCCATAAGATTGGGCTGTAGGCAAACCTGTAGGGCATTTTCTTACCTTATGATTGATGTGGGAGGGCCTAGGACATTGTGGTTGAGGTCACCCCTGGGCTGGTAATCCTGGGTTCTTTAAGAAAGCAGGCTGATGCTGGGCATGGTGATGTTTGCCTTTAATCCCAGCACTGGGGAGACAGAGGCAGGTAGATCTGAATTCCAGGCCAGCCTAGTCTACAGAGTGAGGTCCAGGACAGCCATGGTTACACAGAGAAACCCTGTCTCAACAAACAAAGCAACCAGGCCGAGCAAGCCGGAAGGAGCAAATCATTGAGCTGCACTCTCCCATGGCTTGTACATTAGTTTCTGCCTCCAGGTTCCTGTCCTGCATGAGTTCCTAACCTGACTTCCTGCAGTAATGAACAGTGATGTGGAGATGTATGCCAAATAAATCCTTTTTTGGTGGTTTGAATAGGAATGGCCCCATAGGCTCATATATTTGAATGATTGGTCATTAAGGAGTGGCACTATTAGGTGTGTCCTTGTTGGGATAGATGTAGCTTTACCGAAGGAATCACTGGGGGTGAACTTTGGGTTTTCAAATATTCAAGCCAGACCCAGTGTCTCTCTCTCTCTCTCTCTCTCTCTCTCTCTCTCTCTCTCTCTCTCTCCTACTGCCTGCCAATCCAGATGTAGAATCTTGGCCTCTACTCCAGCACCATGTTTGCCTGCATACCGCCATTACCATAGTCATGGTATCTCATCACAGCACTAGAAATCCTAACTAAGACAACTTTCCTCACCAAATTACCCTTTTTTCATGGTGCTTCATTACAAAATAGTAACCCTAAGACAATACGAATGCAAACAACAACCAGAGCTTGGGCCATAACCATTCTCCGACCCGCTTGTCCTTGTGTAAAATGAAGCACTAACATACCTACCAGGGTAGCATGAATACCTAAACCATCACAATAGTGAAGTTGCAGAGAGAACCCAGCTCAGGGCCCCCCAATCCCTGAGCACATCTAGCTTATATCTGAAGGGATGGGGACAGATGTAGCCAGCAGGTTCTGCCAGAACCAGAGACCTCACCTCACCTGACACACCTTCAACTTTCTGGTCAACAGGACTCAGGCCGCTCTGCTCTGCTCTCTCTCTAGAAAGCCTTAACAGTTGAGAAGGGGTGGCTAGAAAGACAAGCAGCAGGGGGTAACTGGCACCTTCTTGAACTACAGAGCCAAACCCCTAAAGATGGGAGCCATCTTTCTGCAATGGGTTTACCTCCAGGATATACCTCTTGCTGGCCAATTTTGTTTGTTTGTTTTGTTTTTGGTGGGGGGGAGGTTAAATTTTAAGAAAGAACAGCTGACCACAACTCAGCATTTAGAATATTCTCCTCAGCGTTGTAACAGCTTCTGCAAGACCAAGAAAGTCTGGAATTCAAAACAAAAAACAAAACAAAAACAAAAAAAGGGGCACGGTGGTGACTATCTTTAATCTCAGCACCTGGGAGGAAGAGGCAGGTGAATCTCTGTGAGTTCAAGGCCAGCCTGGTCTACAGCTCCAAAGCTACAGAGAAACTCTTTCTTCAAAAATAACAAAAAGAGCTATTGGGACAAGCCTAAACTAAGGCCGAGCTTTCATAATTAATCATAAGTGTCCATGTCATGATTTGGGAGCTGGCGATCCAAGAAAGCCTGCTACACTCTGCCATGCCTGACTCATAAATTTAAAAATAAATAAGAAAAACAAAAAACCTCCTACAAGGCCTTGGTAACATCCCACCAGTAGAGCCAGTGTGGCCAGAACTTGAGGGAGGGCCCCAAAGATCTGGGGGTAACCCAGGAAAAACATCCTCACATATCTCCCTGACTCCCAGAGGAAGTACCTAACCAGACTAGCAGATGTATCTCCAAATCAGTGTATGAAGCACCTTGATATCTGTTCTGTGGTGACCCAAGATCCTGCCTGGCTAGTGCAGTCAATGCATGGTCTCTCTGAAGAAACACCAAGAAGATCTGTCACCAGTCTAGAGCCAGGAAGCTCAAATAAGTCAGCCCCTGGGCCAGAGAGGATGCCCTAGACTCCCCCTACTACTGCCTCCCCAACTTCAGCTCCTCCCCTGTCACCCTGCCTACTCCCAGTGACCTGTTATAAACAGAAAACTTTCCAGCCAGCCTCAGGTCACCTCCTGTTCTATGACTTTCTAGAGCTGTCACTGTATCAGCTGCCCACCACACTCTCAGAGACAGAATGGAGGCACCTGAACAAGAAGAGCCCACCTTCAAGGTACTAAGGGTGCTTGACACAGGCTCTGCTCTCTGTGCTCGTTCCGTTCCTGGGGTTGAATGGGGAACCCTTCATGATAATCAGGGAAGGTCATTTTCTTAGATAGGCTAGACTGAGGAGGGAACTAGCATGTCTCTCCAGACATTGTGTGGGGTAGCCCCCAGCATGGGTTGGTTGGCACCACTATGTGTCCAGGTGCAACACACCATGAAGTGAATTGTTCGTATGGAGCACAGCATAAATACATGGAACCAGGCAACAAAGAGGCCACCAAGGTCACATCTTTCACATACAAACACAAAGCTCACACAGAACAGGGGTCCGGCACCTTTTCTGTTCTATGGCACTTGTTGACTGAGAGCTTGGTGGACACTAGGCATGTCTCCCAGTGCATACGAGCACACATAGGTATATACATAGATGTGTATGACTTCATATACATGCCAAGTGCTGGCATTTCAGTCCCTGCCATATAAAGGGCCTCTGGAATGTGTATTCAGGTTTGTCCCATGGCTCTCAAGATATGTACTTCTTCTGTGCCAATGCCACCACCCACAGTTCTATCCCCCTTGTCTGTTCCCGCCAGAACCTAAGTAAGACAGCATCCTGGAGGATGCTTCTCCCAGGTGCCCTGAGGATGCTCTACTGGCAGCTTGTGCTTCTATTAAAGCAGTATTGGAGCTACCCAGACACCATGACAGTGTCCATGCACTGAGTGCGAACTCTTCCCATCTGTCACTTTATGTGACATGAACCCACATTGGTGAGGGTCTGGGTGTTGTCAGCCTTGGGTATGGGCTCCCCAACATTTATTTCAGCCTAGAATGTCTTCCTAGGTTTGGTCTTGGATGATACCTCATGATTTCATTTCTCCTAATCCGTGTACCTACTCAGATCTCTGAGTCACTAAAGGAACAACCAGACACTACTAGGAGCTCAGGGTTATGAGGTGAAAGGGAACTTCATAAGTCAGTCTGAGCTAGGTTGCAGGGCACCTCAAGAGGAAGGACCAAGTAGAATTTCAGGTAAGGAGTGGATATGAACCCACCAAGAGGGCATGCAGCCCTGGAAATGGCCAGGCTAAGGACCTGACCTCAACTCTGAAGTTATGAATGTACACACAGGCCCAACTCCTAAAATTCAAAGCTTTTCTCGGGGGCAGAGAAAGGAGATGGATTGCTGTCTTCATTGGACACACAGGAACACTGAAGTCACATACTGCTAGATCACCCTTGTTCCGTGTCATGGAGAACACTACAAAAAAAATCTACCCAGGAATACTGGCCCTGCCTCCAGGCCAAACATCATGCACCAAAATCTGGAAGAAGTTGATGCATATGCTCTCTACAAGTTCAACTTCAGTGAAGGCTGGGACACTCCCTTTGCTGAAATCCCCAGCAGTAAGGTCTGCTTCCAGCTCCGCCATGGGATTCATTTGCGGCATTTGAACCATGTGGACATCCATACAAAGTGGCCTGCAGACTGTTGAGTTCTGGGACTCAAGAACGGGGCGGGGGGGCAGTGGTGTGATGCTGCTCTTCAGAAGGCTTTTCTAGCAGGGAGAGAGAGTGGGCTGTACCTGATTCAACCCTGTGTCCTCTCAGCATAGAAGTACTGGTGGCAACTGCTCCTACTGTGCCTACTCCTCGGGTGTGCCAGCTGCTTGGCAATGATGATGTTTCCACTGCATGGGCATCTTGGCCCTACTCCCCACTGCCTGGGAGGATAGTCACCAAAGTCCTGGTGACTTGTCCCGTCATTATGACAGTTAGGATTGTCAAGATGAGTAAGCAGGGCAGGATTGGTGGGATGCTTCCCTCTATCCCACCATCTGAGTGGTTTTATCCCAGGATCCATCTGGTAAAAAGACAGGAGTTAGCTGCCCAAGGCTGGCTACAAACAACTCCCTGCACAATAGACAGGCCTTGGCCTCTCAGGCCATACATGATGGGGTAGAAGGTGACAAGTATCTAAGCATGGCCTTGGGTTTCTGGCACCTCCAGCAGTTCCACAACCAGACCTATAATAACTGCTGTACCTTTAAGGGTGTCTGTGCTACACAGTGCCCAGGCATCACCAATGGCAAGTGCTAATCCCCAGAAGGCACCTGGACATGAACATAAAGTGGGTTGGGCAGGATTCCTCAACATCTCTTCCTTGGCTTCCCCAGGGATTAGCATAGTCCTCAGGGCTAAAAGGCAAGAACATCTCCCTCTTTTTTGTTCTTGGAAGCTGGAATCAAGGTCATCACTCATAGGTATAACCACACACCTTTCTAGGACACAATGGCTTCAGCTTCTGACCAGGGACTCAGAATACCATTGAAATTCAAGGGATAAGCAGGGTAACTGGGCTTCCTGTTCAATCCAGGTATTGAGGCAGGCAGGGCCTCGAGATGCAGTGAGCAGAATTGAAACTCCTTTTCACATTGCCTCAAAAGTCCCTATGGCCTCTGCACTGATGGTGCTAAGGGCATGGATATGGGACTGCTATGTAACACTCCAAACACCATGCAGGTGAATGGGAGGCAAGGAGAATCCCTGAACCATGTGTAGGCAGGACCCTCAGCTTGTCTTTCCTGTCTCTTCAGGCATAGCTGGCTGGTGTCCCGCCTCCAGTACCTTATGGTGGAGATATACTCCAGCTAGAGCCCAGTTCTGCAGCCACAAACGATACCCAGCCTGGAATTGCTGGGGGGGTCACTCCTAATGGACCCTTTCAACTATTCCTCAGTTTACTACTGCAGGATGACTGGTGGTCCTGTCTTCCCCAGGCTGTCTTTGTACAAATTCTTTTCAGGGACCTCCAGGTATCCTTCAGCCAAGTCTACTGTGAGTCTCACAGAGTATGTGGGAGTGGATTAGTCAATGCCCCTTGTGCTTCTTACATCCCATTGCAGTATTGGGTAGGGAGAGTGTGGCCATGCAAGCCTTTTCTATGCAGGACTGGATCCTGGCTGTGCTCAGAGTAAGACCCATGGAGCTCAAGCTGAAGCAACAGCCAGAGGTGAGTGTACCCCTAGGAACACATCCTGCCTCTCTCCTGCCAACCCCCTTTGTACCTGTGTTCCTACCCTAGAAGCAATGTGGCCAAGGTGAACATTCCCTATCAGGAGCTTAACTACCATATGGTAGATTGGGCAACAGGATACGCTGAGTGGCTGGAGAGATAACAGGGCTGGCTAGGGTTGGGAATAGAGCCTATGGCTAAACACCCTCACCCTTTATGGGATGGCTGGGTAGAGGCAGCTCCCCACCCCCAGTCCTGTTTATAGATTGGGTACAGGAGGCCCTGCTGGACTTACTGCCTGTCTACCCACAGGTTCCACAGCTGTTGTGCCACAGGCAGCCTCTGGAGACTGTGGTTTGGCTCATCTGTCCTTTCTGTGCTGGAGCTGCTACTGGATATCACTACCCTTGTCCTGCCTTCTACTGAGTTTTCACTGGTTCTGCTGGGGGAGGTATCCTGGCTGGGAGTCAATACTGCTTCAGGGCAGTCCCACACTATATCAGAGGCCAGCCAGAGACCTCCACCCCAAGCTTCAGTGGGTGATGCCACAAGTCCAGCAGGAAATAACCCCACGCAGATGCTCCCAGGATCTTCTGAGGATGTTTCAGTGTAAGAATTAGGCTAAACTCCAGGCCCTTGAGATTTTGTGTTTTGAGAGAGGGTTTCTCTGTAGCCCTGGCTATCCTGTTACTTCCTCTGTGTAAACCAAGCTGGCCTTAAACTTGGAGATCCACCTGCCACTACCTCCCAAGTGCTAGGATTAAAGGTATGCACCACCACTGCCTGGCTGCTTGATTTTTTTTGAGACAGGGTTTCTCTGTGTAGTCCTGGAGCTTGCTATGTAGACAGACCAGACTGGCCTCAAACTCAGAGATTCTCCTGTCTCTGCCTCTGAAGCACTGGAATTAAAGGCATGGACCACCATCCCTGGCACTCCCTTGAGATCTTGACAACTCAAGTGACCCCAACAGAGCTATCTGATCCTTCAGCCTAATGCTGGAAACCGTAGTAGCGGTGGGTTCCCTAGTTGCCCAGAATGTGCCAGACTAGCCATTTGAGGGCCCAGAAAGTGGTACTATCTGACCCATGTAGAAACCAACTATATCTAACACACCAGATGATGGCCTCTTGGGTTGAGGAGGATCCTAAGACATGTCTGGGAAGTATCCCTTCTCTAGACTCGTGAACTCTGGGTATGAGCATGTGTCCATTCATGTTCATGTGTGGTATTTCTACACAGTGGAGTCTGTTTGGTTATCACATTTGTCTGTGCATGTTTCTGACACATGCCTATATACATACATACATACATATATACATGCATGCACACACACACACACACACACACACATATATGCATATCAGACAGAGCCTGCACTGACTTTAAGGCAGCCTCTGGGTAAGCAGGAATGAAAGTAAATCCAAGCCAAGGCATCTACTGACCTCGAGCTGCTCTACAATACAATCAGTCATTCCATCTGCTGTCTGGCACATATATGTGTCTCCCCAGTCACCTACATCAGAGTGAGCTTCAAACCTCAGAATGTACCTCAATGCCACTTTGAAACAGAGCACAACAAGCACACTGAAGGTGAGGGGCACTGGGTGCAGACCAGGGACACCAGCCCCAGCTATTCTCACTGAGTTCATCCTTATTCCTATCAAGGGATATATATATATAGTCTAATTCAGAGAAGGCAGAGAGAAGAGGCCAGGGAACGGGGGCTAAGGGTGCCAGGTGTCAGGTTTTCTCATAGCATCGGGCCCCTGGTGGCTACTGGGTTATATCTTCTTGGGAAGGGACGATGTTGGGACTCCGCCTCAGTCTTCTCCCAGATAAATCTCCAGCTGAGACAACAGAGCCAAGCAAGGCTGCAATGAGCAGGCAGTGGGCGCAAGCGGCAGAGGTTTATTAAGTGAGAGTGATCAGAGCAGGAAGGAGTGGGATCCTGCCAGCCCAAAGGTGGCAGGGTAGGTGGTGGGCAGAGCTCAAGCAGGAGGAAGGAAGCCAATTCTGCTCTTTAGGGCCGCAGCCATCAAGCAAGGGAGTCAGAGGCCCTGATCCAGTGCCTACCTTACTGCCCATGGATGCTCCCAGGGCAGTATTTGCATAGTGACCAGCTTAGTGCCCTTGACCTAACCAAGGGCTCCATAGTATGCAGAGGGGCCAAGCCTCTATCCTGGAACTCCCCCAGAAAAAGGGAAATTGAAGGCATTGGTGGGCCCCTCCCAAATAAGGGACCACTGGACCTATCAGAGGCCCAGCCCAAGGAGTGAAGCTTGGGGGCAGGGCAGGGAGAGATCTCTGTGGGCCTCCCCAGCAGCAGGAAGAGCTAGGATCAGGATGGTCCTTGAGAGTCCACAGAAAAAGACGCAGACAAAGTCAGAATGAGGTCGTTGTAGAAAATCCTCTCAGTCAGTAACAAAGAACATTGGGCACAGGGTGGAAAGTGCCAGTTGCTTTAGGCATGGGCTCTGGACCAGGTAAGCCAGACAGTGCCTCTGGAGAAGGCAGGGATGGATTTATTTAGGCCCTCAGGCACAAGGACCCAAGTGGCCAGCCACGTGGCCTTGGGACGCCTGCGTCCAGCCTGGGTGGAAGGCCTGGGCCAAAGTTCCACCTCCCAGCACCGTCAAAGCCCAACCTGGATGCTGGGGTCACTGAGTGAGGTACTCAGGTTGATTCCCTGGGTGGACTGCCATATCCTGCCAGGGAAGGTGCTGGTGGCCAGCCACCAGCCCCAGGCTGGAGGAAGGGCTGGGGGGGGGGGTATGTGGGAAGGACCTAACTAGCAGGTCAGTGTTCTGGGGCAGTAAACATAGGGGCACAAGGTGAAATAGGCCCTGAGGGCATAGGGGTACAAGGTGACATGGACCTCAAGAGTGGTTGTGCCATGGACAGCCCAGACCCCTGAAGAGAGGACCACCTGAAGACAGAGGTTCCCCAGGTAGGATGACAGGTGATGCAGCACCCCAACCCCCAAGTGCGGGGCTTCAGAAGATTCAGTGCTTGGGTCCCGGTCCTCTGGCTGAGCATTAAAGTAGCCAGAGGGAGGGAAGGGCAGGAGAGTGGGGACTCCAGAAATGCCAAAATACCGGGCTGTCGGGACGGGCCCACAGTTGTCACAGGCAGGGCTGTGGCCAGATGAGGGGCTAGGGTCTTCAGGAACATGCAGGATTTCTGGGCCGGGTAGGCTGGGGTCAGGGTAGGGGTCCCTCAGCTGCCCGGCCTGCCAGGCCCTAGCTTTCCTCCAGGTGGAGGCCAATGAACTCCTGGATACACCGGCGGTACTGCAGCTCTGTAGGACTGCTGCCTGGCAGGGGGCCTGGCTGGCCGGGGGGCGCCTCTGCTTCTCTCATCTCCTCCGCCATGCGGGCCAGGCGAAGCCTGAGGGTGGGGAACAGTCTGAGGTGATTCTGTCCCCCACATAGTCTCTGCCCCTTTTACAGTGACTATATCCCCAGGACTCACAATGTGACAATGTCAGCGTTCGCTGCTTGAACCGCGATGGTCAGCGGATCCTGCTGCTCCTGGTCCAAGGCATGTTGGTCAGCCCCCCGCTTCAGGAATAGACAGACCTGGCTGGGGGGTGGAGGGGCTTATTGAGATAGCTCCAAGGTGAGGGGATGGTAGCACAAGAGAGACCCATAGAACTCACCCAGTGTGGCCCAAGAGTGTAGCGTGGTGCAAGGGTGCCCGGCCGAGGCTGTCTCTTTGGTTCACATCAGCTCCATTTTGCAGAAGGAACTCACAGACAATCAAGGAACCCTAGGGATCCGGGGAAATCGGACTGAACCAGGAAAGGACACTGGCAGGGCCTACCTGCCCTGACCTCCTGCCATGAGCACCCCCAAACCAGGAGCAAACCTGTCTCTGTCTACAATGGCAGAGTGCACGTGTATGGTATGCAGCCTTGTGTGCACAAGTCAGGTGCCCAGCCTGTGCTCACCCCTAGCACAGCCTGCACCAGTGGCGTCTTGCCCTCGTCTGCTGCATCAGCCCAGTTGACTTCGGCTCCATGGGCCAGTGCTGCAGCCAGTGCAGGGAGATCACGAGTACGTGCGGCTTGGTGTGCCAGTAGTCCGGGATGCAGCTCACGCACATCAGCCAGGCTCCAGGCCTCAGCTTCTCCGTCTACCTCACTGCTGGACTCCTCAGACTCGGCAGCCTCTACAGGCGGGAGAAGGACAGCGAATTATAACCCCCAAGGGTGTTGGGATGATGGGCTACATGGAGGCGGAGAGGCACACACCTACCTTCCTCAGTGACACTGTCCACCACAGAGCCTGTGCTGAAGGCCAGAACATCCGAGCTGCCGTCAGAGCTGCCTCCTAGACCACTGTCACTGCTTAGACCTGTAGGACCACAGCAAAGGGAATCGTTAGTCCTGGGGTGTCCCAGAACACTGGAGGAAAGCTGGAGCCTGACCCACCACCCTTTAGTGGATTCTCCCCTTTAGGAGCAAGACTAGCCCTTATTAGGGGGACACCATGGAGTGCTGCTGCCCAGGCTGAAAGGAAAGAGAGAAAACCAAACAACAGCTCAGAGGGACAGGGGGAGCCCTCCCTTCCCAGTACAACCCAGAGCACCTCCTCCCAGCCCTCTAGGCTTCATGGTCTTCACCCAGAAGTCACAGCCGGGGCAACAAGGGAAGGAGCTACAGAGCCTGGGTTAGAGCTGGTACTGCAGCGCCCTCTGCTGTCACCATTTGGTTTCATCCATACACAGACACCCACAATTGCTCCCTACATAAACACCTGTGACAATCCACTTCACACGTTACATTTTTTCCTTTTTACTGAATCTTACAAATTAACCCAGGATGGCCTTGAGTTCACTATGTAGCTCAGGATGGCCTTGACCCTGAATGCATTACAATCCTCCTGCCTCTGCCTGTGAGTGCTAGGGTTATAGGTGTAAACCACCATGCCTGGCATCAATGTACTACTCTCTACAGTTGTGTGCTCAGCCCCAAGTTGGTGGTTGAGATAACTCTAGCCCATTGGTTCCCAACATTCCTAACACCGTGACCCTTTAATACAGCTACTCATATCGTGGTGATCCCCAACCATAAAATTATTTCGTTGCTATTTCCTAACTGTAATTTTGCTATTGATAAGGATTGTAACGCAAGTATCTGATATGCAGGGTATCTGATATGCAACCCCAAAAAGGGGTCCAGGCCCACAGGTCGAGAACTGCTGCTCCAGCCCCTTTGGCTGTTTTCCTGTCTTAATCCTTCTGTGGCATCACCACCCTGTCCCAGTCTCTTCTTCGAGTTCTTGAGCAAGTGTCATACACCTTGTCCACTCTCCAGAAGAGCCTCAACTGTTGCTCTTATGTTACTTTGGCTGAGGATGGGGTATGGCTCCTGGGGGACACTGAGGACACTGGAAGGGAATCTGTCCCAGCACCCAGCACTCACTGCGTGGACCAGCCCCGGCAGCCCCTGCATCAAAGTAGGAGAAGAGGGAATCCAGCTCATCAGGGCAGAAGAGGGAGTCCCGGCGGAACTTGCGCTCCACGGTGCCAGCTGCAGGGGATAAGACACATGTTCAGGTGCTAAAACTGAGACTTGGGATGGGGAAATGCCTCAGGTCATTTAGAGACAGACAGAGCTCCAAGGTGCCCCACTCCAGCCTACCCAACCCAGCCCCACCATAATGCTGAGGGTTTGGTGGCTGCTCCCGGGGCTGCACTGAGTCTGTCCCCAAACCTCCCCAGGTACATGAGCTCAGGTGCAGCTGCTGGCAGCCCTCCCACCTGAGGACAAAGCAGCGATGGAGGGCAGGACAGGCTCAAGCCGGACCTTGCGGCGGGAAGTAGGGGCGTGGGGGGAGCTGTGAGGGCGCTGGCACTTCTGCGCCCTCCATCGTCTCGGGGCTTCCCGGGCTGTTACAGAGGTCAGCTTCCGCAGAAACTTCTTTTCAACATATTTGTCCTTGATCCATGCCTCTTTGTCCTGCCTGGACCAGAGGTGAGCATGAGACTGCATCCATAGGCTGAGGCTCCCATGGCCAGGCTGGCTGTTCCCACCTCACCTGGAACTACTGGCTGTAGGCTTTTTAATGCCTGGTCCCTCACACTGGGCCTCATAGATCTGGTTCATGGTGCTGTTTCCAAGCTCACACATCAGCTGTGGGGTGCAGTGTATGTGGATGTCAGTCCAAGTTCAAAGACCTAAATCCCACCCCTGCCTACTTGGGGCTCTAGTGGGCTTCATCTTCAGGAGCCATTTTACATACCTTTAGCAGCTCTGGCTCCCAGGAATCCAGTGTCAGGGACCGTACCTTAGAGCAGTGAACACCCAAGCTCCTGGGCAGAAAGGGGACAGAGATGGGCAAAGGTATGACTGTGTCCAGAACCTCAGCTGGCCCTGTCTAGCCAGAGTCAAGAAGGACTACCTGTGGATACCGGAGCACTCAATACAGAGCAGCACACCCAGATTGATGCTGGCCCAGCGAGGATCTGGCTGGCCACAGTCTCCACACTGGCTGTTGCCAGCCACACTCTGCACACGCTGCAGCACGCTCTCGCCCTTGACTCCGCGTTCCCGAGAGTCCGTGGTGGAATCGATGCTACTTGTTGACGGTGATGCCGTGCGGTCCAGCCTCTGGTGAATGGTGTGAGGAGCCACTCGGGCCCATCAGGAGCTTGTCTCCACTCCCCAGAAGCTCCCCAGTTAGAAGGGTCAGCATAGACCAGGGGCCCCTCAAACACAAATCTGCATACGTGCACACATGCAAACACTGCACATACACACATGCACACACTAGCTGCACAAGCATGAGGTAGCCCACAGGAGCTGTTCTGGGGGTACATAGATACACACATGTGGAAGGAGAGAAGCGCCACACCTCACTATAGCAGCTGTCTGGACTTTCCCGGTAGGCAGAGGCAATGCTAGCCTGCACAGCTTGAACCCAAGCCTGTCTTAGCTTCTCAGAGTCAGCCTGCAGCATACAGCTCCTGTAGGGAGGGGTTGGTCAGCCCAGGTAAGCAGGGCTTTCTTTCCCCAACCCTTCCTGGGGTTAGGCCTCCTCACTTGGTCGGTGACACAACTTCAAAGCAGAACCTCCGTTCAATGTCCTCACATGGCTTCACAGAACACAGACGTAGATCATCTACCACCACAGTCAGGGCGTCCTGTTG
Source organism: Phodopus roborovskii (assembly GCF_943737965.1). NCBI lineage: Eukaryota > Metazoa > Chordata > Mammalia > Rodentia > Cricetidae > Phodopus > Phodopus roborovskii. The sequence goes on along the minus strand of NW_026126646.1, from coordinate 7,319,957 downwards.
GCAGTACAAGATCACCACTCCCATACCCACTTCCTCCTGTACCTCAGACTCAAGCAATGAGTTCCTAACTCCCTGCTCCCTTGGCCTTCGACATTTTGGTGCCTGTCTGTGTCCTCAGCCCTGTGCCATCATCCACTAAGCAGCCCAACCCATGGTCTAAATGGGGAGGAGTCTGGCCCCTATCCCCCAGCACACCTTGAGTTTCTTCTGGTAGACAAGCTGGCTGTTCTGAATGGAGAACCATCGCCTGGGTGAGGAAAAGATGTGAGACAAGGGGTCAGGCAGAGCTGGCTCCATATCCACTCCGCCCTCAGCCCTGCCTGAGGAAGGAGGGCCCTTACCGATTCCATGTCTTGAAGGCATTGCTGGCTCTCTTAAAGAGGTAGCCCTCCATTACCACGCCGCTTGGTGCATCCACATCAAACTCCACTTTTGGCTCATCATAGGAAAAGTCCTAAGGATAGAGCTGGCCCTCGGGGAGTGCCCATCCTTGAAGGATCCATCCCCTCCCAGGCTCACCCCAAACAAAACTAAAATGAGGCACATGCTCTGGGGTCCTCTGCCCACCACAACAATTTCCTGACCGAGCAAGGCCCTTTGTCTAAAGTCCCTATGGGAAGGTCCCTTGTGTTCACAGCTGGTCCTCAGTGCTCCAGCCCCCACTACTAGGCTTGCAGGAACAAGCAGGCTATGATCAGGAAGGAAGCTGCGTTCCCGGCCTGCCCCACACCCCCCCCCCCCCATCCTGAGCGTTTCATGAACTTCGCCAGCTGGGCCTTCTCCAGGGGCCTGACAGAGCCCCATTCAGAAGCTAGAGGGCCTTGGGTGTCCTGTGTGTCCTGTTGTCTGACAGGCCAGGCCAGTAGAGGGAAGAAGGCCTTACCACCTGCTCTCAGCCTGAGCAGGGGCAGGAAGATACAGCTGCCACCACTCCTGTAGGCGGACTGGCCAGATTCATGCTGCTGGTACTACCAGCAGGAGCACTGAGGTAGGGAGGTGTCCTCGGTGCTGAAACGCCCCAGAAAGAGAGCATCTGAATAACCCGTGTGCATACCCCAGGGCGCAGCTTTCTTACCTGCAGCAGAGTCTGAGGCCCAAGCAGGACGGAGGGGAAAAGAGAAAGAAAGAACCAGTGAACGATGACTAGGTTCTTTTATCCCACCTGCAGCCAATCTCTGCCCTTGGGGGCGGGGCAGGGTTGATGGGGACCACTGTCCATCAGAAGGAGCCCATGACTAGGCACAGAGGCACCCGCCACCTCTGAGGCAGTGGGGTCATTACCCCTTCAGAGCTTGTGTATCGGATATTTACATTATAATTTATAACAGTAGCAAAATTACGGTTATGAAGTAGCAACAAGGTAATTTTATAGTTGAGGGCCAACCATAAACATGAGGAATTGTATTAGAGGGTCACAGTGTTAACGAAGGTCAAGGGCCACTGCCCTAAGGAGTGAGGTTCCAGGTCCCAGCTCCAGCTTTTCCATGTATCAGGCTTGCTGGATCAGAGTCAGCCTGCTGCAGCATGTAGCTCTTGTAGGGAGGGACTGGTCAGCCTGGGTAAGCAGGGCTTTCCCCAACTTAAAGGTGGGGGCCCTCCCTCTGCCGCAGATTCAGACAGCAATTGTTGCAAGGCCTAATGGGTAGTGAGTGGACGGTCTTGGGAAGAAGAAGGGCTACTGTGGGGGCCCGCCCACATCAGACTTGTGCAGTGGTGATGACATTCTCCCATATTCGGGGAGATGGGGCTGCAGGGCCTCACCCGTTGCTGGATGGCAGCATGCTTGCGTTCCATCTCACGCTTTTCCACTGCGGAGTCAATCACAAGCTGGTCCAGCTGTGGGAAGGGCATCACGAAACAAGACTTTAACCAGGAGCCCTTACTGAAGGTTCAGTCACTGAGCTACTCCTGTAGGCTCACCTCAGCTGCCAGTTTCTTCATGTAGGGGTCCAGCTGGTGTAGGAGGCTATATCCCTGCTGGAAGAAGCTGTACTGGGCATGCATGAAGGACAGCATCTGCAGGTGAAGTTAGAGCCCAAGTGAGGCCAAGCTCCCATTGTTCAAACCATGCCCATAGGGACCTCCCAACACAAGCGCTCACAGAATCTAAGATCTCAAACTTCTTCTTGGCCTGGAGGACGTTGATCTGCCAGAGGAAGAGAAAAACAGATGAGATGTCAGAGACCAGAAGCCCATGGCCTACACTTTTCCAGAATCCACCTGGACTGCTTATAGTTTTAAAACCCTTAGGTAGTTTTTAGATCTCTGTGTGGTATTAGCTCCATCCTCCCATGAATCCCTTCTTTCCCCTTGTCTGAATATGAGGTTGCAGCTGGATGGAACCAAGAATTCTCATCCTTGCCCATATCCCTAGAGGCTTCCTGTATAAGATCAAGGCTTCCACCCCCTACTGCTTACTCTACCTCCAGGCATTTGCAGGGGGTCATCCCTACCCATTGGAGAAGACACATCTCTGTTGCCCCACAGCTAACCTGGAGCACATAGTCCAGTGCCAAGTGGCGGAAGCACTTCCGGGTGAGAGTGAGGGCACCTGTGGCCTCCTCTACTTCATGGGGCCGGTGCCTTGGGGCTTGGGCATTCCTCACCAAGGACAATTCCATGTCCTCCCGCACTTTGTCAAACTGCTTCTTTGTCTCTTTGAACTTCCGCACATCCCTGAGTGCCAGCCAATGTAGGTGCCAGGAGTCAGAGGTCAGAAAAGGAGCGAGGACACAGTAGGTTTCGGTTAGCCTGCGATCTCGCACTTTCCTACTTGCCATACACCCCTGACTAGTTTCTGAGAAGGGTCATTTCCTTACCTCCCTCTCTTAGGCTCTACCTAGCTTTTTTTTCTCCTCGTCTCTGTTCTAGAACTTTTCAACCCTCCACCAGCTTGCTCTACATCTGTCCAAACTAGACCCCCCCAGCCTTATCCCTAACTCCAGACCCACGTGGCAGCCTGCGTCTCCTCTAGGGTATGAGAATAAACTACAACTCCTGCTCCCTCCACCCCGCCTTTGGTGTCCCATCTCCTAGCCTTTGCCCCTGTTGGTTGAACCTCCTGTCAGAGGGCAAAGACCTCTCACAGTCTGAAGTCTTGGCAAAGGACCTGACGCCCCTCTTACCCTGAAGACAGACCACTGAATTCAGCTTTTACCATGGTATTGGCTATAGGGCTGGGGGCTTGGCTGGTGACTCTGGTCACTCACTCTTTGACAAAGTTGTGGAGCTGCTGCCGTACCGATCTCTGGGCCTGGTCAAACAGGATCTGGGACAGAGGCAGGACAGAGGTTATTTGGGTCACTACTGACAGGACAAAGTCCAATCCCCTACCAGGTGACAATTGGGATCCCTGCCCATCTCTTCCTGGGCCCCAGCTCTTCTCTATTTAAAAAAAAAAAAAAAAAAAAAAAAAAAACTAGCTACACAGCCTGCTATGTACCAGGGAAGCCTCTTGGGGGCCAGGAATAACAGCTGTAGCCACCTGCTCATCTTCCCACCTGGCTCTTAGCCAGTCTAGAGGTCAACATGATGGCAGGCAGGCCTCTAAACTCCACCCTTAAGCATCTGCATGGGCTGATTACCAGCAACAAGAAGGACTTAGGGCAGCCTCCATAGAGCCTGGCCTGGAAAAGGTGGTAGCTAATTGCTGGGAACTGGTTTCACATCCCCCGCCATACATTCTCCTGACCCACAGTGACACATAGAGGAGGGCTGAGCCAAGCCAGGGGTAGAAGGACAGACTGGCAGCTTCCAGGACGAGCCACCCCAAGCTGGTTTATTTCTGAGCTTTCCCTAGTCTGGCCAAGTAGGGGTCCCTTGTTTAGTCTGGGACTCTTGATTCCCAGGACACGGTCTACTGCCATCACACTGAGACTTGGACTGCTCTATGTGTTTATTCATATCAGTGCCGGAGCCCTATGAGGCTACCAAGCCCTGCCCCGACGGCAGTGTGGATGTCACCCAGAAATAAATTGGCCTGGGTTGGAAAGCTCTGCCCAGCTTCAGGTAGAGATGAAACTTCCAAGATTTCCTCACCTCAAGACCCCGCTGCCCTCAGGTCTGAGCTATGTGCTGCTTCCTCTGCCCTGGGATTTAGTCTGGCCACAGGTGGGGACATGGCAGCTCCCTCTGGAAACATCCCTCACATTGCACTGACTCACAGAATTGGAGTGGCTACCATTTCTACAGATTAAAGGAACAGAACATGGCCTTTCTCACTCATGGCCACCAGTTTAGCTACCTAAAAACCAGTCAGCATTACTCTGGGCTAGGCAGGGCCTTCAGGAGACACGCTGTGGACTCAGGTGGAAGTAGAGACTCCCCCCCCCCACCCCGCGCCCCATGGGACTCACCGTGTGATAGTTGACCATCTCCTGCAGGCTGTCTCCAAACCTCTGCAGGCATTCCTGAAGAAAAAGCATAGGGAAGACCACACTGGGATGAGCAGTGGGGCCGAGGCCATACAGGCCATGTAGGTAGCGTCTCCCTCCTCCCCGCCCACCGTGTTAGGGTTAGGTGTGCTGAAGCAGAGAGCAGACACCCTCCCCCCCACCCCCACACTGGCCCCCCTCACCGAGATGACTGTGTCACCCTGGCACTGCTGAGACAGGTCTCGGACGCCGCTCACAAAGAGTCTGTTGGTGGTGACGTAGGCTTTGCCAGCTTCAATCATGCCACTGCACAGTTTGACCAGCTGCAAGTGGACACAGTTGGCAAAACGAGGGCTTGAAGGTTTCTCTGGGCTCGTAGCGCAGATCCGCAGATCCGCCACAAGGCCGGGCCATGGAAGATACGCTTCCGGCCAGAGGCAGCCAGAGGAATTCAACTCAGGCCTGTTGTTATCACCCACACACACCCCCCTTGCCCCCCCATCAGTTCGGGGACTGAGGAGAACTATCAAATCTGCCCGGTGTTCAGGGGAGTGCTGGGAAGAGAGGTTGGTGTCATCTGAGCCTGAGCTCTGGCCGGAAGGGCTGGCAGGCAGAGACACTGCAAGCAGAGTGTGAGTGTGGACCCACAGGGTCACAGGGCCAGACAGCGCACAGCCCCTGCCTTCTCTGGCTCTGAAGCCTGCCCCCTCTCCCCTTCCCTAACCTTACCCTTGGCCCCCTACCCCACTCACACTAGACACAACAAGCACAGCAGTTGTTTCCCACCTAATGGGCATCTCTGACATAGGCAGATATACTTGGAGTCATCCCCTAGTTCCAGACTGGGTTTGGAGTGGGTCAAGTAATGCTGGGCCCTTTATGTACCACCAAGGCCTCTTACCTTGTCCAGTTTAGCCTCAATCTCAACCACATCTGTTTCTACCTCATCAATGGTTGCCCTGCAACAAGAATTGGGGGGGGGTTAGATCATCATCTCTTGTTGCCTTTTCCCAGAGGTTTTGCTGCCAGAAGGGGGCTCCAGGAAATTAAGACTGAGAGAGGCAAGCACCCTCCCTGATGGATGTAATTAGGACCCAGGTCTAGCACTCTGGAGCTACCCAGAGCCCACGGGACAGGTTAAAGCCACCTAGCCTCATGCTGAAGTCTCATGCTGTGATGTTGGTACCCATGACAGTGCTCGCTGGGGCTCAGAGTTGAACTTGTACCCCATTTGGACAGCTCCCCCCCCAACTCCAGTCAACTTTGGCCTACAACTAAGGACACTTAAGGAGGCTGATTATGAACCAACAGCTATGGGACAATGCTTCAAACCAGTGAGGGAAAAGCTCCTCCATCTCCCTCAACCTCAATATTCCATCTAGCTCAGTACAGCCAGAAGGAGAGATGCGTCAGGTCTCTTTGGAGCCCAATCCCACCAATCCAGCCTGATAACAAACATGCCCTGGGGAGGGAGGAGTTAATGATGACATCACCAAGAGAAGCCAGGGAGAATCCCGGAAGCCAAAGGCAGATGGACCAGGCACGTGACACCCCCCCCCCCCAACTCCAACTTGGGAACAGGAAACAAGGAAATAAGGGCAGGCTCCCAGCAGTCCCCCACCTCACACAATCAGCTCAACTGGTCAGCTACACCCATCTGGCCTGTGTGGGAAGAGGCACCATAGGAACATAATAGGCCAAGGGCTTAGACAGAACTCTAAAAATGAGTCTTATACTGGCAGGGGTGAGTTATCAGAGGGGAAGCCATCCAGTTCTAGCAGCCCCTTATCCCTTTATGCCCTATTCTCCAGAAAGGCAAGAAGTTTCTGTTCTAGGGTTTCTCCCGAGTAAAGGGCTTGAGAAACACATGGGGCATAGTTTAGTGTCCTCAATTAAGAACTGGGGCTGAAATGCCAGGCTGTCCTAGCCAGGACTTTAAAGGTCCTGGCCATCAGACTCATCCTTTCCTGAGGGCTAAAGGCACCCTGAATCCTAAAGCAAGGAAGAGGCAGGAGAAGTAGAACTGCAGCATCTGACTGAACCATTGGCAGCCATGCCTGCAAAGGATACCCCACAGCCTGCCCTGCTTGGAAAAAAAAAAAAAAAAGCACTTTAGCTACAAGCCTAACACAGGCTACTATAGGAGACTCTGGCCCAGAACTCTGTCCAGTATAAGAGCCAGAAGTTCCAAGAACACAGATGTAACTATCTGCCTAGGAGAGCACGATTCAGGGCTTCCCCAAGCAGGCCTGACAGCCCAGACAGCTGCATGGAGAGCTGCAGCTGGCCAGGGAGCCAGGAACTGGGAGGGGCTGCACCAGGAGCTGACATATATACTCACAGGGATGTAGGAACATTGTGGGCACTTAGTAGAGGCTCAAGGAGCCAGCACTCTGTCCTAGGAATCTCAGCACTCCCTCTGCCAAGGACCTGAGGCATCCCCCTCCCGTGTTAAGCCTGTCTTGCCTGCCAGTGGCTTCCTCAGCAGCTTGGAGGTTGGGGAGGAGCCCCCCTCACCAAAGCCATGACTCAGCGCTTGAAGCCCCACCCAGGGCAGGGCTTGCAGCCAAGGCTGGGCGGCTTCTCTTCCGGGGCTCCCCTGCACCCCCACCCACAGCTACTGGGACTGAGACATTCCTTAGGCTGTCACAAGCCCTTATCCTAGGCCAGGAGCCCCAAAGCAAAACTCCCACAATCTTCAGGTTAGGGTCTAGGCCCCACCTCACATCCACATCCTTCTGCCAGGCCCACCCTGCGCCACCTAAAGGTTCTTGGCCAGAAAGATCAAGTTATAACCTCAGTAACACCTTAGAGTGGACAAGATACTCTTCAAACCCATCAAATCACAGCCCACCCAAAACCACCCTGAGCCAGGTTTCCATGACCCCAGAACTGAAGTCCAGAGAGCCACCCCCGCCCCAACACTCCCTCCCCCCACCATAGAAGCAGTGTTAAGCCTAGGCAGCTGCCACATCTACTGCAGCCCACAAGTCCAACTGGCTGGCTATAGCAAAGAAGGCCCAGAAGTGAATGGATTTCTGCTTAGGCCCAAATCCCTCCACAAGGCAGGGTGGAGCCAGAGCTCCTCGGAAAAGGTCTAGAGCAAAGATAAGAGTGCTTCAGCTGGGGCCGAGTCCCAGCACAGAGGCCTTGTCCGTGCTTCTTATCGAGCCAGGATGCAGAATTACGGGGTATCTGAGTCTCTCAGAGCACTCAATCATTCAGCAATAGAAAATAGGAAAGCACAGATGATTGCCTTAAGTCCGCCGACTACAATCAGTGACCACTCTTGGCTAACACTAATGCTCCAAGGCTTCTAAGGTGTTTCTTGCTGACTCTCTTGCAAGGTGGTTATGAAAAGAGCTGGACTGGGGTAAGCCCCCAGAGACCCAGCATGCATGCACATTATGTGGTCAAGCACAAACGTGCAAAGGCATGATATAGGCTTATACATGAACATGCATGCATGCATGCATGCATGCATGCATGTAGTAGTATTGAGCACACAGACATGTGTTCCAGGGACATGGTGCACACATGTGCATGGACATGTGCACCCATGTTAAAACACACACCTACATACATTATTATGTGTCTAATAGCATGGCAAACAAGGCTCATGAATCCACAGAGAAGTGGTACGTGCACATACATGTGCCCACCCTCACTAGGCTATGTGCACGCATCAAGCACACCAACCCAGCATCACAGCTCGCTTACACCTACATGTTCTTGGTCTGTCACCTCCCCCTCCGAGGGGCAGAATGGCAGAATACGTTTCCCTGTGTATATGCATATACAAAGGTAGGGGATCCATTACTGCTTGCTAAATGTCACCCAATGAAACAGATGTATACCTGTGTGGCCATGTGGTTCACATAGATGTGTATGACTGTTAAGTCCAGGAACAATAAAAGCAACAAACTCACAGGTGAGCAAGGCCCATACCCTCCCACCTAACTCTGACTTCCTTATCCCCACAGCCCCAACCCTCCAGGCTCCTGGGTCACTCATACCACCCACTCTCACCAAGGTGTCCATCTCAGGTTCTGATGGCTCCAGTTGGCTGTACCCATACACAGCTCTGGACACATGGGCCAACATAGAAACCAGGGACAGGTGAAGCAGAGTGCCAGACAATACCAGCCAGAACTGAACTACAGGGCCCAGGGGGAACTCAGTACTTGTGGCATCGAAAGCACAAACACAAAGGCGTGTGGACAGTTCTATAGAGGTGGCACTGAACGCAAATGCCCAGTGGTACACGACTGCCCAACACAGCCGAGCACTCACCCCCGCGCGCGAGGTGATCAGCACAGGGGCGTCTTTTGTTCCGGTCCCCCGAGGCCAAAGGCGGAGCAGCGCGCCTTGGGGACCTCGACTCCGGCTCCGGCCGGTTTATCCAGGCCAGGTCTTGTGCTCCATCCAGGTGGACTCGGAGAGGTCGCGAAACTGGGCATCCCTTCCCCGCCCCCGGCACAAAGGCGGCTCCCCATCCCTGCCCGCGCCCTACCCCAGGCCCGCAGCACACCTGAAGCGCGGCGAGTCTTTGATGCATTCCTCGAACTCTACCGTCATGGCTGCGGCGAGCGGTGCTCACTGGACCGAGGACCACGACGCGTCGAGCGGCATCCCCGGCTGGTAGAAGGTCCGTCGCGCCCGCGCAGCGCTCCGCGCCCGCCCGCTTCGGAATGAGGCCGGCGCGCCGCTGCCCCGCCCCGCCTGTCACCGCTGGGGAGCGTCGCCAAAGTCTGCCGCCGCTTGCACCACCCGCTGTCACCTCCGGGGAGCGTCGCTAAATGCGGCGCTGCACTCGGTTGCCTGTCACTGCCCTCTGTCCTCGGCCACCGGGGTCAGGGAGCTGGTCCGGCCGCGGCAGCTGGGATTTGGAGTGGCTGATCCGGCTGAGGGAAAGGGAAGGGCGCGGTTCTCTCACTTCAGACATCTGCCATGGTTAAATTCGGAGTTTACAAAAAGAAAACATTGGGAAGCACTCGACCAGATCGGGTAGACAGACACATTCCGGGAGGACGGGACGGCGGCGGGGAGATCGGGAGTGAAGGGGTGGAGAGATTAGGGAGGACACTCGTGTGGAAACAACCCGTCACCGCGCCCTTGTGAGACAAGGGACAGTGAGCCCAGTCAGGCCCTGAAGACGGCACTTCGCACCCGCTCCCTAAGCTCGGTCCCGCCTCCGTTTCTCGGTCCCAGAGGCCGGGCGGGGTGAGCCGAGTGAGTGCGCATGCGCCGTCGCAGCTGGGCTGGGCGGACCGCGGGCCACGTGCAACCGCCCCGCCTTCCAGCTACTCCACCATGGGTTCCTGCGGGTCTGTGGGTTCTGTGCGTGCGCGCTACCTTGTGTTCTTCCAGTATTTGGGCACTGACTTCAAGTACGTTTCCCTGCCATCACCTCCGGTTCCTCCACTCGGGCTCGCGGGAGGTCTGCGAGACGGCCAAGGTCGGCAGCCTGGACGCCTGGTTTCGGGATGCGCAATTTTAACAGCCTAGGAACACTGGCCTGGGCGGTACGAACGCCCCTGGGGGCGAGACCCTAGGCGGGACAGCTTCCACAGACGCTTCCGATAACTCCTTCCGGTATCTCTCCGCAGTGGGGTCGCGGCCGTGAGGGGTAACCACCGCGCTGTTGGGGTGCAGAACTTCCTGGAGGTGAGCTGTTGTCTCTCGGTTAGAGCGGTGACGGGTTGGGGCGGGAGAAGCAGCCGGCAGCCCCAATCCCTGCCCGCACTCTGCTGTTCCGTGAGCTCTGGCCCCGCCGTGACTGCCTGCCTGCACCCTGTCCCTGCAGGAGGCCGCCAAGCGGCTGAACTCTGTCGAGCCAATCAGGTTTACTATCTCCAGCCGCACTGATGCCGGAGTGCATGCACTGAGCAACGCGGCGCACCTGGACATCCATCGCCGCTCGGGCCTGCCGCCTTACTCCCCGGAGGTCGTGACCCAGGCTCTCAACACCCACCTGAAGCATCGGGCCATTCGGTGAGCCAGGGATTGAGTATGGTTCTGTTCTTTGTTCTTTACTAATGTACCCCACACCCCACTGTGGCGGAAGGCTCAGTTCCAGAAAGACATTGTATTCTGGACAACTTGGAGGTGAGTGGGAGATTCCCTGGTGCTGTGTGGACAGATGGGCAGACTCGTTCCCGCGATGAGCCAGATCTGCTTGCCACAGCGTACTGAAGGCCTTCCGAGTGCCCAGTGACTTCCATGCTCGCCATGCAGCCACCTCCAGAACCTACCTATACCGTCTGGCCACAGGCTGTCCCTGGCCTGATCAGCTGCCTGTGTTTGAACAAAATGTATGCTGGGCTCTACAGACAAAGTGAGTGAATTAAGACTGGGGAGGAAAAGGCTCACCATCCATCTGGCTGGGCCCTCAATGTGTAATGGGCTCTGCAGGTGCCTGGATGTGGCTGCCATGCAGGAGGCTGCCCAGCACCTCATCGGGACACACGATTTCAGTGCTTTCCAGTCCGCCGGCAGCCCAGCCGCAAGTACTGTGCGAACGCTACAAAGAGTCTCTGTGTCTTCTGGTCCAGCCAGCCCATTTGTCCTCCCCCAGGAGAGCAGGTGAGAAGAGTGGCCTGGCACTATGGCCTCATGCTGGTCTAGAGGCCCCAGGGTTAAATTAGTTCTCATAATAATCCCATAAAAGTGGAGTGATAACCCAGGCATGGTAGTGCACACCTCTGATCCCAGCACTTGGGAGGTAGAGGCAGGGGGGTCTCTCTGATCTTGAAGCCAGCCTCATTTACAGAGCTAGTTCCAGGACAGCCAGGGCTACACGGAGAAACAGAGAAACCCTGTGTTGAAAAACCGAACCAACAACAGAAAAAGTGGGGGTGATGCTACCCTGATATACACTGGTCATCCGTGAGGCCTGGAGGATGGAAGGTGCTGGCCACTTAGAAGGGATGAGCCAGTAATCTGTGTCTTCTTCCTGCCTGGCTGGGGAGCACAGGGAAAATAGAGAATGTTGCCTTGTAGCAGATGGGTTTGGCAGTGACTGAAACGTTTTCACTGGTTCAGTCCAGTCTGACAGACTGGCAGTTCTCTGCACTGTGTAGTGAACTTCCCACGGAGAACCAGCTGCTGACCTTGAGCACGTTGCAGCCCTACGGGAGGAGGGCTTCAGTGTGGCCAGGCACAAGAGTACATGGCCAGGGTTTCATCTTGATAGGTGAGCTGGCTATGTCTGCCTCAGCATCCATACTGTGGCCCCTCTATGTGAAGGAAGGCTCAAAGCAATTGCTATCCCCTGTGCACAGGCTGGCAACTCTGTTGTTTTCTGATATGGCATATGCAGACTCCAGGAAAAGTCATGAATACCCACTCACCCTCTGGAACTAGTGGTCAGCTAGGCAAGAACCTACTCTGGATGGATGAGCCTTTAAACCAGCATTTAGATCTCTGTCTTGTCTGAGGCCACATGGTGGACGAGGGTGGCTGGGGCCTCCTGTAGCTTGGACATCAGAATTGTCTGTGTTCCTAGGAAGCTGCAGTTCTGGACGTTGGAGTTTGAAAGCCAGTCTTTCCTATATCGTCAGGTAGGCTGTACTAGACCCTCCCACGGTGCGCTCAGGTAGATACCTGTGACTATCTCAGTTCTCGGCTGTAGGTACGGAGGATGACAGCTGTGCTGGTGGCTGTGGGGCAAGGGACTCTGACACCCACACAGGTGAAAGCGATTCTGGATAGTCAAGATCCTCTGGGCAAGTATCAGGCCCGAGTTGCCCCAGCCCGTGGCCTGTTCTTGAAGTCAGTGCTGTATGACGACTTTGGTAAGAGGGGAGGGGATAGGAAGGAGCTGGGTCCTCACTGGGGGGAGGGGGCTTTGGAGGCAGTCAAACCCCCATTGTACTAGACAAGAATCCAAGTACCTAATGGGGAGCCAGTGCCAGTGGGAAAAAGGACTTCAGTTAGGTAGGACCGGAGATCAAAAGCATGGTGGCATGGATTGGGTGGTTCACAGGGCCAGATTTTAGGGGGTAAGTGGGGTCTCTGGATGCAACCACAAGAGGAGTTCTACTCTGACTTAGGGTCTATCCATAGGTCCAACATCCTGAGCCTTGTAAGGTCCAGTGTGAAACCAGCTAACTGTACACTCAGTGGAGGTGAAGAACCATACGGCATACTAAGTCTGGCTGTCAGCCTTGTCCAACACTCACTGCACTCGCAGAGATTAACCCACAGCTATGTGAGGTTCTGGTAGTCCTGCCTACCTTCCAGCAGCTCCCACCTCCTCAGTCTTCCCACTGTGGACATCCCTTTATCACTAAAGGATGGGGTACCAGGCAGGAAACAGCTGTAAGCACCCAAGGAGCCTCTGCTTCTGCTTTTCTGGGAGCCCCACCTTAGGGCAAGGAAGTAGGAATAAAAGGCATAAAGAATAAAAAGACCTATTTATTACTTTAACCAGTCTCTGTGACTCTGGCCCAATTATGGTCGGCACCCACCTCCCAAAGCCAAAACCCTGGTCCTTCTGCTGAGTGGTGGGGTCACTGGTGGTTACATGTCAGCTGGGGGCCTGGGGAAGGCCGTTTTTGAGCAGTGCTGTGAGAAAGCTCCCCAGCTCTTCGTCCTACAAGGAAAGAAGGAAGCACAGTTACCCACAGACAACACAATACCAAGGAAGTGAGGTCTCCAGGCATACCACTGATGCCCATCCTCTTTACCTGGTAGGTCCAGGAGACCAGTAGTACCTTAGTACCAGGGTCTTCTGAGTGGGCAGCAGCCTGGATAAGAATGGACTCCACAGTCACGGAGCCATCAGGGAGATGCTGTACACAGTGGTCCTTGAGGGTACTGTGGAGAAGCATAGTAAGATCCCTGCCCCACCTTGCCTGTAGGGTGGAGGCAAGGCCGAACGTACCTCTTGAGGTGGCTGTACACACGCAGGGCTGTTTCTTGCTCCTTGCGGGTGTCCTGCAGGTGCACACGACAGGTGAAACGCAGTTGGTGCTCGGCCAGGCCCAGCTCCTTAAGGGCTTGCTCTGAGGATACCAGCCGGAAGCTCTGCAGGGCAAGGGCAAGCAGGTCAGGGGAAGTAATGACTGCTATCCCAGTCCATCACTCTACACACTTACACTGTCTTTCATAATTAGTGTGCCATGCAAGAGCCGGGGTTTTTTGGCCTCAGGGAGCAATCCTGTGAGGGAAGGAATACTGAAGTCAACACAAGCCACCCATTACCTGCCTCTCTTGGCCCATGCCCCAGTCTGCCCTTCATACCCTGCACCATCTCCCGCTTCAGCAGCCCCAGGGAGATGCCCACAGGGATGCTGGGGCTTGTGGGCAGCGTCACTGTCTCTCCATTGGCCGGCATGTAGCAGCTGACCCCTGAGGAAAGTGATACAGAGCCTCAGTCTAGGCTGCCAGCCTTGCCTGTACCATCCCACAGGCCATCCCTGACCACCAGCTGCCTACGGAATTCCTGCTCGATCTTCTGCCTCAAGAACTCCATCTTCTTGGCCTCGCCATGCACCAGCAGCACGCTCTCTGGCTCTGCTTGTCCTACCAGTTGCATGATGCCCTTGGCATCAGCATGGGCACTGAACGACATGTATTCCACTTGCATCTTTACCTCCAGCTGTGGCATCACAAGATGCAGGCAGTTAGCAGCAGCAAGAGCCTGGATGCCCTGCCGAGCCCAGGGCAGGGAGGTACTCACCACCTGACGCCCCTCCATCTCCAGCTTTCGTTGCCCACTAAGGATCTTGTGGCCCACAGTGCCTTGCACACAGTAGCCAGGCATGATGACCTGAAAGCAGAGGTGAGGGTTAGTTGCATGGCCAACCATTCTCAGGAGGCTAAGGGCCTGTCTGTGTTAGCAGACCACTTGCCCAATCTGGGCTACGGTGGCAGAACACTGTAGTAGCAGAGTTGTCATGGTGTCAACCACAAAGTTCAAGGGCCATCCTTTTGTACTCCAGTTCCCTAACACTATAATGAGCCCCTGTAGAATTGGGAATTGGCCCACGCCCTCACCATGTTCTTCTCGTTTCCTGCCCACTTTCGGAAGATCTGCAGAGACTGGCCAGCATGCAGCATCCCAGGTGTGGCAAACACAACCTACAGGGTCAACAAGGGTCAGGGGTGTAGACCTTGCCCAGGGCTGCAATAAGCACCAGACCCCAGACCTTGGGCCAGCAGTCTTTCCCAGAGTCCCACAGGCAGGGATTCTTGAAGGCTAGGTGTAGAGAAACTGCATTGCCAGGGTCTTACCATAGGACCTGGGTTGTCAGCAAATGCCCGGTCAAAGGCTTTGATGTGCTTGAACTCAAACATGTTCCTCTGGACAAATGTCTTGCGTATCTTCTGGTTGGTCCAGGTGATGAAGAGCTTATAGTAGTGGTTGGCCTTCTCTGTCAGGCCCGTAGAGAAGTAGATGGGCACCTTCAGGTTCATGCGTTCCCTGTGTATCCACCAGCCCAGTCAGTGCAGGGAGGCCAGAGTTAGTCTGTAACATATGGCCCTATGCCCTCTACTGCACTGCTTAGTAGCTATGGCCAAGGCTGAGTTTGATGTCCCTTGAACTGAACCCCATTTTGTCTCCACCCCTAGGACCACTGGGCCAGACCGCTCAGCTTGTGTCCTATAAAACAAACATGGGAGTGACAAGTGTCCCCGGAGCTCATGTGAGGAGACTTGGCATCCCTGCAGTGACCAATAAAGCCAGTAGACAATGGTTCAAACGTGATATCCCAACACATGCACAGCTCCACCAGTACAGCAGGGCCGATGGTACTGCGTCCTGGACAGACAGTACCCAGTGGTAATCATTGCTGCCTTAACTTCTCAGCAGTTCTGCTGTGACTGGCAGTGTGAAGAACTTACTCTCCTACACAGAGGCTGTTCCATCCTTTCCTGCCCACCCGTGGAATATTCCTGTTTGTACCTACCAAAAGGTCTCCAGCAGGATGCAGAGCTCTTGTGCCCTGCCCAGTGCAAATACAGGGATCAGCACCTGAGGGTAGGTGAGGCTGATTCAGGTGGGAGCCACTGGCCACACTACCCTTCCCTAAACATAGCAGGTAGCAAGATGTTCACTGTACCCTTGCAGGCAGGCTGAATGATAACATTCAGAGATAGCATTGCTGCAAAGGAAGCCAGACATCTAAGAACTACAGGTTTTTGTATATACCCCAGCCACATGTAGAGACAGCAGGAACTGTGGGAGGCTCTGGAACAGCCCTTCATGGAATATATAAGCATGAGGGAAGGTAAGACTCTCAGTGCCAAATAAATAGTAACCTCCACACTCAAAGATGCTGTCCATATGTAGGACAGAGAAGGCTGCTAGGAGACCTATACAGTGTGGCCAGAGAAGGCACACAGTCAATACCTTCCCACCACGCTCCACAGTCTCATGAACTTTCTTAAGGAAATCTCGTTCTCTGCAGCGTTTGGAGTCTCGAATGGTTGTGGCATACGTAGATTCTGTGATGAGCAAGTTGGGGCGACACTTGTCAATCCATGCAGCCCTAGAACAGGTAGGAATGGTCATGTGGATTGCTCATGACTATAGAACTGGGAACAAAGTGGTAAAGTAGACTGTAGTCCCATAACATTTCTAGGTCACCCTGACATGAGCTCCTCCACATGGCCTGTCACACCCTGCGTGGGATAGAGGGTGCTGAGCTTTTAGATGCTCACCGTGATGCCTCTTAGACCTACTAATTCCCAGGAAGTTACCACAGAGTGAAACACAGGCCTACTCACCCCAAATGCCGGTCTGGGGTCATGTTATAATCACCCTGGCAAAGAAAACGGCAATAAGGAAGGTGTCTTTCTACCCCTGGCAATTTCATTCAAGCCAAGTACTTCCACTGACCGTGTAAACCACAGACTCTGAGCCCACTTTAATCTGGAACATGGCTGCCCCCAGCACATGGCCTGCATAGTATGCCTTGATTTCCAGTTCATCATCCACCTGCAGAAGAAAGAATGTTCTCAGACCTGCAAGTCAGGAAGGAAGCAGGAAGTAGATGATTACCTTATCCAGTCCATTCATTTTTCAGAAGTCTGGGACTTAACCGAAAGCAACTACACCTAAGGGTTGTAGCACAGTAAAAGCAAACAAAACCAGGTAAGTATGGATCTAGAAGCCACTTCTGGATTAGACTAAGTGTACAGATAAACTCCAAACACTATAAAAAAGAAATTCTAAAACTAGGAAATATAGTAACCCAAATTAACATTTCAATAAGTATGCCAGGCATGGTGATGCACACCCTTATTCCCAGTACTTAACAGGCAGAGGCAGGTGGACCTCTGTGAGTTGAAGGCCAGCCTGGTCTACAAAGCCAGTTACAGGACAACAAATGCTACACAGAGAAATTATGTTTTAAAAAACAACAACAACAACAAAAATCAATAAAGTAAAATTGGTTACTGTGGTACAAGCCTGTAATCCCAGCACTGAAAGCTAGGCAGGAGAATCACTATGGGTTCCAGGCCAGTTGGGCTACACAGTGAAATCCTACCTCAGAAAAAGAAAAGAACTGAGTAGGATTTAGGACAGTGAATAAAGTCAAGAGAATGAATGACTAAAACGCTGAGGAACTGCACGTAGTGACATACAACTGTTCTCAGTTCTTGAGTTCTTGGAAGGCTAGAGTAGGAAGATGGAGAGTTGAGGCCAGCCTGGGCTGTGCAGTGGACTGCTTCAAGAAAACTTTTTTTTAAAATTCAGTATGAAGCATAACACAAAAAAGGGTAATGAAAGGTGTACAATGAAAAGATCTAGTGTTAAGCTACTCATAGCCCCAGGAACATAGGCAGCAAGAATTAATGACATCAAGCTCCAGTACCAGTCCAGGTGGACTTGAGCAGACTGATCAAGGCCCATCAGAGCACAGCTTGGGAGGCCAAAGGGAGAGCAGCCTAAACAAAAGGAGCAGATAGTATTCTAAATGATACAGGTAAGATAACTATCATCCTGGAAGAGCTTCAAGAAAGACGCTATGTTGTATGGCTTGTTCTTTGGAATTGGAACATTACCTACAAATTGAAACATTTGCCCCAGGAAAGATGGGGAGGCTCAGAGCCTTGGGTGGTAAACGGAAGGTAAGTGAAAGGTCACACTCTGGAAGAACACAAGCTTGAAAGATCCTTCAAAGTCCCCACCAACAGTATAAAAAGGAGTAATTGTTGCTAAGACTGGAGACTCTGCCCAGCCAGACTCTGGAAAGAAAACGGAGATGAGAAATGACCTGAATGTGGAATGTTGAGAGCCAGATAGATCCAAGGCTTTCTCAGATGCCCTGATGAAGGGGCTAAAGGAACTCCTTCTGTGTCCTTGCCTAGGGACAGACTTGCTAAGACCCAGTGTGGGGCTGGGACCTGGGCCTCAAAGAAGGTTTCAACTCCTGGAAACTTGGCTTTCCCCATGAAGAAATACAGTCCCAAGGCTGCTGGTGCTTAGTCTGTAGTGCTCTTGAGATACCCTGTGTTTCCTTAGTGCAACACTGCTTGATTAGCTTCCTGTTGGCTTCCTCCAATTGTATCACAGTTTCTGCTGACGATCCCTTTTCCCTCCTGGAAATAGTATATAAGATGCTGTACTTCTGAATAAGCTTGCTTGGCATAAGACAACTTGTGAAAGACCTCCTGATGCCAAACTTGATTTCCTGATTTCTCTGGGGATCTTGGCTTGCTGGTCCAGGTCGGTGGAGCTGCTTCTAAGCCGTACAAAAACCTCCAAGAAGTTGTCATACGTGAGTTATCGCTGCTCCTTCAAATAACCCTCATCATATACTCCTGTTAGTAATCTCAATTAAAAAAAATCTCACTGCATCAATAAATTGGACATTGTTTTGTTCTGGCTCCTTTTCTAGGGTGAGTAGTGTGTGTTTTATCTCCCCAGGAAAGTCTGGCACACACAGGCTGTTAAGAGGAATGTTTCCCAGAGCATGTAAGATTCCTGTACTCTGTAATATGTTGTCTTCCACAGGCGAGAGCACAGGGTGTTTCCCAATAGCTGACCAGACCTCACTTTTCTTATTCAAAATGAGTTCTTCAGCACAAAGGCCTTTCCCACCAAAGAGAGAGAGAGAGAGAGAGAGAGAGAGAGAGAGAGAGATTCCAGCAGGCAGTGATGACTCACATCTTTAATCCCAGCACTCAGGAGGCAGAGCAGCCTGGTCTACAAAGAGAGCTCCAGGACAGACAGGACTACACAGAGAAACCCTGTCTCGAAGAACAACAGCAACAACAACAAAAAAAGAAATTAAAAAAGAAGAAATCCCAGATGGCTGAAAGAACAGAATCCAGTTTCTAAAATTCCGGCAAGTCAGCCCTTCCAAAGGGGGAACCCCCTGATCCTCAGCAGCAAGCAGCTGGCTTAACCCCAGACTGGCTTGGCTCCCACAAGGTCAGCAGCAAAAGAGACAACTGGGCATCATCATGAGGCCAAGACTTGGGGCAGCAGTTAGAAGGGATTCCTGGAAGGGATACTCAAACAATAATTGGGTTGGGACCAGTTCCTGCTCTGTGGGCCCCACCCAGTAAAACCTCTGTCCTAGCAAGGCATTGGTGGTCAATCCATGCCTTTAATCCCAGCACTCAGGAGGCAGAAGCAGGTGGATTTCAGTGAGTTCAAGGGCAGCCTGGTCTACCAGGGCAGTCAGGGTGGTTACACACAGGAAACCCACCCCCACTCCACCTCACCCTCCCACCCCCATCTTAAAAAATAAAATAAAATAAAAGGATGGGTGGTAGAAACATATAAAGCAAAACAAAAGTTCTAATAAAAAACAGACAAAGGGGCTGGAGAGATGGCTCAGTGGTTGAGAGCACTGACTGCTCTTCCAAAGGTTCAATTCCCAGCAACCACATGGTGACTCACAATCACCTGTAATGAGATCTGGTGCCCTCTTCTATACTGCAGACATACATGCAGGTAGAATACTATATACATAATAAATAAATCTTTAAAAAAAAAAAAAAAGACAAGGGAATTTTGTAAATTTAACCAGTCACTTGGCTATTTAATATCCTTTGTCCATTCTTTCCTTGACCCATGTATTATCACAGCCTGGTACTCAACCAGACTGGTCCATCTTGCTGTCCTGCCTGCCTCCTTACCAATGACACATCAAGATATCCAACAAGTTGCATACACCTCAGATCTCTCCCTTGGGAGGGGAGAAGGCAAACTGGCTTATGGAATGTTGCTTGGGCAGAGCCAAGGTATGTGCACAAACATACAGACATACCACATATATTCCCCCAAGCTAACTGCCAAATATGGCTGGAAGCTGGCCCACTGCTGTTTTCTTGGAGACTCCACAGAGCTAGACAGAGGAATGAGATGAGGTGACCCGGGACTGAGACCCCAGGGCCTTGCAGACTGTGTACAGAATGGGCCAGGGATCCTGACCTGAACTGTCTGGTGCAGGTGAACAGCCACCACCTTCTTCATACAGTCTTTGATCATCTGAGAAGTGAAGAAATTTGCCTCGCCCTTCTTGTCCACTGCGATCTTGCGGTAGTCTTCCAACAGGATGGGGCAGATGGCCTGGGTGGGGTGGGTCATATAGATGGGCCCATCGTAGCCCACCATTTCACTGAAGTAAGGGAGTGCCCCACAGTGGTCCAGATGGAAATGGCTGGGGGAAGGGGACACTAGTCAGCCTGGGACCACTCTTTCCCAGCCATCCCCACTTCTCAGCCCTATGCTCATGATCTACTCATTTACAGAGGCCTAAATGTGTATCGCTACCAAAGGTACTAAAGAGTCAAAATGAACAATATACAAACGCTACAATCTTCCCCAATGAGCAGGCTAGATACCCAACAAAACAATATGAAAATTGGTAATTAAGCCTGAATTGGAATAGGGCACGGTGGCACATACATGTAACGTGAGCACATGGGGAATGCAGGCAGGGTTAGGAGTTCAAACCAGCCTGCGCTACACAAAACTGACTTAAAATAACAAAAGCAGCTAGGTGGTGGTGGTGGTGGTGGTGGTGGTGCATGCCTTTAATCCCAGCACTCAGGGGCCAGTCAGAGGCAGGAGGATCTCTGTGAGTTTGAGGCCAGCCTGGTCTACAGAGAGTTCCAGGACAGCCAAGGCTATACAGAGAAACCCTGTCTCAAACACACACACAAAAGGAACAAAAGCAGCTGGGCACTGGTGGTGCATGCCTTTAGTCCCAACCCTCAGGAGATCCCTGAGTTCGAGGCAAGCCTGGTCTACATGGGGAGTTCTGGGACAGCCAGAGCCAGTTTGTTTTGAAAACAAACAAATCTTAAGTAAATTAAAAAAAAAAAAAAAGTCAGGTGTTGTCAATTAAAACAAACAATGACAAAGGGTTGGGGAGATGGCTCAGCTGGTAAAGTGCCTGCCTCGTAAACATAAGCACCCACTTAAAAAGCTGGGCACAGTGGCACGTGTGTGCTTACACCACCAATGCTGGGAAGCTGAAAACAGGTGACCTCAGGTCTAGTAAGAGATCTTGTCTCAAAAAAACAAAAGGGTTAGCCAGGCCCGGTGGTGCACGCCTTTAATTCTTACAGTACTTGGGAGGTGGAGGCAGAAGCAGGCAGATCTTTGAGAGTCTGAAGCCAGCCTGGTCTACAATTAAGAGTACAAACAGAGTTCTAGGACAGTTAGGCCTGACACACAGAAAAACCCTGTCTCAGAAAATGAGAAGAAAAACAAAAAGCAAAAACACAAGGGGGAGGAACACCTGAGGTTGTCTCTGGCCTCCTACACATGTACACACACACAACACACACACACACACACACACACACACACACAGCACCTGAGTCACCTACACATGTACACACACACACACACTCACACACCTGAGGTTGTCTCTGGCCTCCTACACATGTACACACACACAACACACACACACACACACACACACACACACACACCTGAGGTTGTCTCTGGCCTCCTACACACACACACACACACACACACACACACACACACAAAGCGCCTGAGTCAGATAGTGACAAGCTGGTGAGAAAATAAAAGGAGACCAGCAAATACCACACTGTGGAAAGACCCACTATCTGTCAGGTAGTCACAGAGCCTTCCTGACAGACTGAGACAGAGAATTAAGACTGCTCAGGGCAAGGCCTGGGAATGGCCTGGAAATAGCCTTCCCAGAAAGAGTGGGGCCAGTCAACCCAAAGCAGCCGGGTAGTGAGTGATCCATGTCTAGAATGGACCAAAACACCAGAGCCTGGGTTACTGAGAACACAGCTTACCAAGATGGGCTGTTTCAGGCCCAAAGGACCACTCCGGCTAAAGGCAGCAGGGTAGGTGTTGAGAGGGAAGTGCTATGGTCAGAATGTGGCCAACATGACTAGGGGGAGACAGCAGGGACTATGAAAGGTTATGGGCCTGGAAACAGCTGGCAGCCCTTCTGGACAGAAGATGGAAATGGGAGATTAGAAAAATGTCTCCCCTTGCTCAGCTCTATCAAGCTGAGGTGGTGGCAACTGGAGTCTAGACTATGAACTGTCTAGGACATCAGTAATGGTCAGTGAGTAACAGGGTTAGCACTCTTGAGGCAGCAAAGGAACAAGAGAAAGCAAGGCTTAGGGAACCAGGGTTAGAGGCTGGAAGAGGAAGCGCAAGCAGAAATACACCAGATGTACTTAGCTAGTGGAATGGGAAGGAACTGTGGCCGGGTACTGGTGGGAAAAGGTCTCATGGGGTCATCTAGGCTAGACAGACCCCACATTTGGCAGGTGAACGGCACAATTTGGCGCTGGCTACCCTGGCTAGGTCTGTACTTTCCGGGGCACCTGCTAGGCTTTAATTCATGACACTCAAGGAACAGCCAACAGGCACAATCATCTTCCTGGCTCTGAGGGGACAATGGCCACGCTGAAGAATGAGCCACAATGTAGCTTGGTTATCACAGCCTCTACAACAGGGTATAAGAAAGGACATCAAAACCCTGACAAACCTACCTGATGATCACACAGTCCAGAAAGTCAGTCAGCCGGCCACTCTGGGTGATGTAGGAAAAGTCTGGAAAGCGCCTCTGACAAGACAAGAGAAAGTGGGAACACAGCAGGCTACTGAGAGGGGTTGCACCCAAGGAATGGCCCCAGCGAATCCTACATCAGTGGGCTTACTACTGGCTAGTCATAACCTCATGGAAAGGTCAAGCTACTAGCTGACCTTGCCAACAAGTAGCAAATAGCTGAGCCCAAAGGGTCCCCATGACCACCCTCAAGGATCCTCAAAAGGCTCATCTCAGCTGGTCTCTATTTTTCAAGCACCATGTGACAGGGCCACCTGTCCCCACCCAGCAAGGATGTGGTTATCCAGGAATGCCCCCACTGCCCACTTGCCCCATTTGTCCCCTCTCTAAGGTCCCAGGAGTCACATGGCTACTAGACAGAACATGAGTAGAAAGTAGATTGTGGCCCTTGCTGCCCCCTGGACCACCCTCCCACAGTACTCACGTCATCATTGTAGCCCATGTGCATCCCGCAGTCCAACATGACATTCTTGCCGGAAATGGAGACCAAGATGCAGCTGCGACCCACATCCTGGCCAGCCCCTGCTCAAGAAAGGTAAGTAAAAGACAAGGCCATGGCTCCTCCCTCTTTTCCCCGTTTCCTTCCCTTGCTACTGGAAGGGCTGACCTCCACTCAACTACGTGTTACCATTGGCTCTGCAGGACCTAAGACTGTTGGGTGGACAGATACATGGGCTAGGAAACAGGTACCTTCACATGCAGATGAGGGGAATGCACAATGGGGAGAGAAAGCACTATGCTAGGTCCCATGCCTTCCCTTTCCATGCTTTCCTGCAAATCTCAAAGTTGCAACAAACTCCTAGCAGAGTTCCCAACACTGAACAGAAGCAAGCCACAGCTCCCACTCTGTGGAATATCACTGTTTCCCCAGACCTTACTCCAGTTACTCCTGACCCTCAATGGGAGCTGCAAATCAATGAGGCTTCCTTCCCTTGGATTTCTTCCTGAAGGAGCTGAGGCTTGCACCCTGAGTTTTGGTGTTGAGTGGTGCCATATTCATATGGCTTCATCCCAGCCATAAAAAATCATGACCCTGACCAGTAACTGGCTACAGCACAAATGGCCCATTTTAGTAAGTGTGCAGCACAGGCCCCAAACCACTGAACCCCTAGTTCAGCCTCCCATGGTCTCGAGGACTAAGCAACTCTCCCAGCTATTCAGCACATGATACTGACCATACTGAACACACCTATCTCCCCCATCTGGCTGTTATCCCCCTGGAATCTATAAGGAGAGAGATATAACCCAAGCCTCAACAGGGATCTGAGAACAACAAACAGCCTTGTCCATCTTGGATCCTATAGTTTTTATCTGCCAACTTCAAGCACGAAGCACTATCAGTACCACAAACATCACCCATGGCCCAGTCTGCCTTCCTTATGTAGCCAGGTACAATGAGGTTGAGGAGGAGTTGGTCTCAGGTTCTCCTGCAGGCCTGTTCCTACCACCTCAAGATGTGTGCTCCCTGAGGGAGAGGTCTTAGTGTCCCTCCCCATTGGACCTCTAGCCCTGAAGGCCCTTGAAACATTTATAGAAGGAGAATGGCTGCACCCTTACAGGGGAGGACCTAACATCACAGGCATCCATAATCACACACTACCCAGAATGGTGCAGAAGTATGCTTTTCGGAATTATAAAGTTCCAGGTTCTTGTGCATTGGTAAACATTGTTCCCAAAGGGACTTACGACTCCAGGAAAGGAGAACAGAGATGTTACACATGGGAGGAGAAGAAAGCAAAGGATACTACCTTGACCATACATCTCTGCACAGCGCAGATTTACATCCTTGGGGAATGAGGCAATTAGACATTGAGTACATCTGGTGGAAATTAAACAACCGTGCCAAAAAAAAAAAAAAAAATGTCAGTACTGCGGCAGAAAATAAAACAAATTTTTCCCAGTGGGAGGGTAAGAATCAGGGAGCTGGGTCTATGAATATGCTTGGTCTTGTTTGACCCTGTGACCTAATTAGTACTTAGATGGGATGGGGGTAGCCAGTATGAGAGGTTGGTCCTGCTAAGGTCCTGGGATGCAATGAGTTGGCAAGACTGGGTTCTAACCTAGAGGTCTGGATTATATGAATGAGAAGGTGCTTCCAACACCCTGACAACACATGCATGAGGAAAAGCCCAGAGACCGTCAGCCAGGTTCTGGAACCCCAGGTCTCAAATGGTTGTTTCCTCCAACACACAATACAATACTGCTAGGACTTTTAGAAGTCTACATTTGTATTTTCTTCGACGAACAAATATACCTTTTAAAATTCAGGATGGACCAGACACAAAGACTGAACTGAGGGGTGATAGATAGCAAGCAACCTGGACACTATAAGCAAGAGATGGAAAGAAAATCGGAATTGAGGAAGTAGCAATCCACATGCAGAACAGAGGCAACGCCTGCCCAAGACACTGCACCTCACAGCCACCTTGGGCTTCAGGGCCTCATTCTCGTCTCGCTGTTAGGCAGCCTAGGTACAGAAGCAGGGCCTTCATAACTCATATCGAGCCCCAGGGCCAGGAATCAACCCCAATCTCTTCGACCCCCATGCCAGGCAGAGATGAGGAGGCTCCAACTCGGAAACGTTCTACCACGGCTTTCGCTCCTTGGGGCGCACAGCTGGTGGAGGGCTTCATCGCTGCCTGTATTGCTAGACTGCTATGAAGGGACCGGGCCGACTCGCCGGACACCGCTGAAGATGCTTCAGACTCGGACTCACCCAAGGGAGTGACTCTTATTTCAGGCATCGTCCGGGAGGCAGTCTTGAACTGCGTTTCCACAGCCCGCGTGCACCGCCCGCAGGAAAGCCTCCAACTTGGAGCGCGCGGCTTAGACCCCACGCCCAGCTACCACGATTCCCACACAATGCGCAGGCGCAACTGCCAATATGCCGGCTTCCTGTCCTCGAGCCGGAAACGCGAGCCGATATGTCGAGTTCTAATTGGATGATCAGCAACCAATTGGGATGGTGTGGCAGCGAAGGGCGGGGCAGGGGCTGACCCTTGGGCTGCAACTCAAGACTGCTGCCCAACCGCAGGCTTCGAGCTGTCTCCAAACAGGCTCCGGGAGTGGGAGAAGCATGGGGACGCCTAGCTGACTTGATCCAGGCGCGGAGTCGCGTCTCCGTAGACAGCAGAGACGGACGGGCAAAGATTCTGCTCCCATAGCAACCTTATTGTAACTTTGGTCAACCCTCCCCATCACTGACTTCTGCCACACCCTTTGCCCTTCGCCACAGGAACCCGTCCCAGGTGAGATTTGCGGACCTCCCCGAACGGCCCTCGCTCATTGCTACGCCTGGGTGTACATGCTGTGTGCTAGCTTGTGGGCCTCCTGCCGGCTGTCCACCCTGTCTAGCTTGATCTTCCGTAGGAAGGTTAGACGTGCTCTGCATCGCCTTCCGGGAGCTGATGAGTCGCCCTCTCTTCCTGTTCTTTCCAATTTACCATGGACAGCTCTAAGTGGCTACTTGGCTTCTGGGTTAGGCTCTGAGCAGGAAGGCCTAGCTGCAGGACTGTTAGGTGGCCAAAAAATGAACTGTCGGGGGTTTCAGAGACTGTTTGCTCAGTGCACACAGGCCCTAAGAGAGGGGTGTGCGGCAAGACTGGGCATCGCCATCTTTCTTAGGCTGTCCCTGACACCTGAACACAAGGTGAGCCCATCTCCAGGGTCAGGGTCTGTAACTTGTGATGGGCATCCAGTTCAACCTATGGGGCCATATCACAATTCCGACAGTCTCAGACATGGATTGGGAGACATGCAGACCACATTCCCAGAGTCAAAGGGCTGAGTCATAGGACTGTGTGAAGGGGGGTAGGAGAACTTGCACACAGATCCAGGTACCCTGGATGAGGATGGTTTTGGGGGACTTTGATGACACAGCGGTTAGGGCAGGGATCCAGCATTAAGGGACACAGGAACCTCCAGAATTGGTGTTGTGTTCATGCTGGACATAGGTGAGATGCAGCCACATCCCCACAGTGTTGGTCCTGAACACCAAGACAAGGTTCTACAGTACCAGGGAAGGTGGGGGCTGGATGCTTGGAGTTATCCATTCAGGGTTTGAGCATGGAGCACAAGGACCATGGGGCACAAGCTTTTTGTTCTAGCTACTCAGGAAGCAGGAAGATTGAAACTGAAAGCTGAGTCAGGTGTGATAACACACACCTTTAATCCCAGCTATCAGGAAGCAGAGGCAGGCAAATCTGGGTTCAAGGCCAGTTTGGTCTACAGAGTGAGGTCCAGGACAGCCAGGATTGCACAAAGAAACCTTGTCTCAAAACAACACATTAAAAAAAAAATAAAATTAGCCAGGCAGTGGTGTGTGTACCTTTTGATGCATGCCTTTAATCCCAGCACTTGAAAAACAGAGGCAAGTGGATCTCTGTGAATTGGAAGCCAGCCTGGTCTACACACTGAGTTCTAGGACAGCCAGTACTATTACACAGAGAAACCCTGTCTTGAAAAAAGAAAAAAGAAAAGGAAGAAAGTTAAAGTCCTGCCTAGGCTATTCCCTGCCCAGCATACAAGAGGCTCAGTCCCTACAACTGAAGATAAATAAATATGGGAACTAGCATGTTTGTGGAGTGACTGTAAAATTGCCTACAGTATCCAGAGCCCCACCTTACCTTAAGGCCTCTTCCTATCCTGGATCACTTCCTAATGGGAGGACCTAGAGCAATCCTTTGTGTGTGGTAAGACCTTTGGCCCAGCCACCCTGTTATTTAGGCATGCATACTATTTCAACAGTAGGAGTGTCCATCTGTCTATCTAGCAGATGCCAGCCCATAGCCTCTGATTTAATTTTGGGGATACAGCCCTGATCAAGGAAGGGAAAGCCTGTCTAGCCACCCTTTCTACTCTCCCTGTATGAAAATCACTTGCTTTTTTTTTTAGAGTCCTGATTTTTGTTTTGGTACAACTTCCCATCAGAATGCTGCCCTGATACAGTGAGTTCCAGGTATGGCCAGGGTCCAGGACTATACCTACCTTTTAGAAACATTACCCTAATGTGTGAAACAGATGCTCTAGGAAGAAAAGAAGCAGAAAAGCAAGAAGCAGTAGCAGATGCAAACAGTGCAGCCATGGAGTCTCAGGTCAGAAACTGAGGAAATTACTAACCTGAAGGGCCAGGAACAGCTATGTCAAGACCTGTGGGTAGAGGATTCATCAAGGGCACAGCAAGGTCAAATTGGTTTATGCGAGAGCTTGCAGCTCCTGAGGAAGACACTCAGGTAAAGGGATGATTCTCAGTAAACAGTTTTAGCAACCCACTTTTACTTTCAGACCTTCTTCCCAACCCCTTCTTGAGAATATGAACCACAGAGTGAGCTAATCCAGCATGGTGACTTACAAGTTCTGTGTAAAACTATTTCAGTGTATGTTGGAAGATGGATTACCCAGAGACAGATTTCAGCCTTAAAGTTGTCCTGATCAGCTTCAAGCAGTGTCTCAATGAGAATGAGGAGGTGCTACTGGACCACTATATCGACAGCTGGAAGGGGCTAGTCAGGTGCGTTTATTGGGGCTGCTGAAGATAGTGGTTTTGGCAGTCAGAGCTCACGTGGGACACCTGCATCCTGCATGGCATGGGAGGGGGACAGCTAGCAGACAGTTCCATTCAGCCTTCCTGTCCTTGCCTCAGACTAACAAGTGCTCTAGCAGATTCAAGGTAATATCTCCTGCACTACAGCATGGCTGCCAGTCCAGGTGGGGCCTCAAATTTATACTTCCTTGCACAGGTTTCTGAACAGCCTGGGTGCCATCTTCTCGTTCATTTCCAAGGATGTGGTCTCAAAGCTGCAGATAATGGAGCATCTGAGGAACAGCCCACAGTATGAACACTACACTAGCTTGCAGTCCATGATAGCCTATGAGGTGGGCAACAAGCTGGTGGACATAGATCGCCGCTCCCGCCCCCGATACCCTAACTCAGGCTGCCGGACTGTGCTGCGCCTACATCGGGCTCTGCGCTGGCTACAGCTGTTCCTGGAGGGCCTGCGCACCAGCCCTGAGGATGCTCGTACCTCCACACTCTGCAGTGATGCCTATAATGCCACACTGGCTGCCTATCACTCCTGGATCGTACGTCAAGCTGTCACTGTAGCCTTCTGTGCCCTGCCCACACGCAAGGTCTTTCTCGAGGCCATGCATGTGGGGTCCTCTGAGCAGGCAGTGGAGATGCTGGGAGAGGCGCTACCTTTCATTGAGCATGTGTATGATGTCTCCCAGAAGCTCTATGCTGAGCACTCTCTGTTAGACCTGCCCTAGTGGCGGTGCCCATACCATCTGGGCTTCCCCTGCTCAGAACTGGGCTTGGGTAACCTGGGACTACTCCCACAGCAATGCTTTCTGGATGCTACTGTCACCCCTGAAAGCTGAGCTTGTTGAGAGCCACAGGCTGGTGGGCAGCTGAACCAAGTTGAGGTGGATGCTAGTCATGCTCTTGGTCCAGGATGAAGACAATTGAACTCCAGCTTTGCCCTCTACTTTAGTTATGTGTGTGTTCAGTCAGGCCTTATTGAGATGCAGGTGGCAAATGGAGAAGATGGGGAAGGAGGGTCGTGTTCTACCTCCCGTATGTGGAATATGAAATGGTATAAGGGAACAGGACCCTGGAGCTGAGGTTCTGTCTCCCCCACAGTCAACATGCCCAGCCAATGTGTGTCCTTCCTGTGCCCATCTTGAGCCTGAGACATGGATTGGTGCCAGGCAAACAACCCTGGGCCTGCATGCCTGGGGAACCTTCATATTCAAAAAGCTGTCCTTGGGTGAGATGGGGTTCCTTTGGCCATGGCATGAGTCTTGAAGACTTTTCCCTGCCCTTCACCTGCCTCCTTGTCAGCCTGGATTATCAAACAGGCCCTTGTGTCCTTGGGAATGGAAACTGTCTGAAACTGCTAGCTGAGACCTCCCTAGGCAAGCCTGCTCTGGTCAGTGCAGCCTGCCTCACGGCTTCTGAGATAGGTAGCATCAGCATTCAGATGGGCTCTTGCAGTGGGCTCTTGCAGCACAGGCACCCCTAGACTCTAAGATGTCAATAGTAATTGACCAAACCATGCCTCTCTCTAGCCAGCCTTGTTTGCTGCTCCTGTCGCCATGATACTCAGGCGACTTAGATAGGACATGACTTTGTGGAAGGAGGTTGGGCCCCCTTGTCTAGCTGACAGATGACCATACCTAGCATGGTTGACACCCAGTGCATAAAACCCTAACCTCTTCCACTGGGTCTTAATGTTAAAGCCTAGGACAGTGTCCCCAGTGTAGGTGATGTGTATAAATGCAAACTTTGGGACTATGATATATATAGTATTCCAACATAAATAAATTACAGCTACATGATTGGGTATGGTGTTCTAGGATGGGTCACAGGTGTGTCAGGTGTTTGGTTATGTGGGGGAATGGGTGGGGAGGGAGTTAACCCTAGGGACAAAACTGAATCATGTGCCCCCAATCCTGAGGGCTCAAAGGGCAATATGACCCATGAAAGCATGAAATGTGTCTATCCAGCAGCCAGAATTGAAGGAGTTGCCACGCATTTGCCATGTATCTTATCTTGACCACAAACATACACCGAGATCTGCATTATCTCCATTTTACAGATAAGAAAAGAAACACATGGGTCACCCACCTTGAGGGGCTAGGTTGGGAAAAGGTCTAAAGATACCCAGGCACTGTGTGACAAAGCTGGAGGAAAACTGAGCTACACAGATAGAGGGTATATAATGAGTGGTGTCTTCCTGGTCCATACCCACCTAATCTGCTTAGGCTGTATATTATCCATCCATGCCTATACCCAGCTGAGAGGCCACACAGTTTAGCTAAGGCTGATGACTTCAAGAGACTGGCCAGAAAATAAGTGTATAGTAGCAGATATAGATGCTACATACAGATTCATGGTGTACATGTGTGTTAAGTATGTGCACATGCCTTGTGACCATCCTCCCAGGGCAGCAGGGAAATGCAAAGGTCATTTCCATAACATTTGGTAGGTGCCACATGACACTGAGATTGCCCGGGCACCTATTCCAACTAGAGTCAACAGCCTCCCCAATGTTTGGGTGCCAGAGACTTGCTATGTTAGCAATAGCTCCTTCACACCCCGACTAAAGGGGGATATCTTAGCTAGAGTTACTATTGCTGTG
Organism: Phodopus roborovskii; assembly: GCF_943737965.1. Classification (NCBI taxonomy): domain Eukaryota; kingdom Metazoa; phylum Chordata; class Mammalia; order Rodentia; family Cricetidae; genus Phodopus; species Phodopus roborovskii. The sequence goes on along the minus strand of NW_026126646.1, from coordinate 7,289,408 downwards.
ATGAAACGCTATGACCAAAGCAACTTGGGGAGGAAAGAGTTTATTTGGCTTATATGTACATAGCACTGTTCACACTCAAAGGAAGTCAGGATGGGAATTAAAACAGGGTAGGAACCTGGAGACAGAAACTGATGCAGAGGCCATGGAGGGGTGGTGCTTACTGACTTGCTCAGTCTCTTATAGAACCCAGGACCACCAGCCCAAGGGTGGTACCACCTTGAAATGGCCCTCTGTCAATCACTAAGAAAATGCTCTCCAGCCAGATCATAAGGAGGCATTTTCTCAAATGAGGCTCACTGCTTTCAGATAACTCTAGCTTGTGTCAAGTTGACGTAAAATTAGCCAGAACAAGGTAAGAGGCTAAGAAGGAACTGTTGACTGCATAAAAACACACACCTGACCCCAGCAGCTGCAGGAACCAATTTGTTTATGGCCTTTTCTCATTTTCATGGAACAGCTGTGAACACTCTGATGAGGGAGGTACCTGCATGACTGCCAAGGCTAGAAGGCTTACACCAAGGACCAGCAGAATGGGCAAGGGTCCCTCCCCCTCCCCAGCTTCCAGAATACCAGCAAAACAGCTGGGACCTTCAATGAGTCTGTCCCATGACTTTGGCAGGTTGGGACACCCAGGAAACTCAGTCCCAGTTCTCCCTACTCAGTCTGAAGGTTATAGAGCCCTGGCTGACCAGCTGTCTACTGTCACTGTTGAGAGACCACCTCTGCAGCATCTATTGACAGGACTGCCTCAGATCAGAAGCCAGACCCTGGGACCCTGAATGCTTCATCTCCCTCTTTATAGTCTGCCAGGCTGCTCTAGGAATGAAAAGGGCTGAGGGGCTTGGGCATAGGCAGGTGGCAAGGCCACAGCCAGTGGGCACAGTTGGCCTGCTGGGACATTGAGCACATTAATGATAGGAAGACGAGTCCAGTATACACAAACCATCAGGTCTGAGCTATTGAGCATATCACCGGAGCCCCTTGGGGCTTGGCAGCCAAGCGCAGCAGCGGTTTTGCTAACCAAATTCTCTGCTCCCTCCTGCTGAACTCAGTATATCTGGGGATCCAGCCCAGCACAACCACCTACTCTCTGCTGGAAGTTCTACCTACCATGCCAGGCCTAGCTGTCCTGGGCCTCAGCCTAGCTGCACTCCTGGGCCTTGGGATGGGGGCCTCCTTGTGCCTGTCACAGCAATTCAAGGCACAAGGGGACTATATACTGGGTGGGCTATTTCCCCTGGGCTCAACCGAGGAGGACACCCTCTACCAGAGAACACAACCCAATGGCATCTTGTGCACCAGGTACGGAGGGTAGTGGCTGGGATGGGTGTGGGCTTGAAGCCTGGCAGTCTTGGGTCTGTAGTGCTCCCTAGCTGGGGACGAGGTGATAACCACCTGCAATTCCATGTGGCCTCAGGTTCTCATCCCTTGGTCTGTTCCTGGTCATGGCTATGAAAATGGCTGTGGAGGAGATCAACAATGGATCTGCCTTGCTTCCTGGGCTGCGCCTGGGCTATGACCTGTTTGACACGTGCTCAGAGCCCATGGTCACCATGAAGCCCAGTCTCATGTTCCTGGCAAAGGTGGGCAGTCAAAGTATTGCTGCCTACTGCAACTATACACAGTACCAACCCCGTGTGCTGGCTGTCATTGGGCCCCACTCATCAGAGCTGGCCCTTATTACAGGCAAGTTCTTCGGCTTCTTCCTCATGCCACAGGTGAGCCCACCTCCTTTGTATTTCCTCAGCCAATTGTGCTCACTGAGCTCTCATATCAGGAGATGCTTCTTGATCACCACAGGTCAGCTACAGCGCCAGCATGGATCGGCTAAGTGACAGGGAAACATTTCCATCCTTCTTCCGCACGGTGCCCAGCGACCGGGTGCAGGTGGAGGCTATTGTGACTCTGTTACAGAACTTCAGCTGGAACTGGGTGGCTGCCTTAGGTAGTGACGATGACTATGGCCGGGAAGGTCTGAGCATCTTTTCTGGCCTGGCCAATACGCGAGGTATCTGCATCGCACATGAGGGCCTGGTGCCCCTGCATGGCACCAGTGGCCAACAGTTTGGCAAGGTGCTGGATGTGCTCCACCAAGTGAACCAAAGCAAAGTGCGAGTGGTGGTACTGTTTGCCTCCTCCCGTGCTGTCCACTCCCTTTTTGGCTACAGCATCCATCGTGGCCTCTCACCCAAGGTATGGGTGGCTAGTGAGTCCTGGCTGACCTCTGACCTGGTCATGACACTCCCCAATGTTGCCCGTGTGGGCACTGTGCTTGGGTTTCTGCAGCGAGGTGCCCCGCTCCCCGAATTCTCCCATTATGTGAAGACCCGCCTTGCCCTGGCTGCTGACCCAACATTCTGTGCCTCACTGAATGCTGAGTTGGACCTGGAGGAGCAAGTGATGGGACAACGCTGTCCACAGTGTAACCACATCATGCTGCAGAACCTGTCATCCGGATTGCTGCAGAACCTATCAGCTGGGCAGTTGCACCACCAGATTTTTGCAACCTATGCAGCTGTGTACAGTGTGGCCCAGGCCCTTCACAACACCCTACAGTGCAATGTCTCAAGTTGTTCCACATCAGAGCCTGTTCGACCCTGGCAGGTGAGGGTAGTGTTTTTGCTGGGTCCATGCCTGCTCATTCAGGATCACTGAACCACCAGGCAGAGCTAAACCCTGTCTTGATTGGAGAGGCTCATGGGTCAACCTTACCCCCACTCCACCCCACAGCTCCTGGAGAACATGTACAACATGAGTTTCCATGCTCGAGACTTGACGCTGCAGTTTGATAATAATGGGAATGTACACATGGAGTATGACCTGAAGATGTGGGTGTGGCAGCGCCCTATACCTGTGTTACATACTGTGGGCTCTTTCAATGGCACCCTTCAGCTGCAGCACTCCAAGATGCACTGGCCAGGGAACCAAGTAAGGACAAGATAGGCAAAAGCCACGGTGTACAGGCTTGGGGCTGTCTGTGTGTGGGTCGCGGGCCAGAGCTAGCCAAGGGGAGCCTAACCCAAGGCTCCATGTCCAGGTGCCAGTGTCCCAGTGCTCCCGGCAGTGCAAAGACGGGCAGGTGCGCAGAGTAAAGGGCTTCCATTCCTGCTGCTATGACTGTGTGGACTGCAAGGCAGGCAGCTACCGGAAGCATCCAGGTGAACCACCTTCCCTAAATAATCTGCAGAGTTGGGCTAGGAGGCAGAAGCACACAAGCCTGGCAAGGGGCCCCCTCCCCAAGGCTAATGCTGATGAGCCTGTGGGCGGTTAGGCTGGGAAACCCTGTCTCCCATCACTAGACCCTACATTACTTTTTCTTTCTCTGATTACAGATGACTTCACCTGTACCCAATGTAATCAGGATCAGTGGTCCCCAGAGAAAAGCACAGTCTGCTTACCTCGCAGGCCTAAGTTCCTGGCTTGGGGAGAGCCAACTGTGCTGTTACTACTCCTAATGCTTTGCCTGGTGCTAGGCCTAGCACTGGCCTCCCTCGGGCTCTTTGTCCACCACTGGGACAGCCCTCTTGTCCAGGCCTCAGGTGGGTCACTCTTCTGCTTTGGCCTGGTCTGCCTAGGCCTCTTCTGCCTCAGTGTCCTTCTGTTCCCAGGACGGCCGAGCCCTGCCAGCTGCCTTGCTCAACAGCCATTGGCTCACCTTCCTCTCACAGGCTGCTTGAGCACACTCTTCCTGCAAGCAGCTGAGATCTTTGTGGAGTCTGAGCTGCCACTGAGCTGGGCAAACAGGCTGCGTAGCTGCCTTCGGGGCCCCTGGGCTTGGCTGGTGGTACTACTGGCCATTCTTGTGGAGGCAGCACTATGTACCTGGTACTTGACAGCTTTCCCACCAAAGGTGATGACAGACTGGCAGGTGCTACCCACAGAGGTACTGGAACACTGCCACATGCATACCTGGGTAAGCCTGGGCTTGGTACACATCACCAATGCAATGCTGGCCTTCCTCTGCTTCCTGGGCACTTTCCTAGTACAGAGCCAGCCTGGTCGCTACAACCGCGCCCGTGGTCTCACCTTTGCCATGCTAGCTTATTTCATCACCTGGGTCTCTTTCGTGCCCCTCCTGGCCAATGTGCAGGTGGCTTACCAGCCAGCTGTACAGATGGGGGCCATTCTGCTCTGTGCTCTGGGCATCCTGGCCACCTTCTACCTACCCAAGTGCTATGTACTTCTGTGGCTGCCGAAGCTCAACACCCAGGAGTTCTTCCTGGGAGGGAGCCGCAAGGAAGCAGCAGACGGGAGCAACAGTGGGGGAGGTGGTGGTGGTGACTCGGGGACAATGAGTGACCGCTGACCCGATGACCTCACCTTTACAGACCCCAGCCCTAATAAGAGACCTTCCAAGCCAACAACCTGAGACTTGAGACACTTAACTATGGACTGACTCCAAGTTATCCACTGACCTTAGCCCCACAGTGACCGTCAGGCCCTCAGTGTGCAAGATGGACCCTGCGATCCCACCTATCCCTCACAGGCAAGATCATTCTTGATCCTGTTAATGCCCTAAGGCCTGCCCAGGTGACCAGGATCCATTATCTTAGAGAGTGGCCCAAAAAGTGTTCTTTGGAACTCCAATAGCCATATCTTGAGTTCAGGAATGCCATAGTCAGACCCCCTAGGAAGCCAGAAGATGCTACTTGCCTGAACATGCCCAGCCTGGGGCCCTCAGCACCCTGAACAGGAATCCCAGAAATAGAAGGCTGGGCATATGTATGCACTGGGACAAAGCAAAAAAGCCAGCAAGCAGAGGGCACTCAAGAGGTAGGCAACATCCAACCTCCTCCTCCCTTCCTGGCCTAACCCTAGCCTGAAGGAGAGAACCAAGTCACTACCAGCACCTTGGACAGAGCACAAGCCAGGGTACTGGTCAGCACCACGGCCAGCACCCGCCACCCAGGACCCCTAGAGTCTGCTCCTAGTACCAAGGACAGAAAAGTTGCCTATGAGACCCCTGTAAGTGGCCAGCACCAGGGACAGAGCCACATGACTAAGTTCCTCCAACTCCAGGCAGGACCAGACCTGAGTCAGTTCTGGACTGGCCCCCACTCCTGAATCTGAAGCAGCTTAGCTGGAGAAAAGAGGAACAAGCCACACATCAGTCCCATAAAATTAAACGCTTTTTAGTGTTTAAAATAGCATTTACACAGAAGCAGCATTTACACAGAAGCAGCTCTATGTGAACTACCCAGTTGCTCAGGCTTTGACAGAGTATCTACAGTGCAGATGTGTGGGGCTGCATGCCAGAATGGCAGCGCTCAGGCTTGTGGAGAGCCACCAGGATAGCAACGACAGGACAGAACCCCACCTGTGGCGTTGTGTGCACTGTCACCCCTCCACTGACGCTGGCCTCTCTTGTCTCCCATACTAGCCATCCTCCACATACAGGACAAACTGTGCTATCATGTGCTGAGTTACCAAGTGGGGGAAGGGACATGCACCTGCCCCCATTGGGTAACCAGCTGCCACCCTCAGAGCCGACAGGCTAGCAATAAATAAATAAGTTAGACCCCCACATGGGCAGCCAGAGAGGTTTAAGGGCTCAGTCTAACCTCTCAAGAAGCCCACCTTGGCCTGACAGATGAGGCCCATGAATGCAGTGAGAGTCAGTCTGGGACCCTGTGCACAGTTCTGGGAGTTTTGGGCGGGTGTGAAGAGTGAGCACAGAGCCCAACAGAGTCTTTTCTTGCCCTAAATGTAGGTCACTTCCAAAAAGGGAACCAGAAGGTGGTCCCTGAGGCTTGTGCTAAGGACCTAAAGGCAGAGATGTCCCCTCACAAGAATCTACAGATACTCGAGCTGCACCACAGAGCAGGCAGAATGCCAAGCCCATATTCTAGAAGTATGGCAGCTGCCCTCAGCCCTTCCTCTGCAGCCTGCCCCCTCGGCCCTGACCCGGACCCCAAGGCTGATCTATCCTGGCTGGCCACCACTAAGGCAAGCCCTTAGAGGTCCCAGCACAGCAGGACCACAGACTCTTGCCACAAGCAGCACTGAAAACACTGGTTGATAGTCACATAATGTCCACAAAGAACTCACAGGGGTTTCCCATGGCCTTTTGGAAGGACTGGCGGCTACCTGTAAGTTCCGGAGGCACAGCAGCCAGCTCCCGGACAGGGGGCCCTCCAGGTGGCCCACCCACTACTGCATAGGCCTTTGTTAGGGGGTGCAGTGGAGGGAGGCCTGGGGCAACAGCTGACGCCTGACTCCGAGGGCTACTGCCACGGCTAAGCTGGCTGACTGGACGCTCCCACCAGCCAGTGCTACCAGACCCACTTGGTGCCGTGTGATCTGACTCGCTGCCACTACCCCCAGCTCCAGCTGCCCGGCGCTCCTCTCGGCCTGCGGTCCGATGGCTGCTCCTTGTGGACCCACTGCTCTTGCTCCCTGAGAGAAGGGAAGGGACAACAGAGTCAGCATCAGGCCTAGCCACTTCCAGGACCACCAGCTGCTCCCAGACAGCCAGGGCAGGACCTGGTGAGCCTGGGGGTAGTAGGGGAATGGCAGCCATGCAGATACCAGGAGCAGATGAGAGGCAAGGAGCTAGGGGCAGTTGCAGACAGGAGAGATAATGAGGGCCAGCTTGGCACCCCACACCTGACCCCGATGCTTGAACCAAGGGCTGATGTTACAGCTGAGAATCTAAGACACCAGTGAAGGCCCTGTGTGCCCAGCATTCCCGTTAGCCATCCTGGGTTTACCACCCAAAGACCCACTGTCCACCCAACCCCAGGGCCCTGGTCAGCTAATTTTCTTAGCTTCTGTCCAGAAAGTGGTGGAAACCTGAAAACACGTGCTGGCTGGGGACATGCTGAGAGGGACACAGGGGGACCTGGCTTACCGGCCCGAGGGTCCACTCTGCTAGTCCTTCAGTCTAAGGCTTGCTCAGCACAAAGCAAGGGATAGCACAAGTCACACACCAGTCCAGTGCTCACCAATGGCCAACTAGGACTATTGTGGGTCAAGCTGGGCTCGGGTGCATGCAAGGGCCTGTTCAGGGTCAGTAGTCACTCAATAGCTTCCCCTTGGGCATTGCCACCCTGCGGCCCAACCTCTCCTTTCTCCCATCCTATGTCCTCAAAGGTGACTGCCTTGGGTTTTTCTCCAGATCTTGTAGCATGGCTTCTGAGCCTCACTCTGCCTAGCATGCCTGCTCCAGCCTATCTCCTCTTCAGGGACACCCACCCTCCAAGATCTTCAATATGTCTAGGAAATACTCTAATGGTACTGTTTGCTGTTCTTGTCTGGCACTGTTGGGTTACAGGTACCGTAACTGATAAAGCCCACCCTCTCCTTAGCTTGGGGCCTAGAGAGTAGAGTAACTCTACGATACCCTTGGCTATTCTCACCCTCATTCTTGCCACATCTCCTGGCCTCTGGCCTCTGCCACCTGGAACACCAGGCAGTCTTCCTATTCCCAAAGGCCTCTCCCCCACATCAGCCCCCTCCCTGACCCACACTGACTCTTGAAACGGGACCCACCAGGACTCAAGCACACAGCAGCAGCACAGAGGACAGCAGCAAGGCCAGGCAGAGCCAGGGAGTGGGAGTGGAGGAGGGGCTGCGTGACTCTCACCTTCACTCTGCTGACTCCCCGCACTGCCACTGCCATAGCTGAAGCCAGGGTCCTGGTAAGCAGGTGGGAAGCAGGGCGGGGGCCCCGGGTACTGGTAGGGGTAGCCTTGACCCAAAGGCCAGGGAACAGATGGGTGGGGCAGTGGGGCCAGTGTGTCCTGATCTGAGGCGCCGCTGGAGCCACTGTTGAGGTTCAGGGATGCCAGGTCTGGCAGGAAGGGAGGGGACAGATAAGTGAGGGCAAATAAAGGAGCCCCACAACAACCCCCACCCCATGACCCCCTACTCACTACTGCACAGGTCCCCAAAGACATAGTAGCATTGCTCAGAGAAGGTGATCTTGTTGACTGTGTGTCTCAGGAAGCCGTGCTTCAGCATACTGCTGGCATACTTCCTCGCCTCCCTTCGCTCTTTGAAGCCCTCCACGTGGGTGTACAGCCAGTCCACCACATCTGCCCCTGGCCACAGGCCCACGAAAGTCAGGGTAGCTGAGCCCTGGGAAGCTACACCAGAATGAAGAACAGACTGGGCCCTTCCCACACGGCCAGGGACTCACCGATGACAGCATTGGCAATGGTGATCTTAAGCCACATGCGGTCCCGAATCTCCAGTCCTGAGTCTGGCGACCGCATGACCCGCACAATGGCGCCCATGTCACTGTTCACTGTCAGTGCTGCCTCCTCAAGCTCTGCAAGGCACAGTGCTCTGAGCTCAGGCAAGCAACCAACGTGCAGGGGCTGAGCGCTGGGCTGACTGAAGCTGGGAGCCCAGGCTCATAACCTCCATCCCCCACCCTTGGGAGGTATCGCTCAGCAATACCTTGAGAGAAACTGGAATATTCTCCCCATTTCCACAGTCCAGGTTCATATGACAAACCAGTCCCTTTCCCTCCCCCATGGACACTTCCCTGGAGTGCTCAAGCTGTTAGTTATGTTAGGCAGCAGGAAAGCAAAGCAGAGACTACCATGTTCTCCCTCCCAATCCTCAACACAGGCCTGGCGTATCCAGATGGCCTGTATGGCTGCGCTATGAGAGATGCGTACATGTATCTTTGTGTACACATTTGTGAAGGTGTTGGGGAAAGACACATCATATATAATGGGCCCAGGAATAGTTCCGGTGAGCACCAAGACTAAAAGCCGGGGCAGACCCTTGTCCTTCAACCTCAGTTTCCTGCTGAGGCTCTTGTAAGCTGCCACTTACGTGGGGCGCCAGGCACTGAGCTGGTTAGTGAGGAAGAGCTGGTGCGTGTGACGGCACTGGAGCAGGGACTCGTACCATAGCGGGGCAAAGCACCGGTCAGCGCTGCTGTGTGGGACAGCCAGGCAGCCGGGTCGATGGGTCGCACTGGGTCAGCTGGACAGTTACCACATGGCAACAGATGGCAGGTGATAGAAAGTACAGGGACAGCACAGAGGCAGAGAAGAAAGACCCTTCAGACTGGGCCTAGGAACCCACCCCGCCCCGCCCCGCCCCACCCCACCCTATCCCACCTCACCCCACCATGGGGTCACTCACCCCTTGGGATGGTGAAGTAGCTCCGAGGGGTTGGGTCCCAACACTTGGCCACTGTGAGGCTGATGGGCCTGGAGAGTTCAGCAAATCACATGGGTGAGGGCCATACAACCCCTCCCATCCCATGCCCTTCCCATCCCCACATGGATCCCCCCTCACCCCGTTTGGGATACGATCTCCCGAAGCACCCGTACAGCGTCATCGTTGCTCATGTTCTCAAAGTTGACATCATTTACCTATGGGGTTTGTGGGGTCAGGGATTGGTGGTGGGATGGGGGTGCATCTTGTCCCCCATAGTCCCCACATGGCTCCCACCTGTAGCAGCATGTCGCCTGGCTCGATACGGCCATCAGCAGCCACAGCCCCGCCCTTCATGATGGATCCAATGTAGATGCCGCCATCACCCCGGTCGTTGCTCTGGCCCACGATGCTGATGCCCAGGAAGTGGTGCCTCTCTGCAGGAGGGGCCATGAGCAGGCCCCAAAGGCTCCCAGGCTTGAACCCACCCCCACCAAGCACCCACCAGCCCGTAAGGCCTCACCCATGTTGAGAGTGACGGTGATGATGTTCAGGGACATGGTGGAGTCGGTGATGCTGCTGAAGGAGGATGCCTGTGGAGGGACCCAATGAGGGGCTGTGTGGGCACCATTCAGAGAAGACACCCCACCCACCTGCTGCCTACCCGGTCTGTCTGCCTCAAGCGCTGCTTCCGCCGCCGACATTTGTGCTTTCGAATTAGCCGGGAGGAGGTGCTCTGCTCTGTAGAGCTGCTCAGCCTGGAGCAGGACACCAGAGGCAGGAACAAGAAGCCAGGAGTCGGATAAGCACAGGACACAAATGTGTAAAGCCAGCCAGCACTCAAGCCTGAATCCCCAGCACAGACATATGCACATGCCACTTACCGGCTTGTGTTGTCCTCCTCATCTGAGTCAATAAAGCTGCTAGATTCAAGCTCACTGCTCAGTACAGTGGATGCACTGTCTGGAGGCAGTCCCAGATCCCGCCGCCGGTCTCCCCTCGGGTGTCCATTGGTCCGGGAAGCTGCAGGGACAGTAGGGTGGGAGCTGACTGTGGGACTTCAGCAGTCACAGAATGAGGATGGACTGTGCATTTCAAGCTCATGCAGTGACTCTGAGGCCACAGGGAGTAGAAGTGCCAAGTTGGGACCCCCTACCCAAGGATCACTGACTGAAAGAATGTGTGGAGTATTTCCAGGGGCTTGAAGTATACCAAAGGGATACCAAAGGAAGTTTGGGGTCCAGATCCGGGCAGACACAGACACAGTACCCTCATCGCGGTTTCGACGTCGGGCTCGGTCCCGCCGGTGACTGACCATGGACTCTGTGCCTGTCTCATTGTCCATTCCATCACGGCTACTGGCAACATTTGGACTGCACAGATGAAAAGTATGTAGAATTGGGCAGACCAGGTTGCTGGCAACCAGTTCCTCAAATGCTTCCTAGTCCCCAACCCACCAAGCAGAATTAGAATCCCAGTTCTAGAAGGTGCCTCCCACCCAACCATAGGCCTCCTCTGTTGTCAGCTACACTTCACTTTTCCCAGCTGGGTCTTGGGCAGCCAGTACCCAGCAGTGGCAGGCCTCTGTCCCTGCTAGGGGCCTTACTGGAAGGAGGGGGGCCTGGAGTCCCCAATGCCGCCTGTCCTCTCAAGGGGTGGGGGCAGGTCCGTGTGGCTGTCAGTGCCCTGGGACCCTGCATCCGAGTGAGCGCCCTCAGCCAGGACCAGCTGTGAAGGGAGAGTGAGGCCTTGGATGCCCATCTGCCTTAAGAACACCCCACAGACACCCAGGGCAGACCACAACCACTGCCCTCCCTTTGTCCAATCACCTTGCTTCTCCCAGGAAGACCCCTAACTGCATCATTCTGGTGGGGCCACCCACAGACTCACCCAGGAAACCACCCGGCCGTTGAAGCAGGGTAACTTGGCATTGTCATCGAAGATCTCCTCCTTCACCACTCTGTGGGCAAACAAGGCCCCAGGTCACCTCACCTGGGCCACCAAGGACAGTCAGAGACATCTCCTGCTGGGCGGTGGTGGCACACGCCTTTAAGTCCAGCACTTGGCAGATGGATCTCTTTGAGACCAGCCTGGTCTACAAGAGCTAGTTCCAGGACAGGCTCCAAAGCCACAGGGAAACCCTGTCTCGAAACCTCCCCCTCAAAAAAAGAGAGACATCTCCCACCCTTGGACCTAGCAATGGGGTAGCTGCCAGGCCACAGATACTATCAATGAAGATTTACCTAACACATTCTCTTCTTAGAAACTCTGATGCCCTCCACTGGCCTTAGGCCCCTGACCCTCAGCACTGAGGTAGACAGATGTAGAGGGTTCATGGAAGGACATTCTAGGATTCCTGTTCACTTCCAGTCAACCTCTAGCCCTAGACAAACTTAAGGTTTCCTGGAAAAGACCCTGATTCTTCAGCTACCTTGGCCTCAGGATTTACCGCAGACCTGTCTCTAGCTATATATGCATAGGAACCCAATAGCTGTCTCACCGCCCCAGATGACACTTGACAGCCTCCTTATTTCAGGGAATGGTATCCAGGTGCCTGGGACAGCCTATGGCCCACTGGCTCCTGTGCTCATCTTCCCAGCACACCCTCTGTGCCTCTCTGGAGCACTTGTAAGCTCTGACCAATGTGATGTGCATCTCATGGTGTTCCATGCCCCCGAGACTCTGAAGTTCCCTTTGCACTCCCCCAGCCTAGAACAGGGCCTAGACTACAGCAAGGTAAAGGACTATCAACCCTTATGTAGAGGTGAGAGAGCCAGAAGGACTCCAGCTCCTGCCGCCCTCAAAGCCATCTACCCAACTAGAAAGACAACGTGGACCTCATGCACCAGATCAGTCCCAACTCTCAGAGGGAATGGCTGGTTTCTACCTGAGGACCTGGAAGGACATTCTGGGACAGAACTAACCAGGCCCTGGCTGTAACTGACCACACCCATTCCTGCTTGTCTTTTTGTTTGTTTGGTCGGTTGGTTTTTTTCAAGACAGGGTTTCTCTGTGCAGCTTTGAAGCCTGGCCTGGTACTAGCTCTTGTAGACCAGGCTGGTCTCGAACTCACAGAGATCTGCCTGCCTCCCAAGCACCACCACCTGGTTTATCCTTGCTTCCCTGGTCAGATGGTCTAAAAAAGAGCCAAGCTCACCTAAGCAGGATACAAAGGGTTAAGGAATGAGAACTGGGAAGGAAGCCAGAAAGCCTGGGATCAGTGTTCAAAAGGCACGGACAGCAGCCAGGACAGGTCAGAAGGGGCAGCTGTGAAGAAGCAGGCCTCCGCCTATCTCCTCAGGCCCATGATACCCCACCCCCTCACCGTCATCCCCAGTACTCAGCTCCACCTAGCATAGTGGGATTTTCCACACCCAAAACTTGAGTTCAATGGAGCTGGGAAACCAGACTGGTCCTGGAAGTGCACCTGGCAGGAAACAGGCTTATGGCTTAATGGGCCCAATGCCAGGGGCAGGGCCACCTCTGCCTACTGCTCCAGGCCCACTGGGCAGCAGTGGATTACAGGAAGCCCTAGCAGAACAACATCCCATCCCATCTAGGGGATAGGGCCACTGTCCACCCACTTGCTGGGCAGAGCAGCCTGAAAGGGAAAGTGTATTCCAACCACTTTTCTGGTCTTACCATTGTGTGTCCTATGAGGGCTCTGACCAATGAGGCAGCACCCGACAGCAGATAGAATCACTTTTCAGAACACCGAGTATCTGTTGCCCTCAATCACAAGTCACAGCTCTGTGGCTTGCTCCATTTACAAGCCTGGGCCAAGGCAGCCACAAGAGAGCCTGTCATCACAGGAAGACCTGGGGCTGGCTGTCCAAGGCGGAGAAGTTTCTCTTGAGAACCATTGGGCTCTGCCTGTGGCATATGGTGGACCATGGCCTGCAGAAAGCCTGTTATCGCTGAGTAACCTAACAGCAAGAGAAACCCAGATAGAAGTCCTCATCTTAGCCCCCAACCTCAGCTCTAAGTGGACCCACCAACAGCCTTGCCTTGCCACACCCAACCTCAAACCCTCTCTGACTCACCCATGGAGAGACAAATGAGCAACTCCTAGCACCCACAATGGGGCCTGCCTGGATCCCCAGCAGGCACTGTGTCCCATCCAGAGCAGCTAGAGCCTACTAAGGTGATATGGCCAGCTTGAGGTCTTTGTGCCTTCCAAACCCTACCAAGACACCCTTCTCCTTAGCCTTCCCAGCCTGAGCAACCCAAGTCCTGCTTTCTGCCTAGGAGTCAGGGCAAGAAGGAAGCCAGGGAACCAGAACAGTAATGAGAGGATGGATAATCCTGGTCCTTCCCCACCTTCAGCTAAGCAAGAGGTGAACATCACAATGCCCAAGGTAAAGACAAGAATGGGCACCACAGGCATGTGATGCTGCCCGCAGCTATGATATAGACTCCTGGGCGCTCTATAACTAGGACAGAACGAGGCACAGTCAGACCTCAGCACCATCCTGAGCTTTATATGCCTAGTCTGTCAGGACGAAAGCAGACTCTGCATGGCTACTCGGTACACCCTTGCAGGCATTTTGCCCCAACCTCATAATTTCTGGAGAGATCCTTGTGGTCACTGGGCTCTGACTGTCACCCCCCCCCAGGGAACTATCCCAGGCAGGGTTCCTGGAAGTCACAGAAACACATAGACTAACTCTCTAATGGCATGGCCCTGAGCTATCCTCTTTCCAATTCCATACACAGCCAGCTGACACTAGCAGAGCAAGCAGACACAGGCCATGGTGATATCCTGAGCTTCAGGGGGTTTCTGCATGCCACCAGGAATGAGGGTCAACTCCTACCAAGCATTGATATGGACCAGGTTCTTGGCCTAAGAAGTCTTACTACCCATGGACTTAAACTGGTAAGCCCCTGACTATAGCTAGCCACTCTGCTTACAACCCATCCCATGGGGCACTAAGCCCCAGAATATGGAGCTCACCCCCTTACCCTGCCCAGGGAATGCATTATAATTACCTAGCCTCACACAATAAATCCTAGGAAGCACATGGAACACAGAGAGTCTAAATCCCTGACCCCAGGCAGCCTTTCCAGGGCACAAGGAGACCTCAGAACATTTGCCAACAGGCAGAGGACCCATGGGCTCTCAGCCCTTACCCTTGCCTACCTCTCTGCAGCTCAGGTACCTCTATCTCAAGCAGATGAGCTCAGTGTCATATCAGGAAAGCTGGCAGCAGCAATACACTCCTAGTAGCAGGGACCAAGAGCCAAATGTACTCCACTCTCTGCCATAGTCACCAGATCAAACATCAGACACTTGCACAGGGCCAACCAGAAGCCCAGAAGTCCTGCTGCTAAGTCTTGGGGGTCCAGGGTGAGAACAACCACAAGCTGCACATAAGTGGGCATGGAACAAAGACCTTGACCTTACTGGCGAGAGACACATGTTGGGAATTGGTCCAGCTCAGGGCAGACTTTGCTCCTTACAAAGTTGCCAGCTTTGGAGTCCGACAGAAAACCCAGGCGCACTAGGATACTCCTCACAGACTCTATTCTGAGGCCACTTGCCAAGCTCAACCCTGCTGAGATTCCCTCTCCCAATATTAAGCTACTTTAGCCTGGTAACCTTGGAGCTCTGTATGTAGAACTCAGGCAAGGAAGTGAGAGATGTCGCTATGTGTGTGTGTGGGGGGGCTGCTCTTCCAGGCTCCCAAGGCCACTATGCCATCTGAGTACCAAGTCATGGTTGGGGTGAGTCCTACCGACATGTTGCTTATGCCTTTCTGTGTCATCCTGGCCCAGACTCTACCTTTTAGCTGCTCTGCCTCCTAGTTCTTCTACACACCCAGGACACCCAACTTGTACCTCTGCACTCTCTGCTAACTCCATACCTCATGTCCCAGGCATTTCCAACCCACCCAAAGGAACTACTCCTGCTTCAATACCCAGATACATCTACCACCCGACCTCCTTAGGGCACCTGAAGGTCCTCCTGAACACAATCACAGCTTAGTGGGGGCCCATGTGAGCCGATGCTAGTTTACTACTCATATCCAACATGCATATGAAAGCAGAGGGACCCTCAGGAGACATCCAGAATGTCTGGGTCTGCTCCTCATCACCCACACCCAAGTTTGTGAGAACATTTGTAACTGGTGATTTTTTTTTAAAATCTAAAATAATAAATTCAATCCAGAAATACCCTGTTCCTAAGAGCAGAGATCACAGTGGTGGCCCAGCAGGGAGACCAATCTCCAGAACACAACCCTCCAGCCTCTAGGCAGACGGAGAGCACCAGCCTTGAATCTGTGGGGACAAGCTGTCCTTTGCTTTTTCCTGGCGGTTGGGGCACAGGGAATGGGTAGGTGAGTTTAGTTGTCCAAACCAGGTTGAGCCCTGGCTAGATGCCCAGGGTCAGGGAGAAGTCCAAGCTTGACCTGATCCCATGGGCTGCCCAGGGACCCTGCAACCACAAAATCCAGTAAATAGTCTCAATGTCAAAGCCACACAAGGGCACCAAACACACCTGCTCCACCCACAGGGCCTGAGCATGCCCCCGCCTCAGGCACTGCCAAGCCATGGACTCAGGTTTCTGTGGCTATGCCCTGTCAGGCCCCTGCTGCACACTGCCAGTCCCTGGCTCACTGTCTCAGAGGCCAGCTTAGCTCAAGTAGGAAGTCCCTTCTCCTGGGACACCTACTGCAGCAGTGCATCTAAGAAACACACTACCTTAGAAGTTGGCTCAAGTCAGAAGATAACCTGAGCACCTCCCAGGAAATGCAAATGCTGCCAGCTCAGTAAGGACAGGGACAGGGGCACAGCAGCCAAGGGGCCAGGCGATACTGACTGGAGCTTCTTAGTCTCCAATGTCCCTTGATCTCTGCCTTGCCACTGGAACTCTAGAGGGACCATGAGGAGTCTTTAGGCGTCAGAAACTTTTCTAAGCTCTAGAAAACAGATGGGTGCCTATGGCCAAACCATTCCACACTACCCCATCTCACCTGGAGGATCCACTGAGTGCTGGGAGTCAGAAACCTCTAACCCTCCCCCTTAATCCCAGCCCCCCCCCCATAAACTGCACACCCTCCAGGGCAGCCATGAGCCCCCGGTTTCCACCCATAGACGAGGAATGGAACAGGACCTGTGCTTGACCAGAGACAAGGGGAGGTGGCTTTGAGGGTGGCCTTAGGCACCCCATCTGGACCAGCTGGGCACAGGGGCACCACTGGATGGCGGTCAGAAAGCTTGGGCCCTCGCCTGTCCATCTAAAAGAACTCTGGCCTATCTAAGAGGATGGATAGTCAAGGACTCGGATCCCCAGCTTGCCAGACAGGTGAGTACATACATCAAGAGCCACCAAGGCGCACAGACTCATCTACACCTGCTGTAGATGCGCGGCGGGGTTGCCGGCGCCGGGGGCGCTCTGACGTCCCCAGACCCGAAAGCCCTGCCTGCACAGACAGGTGCCAGCTCGTGCCAGCACGGGGGCCCGGCGGGCACCGCACACGCGCGGGAAAGGGCCAGCACTCCCGCCCAGGCCGCGCGGCCCACTGACCCGAAGTCCTGGTCCATAGACTTGAAGAAGAATTTGTAGGCGTGCACCGGCCGGTTGCTGAGCACGTTCTTGAAGTCAGCCAGTGTGACGCGCTCGGGAGCTACGGGCAGCTTGACCAGGTACGGCGTCTCTTCCTCGTCCATGTGGTAGATGATCTTGGTCTCCGCCATGGCGCGGCAGCAGCGACGCGGAACCCGCGCAGCGTCAGGGCCCGGCTCACCTCTCGGACGCGGGGCGCCCTCCCAAACCGCCGGCCCGCGCCCCGCCCGGCCGCCCCGCGGCCCCTTTGCGCGCCCGCCCCGCCCGGTCCCGGCTCGCACCCGCTCCCCGCCTGTTGCCCCGCGGCCCGCGGCCGCCCATCCACTGCCAGCCCCGGAGCGGGCTCGAGGGAAGCAGCTGAGAGGGTTACTGCCGCCCACCGCCCCCTCGGGCTCTTCCAAGAACCGCCTGGTGGGGTTGAGCCCGCCGCCACCAGAGGGCGCGCCGGAGCCGGTGACGTCACTGGACGCCCGCAGCGCAGGTGGGGCGGGGATACGCACGCGCAGGGCGGGGCGGGGCTACGGCTTGCGCACGGGAGGGGCAACCGGGATGGGACCGGGCGGGTTCGGGAAGCCTAGCTGGTTAGGTCTCTCCCAGCGGTAGCATTGGGTGGGGCTCAGAGTTCCCCGAGCCAGAAGCCCAAAGCCGTACCATGCGATCGCCCAGATTCCTAATGGGCAGGAATCCGTGCAGCGTCTGGGTCTGGGGTTTGTGGGCAAAAGGGCACGCTCGGCCTCAGAATGGCAGAGTCCCTGAAAAGACGATCTGCCAGGGAGCAGAGGAGCGTCTGTCGTCGGGCCAGGTCGGTCCGGTTATCCCATCCACAGTGCCAGGAATTCGAAGACGCTGGCTACTCTGGGGACTTCAGGCGCTCCACAAGAATTTGAAGATACCCGTGTCTAACCCAAGACAGCGAGAGCCTTACTGCGCCTCACCCTAATTCTGAACTCAGTTCTTATGCCCGCTGCCTTGTCCCATCGGATCCCTGAAGAAACTCAAATGATTGACTAGAGTGTGATGCAGGTGCAGGTTTGTGCACAGGTGTCCAGGCGAGGCCCAGGCTTCGACTGAAGCCAAAGGGATGTTGTACTCAAAATAGCCAGGTGTCTTCCCCAGGATGCACCTCAACCTGAGAGTTGACTCACTTACTGTCTTGCTAGGCTGAAGGCCTCCCCTACTTCAGGATGGCCTAAGGCCCTTTGTTGACCAGTAATAAGAGTAGGGTAATGCATAGGATACTGGTCAGTGATGGAGACAAGGGGTGCCTATTGTGATCTGGGACTATCCCCAAACACTATGCCAGCACAAGAAAGACCACACCACTGTCTGGAGAACCCAGATGTTAGACAGAAGGCATTGAATGTTTACTAAAGGCCACTGAAGTCAGCCTAAGCAGAGTTCTTCCCTTTAATCCCTTACTCCCAACAGGGGCCTGCTATCCCAGGAACCCATACTCTCTTTGCCAGCATCTGGTCCTCTTCTTTGAATCTCTACAGAAGTAACCTAAAGAAGCCAGACAGGATGGCTTCACGGAGTCTGCTCAACGGAGAAAGAAAACAGTCCCTTTTCTGAGTGCCCCTCAGGCCAGACACAAGATGCTCCTGAACACTCATATTCAAGGGTCCCCACAGCCCAGTGCCCTTGGTCCCCACCTGACACCCCAAAGTATAGGAGGAGCTAGAAGCCAGAGGCCTGGTGGAAGTCATGTTGCAGATGCTGATAGGGGCAGGTTGGGTCACTGCAGGTCAGAACCTGTGTCTTTTTAGGGGTGGTCTTTTCTAGTAGCAGTGTGACCACTGGTGGGACCAGAGGCCACTACTATGAGAAGTACATTTTCAAGCTATACTTCAACAGGTCACTGAGGTCCTTGTGGGTGATTGCCATACTTTCCTATCCTCACTGTTCTTCAGAGATCATTGGAGGGAGACAAGAGTGAAGAAGCAGGACCAATAAGATGGCCCAGCTATTGAAGGTGCCTGATGCTAAGTCTGATGACTAAGTTTGAACCACAGGACCCACATAGTGCAGGCTGAAAGCCACCTGAAGAAGATGATTCCTGCAAGTTATCCTCTAACCTCCATATTCATGCCACTCCTTTATCTACAAACATTCACACAATATAGATGAGAAAAAAATAATAAAGCAGGGTGTGATGGCATGTGCTTTTAATCCAATCCCGGCACAGAGAAGCAGAGGCAGGTGGATGTCTGTGAGTTCCAGACAAGGCTATATAACTAGTCCTTGTACCAAAACAAACAAACATCTAGGCTCCTGTGAACAGTACACACATGTAGTACACAGACATGCATGCTGGCAAAACACACACACACACATACACACACATATATATAATTTATCACTTTATGTATTTTATGTGCATTTGTGTTTTTCCTGCATGTATGTCTGTGTGAGAGTGTTAGATACCCTAGAACTGGAGTTACAGAAAGTTGTGAGCTGCCATGTGGGTGCTGGGAACTGAACCTGGGTCATCTGGAAGAGCAGTCAGTTCTCCTAACTGCTGAACCATCTCTTCAGCCCAAAATTTTTAAATTGTTTAAAAAGGGGTAAGGCCATCGAGACGGCTCAGAGGTTAAGAGCACAAGCTGCTCTTCCAGAGGTCCTGAGTTCAATTCCCAGCAACTACATGGTGGCCCACAAACATCTTTGAGATCTGGTGCCCTCTTCTGGCATGCAGGCATTCATGCAAGCAGGACACAGCATACATAATAAATAAATAAATAAATCTTTATTTAAAAAGGAGTGAGTGAGAATGGAAGTCTGTGACCTCTCTTAGCTACTTCTTCACCTCTGAGTCTGCTGAAGGCCCATAATCAATGCCCAGTCATGACTACCCCTAGGGGACCAGTACTTGAAAAAACCAATACCTGATCCTGTTGGCCAAGCCCTGACTCTTGGGGCTCTTTCTACCCAAATCTGCTTAGACCTGTATCCTTGGGGATCGTGCCTGACTATCTTTGCTTCCTCTTTTTTACTCCATTTTGGCATCTGCTTCTCAAAGAACTGGGCCAACACCATTTCCTTCTATGTCCTATGCCCCCTCCATCATGTTATACTCCCCCCTCCTTCCTGTCCACACACATACTTGGGAAGGGGACCGAAAGTCCTTCACCATGGAAGACAGTGACATAGACCTTCTACTCAAGAGGGTAGGGAAGGATGGTAGAACTCAAACCAATGTTATGAGAACCTGGGGGGTTCCCAAGGCCCAGATATGTCCTCCGTGAACAGAAGCAAAACAGCCGGGCCAAGACTAAAAATCAGATGTGTGTTTTTTTTATTATGACATAAAAACTTCCCCAGTAGGAGCTGTTTGATGAGGCAGCACGGGCCACTCAGAACCCTCTTCCCCCACCTTCAGCCAAAACAGAGGGCAAATGGAGCCCCAGTACCAGACTCCAGCAAGGGGAGGAATCTCAAGGCCAAGAGTAACACAGTGCCCAGTAACTGCTGGTGCAGCTCTTGGAAGAGTTGAGCAGAAAGGGATCAGAAGCAGAAAAGGTGCAATGGGCCAGTTCCACGTGGCCCAAAGCATCAAGGAGGGCTGGCCCATGAGTCAGAACGTGTGTCCGCAGGGCCCTATGCAATGCATAGACATAGTGCAGTCCAGGAAGATCCTGGGGACTTCCCGAGACAATGGCTAACATGTTGAACTGGTGCCTAGCAGTGTTAACTGGAGTACCTTTAAGTGTCTTCTTCACCCTAGCAGGAAGAGTCCACGGGAAACTGTGTGTTTGGTGGACCTATGTCTGTTGTATCAAAGTTGGGGGTATGGCCACCAGTGGGTACAGGTGATGGAAGGGCAGCAACCATACTATACCAGAGTCCCTAGGGAACCCACAGTTGCTCATCAAGATGAGGGTGATTCTTGGAAGAGCAAAGTGCAGGCAGCTGCTCTGCCAAGTTCAGGCCAAGCGGGACCAGCCGCTGAGAAGAAGCCGGAGTGCCACAGGAGGGTCAGGGAGATATTCTTTGACACAGAGCTGCTGGCCCAGCCAGAAGCTCAGGATCCATTTATTTGCAGTACTCCTTCCTGAACTCTGGAAGCCAAGAAAATGGCTAGTGTCTACTCTCTGTCCCTTAGTCCCAGTGGAAAAGGGAAGACATTTGGTATGACTTCCCAAGGCCTTCTCAGAAAAGATGGCAGGAGTCTCCTACCCATAGGGTCCTGGGAACTCATAGTCATGTGTGGGATAAGGGGATGGATGATGGGGTCTCCCTCCACTACTCACCTTTATCCAGATCCACATTCTTGGCAGGCAGGGGGCTGTGGGCCAGCTCAGCCCTCTCCTTCAGGATGTTGTTTTTGTAATCTGGTTAGAAGAAAAGAATAAGTCCCACCCCCCAAAAAATGTGCACATCCCCTGGACCCTTGTGGCCCTCACTCCTACCTAGCTGTATGTCCTCAGTCCTATAAGGAGCCTGGTCCTTTGTGGCCACAGCAAATTCCATCATGTTCACATCTTTCCTAAAGGGGGATGGCAGTTTAGGAGGGCGGGGCAGGGCAGGTCTAGGAGGAGGGTTAGGCAGACAAACTCACCCCTTGGATTTCCCAGTTTTTTTGTCTGAGGCCTCACATCCTATGAAAAGAGGAGTATCGGGTCAGTTTCACTGTCCTCCGTTAATCTGGGCCCCTCTATCCCAAGGATCCTGCCTCACCTCCACGATGGCGGGTAGCCAAGACTACAGTGATGAGCAGCAAGATGAAGAGCAGCAATGTGGCCAACACATAGCCCAGTTGCTGGAAGAAATGTGTGTGGTTCTCTGGGACAATGACGTTGATGACATTGTGGCCTCGGGATCGACTTACCACCGTGGGATCTACAGGTAAGTAGCAAGCATCAGAAACCTTCACAAGCCGGGTGTGGTGGCACATGCCTTTAATCCAACACTCAGGAGACCAGGGCCAGCATGATCTACAAAGCTAGTTCCAGGACAGCTGAGGAGGCTACACAAGGAAACCCTGTCTCAAAAAACAAAGACAGAACAAGAAGAAGAAGGAAGGAAAGAAAGGGGAAGGAGGAAGACAGGCAGGCAGGGAGGGAGAGAGGGAGGGAGGGATGGAGGGAGGGAGGAAGGAAGGCTCTGCAATTCCCAAGAAGGGAAGGAAGCCTCTGGAATAGCCCCGGCACCCTAGATCACACCAGTCCCATTCTCAGGGCTGGCAAGCTGCACACACACCTGGGCCAGGAGCACTGTTGTGGCCTGACCCATTACCGGGAGAGGCAGGAGCAGGTGGCTCAAAGGTGGGTTCAGTGACCTGTAGGTGGAAGACACGACGCTCGTGCAGGCCGCAGTAGTGGTGGTGCAGGTGGCAGGAATAGATGCCCTCATCAGCCGGCTCCAGCGCATCTATGCGTAGGGAGAAGTCTCCGCGGGCAAAAGCGTCGGCTTTCACTGCCACGCGATCACGCAGGAAGGATGGCCCGTAGGCGCGGCGCTCGCCAGAGGCGTACAAGTCAAGCAGGCGGTCAGCACGGTCGTGTGGCACCCCGGGTAGCTGTCGGTCCCAATGGACCACCTGCTGCGCCTCCTCTAAGTGGCGGTCAGTCCACAAGTGCTCACGGTTCACGCAAGTCATCAGTGCCGGTGCGCCGCGGGCCACCACCATCACTTCTTTCTCGCCATCCCAGTAGGCGCGAGCTAACAGGGCTGCAGATGCATTGAGAGGCAGCCAGATCACTGGCCGGCAGATGTGTGGAAGCGGAAGGGAGACGGTCTGGGGCAGGGATAGAAGTAGCAAAGGAGCGTGAGGGGCACACTCACGATCGTCGGTGACCTCGAGGCGCACGGCCAGGCTCTCGTAAAGATGACAGTAGTGGTGGTGCAAGTTGCAGGTATACACCCCTTCGTCGCCCTCCTCCACAGCTGCTTGGCAGAAGATAACCTCAGCATGTGGGGCCCATCCTCCTCCATGGCCCCTCCCCTAAAAGGATTCTGTGTGTGTGTGTGTGTGTGTGTGTCCCCCTCCACGGCCCCGCCCTTCCAAGACTCCACCCTTACATAGGCCTCGCCCAGTCAAAGGTATGTGTCCGCCCCCTGACAAGGTTTCAACTTCTGCCAAAGTTTCAGCCCCTCCACAGTTCCACAGCATACCGCGGATGAGCAGTGAGAAGTTGCCGTCCTGGAAGGCAGAAGGCGACAGCAGGAGGCGACCGTGGTCGCGCGGCTCGTACACGCGCTGTTCACCCGCCGAGTACATATCCACGAGTCTGCGCCCTTGTCTGCCGGGGACCCCGCTGAGGTCCCAGTGGACCACGCGCTGGCGGTCATGCAGCCGGTCTTGGGTCCACACCATGCGCGGGCTCTGGCAGCTTAGCACCGCCTGGGTTCCGGCTGGCCATTTCACCACGGACTCGGACACCACAGAGCTGCTGGCTGCTGCGGCCCCTGAGGTCCCTGGTCGGGAAGGGGGAGTCAGCGGCAAAAGTCAAGATGGGTTAGGCGAGAAGTGGACCCCAAAGGGGCCGGGCACTCAGCTAGGTAAGGGATACTAACCTGAGGACAGAGTGAGTGCGGGACCTGTAGGGAGAGGAGGAATAAAACTATAGGCGTTTTTCCACCTTTGCATCCCAGGACCCGCCAGCTGGAAGACCGCTTGGGACCTTCTGCAGTCATGGCAGTTTGTTGCCATGATGCCCACTTAGCTAGTTCTGGTAGGGAAGCTGCAGGTCAATACCATCGGTGTCACCTTCCTGGCTATATAGACAGCTCTGGTAAGTGGGAAACCAGAAATCTGGCTGTGAGTAGTAGGGAAGGATGTGACTCTTTGCAGGCTTGTTCTGAAATGTGAACTTTATTTAAGTAGCCATTGTCACACCATAACAAGTCCTTCCGAACTGCTCTAGCATGACACTGAGGCAACCAGCAGTAGTATACACGTCTGTGCAGAACCTCTAGGAACCTTCACACCTCAGGCAACCCACCCTGGGTGCAGTATGGACCCCTGCTACAGTCCCAACAGGTGACATGAGGAGTAAGTTCTGATCTGCCATCACCGGCCCAAGACAGTGCTGTGGAGAAGTGGCGTAGGTCCCAGGCTTCTAGAAAAAAATGTGCCTGGTCAGCAGGCCAGAGTGGGCAGGCCTGGAGGCCTGAAGAAGGGGTCCGGACAGTCTGTATTAGCCCTTTAGTTGTCAGCCACACTGACTCCCCTCCCCACACCTGGGAGCCCTGAGCAACTGACCCAGGAGTTACACAAAGAATGGGCACAGGAGGCACCCTTGGTACAGCCTCCCCATTTCGGCACTCTGGGGTTTCTGTCAGAGTACCCGAAAGCATCATGGATAGACGGTGAATTGCTGTATCGAGGCATCTGACCCAGTCCTTTTCTTTGATGAGTGCTCCCTTCCCCTCCCAGCCTAAATGCAGACAGTTCATCCACTCGGTGACCCACACCCAATCCCTCTCTCTCACTCACTCTGAAGAAGCACCAGTTTCCACAGCAAGACACAGGACAGCAGTTCCATGGCGCCTGGGACTGCGCTGGGCTTTGTCTTACTCAGCTCTAACTTTCCAGAAAAACAGCCGGGCCGACCCCCTCTCCCTGCCAGCACCCGCTGACATCACGGAGCTGTGGGCAGGGTCTGCGCCCCGCCCACTGAGCTACTCTTTTTGCCTGGCCTGTAGTGTTGGAGCCAGCCGCCCTGTCCAGGCCCAGAAGGTGGGAGGGTCTGAGTAGATGCTCGGCCAGTCACTGGTCAGTCCTGGGGAGGGGCAGTAGCTAAAGTCCTAGGACAGATGAAGAGGCCTGAATGTGAAGATTCCTGAGGCAGCTGTGGTGTCGGTGCCAAGCATCTGGTACACTTTCTGAACGGCAGAAAAACTGATATTTTGAAGGTGATGTGCTTTGATCAGTCAGGCCAGAGACGCTGGGCTGCTCTCTCCATTCTTGTATTCTCGCTGCCCCGTCTGCTCTCTCTTCCACTTCCTGTTTAGATGAGGCCCTTTTCTAGGACCATGGTGGGCTACCTGGGGACAACATGATGGCAGTATGGTCCAGTTATCTTTAGGAACAAGAACGGACAACCAACCACCCAGGCAGGCACAGGGGTCCACACCTTTAGTTCTAGCACTTAGGAGGCAGAGGCAGGTAGATTTCTATGGATGTGGAGCCAACTTGGTCCTATTCATAGTGAATTCCAGAGCAGCCATGGCTGCGCATAGAGATACTCTGTCTCAAACAAAGCAAAGAGCAGAGTGATAGGACCTCTAGCACTGAGGACCCACTGTGAGTGTGATCAGACTTTCCTCGTGGCCTGACGACAGTGGCTGTCCACATTCATAAGGTAAATCCAGTGTCCTGAAACTAGGACTAGATTACTATGATCTGGGAACCCTGCACTTGGAGGAAAGGGGAGTGGAACTCTCCCAACAGAAAGTACAAATTTGAAGCCCTGGGAAAACAAAGTCATATAAACAAATGGGAAATAACAGAGCAGCACTGTGTACCAGCCCACTCCTGCTAGTTAAGCAAACCTCAGAACAAGAAAGGAAAAGAATCCAAAAAAACCTCAGAAGCCCTTAAGCAGTCTAGGCCACTTCTTTGGATAGTAATAGATACAGGCCCTATCCCTAGGGGCTGCTGGGGTGGGGTCCCCGAGTCCTCAGACAAAGCCAGAACCTCAGCCTATCTGGCTCTTGGAGGGAGGGGAAACAGGGAGTTGAGGGCCATAGGAAGTCCCTCAGGACCTAAGGGAGCCAGCCATCCAGGATCTGGGCCAGGCAGAGCACGAACTTGGCCCCCAGCTTTTCCCTGGGCCTTTTATTCTGGAAAAACAAGTCCCACCCAGCAGGCCATCCCCCAGTCCTCCTGTTCTGGCCTTCCTTTCTGTTTTTGCAAGTGGTGCTGATGCCTTACTTGCCGTGGCATCTGTCTCTACCCTACACTCTGCTATATCTCTCCCATGGTTGTCTCAGGCTGTCCTTTATCCTGTTTTTCTCCGTGGAAGGAGAGTGTTCAGGAAGCGATGGGAAGACACAGAGGGAGACCAGGCCTGATCCTAAATATGAGCGTGGCCCCAGCTTGAGGACGGATGAAGAGTGCACTAGCAGGAGTCTAGGGAACGGGTTCCATCCCTCTGCTCAGGTCTTCCCTTTGCAGACTCCCTGGCCTCAGGGCTGCACTTGAGACTTGGACTGCAAACCCCAGTAACTTACTTCCAGGTCTCAGGCCAGATGCTGACATCTGTGACAGCCTTGACTCCCTAGAGACATACATGGGAACAGATGAGCCTTGGCCAACACCTTCTTCCCCCCCAACCTATCTTCTACTTTAGGACAGAGAAGTCAGGATGGACAGCAGAAGTCTGTTTGCCCTCCTCCTGCCTCCACCACCACATCCTTAAGCAGGAAATAGCCACAGACAAGAACTGGAGCCAAGCAGGCAGCCCGGGCTGCTAACCAAGCCACCTGCCCCTCCCACAGTCAAGGGCCTGAGCCACTCCAGCTCCTCCTGTGGTCCTTCTGTGGAGCCCCCCAGCTCCCTGCCCCCTGCTTCCCAGCCCCACCTAGAATCTTTGTCCCTCTAGGAAAAGAACAGACCAGGGCAAAACCACTGACCACATAGTACTTTGGCCAAGCTTTAGCCAACCCAGAGCCCTAGACCTATCTCCCCTTCTCTTAGGGGTGTGGCCAGACAAGGGGTATCAGCCAACCCATTAGGCACAAAGACTAAGAATCTGATGTTGGCTCCTGTTCCTGGTGACTCGGACATTCCAGGCAGCCCTGCTCACTGGGAAGAAAAACCACATAACCAGAGAGTCAGTCAGACCCAACTCCCCCACCACAGGCTTCTCATGGTCCCAAGGAATATATTCAGACCAGACTCAGGCACAAACGTAGAGTTGCTTATACATCCATTGCTAAGCATCCATAAAGACTCACATTGGTCCTCATTCATCCAGCACTTACTGAACACCAACTGTATGCCAAGCATTCAAGATTCTATGCTAAACTAGATGAATGTACCAGTTCTTGCCCTGTTGATAGACCAGCATACTTATCTTTTATGATCTATTATTTTTTGTTATTTTTTTTTTTTTTTTTTAGACAAGGTCTCTCTACATAGCCCTGGCTGCTGTGGAACTATGTAGACCAGACTGGACTCCAACTTGCAGAGCCACCTGCCTCTGCATACCAAATGCTAGGATTAAAAGGGTGCACCACTACACCTGGTTTATCATTTAAAAAGTATTTAAATGTATTGGGTGTGTGTGTGTGTGTCCCACATGCATAGGGCTGCATACTACCTGCAGTGCACTCAGAGGCCACAAGAGGGCATCATATTCTCTGAAACTGGAGCTACACAGTTAACTGCCGTTAGGTGCTGGGAATCAAACCTGGGTCTTCTGTAAGAGCAACAAGTGCTCTTAACCATAGGGGGCCATCTCTCCAGCCCCCTATGAGCATTTCTAAAAGACAGAAATGGGATGGGCATGGTGGCACATGCCTGTTACCACAGCATTCAAGAGGCTGAGGCAGGAGGATCACCATCAGTAAGAACCTGTCTTAAAATAAATGCAACGAGTATAGGTCTCGGCCATCTGGCTAGAGGTTGGCCTGATGGCACACAAAAAGTGGTTTAGAGCTGCCATGGACAGACAAGAAAATGGAGGGGACAGTCCCTATCAAATCCTCATGGTGAACAGAAGTCTAAGAATCCCCAAGACCAACAGGCCACTGACGTCTATACCATGGAGTCCTTTGTGTGAGTGTGAGCAGCAAAGTCAGGCACACTTGATTAATCTGCATAACATTAAAAGGGAGAGAATGCCCCTGCTTTGGTGACAAAGACTCTACCAGAGCAGATGCAAAGAGCCCTCCAATCCAAGGAGAGCAGCTCCCTAGAGTTAAGAACCCCACTGAGAGCCAGGCAGTGGTGGTACATGTCTTTAATTCCGGCAACGAGGGAGGCAGAGACAGGCAGATCTCAGTGAGTTCAAGGCCAGCTTGGTCCACAGAATGAGTTCCAGGACAGCCAGGGCCACACAAGAGAAACCCTGCATCTGGACTCCACATCTGGACGCACAACTATGACCAATGATGAAAAATGTGGGCACAAAAAGTACTGTTGGATTACAACCCTTGAGTCTATGCTAACATTGCTGGAAAATAGTCTCATTGCTCTGTGGAAACACTCAAACAAAGCAAAAGTAATTCAGCAAAGCAACTTTTTCAAACTGATTTCAGGTTATCTACAAGAACAGAGGTCTTAATTGCTGACCATCTCCCCAGGACTTCTACTGTCTACATTTTATTGTTTGTGATCTGCCAATCAAGAATTCTCACAAAACTTGGCAGAAATGGCTTATTTACACTAAATATGGTGTTAGACAGCATAACCAAGGCTGGACTTATTGTTTTGCCTGTGTATGTGTTGGATCCCCTGGAACTGGAGTTACAGAGAGTTGTGAGCTGCCATGTGTGTGCTGGGAATTAAACCCAAGTCCTCTGGAAGAGCAGCCAGTGCTCTTGACCTGTGAGTCACCTCTCCAGGCCCTTTTGTTTCTGAGTACCTGAGTTCAATTCCTAGCACCAAAGTCTGGCAGGTCACAACTGCTTGTAAATCCAGTTCCTGGGAATCCAGCATCCATAGGCAACTGCACTCATTACACAAGACACACAAACAAGTATACAGTGAAAAAAAATAAAGCCAAATCTTTGAAAAATTAATAAGCTGATTTGTTGGAGGAAATTCCAGGGCAATACTGTATTCATGCTGTGGTATGGCTCTTGATGGCTGCTTGTAGGTTTATGGTGAAAATTGTAGAGGTAAAATTTCTCTATGTAGCTCCAGCTGCCTGGAACTCACCCTGTAGACCAGGCTGGCCACAAACTCAGAGATCCTTCTGCCTCTGCCTCCCAAGAGCTGGGATTAAAGTTGTGTACCCTTACCGCCCAGCCAGAAAAAAATGCTTTTAAAATAGGAGAGCATCTTTGTTAAAGAGGTGAGCATAATTAAAAAGAAGTGCTGGATGTGGTGGCACAAACCTTTAATAACAGTGCTTGGAAAGCAGAGGCAGGCAATCTCTGTGGGTTCAAGGCCAGCCTGGGCTAAAACCCCATCTCAAAATAAATAAATAAATAAATAAATAAATAAATAATAGGGTTTCTTCTAATCAGTTTGGCTTTGAACTTACAATACAGCCAAGAATGGCCTTGAACTTCATTCTTTTTCTTTCTTTCTTTCCTTTTCTTTCTTTCTTTCTTTCTTTTTTTTTTTTTTTGAGATAGGGTTTCTCTATTAGACCTGGTTGTCTTTGAACTCTCTGTAGATCAGGCTGTCCTGTAACTCAAGAGATCTGCCTGCCTCTGAGTGCTGGGATTAAAGGTGTGCACCACCACACTGGACACTGAACTTTATCTCAGCTGCGGGGGTTTGTACATGCTTGGCAAGCACCCACCAGCTGATCCATACTTTTAGCGTGTTCTGGAATTTGCAGTGCTAGGAGTACTTCTCCTCCAGACCACAAGCTGACATTTTATAGAGGCCCATCCCTCCCTAGGCTTCTGATCTCAGACTCTGTAGCCCTACACTTAGGACTGATCAGTTCTACTAGTGAAAGTAGGTCGGAGAAAAAAAAAAAAAAACCCAGGCGGCTGTTGTGGAATATTACTTTAACTATATAAAGTTATGTTGCATTTGTTTATGGTGCATTTGTTTAACTACATAAAAATTGGTCTAATAAAAAGCTGAACAGCCAATAGCTAGGCAGTAGAGGGATAGGTGGGGCTGGCAAGCAGAGAATAAGGAGGAGGAATCTAGGCTGGGGTGCAGGGAAAAAAAACTCCAGGTACCAGTCAGACACGGCAGAAGCACAAGAAATAGGACATATAGCATGAAACAAAGGTAAAAAGTCCTGAGGCAAAACATAGATGATGAAAAATGGGTTAAATTATGAGCTAGTGGGACTAACACAAGTTAAGGCTGAGCATTCATAACTAATAACAAGTCTCCATGCCATGATTTGGGGGTTGGTAGTCAGAGTAAACCTGCTACATGCAGCAACCTAAGTCCTACACAAAGGATGTTTTCCCACCTTCCAACCCTAACCCATGTCCTTGCCACGACAGTCCAAGCTATGGGCTAACTCAATGGGACCATCCTCCTCCTAGGCTCTGCTCTATATAGAACATACTATCCTTGCCAGCCACATACTTGCATGACAGTGGGAAGTAAAACCCACTGGAAAGCCAGGCTTGCTTCAAAAAGTCTTGATGTATCCTATGCAGGAGCTTCTGAGTTGGCAGTGCCCTGACCTAAGTTCCTCAGCGGAGCTAAGAATTAATTCATGTGGACACCCTGCACATTCACTGCTTAGGAGACACACTAGGGACTCAAATATGCCGGTTGTGCAGGCATGTG
The DNA here is from genome assembly GCF_943737965.1 of Phodopus roborovskii. Classification (NCBI taxonomy): domain Eukaryota; kingdom Metazoa; phylum Chordata; class Mammalia; order Rodentia; family Cricetidae; genus Phodopus; species Phodopus roborovskii. The sequence continues at coordinate 7,259,340 of NW_026126646.1, read as the reverse complement.
ATTGGGATAAGCACACAAAAGGCCACACTGAGGTGGCTATTAGCTTTTAGTCTTGGCACATACCCATCACAGCTTGAAGACTACTCTTAGCAGCCCTGGCGTGGCTGGAATCTAAAGTCTGACTATGCTAGGAGGGGCCAGGTTGATCAGCAGGGAGAATTTCCCAGAATAGGGAGATACCAAGAAGGGACTATGCATCCCACAGGGTAGAAGGCAGGGTGGAGGTCCTATAGGAAAAAATAGATAGCCATTATGGCTTGGGAGGAGCTTCGAAGATAAAAATGTAACCTTCAAATTGTCTGCTGAGGTCCTGGCTGGGCAAAGGGTCCCAAGTTATGGGCATGGTGGAGACTGGGCAGGACTGATTCACCCACCCCCGGAAAGGTGACACAGGCAACGAGAATGTCATCCCCAGCACTGACCCTATGTGTGGAACTGTGACTTGTGTGGTGTGGTAGTGTATTCCTGTCTTGTAGGAACCCAGCAATATCTGTTGTCTGTAATTTCCATCCTGAAAACCAAAAGTGACTCCAGATGTGATTCAGGCAATGTTATGAACCACTGCCCTTGGGCCAAGCATGGTGGTGCAAAGCTTTAATTCCAGTACTCAGGAGGTGGAGTCAGGCAGATCTCTATGAATTTGAGGCCAGCCTGCTACAGCCAAGAACACACAGGGACCCTGTCTCAGAACACAGACACACACACCACCCCCCAAGCTCCTATTCTATAGGAGCCATGAGGTGAAGTAGCCCAGGGCCTCTTCTTTTCCAGCTGAGACACTGGGTGGAACCACCTGGCTTTCCTGCATTACAGGCCTCTGCTGAGATCTGGCAGCTTAGCCCCAGACAGCAGAATCAAAACCTCATTTCTCCTCTAAAGGAAGTGTGGGGTGAGCCACAGGGCAGCTCTTGGGCAGGGCTAGAAGGAAATACCAGGAGCAGCTATGGACTGCCAAAACTGCCATCAGGAGGCAGGGGGCTACAGGGTTAGGCTTGCCTACAAGTGACTCAAAGAGGGCATGCTTCCCTTCACCAAGGCTCAATCTTGGAGGTCCTGGCCCTAGGACCCCGGTTCCACTCACCACAGGAGGCCAGATTCAGGCAGAGTATCACGGCTGGGGAGTCCTGAAAGGAGCTTCCAGCTAGCTGCTCTGGGTCAATGAGATGCCAAGTCTGACTACCGCCCCCTTATGGTTACTAGTAAAAGCACAACCACATTAGAGGTTTTTTTTAGCACTCCATCCAATCAACTTCAATCTTTCCGCAGAACACATGCCTTTCTGGGATCATGCCTTTTACAAACCTGTTCGCTGTTTCGCATAGGTTGGTCAGGGGCCCATCCGGATACAAAGGGACATTTGGTTATCAATATCATCTCATCTACCCTAGACTTGTTAACTCTGAAACAGACACCAGAGTGCAGAGTACATGACAAGGGCCCACATGGTGTAACAGACGGACTGTCCAGGCTCCCCCACTTAAACCTAGCTCTCTCATACCTCGGTACACAAGGCCTCCAACTGTTCAGAGTATACATTTGCCGGGCTGTGGTGGCACACGCCTTTAATCCCCGCACTCTGGAGACAGAGGCAGGTGGATCTCTGTGAGTTCAGAGACCAGCCTGGTCTACAAGAGCTAGTTCCAGGGCAGCCTCCAAAGTCACAGAGAAACCCTGTCTTGAAAAGCAAAACAAAACAGTGTACATGGTCTTGACACAGAGATACTGGAATCATGAGTTTTTCTACCTCAAGCTAAGAATCTAAAACAGCATCTTCCTCAGTAAGCCCTCAACACTGAACTTACTGTTCAACCTTTCTGATTAATGCCTCCACTTGCACTGGGTACTCCAGAACCCAGCAGAGGCCGTGGAGCCAAAAAGGAGGCTGGAGCATCAGAGAAAGCTGGCACCCATGCAAATACCATCCCCACGGCCAGATGATACCATCCCAGCCAACAGGGCAACCTAAAGGGCTCATTACCTATAGGGGACCACATGCACATTTTGGGAAACCTGGCCTTTTCTGCTTTCCCACCTTGCTTTCTCAAACCACCCCCTACGTCATAATCGAATCGCCACCCCCCCCCCCAGCCCAGGTCATTCTACCATCAGTATTCACACTGACCCCACCTCCCTGGAGCCGTTCAGTGATCCCACAGCACAAATAAAACTGGAGGTCAAGGACCAGTTGGGACACAGGCAGCCATTCATTCACTAGGCACCTTGGGCTCTGGGTTCTGTTTATTTCTCCCTCAAGGGAGCTCACACCAGACCAAAGCTTTAGGGCAGCCCAGAATAACTGAGTCCTTCCAATGTTTATTATAATGGGTCAGCAGCAAGAGGGCCAGAGGGATGGGACCTCAGACTCATTTGTTCTTCAAGTAGATCTTTGGGGTCTGCCAGCTCTCAGGAGCTTCCTTCAGGCCTGCCTTCAGCCAGATGCGCTTCAGATCGTTCTCAAACTTGATCTGCAAGGGCAGAGAGGGGCAACCAACTCATTCTTAACAAAGCCAAGCACTCTCAACGACACCGCCAACCAAGGCCCAAGGGAGAGCCCATATTCACCTGCTTCCTTTTCAGACGTCCTTCCCGAACTTTACGCCGCTGAAATCGTGTCCTCTTAATCAGTTTGCGGTATTTGTGGTGGTTCATCTTCCTTCTTCGGATCTTCAGCACATTTTTGCACTGCACCGCAGTGGCATCCCAGGCATCCCGGACTCCCTGCTTGGCTTCCTCCTCCTGGCTGGGTGGACACTCGTAGAACTGGGAGGGAACCACAGTCGTTGGGACCCCAACATCCAGTCTGGGCAATAGGTATCGAGCAGTCAGCCAGCTCTCTAGAGGACTGATGGACATCTTCCTGGGAACCAGGAACTCGTCAAGCTCCAGCTGGGTCCCCTTACCGGGAAGGGAGGCGGCCCGACTTAGGCTTGCAGGCTGCAAACAGTAAAGGGGTCGGGAAGCATGACTGCCGATCACCCCAGCGCCAAGCCGGGAACGACTGAAACCTGGGGGAAACAACACAGTCGCTACTGTTGAGACCACACCAGATCAGAACACCACTACTACCCGGGCTTGGGCGACACGTACACCCAAAACGGGCAGACTTGGACCTTATTCTAAAGTTGCGATCCAAGTGCGCAGGGAAAAAAATCTGTGGACAGGCCCTTATTTCCAGGACCGAGTTAAGACTGCTGAAGGCGAGCTGGACCTCTATGATTCTCACCCCACACCCAGGCGTGGGTTCCGCGTCCACGGGGCCTCTTACCTGCCCAGGGACCAGCCCTGACCAGCTGTGAAGTCAGGCGCGCCAGGAACATGGTGAGTTGATGGCCAGGCCACAGGAGCTCAAAGCTATAATACAGGTACCAGTTGAGGTCACGCAGAGGCAGTGAGCGAGCAGACTTCTCAGCCGTCGCCGCCTCGCCAGGCCGCATGCCTCACATACCCCACCCTGGATCCCCCTGACCAGCAACGATGCATCCTTAAACGTCGCTCTTGGCTTAAATCCTGCCTCTCCTTTTCTCCACCAACGCGATACCCGCAAGCCACCCACCCACTGTTTCCGCTCAGGCACCCGAACCCACAGCGCGGGGATAGTACAACACTCGAACGCACCAAACCGAACCAGGCCAACGCGGGCCGGTGACCTCTCATACATTCCAGCTCCCCTCCAGCCTATCGCTTTCAAGCTTCCGACCCGCAACCCAACCCCGGAAGTTAGAACTGTCCAGAACTTCCGGTGTGTAAGCTGGAGAAGGGTTCCGCCACTGCCTGAAAGGACCCAGCGCCCTCCACTTCCGGTGTGTAACCCAGGAAGGGTTCCGCCCAGCCTGCCCCTACCCAGCGCCCTCTGGCGTCCGACTCTGCGTCTGCACGCCCCTTGGTCGCCAGCAAGCGATCGCTTCCGGTTAGAGGGACGGCTCCCTCCGCCCCAGCTCTGCTGCTGCACGTCAGTTCCGGACAAAAAAAAAAAAACAACAAAACCTACATCCGTCCACAATCCCCGATAGAGCTCTCTGCGCATGCGTAGCCTTAGCAGTATTTTTGTTGTTTCCACTCTACGCAAGACTGGTAGGTCTGCGGAAGTGACGAAGGCTTTTGGAGCTCTTGTTCCGGCCGGAGCTGGTTTAGGAACAGCCCTGTGGTATATGATGAAGGCCAAATAGGGCTCGCAGGGCTTCTTGAGTGGTCAGGAACTCTGCGCTGTTCCAGAACATACTGCTCCTTCGACATGACAGCCACTCCCCGCCCCCGCCAATCTCAGGCGAGATGTCCTAAATCCTTTATGGACGGATCCTAAAGAAAACAAGCTCAGCTCCAAGTGTACCTTGCGGAGGGGCGGGGAGGGAGAGACGACACATGACACCTTCACATTAATTTTTGTGTTTTGTTTTTTCAGACATGGGTTTTTCTTGTATAACAGAGCCCCAGGTTGTCAGCCTGGCCTCAAACTCAGATATCAGATATCTGTCTGCCTCTGCCTCCTGTTTGCTCACAGGTTAATTTTTATCCAAAAACCTAAGACTACCTTTCAGGAATATGGGTGCTGCTTCCCACAGCAAGAGCCTAGCATTCAATATTATATCTCTCTCACCCAGAAAGGCCTGTCAGCCCTGGTGGACAGGGGAACCTGCTTTGGAAAAGGTCTGTGAAAGTTTTGGGATCTCCTTCATTTGTAACTGCTTATTCCTCACACCACGAGGGATTTCTGGGGAGTCTTGGCAAGGAGTGGCCAAGTGTGTCATCTCCAGGCACTAACCTAGCTAACAGTTAGTGCTAGAAGCATAAACCAATAACGAGGACACAGACTGTATGTAGGCTCTAGTCCCACCTTACTGAGATCACAAGGTGGTGTTGTATATACCCTTCCTTCCAGAGGTGATGATGCCTGAGACTTTGAACAGGAAGGTTAATGTCTTTTCTAATGGTGTTTCGAGGAGGCGGCACATTATGCACACACACTTGTCACAGCACACATGGAGAGGTCAGAGGGCAACTTTGTAGAGCCAGTTATCTTCTATCTTTATCTGGACTCCAGAGATCTGATTCAGGCTGTTGGGCTTGTGTGGCAAGCACTTCACTAACCCACTGAGGCATACACTGCACTAACTCAAACAGGAAGGTTTGTGCAAATAGAGTCTGTCTTCATGCCATAGCCTCTCCCCGGGGGTTTAGCCACAAAAAGGGCAAAATGATGCCCTCTAGACTCCAGCCTTCACCTCGGTGCTTGCAGTCCTCAACAAGGTCAACTGTTGAGTCGATCTGTTTTCATCCCCTGCACTTTATCTATTTCATGAAAATGGAACACCTAACCAAGAATCCAAGGAGATGAATAAATCCTTCAGAGAGGTGATCATGTTAAGAACAATTCAGATAAGGACAGAGTGAGCTTCCTAGAGTCAGGAATCAATAGGAGAAAGGGCAAGTAGAAAGACTGGAAACAGATCAATCAGGGCATCCTCCTTCCCAACCCCTAGCCAGTTTCTGGTCTTCAGGGAAGTGAGGGAAGCCAAGCTTGTTAAGATCCCTACATCTCAACAGGCCCCAGGCCAAAACAGAAGAGGCCCCACCACAGTAAGGCAGCTGCTTGGTCACGGTGGCAAGGAAACATGGTTACATATTTGTGACACTGACATGGTACTGTTGGTAGGAGCCAACCTTGCCCAGACAAACTGGAACAACAAAGATTAATTCTTCATAAAAACCCGAGGAAAAAAGCAGTGATGGGGTTGAAGAGATGGCTCAGCAGTTAATTAAGAGCACTTCCTACCCTAACAGAGGATTTTAGTTTGTTGCAAATGCCCAGATCAGGTAGATCATGGTGTGCCTTTAATGCCAGCACCCAGTAAGCACAGAATGGCCATCTCTAAGTTCTAGGTTAGCCATGTCTACGAAGCAAAACCCTGTCTAAAAGAAAAATCACCGACTGGCAGATTTACAGGGAGGGGTATGTGTATTTTCTTTATAGAGGCCCACATCTGGGCCTGCCTGTATTGCAGAGCACTAGTATTGGGCCACAGAAGTCAGGAGGTGGTGGCATTCATGTTTTAATCCCAGCACTTGGGAGGCAGAGGAAGCAGATCTCTCTAAGTTTGAAGCCAGCCTGGTCTACAGAGTGATTTCCAGAGCAGCCAAGGCTACACAGAGAAACCCTGTCTCAAAAAAAAAAAAAAAAAAAAAAAAAAAAAAAAAGAAAAAGAAAAAAAGAAACGAAACCAATATTAGCTGACTTGTACCAGTGAAGAGTGAAGGTACCTGCCTTAGCTCAACAGTGGAGTGCTAGAGCCAGCATATGTCTTTTTTGGGGGGAGAAGAGGGGTGAGTATTAGTCCAGACAGGGTTTCTTTATGTAGCTTTGACTGTCCTAGGACTAGCTCTGTAGCCCAGGCTGGCCTTGAACTCACAGATATGCCTGCCTCTGCCTCCTGAGTGCCATCACCAACACTGGGCACTAGCACATGTCTTATCCCTAACACAGCACGAGTTGTGAAGCTGGTTGAACATTGTCTATTTTTTAAAAATTTTATTTTTCTTTTCTTTTTTTGAGACAGGGTTTTTTTCTCTGTGTAGCCCTGGCTGGCCTAGAACTTACTTTGTAGACCAGGGTGAAATTTTATTATTTTTAATTTACTAAATGTATTTATCCATTGTCTGTATTTTGCCTGCATGTATGTATGTGCACCATGTTCAAGCTTGGTGTCAATGGAGGCCTGAGAAGGACATTGGGTCCCCTAGAATGAGTGTTACAGGTGGTTGTGAGCATCCCAGTGTGGGTGCTGGGAATGAACCTGGGTCCTCTGGAAGAGGACCATTCCTCCAGCCCTTATTTTATGAAAGGGTTTTAAGCCGCCCAGTCTGCCTCAAAGTCACTATATAACTTAGGATGATCCTCTCACCTCTGCCTCCAGCATGTACCAACATACCTAGTTTATTCAGTGCTAGGGATCAAACCAGGGCTTTGTACATGCTAAGCAAGCATTCAATCAAGCTACATTCTTCAACTCTTTTTATTTGAAAATGGTTTCTCTATGAACTGCCCTGGAATTCACTAGAGACCAAGTTGGCCTGGAACTCATAGAGATCCGCCTGCCTTTGTCTCCTGAGTGCTGGATTAAGGGCTTGTGCCATCACAGTTGGAAACTCCTTCTTTACATTAAATTTCATAGTTAAGGGAAATATTCTAACACAAAACATATTGCTTGTGGGTTTTTTTCTGTTATCTAAGATCTACAGGTATATATGATGATGAAAAAAAAAAAAAAACTGTATAGTGCCCCCGCATCAAATAAAGTGACCAATGCACAACAGTATCACTGTGCCTGACCCACAGTGTTCTCGATGTAAAGTGTATGAACAAGGCAAAGCAAATAAGGGCTTCTGTACCCTACGTTACATGGATTTTCTCACAGCCGTGATTCTCAACGTTCCTAATGCTGTGACCCTTCAATATAATTTTCTCATTATGGTGACCCCAACCATAGTTATTTTCATTGCTACTTCATAACTGTAATTTTGCTACTGTTCTGAAGTGTAATGTAAACATTTGCTTTCCAGTGGTCCTGGGTGAACCCCGTGAAAGGGTTGTCCATCCCAAAGGGGTTACAACCCAGAGGTTGAGAACCACTGCCTTAGAGGGAGGGAAGGGTTGATCATACCACCCTTAGACAGGGGCTACCAGGGTGAACTGTTTCCCCTTGCCAAGCCTGTATTGGTCTTAATGGTCAATATGACCTGGGAGCCACTTCTGTAGAGTTGACCCACCTGCTACTTGTTTGTGAAGGGACAGGGACCCAAGAGGCTGGCCTTAGCAGGCAGGATTTGACTGGGCCCAGCAATCCAATTCAGACAAAGTATATGCAAGCTACCTGGAGGCCCTGATGTTCTGGCTTCTAAGGGTGAAGTAGGGTATGGGGAACAGGCCCAATACTTGTCTCTAGGAGCCAGTCTAAGGAAGTGACTCCCGGCAAAAGAGCCAGTACATTTTCACAGGCAATACTCATCCAAAGAATAGGCCTACTAGGGCTGGAGAGATGGGTTAAGAGCACCACTGGCAGCTCTTTCAGAGGTCCTGAGTTCAATTCCCAGCAACTACAAGGTGGCTGATAACCATCTGTAATGAGGTCTGGTGCCCTCTGCTGGCCTACAGGTGTACATGCAGGCAGAACACTGCACAATAAATTATTTAAAAAAAAAAAAGCCTGCTCGTCTTACCTGTCCCACAGTCCACACGGGTTCAAATCCTAGCTCTGAACCCAGGAGACTTATCCTTGGCTGATCCTGTACCTACACACAAACCGTAAGTTATAATAAACCAATGATGACCCTTACTCTGAACCCTCCAGCTGTACATTGATGTCATATCTTACCTCCTGCTGCATTCCAGAAAACTGCCTTTCATCTCTAAGGGCAGATAGTTTTAGGAAGGCACGGAGCTTAATACAAAATCGAACACTTTAATGAGAAATGGAAGCAAAGATCAGGGAATATACAGCTCCTATTTCCCCTAGAATAGCTAGGTTGGCAGTGCACAGTTGCACACAAACACTCCCACCATGCCTGAGTCCCACAGCCAAGCCCCAGGCATGCACATAAGAAAGAAGCATCACAGCCCACAAAGTCTTACATCCCAAGTGTCCTGAGAATTGTGTTTATTCAACCTCATAAAATTTCTCTAGAGCTGGTGGCCTGCACTCAGCATTGCACAGATAAAAATATATGACTTTCAACACAGACCTAAATACCTTCACATTTTAAAAATCAGAACTCTCTATACAAGTGTTAAGCTAACAAACAGAATTCAAATTCTGAGTTTTCATATATAGCTTTCACTTGTATTAAGCACATGTTTATTTACAATGTGAATAGAGAATAAGGGGGCTATTAAGGCCATTTTCTCATTGTGAAACAGGAAAATATGTACACAAGTACGACCTAATATAGGCAAACATTTGAAAAATCATCTTTCTTGGCTTAACGTAATTGAATCAGTTTAGGAGTGAAGAGACAGCTTATCAATAGCACCAAGCCACACCAATGGGGATGCGTGCCTTTGCTGTTCCGTCCAGCTACCCGCAGGTCTGCAGTTGAGGTGGACCTTCAACTGGGACACATGTGCAGCACTCCGTAGGCCAGCCTGAAGTGCACCTTGCTCACTGTCCCATCAGTTAAACTCACCTCAAGGTCCAATTGAAAACACTTCCAAAAACATCATGCTACAAGGTGAAGCCACTGAAGCCAAGGTGTGCCCAACAGGGAGGGACCAAGGGCAGCCACCAGGGGACCCATCTCACCTCCGATGTCTGCTGTGTCCAGGATGGTCCCGCTCATAGCGATGGCCTGTGCGCTCATATGACCTTGAGCGCTCCCGTCTTTGATCTCTATAGTAATGACTTTTCTTCTTGTATTTTCCAGAATTGTCTGTCCGTTCTCGTGACCGGCTTCGGGAACGAGAGGAGCTACGGCTACGAGACTTGTGTGGCTTCTGGGTGAGGTATTTGCAGTCCTTTGATTTCCGGGAATTCCTCACTTCTGAACCTTTGTAGGGAGCACCGCGGTGTACCTGTCTTGGAGGAGAGTCACTGCGGCTCCGAGAACGACTCTGTGACTTGGACCCTCCTGAGGTAGAGCCACTCTCGCTTTTCCTGTGCAAAGACAAACGTACATGTGACCACAAGTGTGGCCACTTGTCCCATCCAAGCCCTAACAAAGCAGAGGAGCTGGCAAAGGGGCTTGTCCCCCCCCCCCTCCCCCCGGAGACTCGGTGTAGCCCTGGCTGTCCTGTCCTGGAACTCACTCTGTAGACCAGGCTGGCCTCAAACTCAGCACCACTTGGCTGCAAAGAGACTCTTAAATTCAGAGAAAGAAGAACCACATCAGGTTAAGAGCCACTGTCCCACAAGGCGTGGGTACACACCTTTAATCCAAGCACTCGGGAGGCAGTGAGTCCCAGTATAATTAGGGTTACACAGAAAAGAAAACTCATCTCAAAATAAAAAGGAGCCAACATCGATGGGCACTAGTGGAGCACAACTTTAATCCCAACACTCTGGAGGCAGAGGCAGGCAGATCCCCTGGTCTACAGAAGCTAGTTCCAGGACAGCCTCCAAAGTTCCACAACAGAGAAACCCTATCTCGAAAGAAAAGAGAAAAGAAAAAAAAAAAAAGCCAATGGCTGCACTATTGCAAGAGACATCTATATCTATGGTATCTATGTCCCCTCCTACTCCTCAAAACATGTTAGAGTCTCATGAGTAAGCAAGCCCCAGGGACACACCTTCTCTTTGGAGAAGCAGACCGTGATGGGGATCTTGAGTAGCTCTGTTCCCGGCTCCTGCTTTGACTTCGGCTCTCATGTCCTTTTGGCAAGCTGCAAATAGGAGCAGAGTAGTTAAACAGGCCTGTTATATCTCAGACTCCAGCATCTATCTAGACAGGCATGAGCAACTTACCCATTCACAGGGCTGTCTGTCTTGGCTTTCTTTGGGCCCTCCACTTTCCGTTTGGCATTCTTTACAGAGAGTGGGGGAGACTTGTTTCCTTTACCTTCTTTGGGGGATTCTACTGAACCAAACAGGAAATTGAAAACCATAATCAGATATTCTTCAATAAGAAATACACCAGCAAAGCAAGACAAAACCAAGACTACCTTGGAACCCAGAATGAAAATACAGGCAAGACAGACAGGCCTTTTGTTCAGACCTATTTTGCTCAAGGACTAGAGAATGAGCTTCATATTCTAGGTCCTAACAATATAATCATAGACTCAAGCTAAAAAATTTAGCTGGGTGGGGGTGGTGTACGACTTTAATCCCAGCACTTGAGAGACAGACCTCTGTATCTTGTCCACAAAGTCAGTTTGTTACACAGAGAAACCCTGTCTCGAAAAACAAACAAACAAAAGCAGATAACAAGCCAACTTGGTAGACATGGTTAAAAATACAGAAAATAAACAAAAAACAAATAAAACCAGCATTTCAGAAATGCTGTCCCTATTTCTTAATATGAAAACAAATCCTCGGGGCATCCCTGACTTATTTTAAGGATCACAAACAGATTTCTAGGGATTGTAGTACCAGAGTAGTGTTGAGATAGGCTGTAGGCTTAACTGCAAGAGAGATCCCCAAAACCAAGTCAGGAACAAACTCTTCAGCACTTACCCAGCTTGGGAGCAGGAGAGAACCCGGCAGCACTGTCCACAACTGGGGCACTGCCTGGTAGCAGCCCCCTAGCTCGAGCCTTGGCCTCTTCAATGGCATGCTTTCTCTTTTCTACCTCACTTTCTAGGTGTGTCAAATCAACCTGAAAAGCCAGAGTCATCCACTCAGAACCAAATGCTTTTGGCCAAACATAAGCATATAATCCACACAAAAACACAAAGAGGAACCTTTTTCCGTGTATAAAGCTGCAGGATTTTAAAGCAAATTTCTTGAATTTCTTCTTCAGTTGCTCCAAACAAAAGAAACCAATGCGGACGATTGGGTAAAGGGATCTGTGAACACAAATGTTATCATGTCACTTTCCTTAGAACTCCAAAACCAGGTATGGTAGTGCACACATTTAATCCTAGCACTCAGGAACAAAGGCTGGATCTCTGAGTTTGAGGACAGCCCTATCTCAAAAAACCACCACCAACCACTACCACCATCACCAACAAAACACTTCAAGGCCAACAAAATTCTTGGGGCAACACCTGGAAATGGCCTGCCAGCTACCAAGAAACCCTGTTGTAAATAAACCTAGAGAGGAAAGAGGTCTAGAGTCTAGATTAAAATCTAGGTAACCACATACTTACCTCCAGTGTCCGAGCAGCGAGGTAGATACAGGCACAAGCAATGCTCTCAGGCTGGAACCGCACAAAGACATCTGTGCGAAGGCTGTCATTCATGTAGTTCCTGAAAACAAAACCAGGAAGACTGTAATGCTGTGGGCAACTGTGCCACCACCACCTTTCATCAAAGGTTGTTCTTCTAAGGGTTCTACACTAGGACTGAACTGGGTACTCTGGGAATCTCCAGAGATACCAGGGGACTTTCTGAATACATGAAAGAAAGAAATCACTGGGGAAAAAAAGCTGGCTGAATGTCAACAATACATGTTGCTATGAACGAGAACCGACTTTAACTTTACTTTTCCTTCTATATCTGGCCTGCTATCATGCAAAGCACAATGCTTAGAAAGAAAATGCTACTTAGTAGTTAAAATGTAGTTGATTAAAGAAATCTAAATGTTCAAAATCCATAGTGCAGAGAAACATGCAAACTCAAATGAGCAGGCTGAGCATGAAGACTCGAAAATGGGAGATAAGCTGTCCTGTGTCCTTTTCTTCAGGCAGCACTCGGGCCCCGTCCTTCTCCAGATGACTGAGCCACAGCTCCAGTGAGGGAGTCCACTTGGAAAAGGGAAAGGCCCTTGGGTGCAGTTCAGATGCATGGACACATCATGCAGAGGAGGTCAACACCCAAGGGAATCCTCTTCTCGGGTTTATCAAAGAACGTTTCCAAACTGTCCCATTTCAACAAGGAGTCTTAAAATGAACATTCATAAAAATCAGACAAAAGTAACAAAACACTAAAAGTGGCAACACACTAGGTACACTTTAAAATGCTATAATACTTTAGAAAACATACATAAGTACAAAACTTCACATTTTTAGAAAAGTTAAACGTCTTTAAAATTGGCTACATCTTTAACATTTTCTTTATATGTTTCTTTAAAATGTATAGACTAAAACTAAATGATAAAATACTAGCTTTATCAACATTGCAAAAACAATTCTTGAGAAAACATATGAAGGTTATATTATACACTGGCAACATATCCAATAATGGCACAGCATTAAATCATGAGATTTAACTGCCCCCTCCCATCATCTTTGCCTTAAAACCTTAAAGAAGGTAACATTCAAACCCACTCTAATGTTCTAAACAGTAAATTCTACAGATGTCTATAAGAGGCAGCTGGCACTGGAAGCATTAACTCTACACATCAGAAAGGAAGCCAGAATGGTAGCTGTGCTATCCATCTCTCAGGAGCCATTCTGTGCCTAAACAGTATAAATATTCACAGATATAACCAATAACTTAATTACTAATAAGGAATTTTTAGTATTCAAATGTATTAACCATTAATTTTAAGTTCTAAAACAAGTGAAACCCTTTAAAGGTGTATTTAAACTTAATGCTACATGTGAAACAAAATACAATGGTTTAACTTAAAGATGCACACACCTTTACTAGAATGAGTCCTACTTTAGCTGCTGAAAAGAGCAACTGTAGGACTTGGGAGAAATAATGACAAGATCCAGTAACAGCCTGAATTTCCACCACGCCAATTTGTCCCTTCAGTTCTTACTTGCAGTTTTCTATACTTTTTTTTTTTTAAAACAAGAAAGGTATTGCATCTTCATTGCACAGGTACAGCAGTTTTAAAAGAACAAAATTTAAGTCAAGACAGTTATCAACTCTATTGGATACAATTACCAAGCACGACAGGATTAACAAGAAGCACAATCGTCAGAGAACCACAAGCAGCAGTCGGCCATGACTATACTATCAGGTACGCATACCACCAGTCTAGAGCCAGCCTTCGGTGGAGAGCCTGCACTGGATTGGCTGAAGACGGCCGCTGTCCCTGCACCAAAGCGCTTGGACAGCAGAGGAGAAGTCTTAGTCACTTACCCTCTGAGGCTACCCTTTGATTGAAAGAGTACAGAAAAGAAAAGTCAAAATAGGTTCTCTATAAAACATGTCATAGCACCAGACAATTCAGTCAGCAATATGACCCTTACAGACTTAACTCTGTGGGGGAACACATACCCAACACCAAATTGTTACTCCAGGCTTCACTCTAGCATATACCTGCTAAAACCAACCCAGGACTGCATCAAAGCTCCTTCCCTTCCCTCAATTCCCTGGAAACAATACCACCAATTCTGTAGTTGGGACCATCACCTATAACATTCTTACACCCAGCTGGCAACCCCCAAAGGGAAGCCCGTTGACTACTCTCTGGGCTGGGGTGGGGGAATTGGAAATAAAGGGGTAGGGGTGTGTAGTGAGGTAGTCCTTATTTACCGCAATAGGGGTGGATGGGCCACCTACCGTTAAGCCTGTCCCTGTCATTTTGGGGGAGGCACTGGGACAATTCCAGACCATAACCAAGTCACGGGATGACAACCCACTGCCCAAGTGCCTCAAGTAATATATTCCTGATCTGCCCTTGCTGGTCTCATAAAACAAGGAAAATCAACTCACCATGCAGTCTGGACCAGGTGTTGATTACGCTCACACTCTAACACCTGAAGGTACATAACGATTATCTGGAAGATATGGGTCAGGCAGTTATTACCAAAAACTTGGGAGAGCAGGGAACTCAGATCTTGGTGTCCATGCAGCAAAAGAACCTCAAGCTATACCCCAGGGAGCTCCTGGTGACGTCCGGCAGACAGCTCAACTTTTGTGGTGTGCTTGCTACCTGCTTTATAGTTGGGCGAGTGAGTGCATATGTGAAGAAGACCAAGCTGCACCCATGGCATTGAAGGCCTTGTTTTCCATGTGGCTCATTTTTTCATTCTCGTTGACAACACCTTTTCCACCAATGAGATTAGCCTGCCCTACACATCCCTGTACCCCAGGAGCCAACTTGCACAAAACATGAAAATACATTAAAAATTAAGCACTTAAAATATTTAGTGGATAATTTATCAGGAATTTAATGTCAGAAACTGAAATGAGCAAGAGAAGATAAGGCCACAGAAATAAGGATGTACTTTGTTCTATTAAGGCAGGGTTCTCACTGTGTATCTCTGGCTGACCTGGAGCTTGATATGCACACAGGTTGGCTTCAAACTCAAAAGATCTGCAGCCTTTTGCTACCCAAGTGCTAGGATTAAAAGTGTGTACTACTGCACCCAGCTAAGCCTGAAGCTTTAAAGTTCTAGCTTAGCTAAACGAGGTAAGACACTCATGAGTACAAAAAACTCACTTCTAATCGGCACATGCATAGACTATTTTGATTCATTTTGAAATAAAAGGATTCAGAATTTTTCCTGTTCTTCCACAGAATCATTAAAGCTATTACTAAAGTATCTTTTAAAAGTTAGTTCTTAAGTGTTGTAATTTAAGAGAATCGGCACCTGAGAGATTGCCATATGACAATGTCCAAGCAGAGGGGCTTTTTATTAGGAGAAGAGGAAGGGGGAGACAGGAGCAGCAGGAGAGAGAAAGGAAAGAAGTGGGAGAGAGAGTCAGGGAACAGATAGAGAGAGGGAGGGAAAAAGAGAGAGAGAAGACTGGAGGTGGTCAGGGCCCTTTTAAAAGGGAACATAATGAATGTGCACAGGAGGTGCTCTTAGTGGCTGCAGCTTAGGGCATATCCTGTCAGAACCCCAAGAGCAGGCCAGTACAGATTCCTGAATACTAACACTGAAGGCTAATGAGAAAGCTCGGCCAGTAAAGTACTTGCCTCACAATCCCTAAAATACATATAAAAATGCTAAGTGTGGGAGCCCACTTCTGAGAAGTACATATCAAAGGACTCCTGGGATTCACTGGCAAGCCATCCTAACCTATTGGTAAGGTCCAGGCCAATGAGATCACCTGTCCCAGGAGAAAATATATTGCTGGCAATTTTCTCTCATCTACAAATGCACTCATACACATATGCACTTAAGAAAATGGAGGCAGGACTGTTTAAGAGCACTTGACTATTCTTCCAGAAATTCTGAGTTTAATTCCCAGCAACCACATAGTGGCTCACAACCATCTGTACTGGGATCAAATTCCCTCTACCGGTACAAATGAAGACAGAGCACTTATACACAAACTATGAATAAATAAATCTTCAAAAAAAATGTAGGCTAAAAATTTTTTCCCCTAATTATTCTGTGTACACAATGTCACTGTAAAAACGAATGTAAGTCCTCGAACCTGGATTTGATGCCATTTCCACTTGGTAGAAGTAGGAGGCCCCTGTACAGCAGGCCCCTGTTTGTGCAAGATTAAAAACCATGGTCCCTAGTTAAGGACCATGCCCCTAGACCTTATCACAGACTGTTCTCTTTCACAGAAGCCCTGTGGTTTTTGTTTTGTTGTGCTTTTTTTTCTCAACTAGAGTCTTACTATTAGCCTTAGTTGGTGGGACTTCATGTAGACCAGGCTGGCCGGCCTCTCTCATACAGCGAGTGTAAATGTGAAGGTCAGAGGAAAACTATGGAACTGATTCTTGATTCTCTCCTTCTACTGTTATATGTCCCTGTTTTTATCCCTATTTTTGGTCTTTTGAGACAGAGTCTCCCTTTATAACTCTATATGGCCTGAAACTCACTCTGTAGACCAAGCTAGTCTTGAATTCAAGGGATCTAACTGCCTCTGTCTCCCAACTGCAAGGATCAAAGGTGTGCACCATCACACCAGGCTAAGCCCTGCTGATTTCTGAGATAAGCACTCATATAGGGGAGGCTGTCCTCTACTTGAAATGTAGCTAAAGATATCTTTGAACTTCTAACCTGTTTGCCACCAAGCCACATAAGAAAAATGTTAATGGATTCAACTTCTAAATTTTGAAAGCCTAGACCTAAAAGATATCATTTCAAAAACTCCTATTACTAAAAGCAACAGATTATAAGGTTGATAAATAAAGGATTAATTTTAAATTCTAGACACAAACAAGAAAACCAAATGAAGGGGACATTCATTACTCTTAAGGGCTTTCACTTCAGCACACATTGGAAGTCAGCTAAGTGTGGCTGCAGGGCCAAGCCAAACCCACCTTGTGAGGGTGCTTTACATGGACACAAAAGCCCAGCTCCTTGAGAACACGTCTCTCTGCCTTTATAATCTGGTTCTTTAAATTAACATACTCTTGATCCAGCACTAGAGGCACAGGTTTCCTGCAACGACAAAGCATATGGTGTGTATCAGGATCAATCAAGCAAAGTCTTTCAGACTCTACCAATCAAGAAATACTATAAATTCCATTTCCTTTAACAAAATTGCAAACAGTACTCAAAAACCTCAATTCAAACCTAGATACATTTCATTACTAACCTGCCCCTTGTAGCTACACATCAGCAGTATCCTAGCCTATCAACACACCTCTTGAATATGGTGAAGAGACTCAGGATCTCTGCACAAGTGCTATATAACACCACGTCAGATTCAAGACAAAAAAAAAAAAAAAAAAAAAAAAAAAAAATCAACCTTTCTGGTTGACAATAAAGTCATCCCTCAGTACTCACCAGAGCTGTCAAGTTCCATGACAACTTTCACCTAATACCAATACTCATCAAGTTTCTCATACAAAATGATGGGCTATCCCCATAGCACTTGCACACAGCCTCCACACATTCCAAATCTTATTTAGGTACTTATGATCCCCAGTACAATGTAAGCGCTGTACACATACAGGCATGGCACTACTGTCTAAGGAATAGTGACAAGAAAGTCTATACATGGTCAGCACAGACACTGCTTCCACTCTGTGCACCCCAATATTTTCAATCCAAGGATGGTTGAACTCTTGAACTCTTGTATAAGAAAGAGGCAAATATAGATGACAGACCATTGAAAAGGAGACCAGGTTGTAGCCAGGCATGGTGGTACACGCCTTTTGATTGCAGCACTAGGGAGGCAGAAGCAGGTGGATCTTTGTGAGTTTCAAGGCCGGCCAGCCTGGTCTACAGAGTGAGTTCCAGGACAGCCTGGTCTACAGAAAAACCCTGTCCAAAAAAAAAAAAGAAAGAAAGAAAGAAAGAAAGAAAGAGAGAGATATCAGGGTACGTTCTGAAGTATTTCTGTTAAACACAATTGTGGTACATTCCCCTAACCAAAGCACTCTGGGGGCAGAGACGGGCTGTCTGTGAGAGACCAGTCTGAACTACATGAAGTCCCACCAACTAAGGCTAATAGTAAGACTCTAGTTGAGAAAAAAAGCACAACAAAACAAAAACCACAGGGCTTCTGTGAAAGAAAACAGACAGTCTGTGATAAGGTCTAGGGGCATGGTCCTTAACTAGGGACCATGGTTTTTAATCTTGCACAAACAGGGGCCTCCTACTTCTACCAAGTAGAAATGGCATCAAATCCAGTTCCTCAGGCTTGATGGCAAGCTCTCTTACCCATTAAACCATCTCATCAACCCTGTGTGCATTATTCTTTAAAACTTGTGTTTCATTTGTTTGGTTTGTAGCTTACACCTGTGGAGGACAAAGGACAACTTGTGGGAGTCAATTCTCACCACCATGTTGATGCCAGACTTGAACTCAGGTTGTGAGGCTTGGTGACGAATACTTTTCTTCACCTACTGAGCCACCTCACTACTGCTTTTGGGTTTTACCTGTTGTTGAGACAGGATCTTATTTATGTTTTGTGTTCTTTTATGACAGGGTCTTATGTATTTCAGAATGGCTTCAAATTCATTACGTAGCCGAGGATGGGTGGATCATCTTGAAATCCTGATCCTCCTATTTCCACCTCTCAATCACCAAGATAGAGCTCCCATTTCTACTTTAGACTTGCTCCAAGGGTGTATGTTGTTTTGCTAAACAGGGTTTCTCTGTGTAGTTCAAGCTGTCTTTCAAGTAGCTCTGTAGACCAGGCTGAGTTCAAACTCAAAGAGATCCCTCTGCTTCTGCCTCTTGACTGCTAGGATTAAAGGCTTGTGCCACCATGCCCAACTCTCCATGGGTGTTTTTACAAAGCAGTGTTTGGAGACGAGCATGTTCACATATGTAATCCGACCATAAGGGGAGATTGAGATGGGGCTCTTAAAGGTTGAGACCAGCCTCACCTACACTTCAGGCCAGCTCAGGCACCGGCAGTGAGAAGCACTGGTCTGGGGTGTGGTGGTTCTAAGTAGAACCACAGAGAAAATAGGACAATGGTGTGGTGAGCTGATGTGGTCATTCAGGAATTGTCCCAGTAGGGCTAGAACGGTCAGCTACCCTGCTTACTGCGCTCCCCTATCACTGCGCAGACAGCGTCACGGCACTAATGAACAAAGTCCTGTCACCCCCACAGATTGGTATAACGATGACAGGCATGTGACAGCTCTCAAGAGGACTCACTTTTTCTCCCGTAGATGCCGGAGTCGGTGGAACACATTGATGACATCCCTGATTCGTCTCGGAGCCTCTTCTATTTTGGAAGCCAGGTGAACACAAGCCATGGACACATGCTGAAATGTACATTGGGATACAGGTGTTTTCCCCCAACCTGAAGACTTTCCAGGGCCTTAAAAACTATTAGGAGCAAACAGAAGATACAGAGACAGGCCTCCAGAGACAGAACTGCACACTCTGTGGAGGACTGAACTCAGTTCACTACATAAAGGGCAGAACAAGCCAGGTTTCCTCCCAATTCATTTGTCTGATAAAACAGAAAGTCGCCTACCTCCATGGAATGTTTCACGAAGGACTTGGTGTAGAAGAACCGCTGGAACAACACCTGCCCTGTAGCCATGGCCACCTAGGGACGGAGAAGATTCCATCACTTTTGAAAGCAGAACTCAAACCTGCCCCGGCTGAAATGTCATGTGTGGTCAGTCCCCTCAGGACAAACACCCACGACAGTTTCCATTTCCCCAAAGAATTTCTGTTTTGCGGGGCTGTCCCGGGGTTTGTAAAAGGGCCCTTGCCCGAGGGGGGTGGCGGGAGAGAAGTCCGGGAGCGGGCCCCACTCCAAGGCGGTCAGCGGTCGGGTGTGAAGCACGGACTCAGGAGGCTGTGCCAAGGCTGGGCTGCGGGCCGGGCCCTGACCTCGGTCGGGCTGGTCCGGGGATGCGGGCCAAGCCAACAACAAAGGCCTGGCACCGTCGGCAGGCCGGCGGCCGGTTACCTACAAATACAAAGTTCGAGGCCGCGCCCTTACCTGCGGCAGGCGGAGCAGGATGCCGGCTGCCTGGATGAGCTCGCAGCCCACCACGCGGAGCCCGGTCTCTGTGTCGATGTCGAGACCGCTCGACATGGACGGCGTGAAGCGCAGCTTGTCGTCGGGCAGCAAGCAGTTCTCCAAGGTGATGAGCACGCCTGAGTACAGCCTGTCACCGATCAGCACCCCCTGGGACCCTGGGGCGGCTGCCCCCGAGCCGGAAGAGCCGGCCGCCAACGCAGGGGCCGCCAGCACCGAAGCCCCGGCCGCCGCCGCCGCCATTTTGTGCCGCCGATTCTTTCTCGGGCCTTTCCCGGAGGGCGGCTCCTCGCGACGGTCACAGCCGCCCCGCCCCGCCCCGCCCCCGCCCATTGGCTGCACGTCACCGCCGCCGCTACCCCATTGGCCGTACGACCTGTTCTTCTGTATCGCGTCAGCCGCTGACGCCGGAAGTGGCCACGGGTGGGGCCGCTCGTTACCCACTTGGCTCCGCGGCCGGGCCAGAATCGGAAGCGGCCAGTCCGGAAGAGAGTGAAGCGCTCCTGCCTCGGAACCCTTCCGTAGGAGGGAGTCTTCCCGTGGGTAAAGCGACAGGGAGGCTTCTTCCCCAGAGTCTCACGCGCGATTTAGTCCAGGAGCCTTAGTTCTCAACCCCTCCTGCTGTCCTCTGGCTCTGCTACAGCGATGGGGTGGATCTGTCAGCTTTAAAAGTGCAGGTCAAGAGCACCGGGTCCGCAGTTCAGTTCCCAGCAACCACATAGCGGCTCGCAACCATCTGATGCCCTCTTCTGTCGTGCAAGCATAGGGTGCAAACACCACTCATATACATCAGCAAATACATCCTTGTTTTAAAGCACAGGTTAATAAAGAGAACTGGCAATGTCAGGTTTCATCGCTCTGTCAATCTTTCTTTCTTTTGTTTTTTTGGCCACGAATTCAGAGATCTGTCTCCCTAGTACTGGGATCAAAGGCGTGCGCCACCAATGCCTGCAACTCTGTCAATTTCTTGTGGCGGGTACAGACCAAGAATGGCCAGAGACTTTGAAGGTCGACAGGAAAAGGCTTGGAGTTGACTCCATTCCGGAGCTGCCTAGTTTCACCCAAAACTGTGCAGTACTGCTCAGCTATCTCAAGCTTTCACCAAGACTGCAGCTTCAGTGAGGGGAAATTGGGAGGACACTGGAGGGTAAGGATATGCCTGGATAGGTCCGATTGAGGTTATTTTGAGCTTCGAACAAGGCTGCTAATAGTCACCATTCCATAGTTCAGCTGTAGTAAGTTAGTTTGATTCCATAGCCTAAGCAGATCCAACCAAGACCACGTCTCCTGTCCTCCACCGGTATTGGTCACAATGTTCATGTCCACCCATCTCTATCCCTAGACTGCAACTCCAAAGGGGCTACAAGAGTCCAAGGCTGTCACTGCCTGGCTGCTTGCTCATTCCCTGAACTAAAGGATTGGAAGAGATTGTTGGCTATAGTTACTCAAGCCCAACTCTGGTACTGGTGATGAATGTTAACACCCAACAGGAAGAGAAACTTAGGCTGGATATGGATGCCGGGTACAACTCACAATGGTTTGCAGCATCTCTTGTCTTTATTAAGTACAAAACAAAGTTCAGTGATGGGGTCAAAAGGTCTGTAACTTCCACTCCATCTGTTCAATAACCATTAGCTAATGAATAATACGTATTGAACACACAGGCAAAGTGGTGACAGTATTGTAAACAAGACACAAGTACTCAGTGCAGTGACCTTTAGGCTGATAACAAAAAGAAAAAAAAAATCAAAGGGGTCTTGTAGTAATCTTCAGTAATGGAAGCCAAAATTAAGCTGGCCTACAGTGATGTTAGAGAATAGAGGGCAGATCCAAGTAAATTTTTTTAAATACAGATTTTATTTCATTTTCTTTTATGTGCATTGGTACTTGTCTGCATTCATATGTGTATGAGAGTGTCGAATACCCTGGAACTGTAGTTACAGATAATTGTGAGTGCCATGTGGGTGCTGAGAATTGAACCAGGGTTCTCTGGAAGAGCAGCCAGTGCTCTTAACCATTGGGCCATCCCTCCAGCCCCCAACCCAAGTGATCTGTAGGAATTGGGAATACAGCTGAGTTGATAGAATGCTTGCCTAGCATTCATGAAGCCCTGGGCTCAAAACCCTGTATCCCAGAAATTAGACGTGGTGTTGCACACTTATAACCCCAGCACTTGGGAGGCAGAGGCAGATTAGGAATTCAGAGTCACCCTTCCTACTTCAAGCCTAGCCTGAGCTACATAAAACTGTCAACACCAGAATGTAAGAGGCAGATGGTCAGGACTTGATTAGTTATGTATGGTGCTAGAAGAAAGCATTGAGTTCAGGGGAAGAGCTCAGAATGAGTCCCAAGCAACTGGTGGCATAAGATGAAAGATGGTATCACCAGAGCACAGTGTGGTTCTAACTGGAGAAGAAGGAGACAGGTCCTATGGGTTCTCCTATAGCAAGGGGGGGGGGGGCAATAAAACTAAATTGGGCCTTTCCTACAGAAACACTGCTAGCTATTATATAACACTTTCCCCTGAGATAAACATTTCATCATCAGGAGGAGGCTAGTGAAGACAAAGACTATTCTTAAAGGAAGTAAAACATCCCATCCTCCAGGGTAAGCTCTTTAAGACACATGTAGCCAGGCCTAGTAGCTACTTGATTATAATCCCAAACTCAGGAGACAGACTTCTTGAGTTTGAGGGAAGCCTGAGCCTGGTCTACAAAGTGAGTTCCAGGACAGCTAGGGCTATTTAGAGAGATACTATTTAAGAGGGGAAAAAAAAAAAAAAAAAAAAAAAAAAAAAAAAAAAGTAACAAAATTAGCTTCAAGATGTCCCTGAAACTGACCAAATTCATTAGGTCCCTTTCCCAAACATGGCATATCATCAGCTATAAGGACTACTGAGAGGCTATCCGATAAGCCAAGTTGCTTGGAAAAAGACACTCTCCAGCTTGTGGAATTGCCCGTAAGCAGTGCAGTCCACTCTAGTTTTCATAAGCCATTACTCATGCAGTGGTGGCTTTTGGTGTTACAGCTCTGAGTCATTTCTGCTCCCATAAGTAACCCCAATTGGACTTTGATAGTACTTTACTTTGGCCAGTCAATGGTTCTCTATCTGGGGTGAATACCCTTCCGCCCACATCTCAGGAACAGTGTCATACAATACTGTCACCACAAAGCAGACTAGAAAAATGGCCCGTCAAGATTATGGAATAACAGAGAAGAAAGTAAATCAAAGAAAGGAGTCATTCATTGTCAGGCTCTGCTGGGTTTTGTTTCCAGGAAATGGCTTTGGCGAAATCAAATGTAGACCCAATCATGGGAGGCAAGTAGTGGATACCAGAATGAAGGTAAGGGAGTGCAAGCTACAGAACTAGATAGAGGCATGGAAATAAGGTGTTTTAATGGAGATGCCAGTCTTTGAGTGAGCCAGGATGCTAAGAGGACCAGGGATGGGCCTAGCCTGAAAACAAAACATTATCCACTGCAGGAGGAAGAGTGAAAGTCTCCATTATACAGCATTAATAAAGCCGCTGAGGTGCTGCGATGAATGAACTTTCCAGAATATACTCCTGAACCTTACAACCTTACAGAGCAGTCTTCTTAAAAGGCCCAGATAGATGATGTAAATTTCAAAGCTGACTCACCCTTTCAGACTAAGACCAAGAGCCCCACATATTCCCCTGATCTGTACCCAACTGGGAACATGGAAAGAGACAGGGAAACAGGCTAGTGGCTCAACAGCTGAACCACTGGGCACATGCTATACATAATGAAAAGACCAAACGAGAGGCTAATATCAATCCTGTTAAATAAGCGACCAGAAAACTGGGGGTGAGGGTGTCACTTCAGAAGCCTGGTGTAGGGAAAAGCAGCATGCAATCCTATCCCCATTTAACAGCCTCTCCCATAACAGTCAATGATAACAAGTACATGGGCATTTCAGAGGGTTTATACATCTAAAGGTGTGCTTGCCTGATGCCAGAAAAAAATTCACAAATTGAACACTGCAAAGGCTTTTATTTGTACAATCTTTACAGGGCAGTTTTGGGGCTGAATGAAAACCTTTTCTCTGGGGCCTGTTGCAAAAATGTAAATAAATACAAGTCAGACTTACTGGTGACTAGACAGTCCTTTTGCTCCTGTCTTGTTTATAACAATCCCCACAGCACTGCAGCCTTCACCGGTATTGCACCACTCTGGAAAAGATGCCCTCAGGCTCCTTTCCATCCCCCAAAGCTGCAGCAAATCCTTCTTGCTGCCTCCTCTTTGCCAAAGCTGCCAAAGATTTAAAAGTCTTTGGTTCATAGATGGCCAGGTCCACAAGTACTTTCCTGTTGAGCTCCACCTGGCTCTGGGAAGACAAAGAACCACAGCCTATAGTAAGAATCAGAAACCACTTGAGAAAGCTAGGTGTGGTGGTACACACCTTTAATTCCAGCACAGGCAGGGAGAGGTCTGTGAATTCCAGGTCAGCCAAAGACTATATAATGAGACCCTATCAAAAAACAATAAACAAGAAAAATTACTTCAGTAGAATATAAGAGATCCTGTGTGGAAATAAGACAGGATGTAGCTACAAGACCTCTAGTGCGTCCTGAGCAGCCAGCACCAGTCTATTGGTACGGAACAGTGGGGAACTGTGGGATAGGCTTAGCAGGAACATATTGCCTGGAGAATGAAGCAGGACACTGAAGGATAAATTGGGTGGGGACAAGGAAGGGTACCTATAGAGGCCTCAACATGGAAGAGCCAACTGAGACCAGGACCCATGGTTAGGGTCAGTGATCACTTGAGCACTAAGACTCTTGACCTGGGCTAATCCTTTATTGCAATTCAGAGACATACAAGCTCATTTAGACCACAGGGCTGGCAGAAGCTGGCTGGGAGTGTAACTGAGTGGCAGAGTCCCTGGATTCCCTCCCCAGCAGTGGTGATAAAAGTAACAGGTGTTTTCAGAAAGCAGGTAACTTTCAGCAGGAGCCAAGAAATGTACTAAACATTGCTATTAAGCACCAGTAGATCCTATTTTTTTTTTTTTTTTTTTTTTTTTTTTTTTGGGTTTTTCAAGACATGGTTTCTCTGTATTGTTTTGGAGCCTATCCTGGAACTTGCTCTGTAGATCAGGCTGTTCTCAAACTCACAGAGATCCGCCTGCCTCTGCCTCCATAGTGCTGGGATTAAAGAAAGGTGTGCACCACCAACAACCAGACTCTTTTTTTTTTTTTTTTTTTTTTTGAGTCAAAAATCTATTATGTACCTTTGTCTCCTGGAACATATTATGTAAACCAGGCTGGCCTCAAACTCAGAGACTCACCTGTTGACCTCCTCTCCGCCATCCCTTGTGTTTGGACTAAAGGTATGTACCTCTACACCCTGCAAACCTGTGACTTTAACTCTGCTTCCTCAGCTTCAGGCCTGTCAGTAAAATGGGGGCTATAGCACCACTTCAGCTCACCCAGAGGACCCTGAGCACAAGGACAATGTCTTCCATAAGGCAGAAGCAGAATATCTACTCTTTTAAAAGGAAAACTGTAGGGGGCTGGAGAGATTGCAGAAGTTAAGAGCACTTACCCCTCTTCCACAAGACCTAGATTTAATTCCCAGTACCTACAGGGCAGGTTATAATCATCTATAACTTGGGGATCCAATGCCCTCTTCTGGCATCCAAGGACACCAGGCACAGATGTAGTACACAGACATACATGCAGGCAAAATAACTTCTGTACATAACATTAAAGACAAAACAAAACTCAAACTCTAAAGTTAGTTTTCTACCTTCTTCCTTTCATCCAAATTGGCAACTGTTGCAGGATATTTGATCACACTGAGTGAAGATGTCTCTGTCCTTCCTGCTTGCCTAAGACACCTTTTGATTGATTTAATAAAGAGCTGAATAGCCAATAGCTAGGCAGGAGAGAATAGGCAGGACTTCCAGGCAGAGATAGGAACTCTAGGAAGAGATGTGGAGGAAATAGGAAGTATATATGGAGGAGAGGTAATAAGGCATGTGGCAGAATGTAGATTAATATACAGGTTAATTTAAGTTTTAACAGCTAATTGGGAATAAGCCTAAGCTAATGCCAAGCTTTCATAACTAATAAAAAGTCTCACCAGGTGATGGTAGAGCATGCTTTTAGTCCCAGCACTCTGGAGGCAGAGACAGGTAGATTTCTGTAAGTTTGAGGCCAGACTGTTCTAAGACAGCCAGGACTGTTACAGAGAAACCCTGTCTCAAAAAACAACAAAAAAGTTCTGTGCCATTACTTGGGAGCCGGCAGCCGCCACCTACATTGGATACCAAAATCTTTTTCCATCAGCACAATGGCTCAACAGCTACACCCGAATCTACTGCTGTTTCAGTCGGTGACTGCAGCTCCACTGTCCTGTCCTGCTTTTTCAGGCAGTGGCCTGGTGGGATTTTTATGTCCTGATGAATTCACCTGCTGCTGCTACCAAATGTAGTTTTAAACTAAATCTCTATTGTTCTATTTATCAATAAGATTCGTAAGTCAGAGGCTGGTATGAAAACCTGCTAGCTCAGAAAGGTCAAGAAACAACTAGTTGACTTTCCAGCATCTCAGAAATAAGAGCATCCTTCCATTTTACCAAAACAAAACAAACAAAAAACAAAAACAAAAAAAACCTGCCACACTCAAAGTCCTGCTCTGCTACTTCCTGTGGGCCTCTCTACCATTTTCCAGACTCACTCTGATTCTCTGATTACTTTCTGTCAACCAGCTGCTGGCTCTGCCTGCTGACCCAAGGTTGATTTTACTTAATTAATTAATGCAAACACAAACTCAGGGTTCACAGTGTGATCAACTATTCTGACAGGCATGTATGAAATGTTCTATTTACAATGTGCTGAATTCTCAGCAAGGCAAGGGAAAAAAAGCAGGTAGGTTTGCAGAAGTCCATATAGACAACAGAAAGCAGTTTAAGGTGTAGACCCAGCAACACTCATGTCTACCCATGGGCTACTACCAGGCTGGCTTATATCTGAAGGCATGATTCCTTTAGATACTCAACACCTGGATAAGGCCTTCAACTTACCTTAATTAAGTTGGCAATGAATGCTGGGTACTGTAAACCATGTTCCTGGGAGGCAGCTGTAATCCGATTAATCCAGAGCTAGAATTAAAATAGATGTTTGATATCGATTTATTTCTTTTTTTGAAACAAGGTCTCACTATGTAGCTTTGACTATCTTGAAACTCACTGTGTAAACCAGGTTGCCCTCAAAGTCACAGAAATCTGCCTGTCTCTGCCTCCCCTCCCCCACCCCCAGGTCCTGTACCACTACACCCTGCTTCCATGTTGTGTCCATATCTTATTTCTAGCAAATGTTCTGACTAAACTAAAAATTGCTTGTAAATATTTGTAGATGTTTTTCTTCTCAGGCAAACAGGCTTTTAGGACAAAGCCCCACTCTGAATCATAGGCAGGCAATACTCCATAGGATCAGGAGTTAGAGCCAGCCTAGGTTACACTTTGAGACAATATCTCAAAAAAGCAGTGTACATAGACAGCCATGGTGGTATAAGCCTTTATTCCCAGCACTCAGAAGGCAGAGCCTGACAGATCCCTCAGAGATAAGAGGCCAGCCCCGTCTACATAGCAAGTTCCAGGACAACCAGAGCTATGCAGTGAGACCCTGTCTCAACAAAACAAATGTTACCAAAAGGGTATAAACCTTTAATCCCAGCATTCAGGGGGCAGAGGCACAGGCTTTAAGTTCGAGGCCAGCATGGGCTTCAGATGGAGTTCCAGGACACCCAGGGTTACATAGAAAAACCCTGTCTTGGGAAAAGAAAAAGTAAAGCAAAAATTTCCTTTAAAAATGACAAGCAGGGCTGCAGAGATGTCTCCAAGGTTAGGAGCACTGGCTGCTCTTCCAGAGGTCCTGAGTTCAATTCCCGGAAACCACATGGTAGCTCACAACCTTTGAATCTGGTGCCTCTGCTGGCCTGTAGGCAGAAGACTGTATACATAATAAATAAATAAAATCTTTTAAAAAAAAAAAAAAAAAAGACAAGCAAGTAGTTAGGGAGGCAAAGCCAGGAGCAACAACTCAAGTTTGAGGCCAGCCTGGTCTATACAGTGAGTTTCAAGATAGGTAGGACTATATGGCAAGACTCTGTGTCAAAAACCAAACTAAACCAAACCAAACAGGGAAGTTAGTGCTCTGTGACACATGATTTCCCTGGAGCTTGCATGCTAAGCACCAATTAGAGACCTCAAAAAAAAAAAAAAAAAGAGGCAGCTGGCTTCTGAAGAATGGCACTTTGACACTTGAGGTTGACCTCTATGTACCACATGTGTGCATACAACTTACAACTGGCTGGGGATATAGCTCAGAAATTCCAAGGCCCCAGAGATGGCTAATATTGCCAGACAATCCTGATGACCTGAGCTCAGACCCTGGAACTCCAGTAAAAAAGCTGGATCTAGTGGCATACATCTATAATCCTAGCACTCCAATGGTTAAGTCATAAATTCATAGGCCTGCTAGCTTAAGAGTACAGGGTACAACAGAAACAGCAAGGCAGATCCTGCCTCAACAAGGTGGAAGGCAAGAACAGACTCCCGACAGTTACCCTCTCTCTAACTGCCACATCCGTGCATATGCATGAGCATATGCAGAGAACCCATGCCTAGCATGCTCAAGGCCCTCGGTTCATTCCGTCCCAAGTACTGCCTTCCTCTCCCTCAAAAAAGACAAGCAAGAACTCGCTGCAAACAAAAACTGAGACTCTGTGGCAGACACAGGAACATAGTAAACTCTGTGAAGGGAGAGGATCCTTGAAGGATCTGGCTGACTGGATTAGTAGGGTCTGTGCCAGGCACAGACAAATACCTTAACACCTATCTGGAAAGACACAAGAATCTAGTAAAAGTATGAATCAAAGACCCTGGCCAAGGAATGGTAGGTTTCCTCAGTATAACAGGAGTGTGCTTCTGTTCTTACACATTAGATATCAATTGGTTTGGCTTTTTGTTTTGTTTCGTTTTTTTGTTTGTTTTGCAGGGTGAGAACATTTTAAGCATTTTTTTTTTTTTTTCCAAAAGTTCTCAAGTTTGAACTTCATCATCAGACTCCTGGAAGTTTGTTAACACCAGCTGTTAGGCCCTTCTTCCCATGTTTGATTCAGCAGGTTCAAAGTAGGACCTTGAAAGTGTGCATTTCTAACAAATCCCAGGGTGACAAGGACTGTCCCAGGCCGGGAGACCCTCCACCGTGGCAGCAAATGCTCACTTTTCCTATTATAACTGGACACTCCCACGTGTTCACAACACTGCGACACACCTGGACCTGAACAAATAAATACCAGGTCTTGGGGGGGGGGGCAACGCCACCCTTCCCCAAAGCCTGGTACACCTGAGAGCAGAACAGGAACCCAAATCAACACTGTCCAGAATGTGAACACACTCACCATGATATATCCACACTGAGGTTAGGGGGTCCTTTAATTTGTTTATATACCATGATGCCATGTGCCAGATCCCCTGCAGCTGTTAAGCATGGGCAGTCGTGAGCTGCCGGATGTGGATGCTCTGAACAGAAATCAGATGACAACTGCAGCCATCTCTCCAGCCTTTGGCAAGCATTTCCTCACTCTCGAGGTCAGAAACACCTTTCATTGGCCCTGCTGACTTAGCTCACAAGTACTTATAAGAGCTACAACCCAGGCCCCAAGTACAGCTCTCAAACAGAAAAAAGAAAACACCTCTGAAGGGACTCTAGTAGGCCTGAGTGTGACAAACATGGTCCTGGCAAGCCTTGCCCGTCCACTACCCGATTTTCCTGGCTGAAAACAGATTTCATTCCTAAAGCTAGCCCTTATTTGGCCACTTCCTCCACCTGAGGCTGACTACCAAGGTCCAGCTATCCAAGTTTGGAAGTCCATCAAAAGCCCCCAGTGGCTACCATAATTAACCTGTGCAATTAAAACTAAACACCTCTTCCTAACACAAGGCATCCCCTCTTACCTTTATAAAATGCCATTTGCCTATGGGGCGAGTCTGTTTCCTCTCTATCCAGTCCTCCATCCCTACAAGATAAGTATCCCCTCTCTCCCGTACCCATTTCCCCTTCTCCCTGCCCCTTGTCTCTTATTCCCTAGGGGACAAATAAATCTCCTTTGTGCTGAGAACCTGGTTTAGGGGTGCCTTGGGCCAATACCGACCCTTCCCCCCTTCACACAGCGTCTTCCCAGAGGGCGAAGGCCAAGCTCCAGGGGAGGGAAGGCTGGGCTCCCGAAGCCGGGTGAGGAAGAGCCGAGCTCTAGGGGAGATGCAGGACAAGCTTGGGGGCGGGTGGACCCCCAGGGGCGGCGCTTACGGTCCTCAGGTTCCGCTTCTTCAGTCTGCGGGCACGCGTGCACTTCACGAAGGCTCGGGTCACCGCCCTCACGGCCAGCCGGTAGCAGCGATTCTTCCTTCCCTTAAAATGCTGGGCGAAGAAAAAGGAAGAAGGATGTCCGGAAAGCAGCGCACGCACCAGCCTGCCCGTGCCCCAGTGGGATCGCGGCGCGCGCACTCACCCGAGCATGTTTCAGCACCTCCTGAACGCGCCAAAAGCGGTCTGTGATGCGGTTCCGCAGCCAGAGCCGCGTCGTGAGGAATACCATGGCGTACTCCGGGCATCCGAGGAGCTGCCCTAAGCGTTTCCGGGTCAACGGTCAGAGGCCGGTGCGCGCGCGCGCACAGTCGTCCGGGGCGCTTCCGGGCTCGCTCCCTCAGTTCCGCTGTGCAGACCGTGGATCAAGGCTACTTACCCGGCTGGTGACGAAGTAGAGAGAGGGCGATCGCAGACGGAAATCAGATTTCCAGAAACGACCGAAGAACCTTCGGTGGTCTGCTCTTGTGTGGGCATCAGTTAGTTGTCCCTAAATGAGAGTGACAGACATTAAGTCAAGACAGCCCCATTATAAAGACAGCTAGTCTGTTTTTGTTTTGTTCTGTTTCCCCCCCCCCCCCCAAGACAGGGCTTCTCTGTGTAACAGCCCTGGCTGTCCTGGAACTCGCTTTGTAGATCAGGCTGGCCTTGAACTCCTAGAGATCTGCCTGCCTCTGCCTCCCGAGTGCGTGCACCTCCATGCCCTGCTAAGGCAGCTAAGTCTGTGTCGCAGAAACAACAAAGGTATCTACTGTCCTGAGGTGTGCCAGGGGATGAAGGCTCACCTCCTGTGAGTACAGAAAGCCTAGTCCCGGGGGATGGAGGGCTGAGCTCACAGCTGGGTGTGGTAGAGAACTAAACTAGGGAGATGAAGGTCCGGGTTTTTGTTCTTTTCACTTCTGAGTTCTCTGACCTCTTGGAACCCTGTTTTCAGGGGCTTACTTGAAGAGACACCTGAAAGACCCCCACTATACTTATTGCCTGTTTAAATTGTTCTTGCTAATTTGCCAAGGTCAAGTTATGAGAAAAGTACAGGAGGGAACCAGGTGCTGCTCTCATCCAACGCCAACCAGATATCTGTGGTCTGCAGCTTGGACCAAAGCAAGGTCAGCAGGACAGTGTCCAGTATGCTGAGAGAGTCATAACTGAATTCTTTGTATTCTTTGTGCCCAACCCGAATAACCAACTGTCCTTGGTTAACTACAACTGCTACATTTAGATGAAACAATGAAATCCCTGTAACCATGCTTCTGCTTCTGTAAGCCTGCTTCTTGCCACCCCAACCCTATATAAACTGCCTGAGTTTTAACCTCAGCACGCTCAGTCCCCCGAAAGACTGAAGCGTCCAGAGGTACCTGTGTAAACAATAAATAACCTCTTGCACTTGCATCCAGTGGTCTGGTCACGTCTCTTGGGGGCAAGGGCCTTCCCCCTGACAGGCTCCAAACTCTTGGGGGTCTTTCACACCCTTTCACCCGATCCCGTCAACCAATCAAAATTCCACATACACATTCAAATTTAAGGCAGCTCATTTTTGAGACACCCCCCACACTGATATGGGAGCTGCTTCTCTATTTCGAAATAAACTTTGCTTGCTTGCCCTTCAATGTTCCTTGCTTCCCATTCTTTTCAAGGGTGGGACAGGATCTGTGTGACACAAGGAACTATCAACTATTGGCTTGCGATGGTGTCCCAAGCACTCAAGAGGCAGGAGCAGGTACAACCAAGCCTCAAAAAACTAAAACAAACAGAAAAATTAATGTATTTGTGTTGAGGGGACTATGGTGGTAAGGCTGGGGAAAAAAATAATCTCAAGTGTTGCAGAAAGAAACACTTGAGGGAGGGAGAGGGGACTGGGATCAATATGTAAAATAAAAATAAATAGAAAGAAAGAAACACAAAGGGAAAGCAATTTGGCAAGTTGATTTCCTTTTGCAAAAAGGGTGCACTAGAGCCTGGCCCTAGCTAGTAAAAACACTTAAGCCTTGCCAAAATGGCCTCTTTTATCCCTGATGTAGGTGGTGATTGCTTTTCATCCCATTGGTGGGAGCTTGGCTTCACAATCTGTCAAGATTGGTTAATCCACCAAAAAGGGAAAGAGGAAGTTTCAGGAATATTGGCTTTTGTTAGGCTGGCCACCCTTGGGGGAAAAAAAGAAATGTTTCTTACAATTGAACAACTTCCCAGAGGCAGTTGGTTCTTTCCTACCATGAGGGTCCTAGGGATCAGACTCAGTCCTCAGGTTCTTGACCAGCTGAACATCTCTCCAGCCCTTAATTCTCTCTCTCTCTTCTTTTCTCCCTCTCTGTCTCTCTCTCTCTCTCTCTCTCTCTCTCTCTCTCTCTGTATAATATATTTAGTTTGTATGAGTGAGCACATGTAAGCACACCATAATATGCATATAGAGATAAGAGGACAACTTAAGGATTCTCCCCCACCAAGTGGATTCTGGGGCTTATCTAGGTTGTCAGGCTTGCTAGCAAGTGCCTTCATCCAGTGAGCCACCTCACTGGTTCCTAAAATAAATGTCTGAGGGCTTGAGAGAGGCCTTGGTGGTTAAAAGCACTTGTTGCTAATGCAAAGGACTCATGCTTACAAGCTTACAAGCATCCGTAACTTCAGTTCTAGGGCCTTCAACACGCTCTCCTAATTTCCTGGGCACCAGACATACATGTGGTTCACATAGGCAAAATAAATACATAATAAATAATTACAAAATAATGATAGGCGTGGTGACATACCCCTGTAATCCCAGCCCTCAGGAGGCAGAAACTGGATCTCTGTGAGTCCAAAACCAGCATGGTCTACAGAGCAAGTTCCAGGATGGGCTCCAAAGCTACAGAGAAACCCCATCTTGAAAAACAAACAAGCAAAAATGTCTTATCAGATCCCAGGGCTGAGATGGGGAAGTTGACATGAGTTCCCATCCCCACCAAGAAGCAAAGAAGTCATCTCCAACTAACAACTACTCCCAAAGGAAAAACTAGTTTTTTCTTTCTGTTTTTTTTTGGGGGGGGGCAGTTAAAGACAGAGTTTTTCTGTAGCTTTGAAGCTTGTCTTGGCACTCACTCCGTAGACAGGGCTAGCCTTGAACTCACAGATAGCCGCTTTTCACACACAAATAGCTCCTGAGTGTTGGGATTAAAGCTGGATAACCACCAGACCAAAACTGGTTCATTTCAAGGGATTCTCACTTTGTATACAAACCATGCTTTAAGGGCAGGCCCCATGCCCAGCAGTAGATGGTCAACAGAGAACAAATTCAAGTGCGTTTTGGGAGAGTTTTGTCTTATATTATTTTGTTTAGGCATATTTTGTCCTTTTGCTTATTATAGTTTCCAGTTTTGAGTTCTTATAGGTTTTGTTTGTTTATGTGTATCTTTGCATCTGTCTACTTTTCTCATGCCTTTTCCTGATTTCTTTCATTTGTTTGCTAGTATGTTCATTTGGTTTTGGTTTTTTGAGATAGTTTCTCTGTGTAGCTGGGTCTGTCCTGGAACTTGCTCTGTAGACCAGGTTGGTCTCAAGTGTTCATTTGATTTTATCCTCGTTTGATTTTTTTTCTCTTCACATAATTTTTTGTTGTTGTTGTTGATTCTTTGTGAATTTAACATCACGCACCCTAATCCCATTCATTTCCCAGTCCTTCCATATCCGCCCTCCACCCCGTAACCTTCCCCCAAAAGAAAATAGAATATAAAAAAATTTTTTTAAATAAATAAAAAAAGGCTTGTCATGGAAGTTGCAATGTGTCACGGTGTGTCACACAATATACTCTTTTGTCAAACCAACTGTACTTGAAATTGTTCGATGCAATGAGCCATTGGTCTGGTTCGAGGCCTCTGACTTCTGCTACACCATCAATACTGGACCCTCACTGAGAAGCCTGTTGGATATCCTAGTGTAGCCATGGAGATCCTGCAGCTTTGCTTCTGCAGGATTGGCCACCCGCTTTCCCCTGCCCATCCCACCTGGGCCAGCTCTCCATCACTAAGGCTACCAAAGCCAGCTCTAGTCATACAGCCAAGGTGCACGGGGTGGGGTGGGGTTGGGTGGGAGGATGGACGGATGCGGGCGCGGGACAGTTCTCCCAAGTGCTGAACTAGTCGAGGGGTGTGGCCAGTGAGGGGTTGGGCCAGCTCCATGTGGTATTCAGACACCAACACGACCTCAGATGGCGGCCCAAGGAGGTCTGCATGGTCTTGATGTGTCTGTGATGGTCACAGACATCAACACAGACTCATGCTGCAGAAGGGCTACAGTCCCAGACATGGCCCTGGGAGGCAGCACGGGCCCAGATATCACCATGGCCTCAGGTGGCAGTGCAGACTCTTACATCAGGCTGTTCCTCTCATCTCCTTCCAGTCTCCTCGAGTGCACAAACAGGCTCCGCCCCATCTCTCCGCCGCATACGGGCCAGATCCTGTGTGTGCAGGCTGGGCCTCGCAGCCTTTGGCTGTCTTTCACCCCGTCCTGTTTTGCTTTCTTTCTTATTTTCTTTTTTCTTTCTTCCTTCCTTTCTTCTCTTTTCTTTTTTTGGTTTTTCATGTGAGGGTTTCTCTGTGTAGCTTTGGAGCCTGTCCTGGAAGTATCTCTTGTAGACCAGGATGGTCTTGAACTCACAGAGATCTGCCTGTCTCTGCCTCCTGAGTACTGGGGTAAAAGATTGAAATCTTTGAGTTGGAGACCAACCTGGTCTACATAGTCAGTTTCAGGGCATCCAGGGAGACACAGTGTGATCTTTTCTCAAAATAAATATACAACTGATAGAAACAAATATGTGTATGTAGGCAGGGTTTCTCTGTGTCCTAGCAACTGCTTCCAAACAGCCACAAAGAGACTTATTACTAATTATAAATGCTTGGCTGATAGCTTAGGCTTATCTCCAGCCAGCTCTTACAACTTAAATTAATCCATTTCTATTCATATATGTGCTGCCCCAAGGCTCCTTTATCTCACATATGAACTTCCCATGTTACTTCTTCTGAGTCTGACTTGAAACTCTTGTGACTAACACCACCCTTTCTTCTTCCCAGCATTCTCTCTGCCCCCAAAATCCTGCCTAGCTACCGGCCAATCACCTTTTTACTAACAATAGGAGCAACACATCCTCACAGTGCACAGGACTGACCCTTCCACAGGATGTGAATGATTTACTGTCAGCAAATTTGATTTTTAGAATGACTTTATCTGCCTTTATTTCTATAAGAGAAGCTGGAAATAATAACATTATTATTGTTATTATTGTTATTTGTTTTATCAAGGCAGGATTTCTCTGCATAGCCCTGGCTGTCCTGGAACTTGCCCTGTAAACCAGTCTGGCCTTGAACTCACAGAGATCTGCCTGCCTCTGCCTCCTGAGTGCTGAGATTAAATGCGTGCACCACTATGCCAGACTGTGACAGGTGCTATCTTTTTATTTTATTTTATATATATATTAATGTGCTAACTGTATAATTTTATGCCAGGTGAGGGCATCAGATCCCACTATAGATGTTTGTGGGCCACCATGTGGTTGCTGGGAATTGAACTCAGAACCTCTGGAAGAGCAGCTGAGCAGGCAGATGCTCTCTTGAACAAGAGATTTAAGCAATACTATCCATGGCCTTAGCATTTTGAGGTGATGTAAATGTTCTGTCCCTCATCAAATTCAATGCTCACCAATTTCAATGTCCACTGGTGATCTTCTTACCTTCTTATCCCTTCCACATTTCCTTGGCATTCTACTTAAAGAGGAGTGTTCTGAGCTGAACTTAGTAATCTACATTTGTAACTCTAGTGCTCAGGAGTCCAAGCAGGAGGTTGGCAATGGGTTTCTGCCAGCCTGGACTACAAAATAAAACCATGTCTGAAAAAAAAAAAAAAAAAAAAAAAGAACAAACAGACAAAAACTTTGCTAAGTGTTGTAGTAAATGCCTCTAATACCAGCATTTGGGAGGCAGATGCAGCTGGATCCCTGTGAGTTAGGGGTTGGAATGGTCCCAGGACAGAGAAACCCTATCTCAAAAAAACAAAAATATAAACAAACAAACAAAAAGAGTGTCGCCATGCCCAGCTTCTTGAAGTTTTTCTCATGACAGAACAAAGAGCCCCAAATCAAGACACTTCTTGTGGTGTGGTGTAAATATCAGAGAGGTGTTTACAGCAAGATGGGGGCTCTCCTATAGGTCTCAGATGCTATCTGGTGATATTCTCAGCTTTTCAGCAGGTGGAAGCCACTGGTCTACTAAGTTAATAAATTCCAAAATGTTTCTATTAGTCACAGGCTGTTCTGACACAGAAGTGGGCGAGGAATGACTATCTGGGGGCTAAAACTAGCTTCAGATAAAGCAATCTGGACCTGCAACATTCCAGCCTCTCCATATCCACAGTTCTAATCAGTCAATTAATCTCTGAAGGCACACACAGCTTCTCCCCAGGAATTATCATTGACATATACATGCATTTTACTAAGCCACACCTACAACCTGAACTGTGTGTTCTAAAACTATGAACCAAATGTCTCTTCTTTCAAGTATTTTATCACAGAGATGAGAAAAAAACTAATATGAGATACAAATACAAACAGAACATTCCCACACACACACAGTGCAGTGCGGGTAAGGGGGAGCCCCCTTGGTGAACATGCAAAAGAGAAACCATGATGTTTTAATCAAATCTGTTGCCTAGACTTGACCCTTGGATGAGGCTGGAGCTGAGAAGTTATACTCCTGAGGACAGACATCAAGCCATCACTTTAACACCTTCTTCCCCCAAGAATTTGCAGATGATTTCTCTGCCTAGGAGGAGGATTCAGGAGTCTTCCTGTCCTGTTTTGGCCAAAAAGGCTCAGCCTCGCAGAAGGAAGGACAGGGAGAGTAGGGCTGTGACTCCTAGTGAAACAGCAGGTTAACTACACCACCACCAGCAGCAGCAGCCATGAATTTACTCCAGACACTGAGAGAGCAATAACAAAAAAAGAGAAAAACCCAACCCTTTAATAATGGTTTCTGGCTAACACCCAAAGAGACAACACCCTTGAACAGAAATTCTCTGCAGCTTATGTAGATTTTGAGCTGTAACATTTCACATACTCTGTCATCTGTAAATCTCATTTAGTTTCCAGCACTAAGACACACTTAGAGCATTTATACATGTTTTACAGAACCAGAAACTGCAAATGTGGCCATTTTGAACAAATAGGAGATTTACATAGCAAAATGTTGTCATGGTTATTTTTTAAACAAGCCAGTGTTGTTCTTGTTTATGTAGCTGTTAACTATGGATGTTGTACCTGCCTGACAGAATTGCAATCCTTTTGATATAACCTAATGGGTAGCAGTCTAGGTGAACAAATCTTTTTGTTGTTTTGTTGTTTTTCTGAGACAAGGGATCTCTGTGCATCAGTCCTCACTGTCCTGGAAATCGATCTGTAGAATAGCCTGGACTTGAACTCACAAAGATCACTGCCTCTGCCTCCCCCAGTGCTGGGACTAAAGGCGTGTGCCACCACTGCCCAGCCCTATGAACTAACTAATCTTAACAAAAAAATATCCTCCATAACCCTAAACTCTTAACTTTGTTAGAAGTACAGCTTTATTTCTCTTGTCTTTCTGTAGTTAAGGAAACCAGGCAGTGCCTTGGGCAGACACCCTATAGAGCCTGGGCCACTTCACCCCACTGTGTCCTCAAGGTAGAGTTGGCTCCTCGGCTCAGCAAAAGCTCTATGGTGCTGCTGTGACCACATTCCACAGCAAGGTGCAGAGGGGTCTTGTGGAGCCAGCCAGCAGCATTGACCTGTGCACCCCTGTCCAGGAGATGGCTGACAACTTCTACATGGCCTCCCCGAGCAGCATAGTGTAGGGGTGTGAGCCCCAGGGAGTCTTGAGAATCCACCTCAATGCCCTTGGCCACCAGCAGCTGTATAACAGGTAGGTATCCACCAGTGGCGGCCCTGTGGAGTGCAGAGCGGTTGTTCCTGTCCCTGATACTTGGGTTTGCCCCGTGGTCCAGCAGCACCTCAACATCCTGGAAAAGGAAAGGAAGAGGAGAGAAAGAGACTATCACCTTGGTCCAGAGAGGTGAGGCGTTGGGCCTGGTGTTTGCCTGACCAAAACACCTACAGCCCCCTTTTATTTTATTTTTTTAATTTTAGGAATGAATGGAATGGAATCTAAGGACCACCAAATTCTTAGATTGAATTCAACACTATGCAAAAGCTATTGCCCTCTGGGGTCCCCTGGGCCCCACTGATCTTGAGCTCCAGCCAAATACTTAAATAAATACTTGTTGCCAGGCACGGTGACCCACACCTTTAATCCCAGCACCCAGGAGGCAGAGGCTGGAGGATCTATGTGAGTTCAAAACCAAGTTGGTTCTACATAGAGAGCTTCAGGCCAGCCAAGGCTACATAGTGAGTTGCAGTCTCAGGAAAACTGAGCATTCACCTAATTCATTGCTACGGGCCACCAGAACAAAGTGGGATTGCCAGGTATGGGAGACCTCCTCAGTTCCCACTCAGTAGGGAAGTTTTATAGAGGGCCCAACTAGGAACATGCTCAGCTTCCAATACCTCCATCCTGCCCACCTGTGCTTCAACATCTTTCTACCTCGTTCCTCTCCTCCCCCAGAGCTTATGGAAGGAAGCAAGTGTAGAAGACGAAGCCCTTGGGCTTCTGGCACGGTCATTGTAGGTGAAGGCTGGACCTACTTGGTGGTGGCCTAGGCCAGCTGCCAGGCCAAGCGCGGTAGCTCCTGTGCTGTCCAGGGCATCCACCTTTGCCCCCAGTGCCAGGAGAAGCCTCAGGGCTGGTGCACTTCCAGCTACCGCTGACACCAGCAGGGCGCTGTCCAGGTCTACGCTGCCTGTAACGGTCAGCAGCTCTAGCACCGGCAGCTGCCTGCACGCAGCTGCCCAGTGAATGGCAGTCCAACCTCTTCTGTCTTTCACAGCAGGGCCAGAACCTGGAGCGGCCATAAGGCATGTAACCAGTAGCGTGCGGCCCAGCGCAGCTGCCCAGTGCAGGGGTGTGAGCCCGGTTTGAGAGCACGCCACTGCTGAGGCCCCACGCTGCAGCAATAGTTCTGCAAGTTTTGAGTGCCCGTGCCAGGCAGTCTCGTGCAGTGGTGTGCGCCCTTTGTGGTCAACTGCACCCACCAGGGACCCACGCTGCAACAGTAGGTGTACAAGAGGCACGTGGCCTCGCATCACAGCCAGATGGAGCGGAGTCCGACCTGTGTGATCCCTGTGGGGAGGGGAGGGGGCGAAAGAAGTCAGGAAGCTGCCTTGACGTTTAGCCACAGCCAGTGAAAGAGTCTGGAGCTAGTCATGAGGCTTACCTCTCCTCCACACTGGCACCT
The DNA here is from genome assembly GCF_943737965.1 of Phodopus roborovskii. Taxonomy (NCBI): domain Eukaryota; kingdom Metazoa; phylum Chordata; class Mammalia; order Rodentia; family Cricetidae; genus Phodopus; species Phodopus roborovskii. The sequence continues at coordinate 7,219,701 of NW_026126646.1, read as the reverse complement.
TGCCTCAGCAGCTGCATCACCAAGCTGGGAGCACCCCACCACACTGCCTGGAACAGGGTACTCCAGACCCGGGAGCTAAGAGGTTCCTCTGTCTTGTCTGCTGGAACCTCCTCCCAGACCAGCTCCATCCACTGTAATTCTTCCTCCAGCCTTCTGGAATCCATCTGGGGAGAGAGCACCTACCCTGACGCCTCCGACTGGTTCACCCTACCTGTCCCTTGTCACCATGTCACCACCCCGCCAGGGGGACTCAGATACACCTTACCCTTGACTCCCAGTTACCTCCCGAACTGGCAAAGGAGCTCTGTCTTCTGGTTGAGGGTTCTATTCTATTTCTAGCCTAGCTTCAATCTGGTGACCCTTCTCAGAATTATTTTCTTGCAGGGTGAGAGGTGGGTGGCTACTCCTGGGAGGCTAGATTGGAAGTTGAGAGTGGGCAAAGAGCTGCTGCTTCCTTTTGGGCCATGCTGAGGACACCTGACACTTGTTTATCTAGTAATTTGAAGGGAGTCTCTGCCTGCCAGGGAGCAGGCCCTGCTTGAGCACCCTTGCCTGCTAGCAGGCTACTAAAACTCTTGGCCACACTCCCAGAAACAAAGGCCAGGACAGGTTGGGAAGGACAAGAAGGAACATGCCCTGGGTGACAGCACCTCCTTCCTACCTTCCTCCAAGTAACACAAACTTCAATATGTTCTGACTTGCCCCCAGGCACCTTGACACCTACCTGCCCCCACCCCAACCTGGGACTGGAATGGACTCACCTCTCCTCCCAGTTTCAGACAGGGTTGGGGACTGGACACAATAAGGGTCTATCCGTCTATCCTTTCAGACAGATATATCTGTCTGTCTGTCTATTGTTGTTGTTTTTCAAGATAGGGTTTCTCTGTAGCTTTGGAGCCAGTCCTGGAACTCCCTGTGTAGATCAGGCTGGCTTTCAACTCACAGAGATCCGACTGCTTCTGCCTCCCAAGGACTGGGATTAAAGGCGTGCACCACCACTTCCTGGCTTCTATCCTTCTTTCTAATAACATGCCGTGAAAGAGAAAAAAGTTCACCATGGACATCTGAACTGTGGAGTTGGAAACTCCTGGAGAGGTTAAGACAGGCTAGTGCAGGCCTTGATAGGGGAAGAGATGTCTGGGTAGGGGGGGATGGAAGCAAGCCAGGATATTTCTGCAACAGGAGAGCTAAGTACTTATGTCTAGAAGTAGAAAGGGGGCCCTGGAGGAACAAGGCCTATCCCGGAAACTTGACTCTGGGCCTGAGATAGAGCTAGTTTAGAACTCACTATGTAACCAAACTGCCTCTGCCTTCCAAGCATTGGGATTAAATGTGTGACCATTTTGTCCAACTCTGATTCCTGCTTCTGGCCTCTATGGACATCTGCACTCATGTGAACATACCCACATATAGACACATACACTTAATTAAAAAAAAATATCAGTGGCTAGAGAGATGGCTCAGACATAATGATGCATACTTTTTGGTTGTATTGCTTTCAACACAGGGTTTCTTTCTTTCTTTGTTTTGTTTTGTTTTATTTTTCAAGACAGGATTTCTCTGTGGCTTTGGAGCCTGTCCTGGAACTAGCTCCTGTAGATCAGGCTGGGATTAAAGATATGTGCTACCACCGTCCAGCTTAGTACAGAGTTTCTTTGTGTATCCCTGGCTGTCCTAGAACTTGCTTTGTAGACCAAGTTGGCCTCAAACTCAGAGATCTACCTACATCTGCCTCCTGATTGCTAGGATTAAAGATGTGGGCCACTCAGAGAAACCCTGTCTCGGAAAAAAAAAAAAAAAAAAAAAAAAAAAAAAGAAAGAAATAAAAAAAAAAATGTGGGCCACTATGCCCTCTACTTTTAATCTCAACACTCGAGAGCCAGAGGCAGGTGGATCTATTTGAGTACAAGGCCAGCCTGGTCTACACATTGAGTTCTAGGCTAATCAGCAAGGGCAATAAGGTGAGGCCAAGACTAAAATAAATAAAAAAATTATATAATAAAACAAACATTTTTTTTAAAAAAAATACAAGTAAGGAGATGATTGACAACACTTAAAATTTTTTGAATGTGGCCAGGTGATGGTAGGACATGCCTTTAATCCCAGCACTCGGGAGGCAGAGGCAGATGAATCTCTGTGAGTTCAAGGCCAGCCTGGTGTACAGATCAAGTTCCTGGACAGCAAAGGCTATTACACAGAGAAATCCTGTTTCAAAAACAAAAAAAATTGGATGTATTTATATTACTATATGAGTGTGGACATTTTGCCCGAATACATGTATGTGTACTACATGTAGGTCTTGTGCCTATGGAGGCCAGAATTGGATACCAGACCCTCTGGAACTGTAGTTACAGAAGTTTGTGAGACAACATGTAGACTCTGGGAATGGACTCTGGGTCCTCTGCAACAGCAATAAGTACGTATAACCACTGAGCTGTGGGTGCTCATAAAGATGGCTGCACTCCATCTTGGCACATGGACAGAGAGTTCAAAAGTGTCTTCAGCAAGTCATAACACCTAAAGGTCAAAGGTGTGACTACTGTAGGATGTTTGGCTGTCTTAGTCTAATTAACAACAGACTTGAATCTGAGATGTGGCTACTCCTGACCTCAAGGCTAGGGAACAAGAAGTTGGAGCTAAGGTGTGGTTACTGAACCCTTAGAATAAGTGAGGGAGAAAAGTCTGTTTGTTCTGTATACATGATGCCGTGTTCCCCTTTTAAGATAAGGTATATAAGAATAATGAAAAATAAACTGGCATTTCAGTATTGACTGATCTGCCCTCCTGACTTTTATTCTGTGTCTGTCTTTTCTTTATCGTCTATAGCTAGCCTTTCCCTCATCCACACACCCCCCCCACTCAGGTACGAACTTCTTTCCTTCATCCACACCCCCCCCCACTCAGGTACAGACTTGGGGCCACTCAGCTGTTCCGACTGCAGCCCCACAAAGACCGCTCCCGACACTGAGCCAACTCTCCAGCCCCTGCAACACTTTCTTAAAAGATATTTTACTTTTATTATTTTAGGTGTGTGTGTGTGTGTGTGTGTGTGTGTGTGTAGATATATAAATATGTGGGCAGATGCCTGTGGAAATCAGAGGCATCAGATCCTTGTAGAGCTGGAGTTGTATGTGGTTGTGAGCTGCCTGAAGTGGGTGCTGGGAACCAAACATAGGTCTTTCTTTCTACAAGGACAGTATGCTCTCTGAATCTCCCAGCTATCAGCACCTCACCATATTTTTTTGCTCTAAATCCACTACCAAATACACAAACAACCTCTATCACATCTGGCTGTGCCAGGCATGCCTGTGAAAGCAAGTTCCAATCTAGGATTGGAAGATATTAAAATGAAATTTGGAAGTGACAAAGTCTAGTGGAAGAAATGGCATAGAAGGGAAAATATTAGCTCATAATCTGCATAAGTGTCAGTAGCTTATGTAAATAGGACTTATGGGTTTTTTTTTTTTTTTTTTGGTTGTTGTTTTGTTTTGTTTTATTTTATTTGGTTTTTAGAGACAGGGTTTCTCTGTGTAACAGCCTTGGCTATCCTGGAACTCACTTCACAGACTAGGCTAGCCTTGAACTCACAGAGATCCACCTGCCTCTGCCTCTGCCTCTGCCTCCCGAGAGCTGGGATTAAAGGTGTAAACCACCACTGCCTGGCTGTGAATAGGGTTTAAATGCTGTACATAGTGCACTTCCAGTGTGAAGGCATTTTAGTAACATTGGGGGTGGGGGAATGGCTGGAGTTTTCAGTGGATTATATACTCTCATCATCTGAAAAGCCTGTTGTGTACTTCCACGATGGATTGGATTCAGCACAGAGCAATTGCAGCTGCTGTTTATTAGATCTCCACTCTCTGCCAGGTACCACAGTGAGCACTAACTGCACAACCCTGTGCCATCCTCTGAGCCACACCACAACATGAAGTCACCTGGTGTCGTCATCTTATACCGACACCAAGGAGGGGCCTAGTTGTTAGATAAGCAGGGGCTAGGGCTGGGAAATGAGTGGATGCTTTGCCCATAGATGGCAGCTCTTGATAGGGCATCTGTCATAAGCCAAGATCTGTGAAATAAAGCCATTGTTTGGGAGAACTGGAAGCTGGGAAAGGGTGGGCTGGGAGGAAGGAGGGCCCTGGTGCTCAGATAGGGACAGCGTGTAAGACCTAACCAGGGGACACAGGAGCTGCCTGCATTTGCCTGGCAAGGAGGCACAGCAAGGTAGTGGGGGGGGGGGAGGCTGTGGCAGGGGTGTATCCCCGGGGATTGATACTTAGTGGAGGACAGTCCACTGTCTGGTGGCTAGGATCTAATGTGAACCGAACCCAGGGAGCGTAAAGGATCTGTAGTCTAAGCCTGGGGTGGGGAGGGTCAGTCCAGCTGCCTGCCACTGCTACCTTAGGGGAAACATCCTTCAAGGCCCAGTGCTAGGACATGAGTGACCAGCAGGAAAGGGAGACGGAAGAGGATGAAGGAGGCGCTTCAGACACAGCACCCATGCTACCCCGGAGAAGGCCTACTGACTACCATGTCCCAGTCCTGCTATGCCCACGGTGGCCTATGCAGGCCACACAAGACCTCAGGACTCTGTTGCTGCCTGGCCGGGCCCTGGTTGGGTTCCTGTTCCATCTGCTGCTACCTGGGACAGTCTTCTTGCTGGTGTTGCTGCCAGCTGCTGCCATTGTCTACCTGGGATTCCTGTGCCACTCGAGGGTGAGCAGCATTGGCTAAGTCCCCGGGGAGTGGGAGTCCCCTGCAGGTTCAAGTCCCCGAGATTGAAGGTGAATCTGCCCCCTCTGTATGCAGAGACATATGTGTCCTCTTCTGCCAACACCCTGCCAGCTGCAGACAAAGAAGAGCTTTTGTTTGTTACTCGGGGAACAGCTGTCTTGCCTCCCCCCTTCCCCCCCCCCCCGCCCCGGGCCTCGTAGCTTTGTACCAGGAGGCACCAAGGTTGAAGTGGAGATAGGAAAAAATAATTGTCAAATTCCACCTGTACTCAGTGCCTCGTCACTCCTCACACCCACACACATACCCAAACCCTCTTGATCTGGGCTGGGCTTCCCCACCTGCAGAGGGGAGCTATGGCTCCACCTTATACACAGATGGTCCCTATATTCCTTTCTGTGGCTTCTGGTGTGGGAGAGAGAAGACGCTAGCCGCTGACAGTGCCGGTGGAGCTCAACATCAGTTGCCAACACAGGTAAGGGCCGTGAGAAAGAGCACAGATGGGGACAGGATAACGGGGTTGGGAGAGCCAGGCAAGTTCTCTGGGCCTTTCCTTCAGGAACCCGTTATCTGGACCATTTACAGTCTGGGTTCCAGGTGTCGCAAAAGGCTTCAACACTGCTTGGCTCAAAGCATTCGCAACTCAGGCCAACTCTCTTGGCTGTGTTTTTGCAAGTAAGTCGTACACGTAGGTGGTCTCACTTCTCTCTCCAGGCCCCAACTCAAGGCCTTCCAGACCCATCCTTCTTCTCTCTGGACTCCGCCCCAATCTCTTGGCCCTGGTTCTCCACCAGGTCCTTCCTCAGGGCTGCACCATTCTGGAACTGCCCCGTCCGACCACACGCCTCCACTGTCCACAGGTTCATCCAGCCCCGGGTCCACGATGCAGAGCACTGCTCTCGGACCGCGGCTCTGCAACGCTCATTGTATTCGGATTCCTCTCCCTGCCGCCGCTTCTGGTGCTGGCCTCGGCCGCCCGCTCCCTCCTGGTCCGGCGACTGCGCCCTGTGCTGCCGACCACGGCGGGGACCCCCGAGCCGCACTGCCAGCCGAGATGCAGCGAAGAGGGACTGTCGGGCGCCCGCCCTGACGAAGAGAAACAACAACTTTGTGCCTGTGTCTGATGCCTCTCAGAGGCATCTCCATATCCAAAGCCTGTGCGCTCTGGGCTCAGTGCTCGAAGTCGCCGGGAGATGGCGCTCTGCTCCCTCACAAAACCAATGCCCTCCTCTCCCACCTGTGGTCAGCAGCCAGCTTTGCAGATATCTGGATATCTATGTACCCCCCCAAAACAAAACAAAACAAAAACACGCTAGTTCTAGAAGCTCCAGTGTGGCCAGTAGCAAACCAGATTTCATAACTCATCGTGAGACTCAGGAGTCAGCTTGAGTCCCAAGGTCAGCCCATGACCCCGGACAAGGGTCAACTGGGTCTATGGTCAAGCTATTACCAGGTCAGGTTCAGCTTTTGTCCACACTTAGTGTGAGACTAGGATCTAGGATGAGTGGCTCAGCGTAAATTCAGGGTCAGCGCTCTGCTTGTCTTTTAAAAGTAGTTTTTTTACGTTCATTGGTGTCTTGACAGCAAGTATATCTGTGTAAGGGTGTCACAAGCCCTGGAACTGAAGTTACAAACAGGACCCTATACCGTGGGTCCTGGGAATTGAACACAAGTCGTCTAGAAGAGCAGACAGTTGCTCTTAGCCACTGAGCCATCTCTCCAGCTCCCAGTACCCAGCTTGTATTCTGGGTCAGGTATCAATGTGTATCCAGACCTGGAGCTTAACCTCTGACCCGGCAGCCTAATAAGAGCTCAATTTACAATGTGGGTACCTTTGCGTTTGGCATGCTACAGCAGTACTAACAAGTTACTGTGTACAGATAAATTATCATCCTCCCTGTCTCCTTCCTCCTCTTCTCCCTCCTTCTCTCTCTCCTCCTTTTCCTCCTCCTCCCAGGTTCTCATAATACTAGAACTTAAATATTTTATTTATTTTTGATTTTGAGTAGTATGGAATTCCAAGTTTTTTGTTTTGTTTTGGTTTTTTTGTTTGTTTGTTTTGAGACAGCGTTTCTCTGTGTAGCCCTGCTTCCTGGAACTCGATCTGTAGATCAGGCTGGCCTAGAACTCACAGAGATCCTCCTGTCTCTGCCTTCCGAGTGCTGGGTTTAAAGGCATGAGCCTGGCTGGAATTCCAAGCCTTATACATGTTAGGCAAGTCTTTACCACTGAGCTATAGCCTCATGTTTTTTAGTTTTTGTTTGTTTGTTTTGAGACATGATTTTTTCTGTGCAGCCCTGGCTGTCCTGGAACTCACTCTTGTAAACCAGGCTGGTCTCCAACTGAGAGATCTGTCTGCCTCTGCTTCCGGAGTGCTGCAATTAAAGGCAAGCATGCACCACCACACCCAGCCAATAACTTTTTTTTTTTTAATTGGGGGTTTTTTTTTGTTTGTTTTGCTTTGGTTTTTTTTTTTTTTTTTTTTTTTTTTTTTGGACAGGGTTTCAGCACTGGCTGTGATCTGTAGACCAGGCTGGCCTCAAACTCACAGAGATCCACCTGTTTCTGACTCCCAAGTGCTGGTGTTAAAGACATGTGCCACTACTGCTCAGCTATTTTTTTTTTTTTTTTTTTAGCTTTTTATCGACTCTTTGTGGATTTCACATCATACACCCCAGTCCCGCTCATTTCCCCGTCCTTTTGTGTCCTCCCCCTCAATAAAATAAAATTTAAAAGAAAAAATAAAATAACTCATCATGGAAGCTGTAGTGCGTCACGGTGAGTCATACCCTTTAGTCCATACATCTTTGCTTGCAAGCATTCTCTGCAGTGAGTCACTGGTCTCGTTCCAGGCCTCTGGCTTCTGCTACAGTGTTCATACTGTGTCCTCACGGGGACACCTCGTGGACTTCCCGTTGTTGCCTTGTGTCATGGAGAGCCTGCAGCTTTGGATCCTTCACATGCTCCAGCAGTTTGTAGAAGGGGTGGATGTCAGGATGGGTCAACTTAAAAGCCCTGGTTCTGGGCCTGGATGTTAGCTGGGCTGGTCAGCCTGTCAGCTTTCCCTCGTCCTCACCACCAAGTCACCCTCTCCAGCACTGCCCCAGCTAGGCAGCAAGAGGGAGGGCCAGTTCTCTTGCGTTCATGCCCTCAGGGCCGGCCTGTCCACACCCACACCACAAGAGCCAGCTCTACTGTGCAGCCAGGCCAGTTGCAGGGCCTCCTGAGGGCTGCAGCTGGTGAGGGTCAGGGCCAGCTCTCTCACTTTCCTGCTGCAGGCGGTGAGGGGGGGGGAGGCAGAGGGGAAGGACATCTTTCCCTCTCCCGTGCTACCACATGCCAAGCGAAGTGGCAATGGGACCGACTCTCCTGCTTTCACACCTTCAGGGCTGGCTCACTTGCATCAGCCCCTGACGACGACGGGGTCAGCTCTGCTGGGCTGCGCAGGTGAGGTGCCGGGCGGGCGGGCGGGTGGGCACCACACTCTCTAATGCTGCAGCCAGGGCCAGCTCTCCTCCTCTCATGCCGTAGGCGAGAAGGGCATCTTCCCCTCTCCTTCCCACATAGCAGCCGAGGGAACAGGGGGGCCAGCTCTCCCCACCGTGTCGGCCCCCAGACAAGAGGGCCAGCTCTCCTGCTCTCGTGCCCTTGGGGCTGCTAACAGGGTCAGCTCTACTGCGCTACCAAGGGAGGTGCAGGACCCACTCTCCCTGGGAGGGAAAAGGCCAACCCTGTGCAGCTTTTGAATATTAACACGGTCCCAGGCGGCAGTCCAGACCGGAGACATACACATGGCCTTTGGTGGCGACATGGGCCAAGGACACAACACAGATCCGTGCTGCTGCATAGTCATGGACCCAGACGTGGCCTCCACCACAGCATGAGCTGGGACTTCACTGTGGTCTCAGGTGGCTTTGAAGGCTGCTCACATCAGGCTGTTTCTCTCCACCATCGTGTCTTCAGATCCACCTCTCATCATAATGCTCAAACCGGTTTTCTCTTTCTTTCCCATCTTTCTGCCCCATACTTACACATCTTAGTGGCTTGTGCTGTGGATGAGCCATGAGTTGGGTGGGGTCTCTAGGTGTCTTCTTTCTGTCCACTTCGTGGTGGTAGGCAGAGCCTCTGGGTGTCATCAGGTGTTTGTCCAACCCAAAGCTTCCAAAGGAAATAAATTTCTGGCCAGTTAGACATAGCTCAGTAAGACTGTAGTCCAGTCTCAGGGTTGAACCACCACCATAGCCAACGGGACAGATTAGCAGACAGGCCAGTGATGAGTAAATACAGCAGGACATGTCCCGTCAGTTGTGGGCCTCCATTCTACAGGTACAGCTCCCCTTCCTGGGCTAAGCATGCAGCTGTGGGAGTCACAGCAACTTATATAGTGGTCAGTTTTCTCAAAGGAAGATGGCATAGGCCCACAAGCACTTGTGTTACTGGTTCAGCTGATGGGCAGTGTAATTCACCTTTCCCAAGGAGCAAGAACAGCAACCACTTTTGCATCTCCAGTTTTGCCTAATTTCATAGGACACAAAATGCTCGTCTTCCATTTTTCCACCACATATTTGCTTGCTTCTTTCTCTCCTATCACCCACCGTCTACTTATTCACTTCCCACAGCTCCTAGCTGGGCTCAGGTGTAGTCTTTGTGCCTCCCGGAGTGTTGGGTGGTACGGGTGGCCTGGCTGGCTTCAGCCCACAGATTTACTTTAAAAAGTTTATGTGTAGACCAGGCTGACCTTGAACTCAGGGGTCTGCCACCCAGTGCTGGGATTAAAGGCTAAGCCTTGAGCATTTTAGACATTCGGCTGCCTCTACCACTGAATGATCCCTCCAAGTCCCCTCCCCAAAGCCCTGCTAGTCTATCATGCCAGCCTGTATCTGTGGTGATTGTAAGGTGCTGTCCTGGTTAGTTTTTTTTTTTTTTTTTTTTTTTTTTTTTTGTCAGTTTGATACAAGACAGTGTTTTTTTGTGAAGAGCAAATCTCAGTTGGCCTGTGGTTAAGACTGTGGGACATCTTCTTGATTAATAATTGATGTAGGACGGTCAAGATCACCTTGAACGGTGCCACTATAGACACATGGTTCTGAGTTGTATAAGAAAGCAGTCTGAGCAAGCCATGAGGAACAATCCGGTAAGCAGTGTTCTGCCGTGGCCTCTGCTGCAGTTCCTGCCTCCAGGGTCCTACCTTGAGTTCCTGCCCTGATTTCATTCATTGACCTGAGAACTGTAAGATGAAATAAACCCTTTATTCCCCACGTTGCTTTTGGCCGTGATGTTTTCTCACAGCGATAGAAACCTAAGGCAGGCACTAACTTTAGGATAGTTTCTGCCAGAGACAAAGAAAGCAGTTAGACTAGGCCCCTTTTAGGATACTAGTATCATGGCCTTTGATATAGCTTACTCACTCTTTCCCCCATGTTCAGAAAACTCACTTTTCTATCTGTTCCCTTCAATATTCTGGTTGCTTCTTAATGGGAAATGTCATTCTGTAAATATGTTTCTCATATTGGTTAATGAATAAAACACTGTTGGCCAATAGGAAAGCAAGATAGGCAGGACTAGGAGACAAGGAGGATTCAGGGAGAGGTGGGAGGAGATTCAACAAGTAGGACCAAGGGAACAGAGGTCCTGACCCTCTCTCCGGTAAGATAAGACCACGTGGAAATACTTAGATTAATAGAAATGGGTTAATATTTAAGACAGAGCTAGCCAATAAGAAATGCTAGTAACAGGCCAACAGCTTTATATCTAATACAGCATCTCTGTGTGTTATTTAGGGCTGGTGTGGCAAAGGGACCAGACTGGCAGGAATACAACTTGTAACAAAATGGTGCCCAACCTGGGGCATGAGAACTTTCACTTAAAACTCCACAAAAGCTTTAAAAGGGTTTTTAAAAACAAAAGAACAGAGACAAGCAAGGCTTCTTGGTACAGCATTTTTCTCGGTTGGGCTCTGTTTTGCTAGAGACAAGCAAATATTTGTACGACTCCTTTAAGGGAAGTTTCCTGACTCAGCATAGTGGCCAAAAACCGTAAGGCTTTTAAAGAGCTCTGTTAACAACTTAATGGTGTGTAGGAGAGCTGGCAATGGCAGTGACCACATCTCCAAGCTGGCAGCATGCTGCTGGATGGTAGCATAGACCAAGGCAATGAGCACAGCTCTCTCAGTTTTGTCAGTAAAGAACCCCCAACCCCTGCCATCATCTTTGATAGACAGCAGCTAATACAGCTGTGGCTTTCATTTGACCAAACTTATTTTGCAGATAAAAGATTCGTTGCCAGAAAAAAAATAAAGATTTACAGTAAAGACAGATTCAGACTTTAAAAAAAGCCTCCAAAGATTTACAATGTGGTTTAAAATATACATAGGCTTGGGAGAGAAAAAGAAACAGGATAAATTGGCTTAAAAAATATAAAGAAAGGGAGTATCTGGATATGATGACACATGTCTTTAATTCCAGCACTTGGGAAACAGAGACAAGCAGATCTCTGTGATTTCAAAGTGAACCTGGTATTCAGAATTAATTCCAGGACAGGCAAAAGTTACACAGAGAAACTCTGTCTCAATAAATAAAAAATAAAAATAAAAGAAATAGAGTAATAAAAAAGCCACATAAAGATGGAAAGCACAGAGAGAGTTTGGATATTGTATGCTATTGTGTTGTCTTTGTATTGTTTGACTGGTGAGGAAATAGCAACACCTGTTAAAAGAAATGCTGCTGGATTGATTCAATTTATATATTTTAAAAATGTTTTCACTCCAAAATTTAAGTCTAAGGACAAGTTACTGGAAAAAATGGATTTCTATTTTTGTTTCCACAGAAAATAAAAAGCTGTGGATTCCTTCCAGACTAACATGGTTTGATCAAGCAAGACCCCCTGAAGCAGTGTCCCAGGTGATCCAACATTCAAAACAGCTGGGACAAGGCAGCCTTGCAGACTACAGCCAGGATCTCTGTGTCTTCTTAGGATCCCCAGGACAGCGCCCCCTACCAGCAGGAAGTAGTTTGAAAAGAACGACACCCAAATCCCCAAATATTGTCTATAAATGTTCATTTTCATTTGAATAGGATTGGTTAAAAATGGTTAATGACCTCACCCAATCTCTTTTTAAAGGTAAAAAGGGGATTATGGTATAGAAATGTATACTTTGTTTTGGAATGGATTTTCATTTATTGATACAAATTTAAGGTCAATTTTGTGATGTGTATATTTCTCCTCTTGTTTAGGTATTGTGTTTATATAGCTCAGTTAAAAATATATAATTTAGTACAGATTTTAGATTGTTACTTATAATAATAGTCAAAACTTTAGTTAGGTTTTACATATAATAGTCAAAACTTATAGTTAAGTTAGTTAGGATTTCTAGATATAAAGAGATGTATTTGAGATGGATAGGCATTCTTCAAATCTTTCAAAGACCTACAGAATTTGGCATTTAAAATGGTTTAGGGTTTTTATTAACAATGAGGCACAACTGCTCTTGGCAACACCACCTGCGTCAGAAAGGAAGATGAACATAGAAGAAACTTGATATGGAGTTTGCTTTCAATATAATACGACTAGCCATTTGGGAAAGATACTGCTCTTGTCTGGACTGTTTGACTTTTTCCTGAATAAACTGGACATGCAGGACCCACAGGAAAGTGACTGCTGATACGAGATGGTCATTGTTATAGGGTTCTTGCTTCATGGAAGAGTCTTCCAGACAGTCTGCAAGACACAGAGGAAAGTGACTGACAAACTGCCAATACAGGTGGACAGTTTAAAGTTTCCTGCTTTGCTGAGGAGTCTGCTAGACACATTTTGGCCTATAGGCTGAAGATGGAATATTACAGAAGAACTTCGGGTGACTGTCCAGGTATCGAGATGTCTCTGTCATTTCTAGAGTTTATATATTATACTTCTGTAGTCTTTGAAGGAGTTGAAGTCAGATAATTATGGTTATAGTTTTCCTTAGGTAGGATTAAAGATAAGTTACATATAGGACTTTAGACTCACAAAGATAGGATAGATGATAGAGTATATTCTTTAAATCTTGCTAAATGTTAATGGACTGAACATTGTTAACTGTGGTTCTTGTTTGATAACTGTTTTGATATATATTTTGCTATGTTAAGGTTAAAACCCTTCTTTTTATTTTAGACAGAAAAGAGATGATGAGAGATGTCATTCTGTAAATATGTTTCTAGTATTGGCTAATGAATAAAACACTGTTGGCGAATAGGAAAGCAAGATAGGCGGGACTAGGAGACAAGGAGGATTCAGGGAGAGGTAGGAGGAGATTCAACAAGTAAGACCAAGGGAACAGAGGTCCTGACCCTCTCTCCGGTAAGATAAGACCACATGGAAATACTTAGATTAATAGAAATGGGTTAATATTTAAGACAGAGCTAGCCAATAAGAAATGCTAGTAACAGGCCAACAGCTTTATATCAATTACAGCGTCTCTGTGTGTTATTTGGGGCTGGTGCGGCTGTATGACCAGGCTGGTGCGGCTGTATGACCAGGCTGGTGGGAAAACAACTCGTAATAGCTTGGTTTTTGTTGTTGTTTTGAGATTATTATGTTCTGTCTACATGTATGTCTGCAAACCGGAAGAGGACACCAGATCTCATTACACATGGCTGTGAGCCACAATGTGGTTGCTGGGAATTGAACTCAGGACCTTTGGAAGAGCAGGCAGTGCTCTTCATCACTGAGCCATCTCTCCAGCCCTCCTGGTTGCTTCTATTTGTGCTATTAATTTATTTTTGAAGACAAGGTTTCTAGACTAGCCTGGCCTTGAACTCAGAGATCTGCCTGCCTTTGCCTCCTGCGTGCTGGGACTAAAGGCATGTGCCACCACTGTCCAACTCGTTACATTTTTGTATGTGTGTATGCCTGTATATGTGCAACAATGTGTAAGTCAGAGGATAAATTTTAGGAGATTGGGGGGGTTCCCAGGTACTTTAACCCCCAAGCCATCTCCCTGGTCCATTGATTTGGGTTTTTGTAATGTTTAATTTGGCGGTGGGGAGAGGATTTTTAGATATATATGTACTTGTAAGCCCAGCATTATATTAAAAGTATGCTCATTATAATTTACCTGGAATCTAGTTGTAACAGACTTTTTTTTTTTAATTTTAACTTTTATACATCTATGTAATCCAGGCTGGTCTAGAACTCATCCTCGTCCTCCCGCCTTAGCTTCCATGCACTGGAATTACAGAAATATACCACCATGCCCAGATCTAAGTATCTCTTAAAGGATCCAGCCACTATTTTCCCAGTGTAGCCCAGCAGGTCGGAGCTCAGCCTGTGATCAGGACAGAGCTGATTCTGTGGCCTCAAACATAGCCCAGTCTGTGTGGCTGGCTCAGGTCTTTTGAGTGTCTTGTGTGTCTTGGTGTTTTCCAACCTTCATATGTGTCCAGCTTTGATTCCTTTCCTGATCAGACAGAGTGACAGAGTCAGCTGGTCGCCAAGCTACCCAGGAGTGCTTCCTCCGGAATGAGGCTGCCTTCCTCCTCCTCCTGCCAGGAGCTAGTCTGGCCACCCCCAGAGGTTGAAGATGAAGACTCTCCTGGGAAGCCTTGGCTGAGGATTGGATCTGCCTGGCCCCAAAGTCATCAAAACAACAGCTGGGCCTGGTGGGGGTGGGGAGCAACTCCTAAGCTAAAGTGGCAGCTGGCTGGGTGAGGAACTCTGCCATAACAGCTGCCTGAGACATTTCATTTCTGAAAGGTGTTTCCCAGCTTCCCAAGCCCATCTTGAAGCCTTGGGTGTCCTCCAGGTGGCCCTGGGAAATTCCAAGGGAGGGTAGTGGGATGAGCTACTTTAGTCCAATCTTTCAGATTTTCTTCTTATTTATTTTATTTTACTTCTCTGGGCATGTTTCCAAGAGAACTCTGTGTGCAGGGCATAATGGTTTATGCCTGTAACCTCAGCACCAGGGAGGCTGAGGCAGAAGAATTGCTGTGAGTTTGAGGCCAGACTGGGCTACAAATTAAGACTCTCAGAAAACAAAACAAAACAAACACAAGACCACCTTGTTCTGTGAATGGAGCTGGGTATAGCAGGGTGTAGCCTGATGCTAATGTGAAGCGGAGAGATGAATTGGTTCCATTTACAGCATCACATACAAAAAAAAAAAAAAAAAAAAAAAAAAAAAAAAGGAATACTATGGAAGCTGTAGGAGGTCTGCAGAAGGGGGCTAGGGCCTGCATTTAGCTGTGAAGAACAGAGTTGTGGCAGCTGGTAGAGAAGTAGGGGGCCTGGGTACTGAGGAGATGAGCTGGCAAGGCACAGGTCTGGGGTTACTGCCCCTTTGTGGCCCTCTTTAGAGGTCCCAAGGGCCCCTTCCATTTCCACCACCATATGGGCAGGTCCTGGAAAGGGCGTTTCTTCAGTCACAATGCTCCCCTCCCCATCCCTGAGGTAATCACTGGCCTTTGCCTAGCCTACTTTCTCCTGCCTTGGCAGTACTCTGAGCTCTGCAATTGTCTGTCTGCCAATTCTAGCCTAGCATGAGCTCAAGTCAGAAATGTCATTTAGGAACTGGAATCCTCATGTCTAGACTCTAGCCTCAAAGTGCAGGGCAGCCTCACTCTTGTAAGAACCTCTGTCTCCCACCTCTCCTCCTCAGGGCTACAGAGGTGGGCTAGCCAACATCTCCACTTAGCGGGTGCTCCTTTCCCAGTAACCAAGGGCCTGCCTTGTAAAGCAGACTCTGGCTGGTGTGTGCACACATGTGTAACTCTGTCCTGCCTATACTCTTCTTATGCTTTGGGTGGGGGCATCACCACAGTTAAAGAGGCTGGGCTCAGTGAGATTCCCATCTTACTTAAACAATGTATTCATTCACAAAGTATTTGCAGACACACCCTCAGAAAGTACCTGCCAGGAGGGGCCCTGGGTTTAGCCAGCTTTGTCCATCCAGCTTCGGGTCTGGGCTTATTCTCTAGCTTTGCTCCCCTCCGGGGTATGTGGGTTGGGCTTTGGTAGAGGCAGAAACGGAGCTGGGGGGTAGGAGGGTTGGGAGTACAAACTGGCAAAACTGGTACTGACCCTGACCGCTGAAGCCATTCCTCCTTCTTCTCCTAGGTCCTCCCTGCTCCCGTGGGATGGGACAGGAAACTTGGGTCACCTCTTACAGAAGCGTCCCAGCCAGGACCCAAAGCTGGGGAGGGGGTCCCATGTCAGGGTTGGAGCATTCATGTTCAGCTAATGGCACATTTGAGGCTTGCAGCCTATCTCTGATGCTTGTTTTTCTAGGAGCGTGGAGCCAGCTGTCCTTGCCTTACCTTCCCACCCTCCAAGCTTCTCCTAGTACTCAGAATCCCATCATCCTCCCTGTGGTCTGAAGGCCACATAGCCTGGCTTGCTTCCTCTGTCCTAGCCCAAGCACCCTGCCATATGCATGCACTCCTCACAGAACTCCAGGTCTTGGCACTTTGCTGTTGCCTCTGCTTGTAAAGGTCTTCCTCCCCGTAACTCCTATCTCGGGGTCCCCATCGATTCCCTGGCCTCACACGGTTATATATTTCTCAGGGAAAAATGAGTAGCCCTGTGTATTAGTTACTTCTATGTAGCTGTGATCACAATAGTACAACAGATAGGAGCAACTTAGGATTTGCATTAGCTCAAGGTCTCGGTGGGGAAGGCATGGTAGAGCAGCTCAGACCATAGCAATGGAAGGTTCTTCACATCGCAGCAGACCAGGAAGCATCCAGCAGCAACCAGTAGCTGATCTTTAACCCTCAAACCTGCCCTTTACCAGTTAGGCACAGCCTCCTAAAGGCTAACAGACTCCCAAAGTATCATGGGCTCCCAAAAAAATACCACTAACTAGGAGACGAATGTTGAAGGCATGAGTCTGGGGATCACTTCAGGTTCAAATCATAACACCCTGCGTCTCTGTTGCATGGAGCGCTCCTGCTCAGTCCTCACCTGGCGGTACTGACAGCACAGGGCTTGGCACAGTGCCTTGTGTCCTCTGCGCAGAGATTGGGGTGCTGGGGGCTGTGGCATCTGCCCCCACAAAGGTGGTCTAGAAGGAAGTGTAGTAGATCCAAGGAAGGAACTGAGAGCCCTGATGCTCTTGGCTGCTCTTTGACTGCTGTGCGATGGGGTCATAGGGTCTGGGCTCACCCCATTCCACCGCCCCAGGCCTCCAACAGCTGTTCCCACCATTTCCTGTTTCTGCATTCTGGTGTGTAGTTGGGTTGTTTTCGTGTCAGATAGAAATTACGCGACAATCGGGGGCAGTGGTGGTGCACACACTTTAAACCCAGCACTCGGGCGGGGCGGGGCGGGGGGGGGGGCAGAGGCAGGTGGGTCTCTGAGTTTGAGGGCAGCCTGGTCTACATAGGCAATTCTAGAACAGCCAGGGATACACAAAGAAACTCTGTCTCAGGAAATCAAAAGAAGAAAGGAAAAAGAAAAATGACATTTTCGACTGGTGGGACGTGTTTCCCCCTTGGCACTCGTCCTGGTCAGCTTTAACTTGATACAGCCCGAGTCTGTATCTGGAAAGGAAGTCTCAACTGAGGGATCTTCTGGTCAGACTGGTCTGCAGGCATGTCTGTGGGGGATCCTTGTTGTAGGAGGACCCACACCACTATGGGCTGTGCCATTACCTGAGCAAGTGGTCCTAGGCTGGCTGTATAAGAAAACTAGGTAAGCAAGAGTCAGTGAGCAAGCCAACAGTGTTCCTCCAGGAAAAAAAAGAAAAAAAAAAAAAACAGCAATATGACAAACAGCAGCTCATAGTTCGGGTGGAGAGGCAGGGGCAGGGCAGGCAGTTCTGTCCTTGCATGGGGCTAAGGGTCAGGTCAGAGGCCCCAGGAGCTGCCCTTTTCCCTGGGGTTGAACATGACCACAGCCGTCTGTGGACAAAAGGCCCTTCTTCTCTGCAGAAGCCTGGCTGTGGGAGGAAAGGAACATTCCCCAGGGTCCTTGGTTGAAAGCAGGGACACTCTAAGAGTGGTGTCTCTGGGTTTCAGGAAACCCCTCCACCTGCCTGCAGACACAGACAGGGCAGGCCAGCTCTCCAGGAAGTAAGGCACAAAGACTCCCTGTTCTGAGCCAAAGCCATTGTGGCAGGATAGACTTAGCATCAAAGGTTGTCCTTCCTCTTGGGTTCCTTGGTTGACAGGAACAGGCAGGGGCAGTCAGTCCCTGGAGGCTGAGGACTGAGGGGTCAAGGTCACCCCGGCCTGGCCCATCTTTGCCTATGACCACATTTCTGCCCTTTCCCCTTCCTTGAACCCATCTCCCTTTAGAGAAAAGGCTCTGGACTATTCTGTTTGCTCTTCCTTTGGTGTCTGCTTCAAGCCCAGCCCTGAACCTGACCATTGCATCCCTAGTTGACTCCATAACCCTAGGATGTCTGTTTTCTGGAGGTGGGGAACACTGCAAGACAAAGGCATAAGATTTTTCTGGTGACTGATCAGGGGGTAGGGATGGTGGGAAGGGCATCCCAAGGAACTTGGTAGCAGGAGCATTTCAGCCTGAGCTCAAGTCAGGCAGGTGGCCCAGCTTGGACAGGGCTGGGTGGAGACTGGGACTCTAGTGCCCTCTCCGTCTGATGGTGAGGTCAGAGGAAGGAGGGCAGCTGCTGAGTCACAGCCAAGAAGATCTGCTCACTTTTTCCAGAAGGGATGGAAATAGGGCAGGCTGAGGTGTGACTATAGGCCTGAGGGCTATGAATCTCTGCTTCCTTCAAAACCCAGCTCCCTGGCAGAACAAGCCTGAGATAGAATGGTTCTGTTGGGGGCCCTCGCAACCCCCCTCACACCCCAACCATGTCTTCTGCTTGTTCACAATGCCGTCTCCACAGCGTCCTTGTGTATCGGGAGCTGGAGGTTAGTTGGTGCCCCCTGAGAGGCACACTCTTTGAGGGACTCACACAAACTACTCCTGTCTCCTAACTCAGGCAGAAGCATCAAGCACTTTCTGGTCCATTCAGAGGCCTGAGGTCTGTGGAGTGAAGCCAACACCCACTGCCAAGATTCCCGGCAAGGGAGTGGGGGACGGCAGCAGGACATAGCTCTTACTTGTTCCTGCAGCAAGCGTCTCAAGCTCAACCGTATTGCTTCCTTTTTTAGGCAAAGCCAAACTCAGGCACGTCCTCAAGGCCCCACAGTATCTCACCTGCCAGAAACGGAGGAAGGAAAACCATTGAGTCCCATCCGTCCTCCCTGTTGGGCATATCCTCTTGCCCAAAGGGAGGGGACATCCTGCCAGACAACATCTCCCCCACCCCGGTGTGTGTCTCTACCCCAAACACTATACTTACTACAGAGGAAAGCATCCTAGGAGGCCACCAGCCGTGCAGCCCTCTTGTACAACACTTTGGTCTGGGTTTGGCACTGACTCCAGGACCCAGAATCTGGATCATCCATCAGTGGGTCTCTGGTCCTGCAGGGGTCTGACCTGGGTGTAGTAGCCCTGGGCCCCCCATTTGGATAGTGTATAGGAAAGCAACAGGCCATCATGGTTACATTGGACAGCTTCTGACTGCCTGGCTTCCCCTTATGTCTTTTCCTCCAAGAATTGGGGTGAGAGTGTTGGCAAGGCCTTTTTATTCTGTAAGAAGTTTCTGATATGCTCTTGTTTCCTCTTAAGTGTCCTTACTGGTCAGTCTTCGGAGAAAATCGGCCGCTCCTCCAGCTTGTAGTGAAGCTGGGTCCTTGTTGAGGGGAGATTGTGTCTTTGTATACCACCACTTCCACTTCTCAGGATCTCTTGGCCCTGACTTCATGCGTTTTGCAGATCAGGAACGGTGAGGACCTCTAACGGAAGAGGAGAGAGGTGAAGAATATGGATGACACATTATCACAGCCTGCAAAAGAGAGACGGGAATGCCAGCGCATGCCCACATGTATGTGCTTTTGTGGCTGTTGCTTGTCACCGCAAGTCTGGGACCGCTGAGGCACGCTGCGCTGTGCAGATTGGCCTTTGAGCGCGCGACAGATTGCATGCGCCTCCCAAGCGGGGGCGTGGCCACGAGAGTGGGTGTGGCTTCTCAGAGGTGGGTGGGCCTGCCTCGCCGTAAGAAGGCAAGTTAGCTGCCAGCTGCGGTCAAGAGCCCGCCACTCTATGCGCGATGCTGTTCTGGACTGCGTTCAGCCTGGCTTTGAGTTTGCATCTGGCGCTGGCGCGGAGCGGGATAGAGCACAGTAAGTGTGGTGGAACCGGGATTCCAATTCCTGACAGCCCATCGGCTGCTGCCCACGCAGGTCATGCCTGTCCAGGTGCAGTGGCGGGACGAGTGGGCGGGAAGGCGGGGGGGAGGGAGGAACGGGTGGGGCGCATAGCAGCACCTTAACCACCTGCGGTGGGCGCCCCCAAGCACTCGTTCACTTAACTGAGTCCGCGCTGCGCATCGAGCGCAGAGGCCACGATCTGCCCCGCCCCGCCCCGCCCCGCCCCTCAGGCCTGGATAGTGGAGAAAGATGTTTGAGAGGCCTTTGTGCCTCAGTTTCCTTACCTTTGAAAGGTCCCAAAGTAGAAAGAAGGGAGGTAAGAGGATTGGAATGGCCTCACAATGAGGGGGAAGCCTGAAAGCCAGGACCAGAATCCAGGCACCCTGAGAGCCCCTGCGTACTTGAGACTTAGTGATGAAAGGTCTCATCAGTACTGATCAGTATCCGCAGGGCTGGGAGAAAAGGGGATAAAAGAGGAGGCTCACTAGATAATGGTTGGGCCCCCAGGCTGTTTCGGCTGGGTATATCCTGCTTTCTTGGTACAAACGAAGCAGAGAATGGGGGCCAGACGAGGGGAGGGGTGATGTCATCTTGCCATTCCAGCTTGTCCGTATGGTGGGTGGGAAGGGCTATACAGTGTTTCGTCTTCCCCATCCCCTCACATTTGCTCTCCCATCCTCCCTTATTGTCTCCATTGCTGTGCATGCTCAGAGCCCATTGCTTCTGCTGGAAGTTGAGCTACCTAGCTTAACTCCATCCTGGAGGTGGCCCTTCTGAAAACCAAGTCTAGGGAGAGCAATGCTAGGCCTGGCCCCCTGGCTCCACCTGCATGCAATGTGTATTGAGAAAAGTGTCAGCACTCATATAAGGAACATGAGGGTCGCCCATGGTGCTCTAGGTACATGGGCGTTGTACAGTCAGGAACCGTTGGAGAGTGTGGGCCTTTTGTTGGCTTATAACCCCATTCTGGGGATTCTACTACCAGTACCTTTGGGCAAAGGCAAGCATATGCTTAAGGGAGTTCAGACTTTTGGGGGTGGCTCTGCGCTGGGCATGGGGCTGTACCGGGGCTACCACCTGGACTATTTTCCCTTGTCTTTTCCTCTAGGTGCCGCAGCATCAGCCCCCCAGGGGGACCTGTTGTTCCTGCTGGACAGCTCAGCCAGTGTGTCACACTATGAATTCTCAAGGGTTCGGGAATTTGTGGGGCAGCTGGTGTCTACAATGCCTTTTGGTCCTGGGGCTGTTCGTGCTAGCCTGGTGCATGTGGGCAGCCGACCACACACAGAGTTTACTTTTGACCAATACAGTTCAGGCCAGGCAGTAGAGGATGCCATACGTGCCGCATCCCAACGAATGGGTGACACCAATACGGGCTTGGCACTGGCTTATGCCAAAGAGCAATTGTTTGCTGAAGTAGCGGGCGCCCGGTTAGGGGTTCCCAAGGTACTGGTGTGGGTGACAGATGGGGGCTCCAGTGACCCCGTGGGCCCCCCTATGCAGGAGCTCAAGGACCTGGGCGTCACTGTCTTCATTGTCAGCACTGGCCGAGGCAACCTGTTGGAACTGTCGGCAGTTGCCTCGGCTCCTGCCGAGAAGCACCTACACTTTGTGGATGTGGATGATCTTCATATCATTGCCCCAGAACTTCGGGACTCCATTATTGGTAGGTGGGAGAGCCAGGGCCCATGATACCCGAGCTGACCGCTCGCTCGCTGCAAGGGGAGGGCCTGGGAAACTCATGAGCCCAATGCCTGTGTGGATGCGGATGCAGCAGTGGGGAGGTGATGTTCTCTGCATGCTGTCCAGGGACATATTCCTTCTGGGTGCCTTCATGTACCCCAACAATTGGGCTGTAAAGGGTAAGGCAGGCCTGAGGGACCATTTCAAGATGGGGCTCCCTGGCCGATGAACTGAGGGCTATTTTGGGTGGGGTATGTGGAGCTGGTTTTCTTTCACTCAGGTCCATCGTGGGGACTGCTGGGTGAGCCAGGACAGGGAAGACAACACTGTAGGGGCCTTAGCACCAGCTTTCTTCTGGACTTCCTATAGCTGATCTCCCAAAGAGAAGAGGCTAGAGACTAAGGGCCTGTTGGTTGGCTTAGCCTGTGGTAGGCACTGAAAAATGCTACCATTCCAGGGTAGCTTTCTTACCAAGTCTCTTACTGTGGGTTAATCATCTACACTAAACAAAAGGGGGTTGGTCTGTTGGTTGGAAAGGGTGAAAGGTCTGCCTCGAGAGATTTCCCAGGGACATCACCTGGTAGCCCCTGGACCAGATGAACTTGGAGGGGGCAGAAGGGGAGAAGGCTGTCATCCAGAGATAGATATTAGGGTGGGACACTAAGATCAGAATCGGAGTGAGAGGCTGGGAAGGGAAGTAAGTGCCCAGCTGACCAAACTTAGCACCCAGCATCAGCAAGGAAGAAAGCTGTCCTTCACTACTGTTCAGAATACGGCTCGCAACAGATTTTGTGCTGGCCACCCAGTCTTAGGGGACTGGTCCTCTGTTCTTAGATAGTACTGCAGAACCTGCCACCTTTGAGGGACTTTCATCCAGGTTGTTTTTCTGTGAGGAGTAGCCATTATATCTTAACAGGTCTGAGTTTGAGGACGAAGTAGGCAGGAAAGTTTATGATGGGGCTCAGAGCTGGGGACTGTACCCTGTCCTTCTACCGACCCTGTCCCACCTGTAGTCGTTAGCACCTGCTGGTAGTGAACACCCACCTGGCTCCTGCCTCTCCTTGGCAGAAAGCCTCACGGGCCTTACCGGGGCTCCCCTCGGGGTCAGAGAGAGCCCCACTCTGACACGGAGAAGGCAGCTTCTGTCCCCCTGACCACAGCGCTACACCATCCTTAGATGCGATGCAGCCACAGCACCTTCGTGCCTCGGAGGTTCTGCCCAGTAGCTTCCGCCTGTCCTGGCCACCCCTGCTAACAGTGGACTCTGGTTACTACGTGCTGGAGCTGGTGCCCAGTGACAAACTGGTAGCTGCCACGAGACGCCAACAGCTGCCAGGGAACGCCACCAGCTGGATCTGGACCGACCTCAACCCAGACACAGATTATGAAGTAACGCTGCTGCCCGAGTCCAACGAGCGCCTACTGAGGCCCCAGCACGTGCGAGTACGCACGCTGCAAGGTGAAGCAGGTGTGTGTGTGTGTGTGTGTGTGTGTGTGTGTGTGTGTGTGTGTGTGTGTGTGTGTGTGTGCTGCACCTCCTGGGAGGGCAGGGTGGCATGCGAAGGGGCGCCCCTCCAATCAATCACCCTTTTCATCCGCAGAGGAGGCCGGGCCCGAACGCATCATCATCTCGCATACCAGGCCGCGCAGCCTCCGCGTAAGCTGGGCTCCCGCGCTTGGCCCGGACTCCACTCTCGGCTACCACATCCTGCTCGGGCCTCTGCGGGGCGGCGGCTCCCTGCAGCGCCTGGAGGTGCCGGCGGGCTGCAACAGCACCACGGTCCAGGGCCTGACGCCCGGCACCGCGTACCTGGTGACGGTGACTGCCGCTTTCCGCTCTGGCCGCGAGAGGGCGCTATCGGCTAAGGCTTGTACAGCCTCGGGCCAGCGGACCCGTGCCCCGCAGGCGGGGCGGCCGGAGGCCAGACCTCCGGAGCCGTGAACTGCCTGCCCCGCCCACCCGAGGTTCCCTCCTTCCCTCGCTCCGTGAGGGAGGCGCCACCGCTGCCTTTTCTCGGGGGGTGGGACGGGGTGGGGCGGGGTGGGGATGGGGTGGGGAGATAGGGTGCCGGTCCTGCCTTTGACCCGCGTGACTCCTCCGGTGGCTCCTCTACTGGTCGTGCTGGGTGCCGTCCCCGCCTGACTCCCGGGAACCCTGTGGCCACCCTGGTAGCCGCACGCTCAGTGGTCATCCTCTCCGGTCGCCAGTGGAGTTGAGCAGCGTTTGGCGGGGAGATGGACAGTGTCTGAGGGCAGATTGAGGACCTGAGACCCAGGGCAAGCAAGCATTTAGGAGAGGAGGCCGCAGGGTCTCCTACCTGTGCCAAGGGCCGGTCCCTCTGGTAGTGAGGACTCTGCATGGCCTGGAGGGAGTGCGCAGGACCACTCAGGTCCCGCTTGTTCATAGAAAGCCGGTGAAAGAACGGGAGGCTGGTGCAGGCAGGATTGGGTTGCTGAGGGAAGGTAGGGTTACAGATGGGTATTAGGAGGCTGATGTTGCCAAGTAGCTTTCATCAGAATCCTCTGCCAGCCTAGAGCCCAGTACCTGTCAGGGACACTGGCCGTGCCTTCCTGCCCAGGACCTGCACTTGCACACACCCCCTTCACCCCCACTATCAGTGGCTGGGATACAGTCTTTTCGCAGGAACGTGATGAGACCTTAGCATTTAGGGTGTTGGGGATAGGAGACCCCCCTCCCCCGCTATGTCAGGCTTTAAGGGCGGCTTCTGTTTTAGTGTAGGAAGGAAGCTTCATAGGAGACAGGAACAAACAACATTTCCCCTGGGAAAGTTCACGCCAAGGACTCTGCAACATCTAACCCGAAGGTGTCATGTCGGTGGGCTACCTACCACCTGACCTCACCTACTACCCCGAGGCTTCTGACAGATTGCTGAGGATGGTCAGAAACAGGCTTCCCCTCAAGTTCCCATTCAGGCAGAGCCTCTCCTCCCAGAATCACTTGCCCCAACCCAAGCTCACCTTTTCCCTCTTCCCCACTAACGACCCAAACTCTGAAATACATTCAAGTCAGTTATAAACTGTGCCTGCAGTCTCATTAAAAATGTTTTATTTTTCCAGTAGGGTGGTAGTGGCGCTCGCCTTTCGTCTCAGCATTGGGGAGGCAGGTCGGCAGCATCTGTACTCTTATCACTCGGCCTGCTCTCCCTCGTGTTCCTTGTCGTCTGTGTCCCAGGGCCTCACTTCTGGAGTAGTTTGGAGTAGTTCAAGCTGCTGCTTTTACAACTTGGAGGACAGGAGGCTGCTTTGCGGGGCATCCCCATCACAGCCTGTGGTCTGCTGCCCACTCACTGCCTCTGCTTACTATGGCTACTCTAGTGACTCCCAGGAACTAAAAATATTGGGAGAGGTGGGGTGGGCTTTGGGGCCCTACACCGTGTCTGAGCCTACCAGGGGTGGCTTTCCCGAGAACTTGCTTACCCCAAGAACCTGAGGGAGCATTGTAGGGGTTCACCCTGACCCCCAAAGAAGCACTGCCCATGCACTCAACATGCTGTGCATTTGTGGGAGGTAGCTGCTTTTGTGACGATAGCTTGAGATACAGGGCAGTAGCCTGCTGGCCCTAGCCTCTGGTGGTGGTGGTCGTGGGGATGGGTCCCCTCTCCATGCCTCCTTGTTAGGCTCAGGAAGCCTGTGCATGCACCTGCGGGCTTCAAGCCAACATCCTTACCTACTGATCAATAGTTGGCCAAAGGGCTCAGAGATTTCCTCTGACCTCGGTTACCAGTCCAGGGTCTGAGGTCATCTGAGTTCAGGACAAAGATTCAGGTTTGGCACATGTGCCCCACAACCCCCTAAAACCCAGATATTTCTCCAAGCCATTTGTGTTCTCAGATGATTGTAGGCCAGGGTCTATTGGCCCTGGGGGAGAGCAGTTTCCCTTCCACACTGCATCCCCAGGCCTGGTTTATAGAACACTAAACAGGTAGCAGAATACCAGTGTCATTTCTTAGTAGCTCCCCCAAGAGAACCTGAGTAACAGAACTCACTCAAAATATATCTACTCTCATGAGAAAGTGGAACAGGCAGGAGCCATGTATCTGACAGCCAGAGTCCACTCCCCACAAATCCTTGGTATAAGCTTCTTGACCTAATGCCGGCACCATCTATTTTCAGGCGGTAGAGGCGAAAGCCTGTACCCCCACTTGCATACCATAGAATGCCTCTACTAGGGTCCTCAGCTCAGAGAGGCTGCCCTTGCATTGTTCTAGGCACGCCATTTAAGATCAGTGCAGGCCCAGAGGATGTCTATAGGAAATAGATTTTTTAATTTATTTATTGTGCAAGTATATGATGTATGTGTATGGGGGGGGGTGCATGCCTGCCATGGTCCACATAGAGGTCAGAGACAACTTTATGGAGTTGGTTCTCTCACTCTACTTTTACATGGGTCCCAGAGTTTAAACTCCAGGCGGCAGGCCTGTGTGGCAGGTGTCTTTATCTGCTGACCATGTTGCCAGCCCCAGGAAGCAATTTAGTGGGATAAGATTTCCGTATGAGCTGTTTGCCACATGCATGGACTACCCTCTTCCCCCGTGTTCTCTCTGGTTCCAGCTCTATTCTCTGGGTGTCTAGGATAGTGAGCAGTGGCAGATGCCATCCTAAACTTAACGTACATGCCAAGAATGGCCGCTGTGCTTCTCGGTGTGTGCCGGAACACCAGAAAGGGCTAGTCTGTGGTTGCTCCTGGTTGAGATCTATTTGAAATGAAGCAGCCAGGAAGCTGGAGAAGGACTGAGACTATCCTGGATACTGTGTGGAGACCTCAGCAAAAGCTGCTGTGAGTGCTGGCATCCATGGACTTGGGGCCATTTCACACTCAGAGGGCAGGTGTGCTAAAACCTGCATGCTTTTCTCGGATCTCTAGCTGTTTGTGAGAAGGCCAGATGGTGGGACAGTCTGGATCTAGGTCCCCAGGAAACAAGTTGTTCAAGAGTGGCTGTGTAGTTAAGGACTGCTCAGTAAAGCTACTACCATCTTGGAGCTGGGCAGATTCTAAAGTACCAGTAGCGAAGGCTGTTGAACCCCCAGAAATGTAGCCCTGAAGTCAGCCTCCTCCTGGGGAAGACAGGACAATACAGGAAACCTGAAGCTCAGATGCAATAGCTGTGTCTCTCCTGCTTTTTTCCTTAGGATGAAATGCTCTTTTTATTGGGGGAAAAAAAAAGGAAAAGAAAACAAAACTTCTGGCTGGGTGATAATGGTGCACATCTTTAATCTCAACCTTGGGAGGCAGAGGCAGGCAAATCTCTGTGACTTCAAGTCCAGCCTAGTCTACACAGCAAGTTCCAGGACAGGTTCCAAAGCTACACAGAGAAACCCTGTCTTGAAACAAACAAACAAACAAACAAAACAAAAACAAAAAACCCACGACACCCCCCAGTGAGGGGGGGAAAGAGAGAATATATCACTTAAAAAAAAAAACCAAAGGGGGGGGTGGAGGTTCTTGCTTTGGCGGTGCACATACTAATATTAGAACATTGTGGAAAAGATTAGCATGACACTCAAATTCATGAAGCATTTTTACAGTTTAAAAAAAGGGGGGGGGGCCTGGAGAGATGACTCAGACCTCATAGATGATTTAAGATTACCAAGTATGATTCCCAGCACCTACACTGGGTAGCTCACAATCACCTGTAACTCAAGCTCCGGTGAAATCCAAAGTTTCTTCCCTCTTAGGGCACCTGCACTCATCTGTTCATATACGGATGTATACACAGTATTAGAAATGAAATAAATATGGGGCTGGAGAAACAGCTCAGCAGTCAAGAATCACTTGCTGTTCTTGACAAGCACCTGGGTTCAGTTCCCAGCCCCCATGTCAGACAGAACACAACTAGCTGTAACTCTCATTACACACCCTGACACCCTCTTCTGGCACCCCTGGTACCTCTATGCACATAGTACAGACAAACATCCACATTAAATGAATGTGTAGCTCTGTCTCTGTCTCTTTCTCTCCCCCTTACTTCCTTACCTTCCACGAATGACACTTCTACCAATAAACTTTCCATATAAGTCACATATAAGTCACTTTCCATATAAGTTTACACAACAAATGTGTAAAATAAAACAAATATTTTGTTTTAAAAATTTATCATTTGTTTTTGAGACAGGGTCTCCCTATGTAGTCCTGGCTCTCAAACTTCTAAAGGTTCCCCTGGGATTAAAGACAAGTATCACCAAGACTAGCTTAAGACCATATTTTGTTTGTTTCAAAAGATTTATTTATTTATTTATTTATTCATTCATTCATTCATTCATTCATTCATTCATTCATTTATTTATGTATAGTAGTGTCCTTCTGCAAGTATGCCTGAAGGCCAGAAGAGGGCATCAGTTTCCATTACAAATGATTGTGAGCCCTTATGTGATTGCTGGAAGAGCAGTCAGTGCTCCTAATCTCTGAGCTGTCTCTCCGGCCCTGTTTTTTGTTTTTTGAGACAAGGTTTCTCTGTGTAGCCTGGGCTGTCCTGAAACTCACTCTGTAGACTAGGCTGGCCTCAAACTCGGACATTTGCCTGCTTCTGCTTCCCCAAAGCCGGGATTAAAGCTGTGAGCCACCAATGACAGGCTTAAATCAATTTTTAAAATGGAAGAAAAAGAGACAAGAGGCAGGCAGATCTCATAGTTGGAGGTCAGCCTGGTCTACAGAGCGAGTTCCAGGACAGCCAGGGATACACAGAAAAACCTTATCTCAAAAAACAAGAGAGCCGATTAATATATTTTCCTTTCGAGGGGAATGCGGTGAGATAGAGGTACCAGACAGAACCCAAGCTCGGAGGCTGTCCAACCTTTTAGGTGGGAGCAGGACCCATTTGAGATAAGGTATTGTGGGAGGTATGAAGTTTCTGTAGGGCAAGAATAATCACCAAGTGCTCCTTTCACAAAAGCCAGTTAGCTCGTTGCAATTAAATATGGCATTGCAACCAGAGAGCTTTTTAAAGAAATAGCCCTCAGGGGCTGGAGAGATAGATAGCTCAGTGGTTAAGAGCACTTAGTGTTCTTGCAGATGATCTGAATTAAGTTCCTAGCACTCACACAAGGCAGCTTACAAACAATCTCTAACTTTAGCCTGGGGGATATGCCTCTAGCATCAATGGGAACCTGTAACTCACAAGCACACACCCCTACACATAACTAAAAACAGTAAAAAGAAACCTTAAGAGACCTTCATCCAAATTAAAACAATAATTTAAAAAAGAAGCAGCCCCCCATCTCCACCTCAACAGGTGGTAGCAGCTTGCCTGAGATGCGGCAGGAAGTAAGAGTGGATTGATCCTCATCTGCAAGCTTGTGATGGGCAGTACTGCTCAGCGGAGGCTGGAGCCGTGACCTGCTCCATGCTTCCAAGGCTTGGGATGTTGGACCCTAATTCCGGGGTCCTGATGGGCCGGTGGGAGAGGCCCGCGACACAAACACCAAAACCAGGAGATGCAACAAGCAAGAGGTGTTTATTGAACGGGTGCATACTCGGGTGACAGCAATCTCGGGGAAAGCTGCACACCCCTCAGAGAGTTCAGGCTCCTTTTTATACAGACAAACTGCAAATCAGCACACATGCATGGGGCACAAGGTGACTGATTACAAAGTATGATCTCATGTTTGAGAGGTCACCCAGGTGTGACCTGTTCTTATTCAAAGGATAACCCAGAGAATGACTTGGAAAGTCCCCAGACTGTCCGTTGGCCAGGACTGACCCAGACGGGGCTGTTCATCTGGTATCATTTGTTCCAGGGTTGGGGGCCTGTTTCCTTGTTGTGGGCCAAGACCTGTGAGAAACTTCTTTCATACTCTGGCTTTCTCTTGGCTGCACATTTAGAGCCTTCAGATATTCCGCAAAGGTTTGATGATTCAGTAACTAGCCCTATTTAACAAGATCAGCCTAGCATATAACCACTAGCCCCATCACCATAGTAACCTTTCTTGTTCTCATAATTTCTGGTCTTTCCACCCATGTCATTGTCTGCTCTTTGTGATTTTCTATATTCTGCTTGTAAGAACTATTTTCCTTATTCTTTCCGACATCCTTGCTCTGAAAATTAAAGTCTTTCAGGGACTTCACCCCCTGATGTCAGATCATCCATATTTGCCACAAATGCACCTGAGCTCTTCATAGACGATTCCTAAGGGGCCCATCCACAGCACCTCCTGGAGCATCCAAGGACACAAAGACACACTGGTGGCCATAAACTTGGAAAGGTAGAGAGCATCTGAGCGCTAGGATCAAGGCCACTCATGATGACCCTGGCGATATGTATATCAATGGAGTTAACTTCAGGGTCTCAGAGGGGGGACCTCAGCTGGGTCCACCTGACCAGAGGGCCTGATTTGAGGTCACCATGAACAGGTAACTTATTTACTTAAACACAACTCTCAAGTAGGAATATGAGCTACTTTGGCTAATAAGAAAGCTCGGGTTCAGTACTAAGTCATTGTTATCCTGGGCCATCAATGACAAACCTGTCATCTCTCTGAAACATTGCATCTGTAAGACTGGAATTTGTGCCGGGTGGTGGTGGCGCACGCCTTTAGTCCCAGCACTCGGGAGGCAGAGGCAGGTGATTCTGGTTTACAGAACGTGTTCCAGGACAGGCTTCAAAGC
This sequence comes from Phodopus roborovskii, assembly GCF_943737965.1. Classification (NCBI taxonomy): domain Eukaryota; kingdom Metazoa; phylum Chordata; class Mammalia; order Rodentia; family Cricetidae; genus Phodopus; species Phodopus roborovskii. Next base: position 7,189,470 of record NW_026126646.1, on the reverse strand, counting down.
TACACAGAGCTCGAAAGACTGGAATTCCTGCTTTGGTGGAATTAGCAGACTGCATCCTATTCTGGAAGGATTTTTTTTTTTTTTTTTAAATCTATCTACCGGGTTAGGGTCTGCCTAGGGATGGCAGGCGCAGGTCATGCATGCTGGCAGGGGTAAAAGCAGGCTGTAAATGAGCTGTGGTGAATGTGAGCATGGTAGGAACCAGGGGGTCCTTCTGGAAGCTGGATAAGAAGACAGGATGGAGGGACTGGCCTCATCGGCAAACAAGAGTATCATCAGCATAGAACATCACATTTGTCAACGAAAATGATAGCAGCAGATAGAAAACGATTCTATTCGCTTTCATTTACTTAAGTGTCTTCAGAGTGTCTCTGTTGTAAGAATAAGACTGTAAGGCGTAGAGTCAGCTGTTGTAACTCAGCCCTCTTAGTGTCGACCAACCAACCTCTCCGCTATCTGAGGCAGGGTCTTGCTGTGCAACCCAGACTTGCCTCATAATTAAGATCTCTGCCTCAGTCTCCTGAGTGTGCAGATTACAGGTATACGGCACCACCCAGCTCACTCTCTCTGAAGCAATCACCAAAGTCTTAAGACAGTAATCGACTGTTTTTCTTCCCTCTCTTCTCCTCTTCCTTCTCTTTTATTCAATACAAAGTCTTGCTATATTGCTCAGACTAACCTAACTCCTGGGTTCAAGGGATCTTCCTACCTGTATAAGCACCTGTGGAGAGGCTTCAGATCCCTTAGAGCTGCAGTTACAGGTAGTTGTGAGATGCCTGATGTTGTTGAAAATAAAAGTGGTGGTGCTTTAATCCCAGCACTTGGGAGGCAGAGGCAAGAGGTTCTCTGTGAGTTTGAGACCAGCCTGGTTTACAAGAGCTAGTTACAGGACCACAAGAACGACACAAAGGAACCCTGTCTAAACAAAAATAAAAAACAAAAAACCCAACAACAACAAACAAAACCACAAAATAAATAATAAATAAAAGAATTTTAAGCTTTGTTCATGTTTTCGATCACTTAAAAATATCTATCTACTGTCTCAGTGGAAAAGTCATTTTTGTGAATGCAACCAGTTTTACCAAAGAAGCCTGGGACCAAGATGCTAATTTGGAGAATGTGGGTTCCCTAATAACAACTGCCCTGTGTTCGTGCTAATTTCCTCCTACCCAAAGGTTAGGTCAGCCAGGCCCTGGACCAGAGCACGCACGCGGCTCAGCAGGTTTCCAAGGACCACTCAAGAGCTAACGACCAGAATCCTAGAATACCTACCGTCGGTGTAGGGTGCCTTCTGCGGGCTCTGGGGTATGTGGGTGTGGTGGTGGTCTGCCTGGCTTTCTAGCTTGTACTGCAAAGCAGCATGCGAATTGACCGCACGGGTTGCCAAGACACCAAAGAGGAAGGAGCTCAAGATACCGCCTTAGCAACAGAGGCAGAAGTCTGGAGCAGGACTGCTCGTCATTGACTCATTCACGCTTGGCTGTAAGAGCCAGGCTTGCAGACGTTCATTGCAGCCACAGACCTGCCTGACTCCAGCTTCGATAAAGCTTGGGGTCACAAGAGGGGCGGTCGGTCGGGCTAAGGACGCGGAGGCCACGTCTTCTTTCAACCAGCAGTCCCACGCCGGTTACCCCGCCTTTGACTGCCCTGGCCAAGTCCGGAAGAAGTCGGCTCGGGGAACCCGGGCATCTCCATCTCCATCAGATGTTCCCTTCCTCTTCTGCTCTCTGGGTCTGGACTCAGCAAGAGTTCCGACTGAGGGTCCTGTGTCTCTCTGATCTTCTGTAGCCTCAATGGCTGGAGCGTCTCCATAAACGCCCATAACAACGGATACAGATCTCCGAATGGCCCCAGGCCCACAACAAGAGCACCATTGCTGGAAGAAGAGGGAGTTCCCTAGGACGAAGGCACACCCACCCCGAAAACTTCGTTCCTATTTGCTTGGTCCGGGAGCTCCATCCAGTTCCGCCTCCTTGGACAGCTGGGCAAATTGCACCACCAACGCTAATTGCGTCTCTGTCCCGGCGGCCAATCCGATGGCTGGGAGCGCCTTGACCCTCGTAAGTTTCCGTCTTCCAGAAGGAAGAGGTGTGTGTTGCGCCTGCGCAGTTAGTCGGCCCGCGGCGCGTGGTGACTGCCAGTATCCCAGCGAGTCACACCTGAGTCCGGACCACCGAGGGCGCGCTGCGCTTGTGGACCATGTCGTGGCTCTTTGGCATCAAGGGCCCCAAGGGCGAAGGCGCAGGGCCTCCGCTGCCCTTGCCGCCCGCGCAGCCTGGGGCGGAGGGTGGAGGCGACCGTGGTGCGGGAGACCGGCAATCACCCAAGGACAAATGGAGCAACTTTGACCCGACAGGCCTGGAGCGTGCGGCCAAAGCGGCGCGCGAGTTGGAGCACTCGCGTGAGTGCGCGGGCTGGGCATGGCGGGCCGAGGCCCAGGGAGTTGGGAGGTTGCTCTCAGAGACGCCAGTTTGCTTTTGCGAGTTTAGTCCTCTTGGCGTCTTAGCAACAAGAGTGTGCAGTTGGCTGTCTGCAGCCCTGCTTTTTCAGGTGACCTGAACGGCTCGGATAGTCATTTGGCCATAGCCACCCTGCGTTTTAGGAAACCCAGGTCCCGCCACCCTCTTGCACGCACTTGCAGCTGTCAACGCAGCAGAAGAGGCCGTTCTATTAGAGAGGCTCCTAAAAGGAGCGCAGGTTGCGTTTGCCAATGCTGGCCTTAGTTACAGCTGGGCTCTCTTGCTGACTCCACGTGGTGCAGGCCAAAAGGCATGGCCAGATCAGATGATCCGTTTTGTAGTGGTTGATTGTAGTCAACCACTTAATAAGGGAAGCGTTTTTGAAAGGCATTGGGTTTCAGCAAAAGGATAGTAGAGTTTGCATGTGTTATTGGATAATAGTACTCCGCTGTGAGGGGAAGGTATCTGTAAAAGTTGATCCTCTCGGAGCCACACATGTTCTGTCTCCTTCGATGTTGACAGTTTGTTCCAAGATGTAATGAAAGGCTTCTTGTTTTGTGTTTTTAAACTGCAGCCCTGGCAGGGACTCATGTAGACCAGGCTGGTAGAGAAATCACAGAGATCCACCTGCCGCTGCCTCCGGATTTTGTGCCCCCACCACCTGGCTAGTTGAAATCTTTTTAAGAGCCTGAAATAGGGGTTGGAGGTATGGTTCAATGATTAAGAGCACTTGTTGCTCTTGCAGTGAACCTGCATTCAATTCTTGAGCACTCATATGGCAGCTCACAACCTTCAGTAACCCTGGTTTCCCTTCAGGGTGTCCAAGGACCTCTTCTGGCTTCTGAGGGAACCAGTCATGTACGTGGTGCACATACATACCTTCAGGCAAGCACTCAAACACATAAAAAGGAACAAAACACCCAAAACCCTGAAGTGCAAGAGGTGTTGAATAAATACTGATTGAAGGAATGATGTTGTTCTTGACTTTGTGTTTACGCATGGGTTCTGTTTTTCAGAGGATACTGTAGGGAAGCCATACTTTAAATAGGTACAATATGCAGAGCCTCTCAGAGAGGGTCTGGCACTTAGTGAATCAATTCTCTGTTCTTGTCTTAATCTGGGAGTGTGGTTCATGCATTTAATTACAACTTGAGAGGCAGGCAGAATTCTGAGATTGAGTCTGGTCTGGTCTACACTGTTCCAGGCCAACCAGGGTACACAGTGAGATCGAGAGGCAGACAGAATTCTGAGATTGAGTCTGGTCTGGTCTACACTGTTCCAGGCCAACCAGGGTACACAGTGAGATCCTGTCAAGTCTTGGGCAGTGGTTTCTGAGGCCTGCGGACTCATATACCCATAGATTTGGTACCAGGATCACCTGTCTCTTTTGGCCCAGCAGAGCTAATAATGTGTAAATGATCTATAATGTTTGCTAGGTAATCTCAGTGGCTGGTTTTCAAGGCATTTCCAGTGTTAGCAGACTTGACAGATGACCCAGTGTCCTGTTACGGGGTTGTATAGGGGACACTTTTCTTGGTGACTCCTGGGTCGAGGGGTCATTCTTTAGTAACACCTAGAATTTCAGAATTCAGTCTTGGCAATTAGTCCCACAGCTATAGCCTGTTACAGACTGGGGTGCAGTTCCAGCCCTTTGCTACATCCCGACTACTCTTGCATATAAATTGCTCTCCAGGTGCCTGCACTGGCAGCCCTGAAGCTCTTGCCCAGAACATTCTCCCTCTGGGTCCAGTGCCCTGACCTCTGCTTTAACAGAGCTCTGTTTTCTGGGCCAGCAATGTCTCCTTTGGGTTCTACATGTCCCAGGACTAAACGGTTTACCCCGTTCTGTCTCATTTCACATGAAAACAGAGAAGTTAGCTGAGCTTGCCAAAGTCATAGGAAGAATAAACAGGAGTGGGATTTGGTCCCGGACTTGCTGGACTATGACACTCCCATTCCTGTCTTACTATGTTGAGATGGGGGCCCCAGAGAGTATTGCTATTCCCTCTCAGAGTGTCCGGGGTTTCTGTGGTCTGCTCAACTCTTGGCTTCAAAGCTTACTACTTGAATTAGAGTAGGGCTTGCTGCTTGCTGTCTGTCTTCAGGTGTGAGTTCTTTTGTCCTCCGTCCTGGTTACTGAGAGTCTAGAAGGAGAGTCTTCAGGTGTGAGTTCTTTTGTCCTCCGTCCTGGTTACTGAGAGTCTAGAAGGAGGTTGTCTTGGATGATCCTTCCCAAGCTTGGATACTGCTACCCATTGGTGGAGTTCATGCCAAACCATGTGCTCTGTGTAAATTGATCACAAATGCCAAGACGTTGGCCGTGGCCATCTAACCCTGTGAAACGTTCTTACCATGATACCTCCTGTCTTAGCCGTTTTCCCTCTGGATACTCACACCGCTCACATGTTAAGCTCTGGTTAGCAACATTGAAGCTTGGTTAGTGACAGTGCTTGTTGAGCTCAAAAATAACATGCAGAGGCTGCATCTGACTTTGGAAACTTCAAGTGTATGAGAAAAGTCATGGGGATGGGATGTAGGGGTTAAGTGTAGGGGATAACCTGGTGATCTTCACTCCCACAGTTTCTGTGGTAGAAAGTTTTTACAATGAGGTATTGGTAAGGGGAAATTATCATGGAAAATTTGGAGACCTCTTTAGAGTGTACTAGAAGTAAAGTTTTTCCCATAAGTATCCACAAACATCAATGCCACCTGACACACACACAGAAGGCATTTATAACCTAGGTGCCTTGTCTGGCATCTAACCCTTACTCATCCTTGCATGCCTGTATATTTTCTAACATCATTAACGGGTACAGCTGTGGACACCAATCAGAGCTCTGCTTCCCTAATTGGAAAATGCCAGTCACGTCACTGTTCCACAACCCCACCCTGGATGAGTATGGTGGTCTTTCTGATGGAGTTCTTGGCAGTGTGATGATCCCCTGGGCGTTGGGATCAGGGGCTCTTACCAACTCTTATGAGCTGTCTCCTCCCCTCCACTCCCCTGCCCACAAAGTTTCATGTATACCAGCCTCAAAGCACAGTGCAGCTGAGGATGACTCTGGGCTCCTGCTCCTCTGGCATCCACCTTCAGAGTACTAGGATGATAGGCATGCACACTACACCTGGTTTTATGTGGCGCTAAGGATCCAACCTGGGACTTTCTGCATGCTGGGCAAACTCTAAGCTGCATGCACAAACTCACCAGGTTCTCTGTTAGAGATGGAGCAGCAGCTTTGAAAGGAGAGGACATTGTAGGAATCTGGAATGGGTAGGCAAGTGATGTAGGCCGAGTAGGGGGCAGCCATGGTTCAAGATTGAGTGTTGTTTCTCAGAAAGCCCCTTGGCATGAGTGAGAGGTTCTGTTTGGGGCCACACAGATATGTCTGTTGTCAGTGTACTAATACCCTCTCTCTGACCCTCCTATACTCTACAGGCCATGCCAAGGAGGCGCTGAACCTTGCGCAGATGCAGGAGCAGACACTACAGCTGGAACAACAGTCTAAACTCAAGGTGAACTGTGGGCTGGTGCCATGAGGGTGTAAGAGAACCATTTCACAGATGAGAGACCTATGGGAGTGTCCTCCATTCTTTGAAGGACAGGATGCTGAGTATATGGCTATGATTCTGTAGTAAAGGTACCTGAGAGGTAAGCTGTAGGTGAGGAATGTCTGGAGTTTTTGAAGGTAGGGAATCTTTCTTGAAATTCTTTTGTTTTATGTTTTTGATGTTAGTTTTGACACAGGTGTTTTGTTTGTTTGCTTCCTTCAGTTTTTTTTTTTTTTTTTTTTTTTTTTTTTTAAAGACAGGGTTTCTCTGTGTATCCATGGCTGTCCTGGTCTCATTCCGTAGGCCAGGTTGACCATGAACTCAAGAGATCCTCTTGCCTCTGCCTCCCGAGTCCTGGGATTAAAGGCATGTGCTACCACTGCCTGACTAAGATAGCATTTTTCTGTGTATACCAAACTGACTTCAAACTCTCAGCAATCCTTCTGTCTCAGCCTCTTAAGTGCCATAACACCTGATTTTTATTTTATTTCCTGCACTCAGAAGGACCCTTGAGGCTGGGTGTGGTGCACCCTTTAATCCTAGCACTTGGGAGGTATAAAAGCAGGTGGCTAACTGAGTTCCAAGTCAGCCTGGGATACACAGAAATCCTGTCTTGAAAGACAAGCAACAAAAACCTAAAAGGAAAACCCTGGATGTCAGAGTTTTTAGTGAGCATGGAGCCAGGCTCCGTACGTAGTCCTTGTCTGTTATACAGTACAGTTGTAATGTGAGCTCTCAGGGTAAAGGAGTAAGAAACATCCTGATCTCTGGGCCTGGTCTTGTCCATTTGCCCAGTGTTGTGAACCCACTTAGGGGGGTATATTGTTCAGACTGTTTTTAAAAGTACCTCTGTCTTACCCCAGCCTGTTGCATAGGCCAGTTGGCATGGCCTTTGATGCTGCCATTTTGTAGTTTACAGCACCATGGAATGGGCTGTAGACGGTGTGAGTCTCACATGGTACTCCTGTGTTCTGCAGGAATATGAAGCCGCTGTAGAGCAACTCAAGAGCGAACAGATCCGTGTGCAAGCTGAGGAAAGACGGAAAACCCTAAGCGAAGAGACCCGGCAGCACCAGGCAGTAAGTGCACGGGGCAGCCACTTCCGCCAGGAGGTGTGGGGTAACAGGAGTGGGGGTGGTACATTGAGGTGCCACTCAGGATCTTTTAGTTACTGACCAGCTGTGGTTGATAGTTGTTGTATTAGGAGCTGGACCACTATGGTAAAAATAAAGACAGTAACCCAAAACCCATAGCCTCCTTGGTACAAAGCCGTCCTGCACCTGCATGTTTGTGGAAGGTGGCAACCCACCTATAGCTTTCCTCAGCAGCCACTCCAGGGTAGGACCAGATCATGTTTTCTGATCTTTCTAGTGGCTTCTCCAGCCAAGGTGTGTCTTTACTTCTTTCCCTAGAGGGCCCAGTACCAGGATAAGCTAGCTCGACAACGCTACGAGGACCAGCTGAAGCAGCAGGTAAGAAAGGCATGGCTCAGAGAGATAACGAGTGGTCGGTCCAATAACACAGGAGATGATGCAGCTGAGTTCATGGTCAAGAATGCAAGTGTTGCTGATCCTGGGTGAATTTTCTCAGACATACTTATGGGCCTGTGTGCACAATGGACGTCCCCAGACACGTACCTAAATTCAGACATCCTATACACTTAGACATGTGTACAGACATGTCCAAGTACATACCCAAGCCCGTGCATATAATTTCTTATGATGCTTCCACAACAGAGGTGGGTCTTGAGGGTTCTTGCTAAATACACATCGGTCTAACTAGAAAGCTCAGTGAACAGTGGACAGGGTCCCTGGGTAATCCAAAACTTGGTTAGGCCTCCTTTGACCCATGCTGGCTCCTTGCTACAGAGACTCATCAGCTTCAGGCTAATGTTCATGTTTTGTTTGCTGAGGCATTATAGCTGTTAATCTCAGTAGGCAAAGATTAGACATCTATAAGAACCATAGAGCACAGATGTAAACCCTGGGAGTCTTGGAACCATACTAGTGAAGCTGCTATAAAGGCTGCTTGTGCCCCAGCAGGTGGGGCAGCTCTGAAGCCAGGCCCTTAATGTGTGCATGTCCTGGGCCAACATCACATGTGCCTGTATTGGAGCGTACCAACTAGAGCCCCAAGAAAGTTGGGACTCCTCAGGTGGACAGAAGCATTCCTGACTCAGAGCAGCTGCAACCTGTTGGCTTGGTTTTGGTTGTCTTTCTGATTTTCAAAAGCTTTTTACCTTTCCTGTGACTTTCTCAGCAACTTCTGAATGAAGAGAATTTAAGGAAACAAGAGGAATCTGTGCAGAAGCAGGAGGCCATTCGTCGAGGTAGGGGGGTGGGTCACTAAGATTGGGTGGCTTGTTTGGGTCTCTTAGTCCTTAAGAAATGTCTGCACAGAGGTCCACTGCGATCTTAAGTAAGAACTGTGTTTACAGCATTTGCTTTGACACCACACACATCTGGATACCTTGGTTTCAAAGAGCTAATCCTCAGCAGAAGTTTCATCTGTAGCCTGTAGTTCTGAGACTAGTTAATTTGGATAGGAAAGTTGCATGGCCTTAGCTCCTGTGGTAGAACATCATTTGTCCTTGGGCCCACAAGTTTACATGTGTCCCAGCAGGAAGAACATTTCCAGGAGTCTGTCAGGAAGGGCAATTTGTTGCTTCATTGTGCAGTGACAGTGGCTTATTGCTTGGTGTTTTGTTCTTATTGCTGACAAATAGGTACACATTATTGCATCTCATGATTTTTCTGGTATTTTGGTTGTCAGATGTCAGTATAAGTAGGTTTTTCTTGTGATTATCAATGTTTTTGTTTATTTTTATAATACATCATCCTAAGGGTGGTCCGGGCTATTGCACCTGACAGAAGGGTGTGCTCTGCCGAACGGGTTGTTCACTATAACACTGTTGTTCCTGGTCCATGCAATATCTAGGTTTGTGTTTGCATGTCAGCAATGTGGGCAGAGGCAGGCACATTATGGGCTGAAGACCACTGTCTTTGCCTTTTCCTGGGGCAGCCACTGTGGAGCGAGAGATGGAGCTACGGCATAAGAATGAGATGTTGCGGGTAGAAGCTGAGGCCCGAGCCCGGGCCAAGGCTGATAGAGAGAATGCAGACATCATCCGGGAACAGATTCGCCTCAAGGCTGCTGAACACCGTCAGACCATCTTGGAGTCTATCAGGTAAGGATGCAGCCAGGGCCCAGTGCCTGCTGTCCATCTGTCTTCTGGTCCCCAGTTTAAGCTGCTAAGTTACTGGTCATTGAATGTCCCCTCACCTCTTCATCCTGAAGCTCTGGGCCAACTCTAAACACCCCACCTTGGTAGACTTTCCTGTAAGACTGATCTGAAGAGCCTTAAAGGGTTCCATTCATTTTTCATTTCTTTCCTTTGACCTTCTGTAGCCAGGTATCTCTTCTAGAAAGTCAATGTGACCTTTCCCCCATGCAGGACAGCTGGCACCTTGTTTGGCGAAGGATTCCGTGCCTTTGTGACAGACTGGGACAAAGTAACAGCCACGGTGTGTACTACCATACGTCCCTATGGGTGAACCTAGTGGGCAGCTCTGGGGCACACTCTCTGGGGACTTCCCTGTGAGTGTCTTACCTGTTACCTGCTGGCTATGAGGACACCGGGTGTTTTGCAGAGAAACCTAGCACAGATCAGGCACATGAGCTGCAACAACTGTCTTTAAGAACTATAGTGAGGCCTGGTCTAAAGTGAGTTCCAGGACAGACTCCAAAGCTACAGAGAAACCCTGTCTCAAAATAGAACAACCAAACAAAAAAGAACTATAGTGAGATGTGATAGAGTGTTTTGGGTTTAAGGCATTTCAGATGATTCAGTCTTGCCTTTAATCCATTTTATGTTGTGCTAGCAAGGACTAACTTACAAGCAAGGAAGTTTATCTGGTGTTGGAAAGTCTGAATAGGGCCATCTAAAGACTTCTACTAGGCCCTGTTCTGAAGAGGTTTGCAAAATCTGCAGCATTGCATGAGATCAAGTACTCAACATGTAAACTTTTGAGGGACAAGCCACATCTAGTCATGGTAGTGGCAGCCTACCTTGAGGCTTCAAATTTCTAATCCAGGCACAAATGCAGGAAGGGGTCAGAGCTCTCTTTCCAGTGTCCTTGGAAGATGGTAATAGTAAGATTTTTTTTTTTTTTTTTTTTTTTTTTTTTTTTTTTTTTTTTTTTTTTTTTTCGAGACAGGGTTTCTCTGTGTAGCTTTGGAGGCTGTCCTGGAATTTGCTCTGTAGACTAGGCTGGCCTCGAACTCACAGAGATCCGCCTGCCTCTGCCTCTCAAGAGCTGGGATTAAAGGTGTGTGCCACCAATGCCTGGGTTTTTTTAAATGGTAATTATTTTTATCTGTTTTTTTTTTTTTTTTTTTTTTTTTTTGGAGACTGGGTCTCTCTATTATGTAGCTCTGATTTATGTAGGACTGGCTGTCCTGGAACTTGCTATGTAGACCAGCTAGTCCCCAAACTCACAAATCCACCTGCCTTTATCTGTTTGTCACCATGCCCAACTACCTGGCATTTTTGGTAGTGTATTCCCAGCCAGCTCCATAATTGTGAGGCAGGAGGTGTTCTGTGACGTAGGAGAAGCATTGAGGCATCTTAGACTTCAGGCCACTGTGGATGTTGTGCTAAGTGCAGAGGGTGATCCCTTAGAGGGGAATGCTGAAGGTACCTTATTTTTATTGTTCAGGATGCTGAGGATGGAACCTCAGGTCTTAGGAATGCTAGGCAGGAACTCGCCAGTAAAGCATCCATCCTGGATGATGCCCCCGCTCTGTGCAGATGCTTGGTGTGCTAATACATTACCATTTAAAAGCAATTTGTGGCTTATAGTTAGCCTTTTTTTCCAATAATGAAATTTAACTTTGTCAGTGGTAAGAAAGTAGTGGAAGGCAGGAAAGGCTTAGTGAGTTTCCAGCCCTGTTTAGCCACATTCCACATTCTTACAACCTCTGCTTCTGAGGGCTCAAGTTATAAGGCACGAAGAGAGATGCTCTGATGGGGAGTGCCAGAGGTATGCACTCGCTGTCACCTGAAGTATGCAAGTGAGCGTTGGTTGACTGCAGTATGGGGTTAGGGATCCAACCAGGGTCCATTGCAGACATTAAACTACCACATGGCCTTAGCTGTTCGTGGGGTACAGGATGAACTGTGGAGCAGGGGTTCATCATAGATTACCGCTTTTCTCTCTCAGGTGGCTGGACTGACACTACTGGCTGTTGGAGTCTATTCTGCCAAAAATGCTACTACTGTTGCTGGTCGGTATATTGAGGCCCGCTTGGGGAAGCCATCCCTGGTGAGGGAAACCTCCCGCATCTCGGTGCTGGAGGCACTGAGGCATCCCATCCAGGTATGGCCAAAGTAAGGTTTCAGGTTTCCACGTCCTTGCCAGGCTTCTTCCCATATCACAAACAACTGGTGCACGTTTTCTCTGTCCTTCCTCTTTTACTCAAACAACAGTTTCTGCCATCTCTCATGCTGGTATGGGTGTTTTTGTCATGATTATGCTATACCAATGGGGCCTGTTGAATCAGTATTATCTAATTATGTAACTGCTCCCTGAGTAAGTTTAAGCTCTTCATGACCTGAGCTCAGGGTCTGTCCTGGCATAGAAGATGAGAGAGTAGCATGGTGTCTAGCACCTTCCTTGGGCTGAGCTACTCTTGGCTCTCTCTGACAGACCTGTTCTCTGTGATGGTTATACCTGGGTCTCTTCAGCTACTCAGGAAAGTGGTTGGGAAGATAAAAACGTATAGAAAGAGCTGATAAATACCCAGGCTGGTTCTCCAGCTTTGGTACTAGTCTTGGGCTCTGTGGGGCAGTACTTCATGGTGGCTCCGTGTCCTGCCAACCGTGACGGTTTCCCCTACAGGTCAGCAAGCGCCTGGTCAGCCGACCCCAGGATGCGCTGGAGGGTGTCATCCTCAGTGTAAGTCACTGTGGCAGCTGTGGTTTGGGAAGCCCTGTGGGCCCCAGGGAAGGGACAGCAAAGCTTAACTACTATGTTTATGTGAGCCTTGTGCTTGTGGCTTTGGGGTCCTGTATTCAGATACTCCCTAGGCCAGTCCAGTATCCACAATGACTAGGCTGTACTAGAACACCTACAGTCCTTCCATTCCCTAAGGCTGTCTGTAAGCTGGGAGACCAGGTTCCCCAACCTCACCTTGCTCTGGCAGCCTAGCCTGGAGGCCCGGGTCCGAGATATTGCAATCGCAACAAGAAATACCAAGAAGAACAAAAGCCTGTATAGAAACGTCCTGATGTATGGGCCACCAGGGACTGGCAAGACACTGTTTGCCAAGGTAAAAATGCCTGGCTGTGAAGGTGGGACTGGGTGCTGCTGGACATCTCACCCTGGGGCAGTTTTTGTCACTGACCCTCAGGACATTGTGGTGCATTCAGAGGCCACCTCAGCTCTGATGGTGGGGGACCGTCCATGCTGGGCAGGGTTGGCTAGTACAGCCGTGGGCTTGGGAGTCTGGGAGGGAACATCTGCTCTGTTTCCCCACCCCTCCTTGCCCAGAAACTCGCACTGCATTCAGGCATGGACTACGCCATCATGACAGGCGGGGACGTGGCCCCCATGGGGCGGGAGGGTGTGACCGCCATGCACAAGGTCTTCGACTGGGCAAGCACCAGCCGACGAGGGTGAGCATACAACCCCCACATACACAGGTCCCCACTCCTAGGGGCCCAGCAGGTACCCAGCACGGGCCCTGCTGTCTCCCCACTATCTTGTCTTTGATATTCTGTGGAAGTCCATGGGCAGCCTCTAGATTCTGAAGATACCTAGGGGTGGGTGCTGAAGGATCCATTAGAAAAAAATATCATGCCGAGGGTGGACGTATAGTCACGAGGCTTCTAATACAAGGATACTGCCAGATAAAATTACTGCCATGAGTAAATGGCTAGCTCAAATAGAGAGGGGAATAGAGCTAGGCCTCCTTGACTGTGTTGACCCCTCCAAACGTTGGCTGAGGATAATATGTCAACTCAAGCAGCATTGCATAGCTGGTTATAAGTGTCCCTGGCATTGCCACTGTGTCTTCTTAAGTCCTTTCCTTTGGTCTTTGCCGTTTTACCTTGGATAACCACTTCTTCCTAATGCTGAACACATGCGACTCAGCCCTTATTCCGGCCTAGAGTGGAGGCCTTGAACGAGACCTGTGGGTAGGAGGAGCATTCTTTTGCCCAGCATATACCATTAGAGCTGCAGTTGGGTTCTCACTATTGGGGTTCTTAAAGCTGATTTCTATTTTTCCTGAGTCAGGATGTTAAGAGTCCCTGACAGGGCAAGGCCTGTGCTCTGTGGGGCATCTTCTCCCAGGGGTTTGCCCTATACCTCCTGTTGCTTCTGGGAGCTTCCAGGCATTGGCATGTAGGCCCCAAGCATCCCCTTGCCTAACTACCCTCTGGTTCACAGCCTCCTGCTCTTTGTGGATGAAGCAGATGCCTTCCTCAGGAAGCGAGCAACTGTGAGTGTTTTGGAACCCTGACTATCTGTGGGGGTTGGTCAGAGCTGGGTGTGCTAAGCAGTTTAGCAGGGGACCAGCCTAGAGCTTGCTGTGTCCCAGAGCACAGAAGGGCTAAATCTTCATGCTGTGCTAGCTGAGACTGCTGCTCAGTTGGCTCCTTCTCAGTTTGAAGAACCGGGCATTGAACCACAGTCCTGAAGATGCTAAACACCAGGAATCCAAGTTCTGGCTGTCAAATTAGGCTTGTATTTCTAACCCCTGCCTGCCTGCCTTGCCCTCCCAACAGTGTCTCCTGTGGACACTTTTCCTTGGCTATGTACAAAACTGCTCCTCAGGCTAGAGACTGATACTGAAACTCTCTCTCTGTAGGAAAAGATAAGTGAAGACCTCAGGGCTACTCTGAATGCATTCCTACATAGGACAGGACAACATAGTAGTAAGTAAGTGTATTCCTGCCCCTAGCTCCCTGTGCAGAGCACTTCTGGGCATCGTTATCTTTGGTCCCCACAAGGTGTCCGCAGAATGGAGTTGTGGTCCTTATCTGGACTACTGGGACTGGATAGCATCTAGAGCTTGAAAGACGCCCCAGTTTGGACTGTTTCCCAGAAGCCACTGGCTAGGATGGGTGCCTATGGTCAGACAGGCTCCTAACCCTGTCCTTAGCTAGCTCATCCACCAGGGTAGGACCCAGTCAGTCTTCTAGGAGCTGGTGGCCATCTTATCAGTCACAGATATCCCCTAACTTGCTGTGGCTATGGCCTGGCCCAGGGCCATTGCGGGCAACAACAGAACCTTAGGATACTAGGCCACCTCAATCATAGGTTGTACACATAGGCTTGTGGGCCTGGGTCTTCCTGTGGTTTCCTAAGTTAAAAAGCCGCCAGGGGCTAGAGGTACATCTCAGTGGCTGAACACTTGCCAAAACAAAACAAAAACCTGAACAGGAAGGGGAGAAGGAACAAGAGAGCGCTAAATTACATCCATCTATGAAGTTTACGCAAGGATGCTTAAAAGACCCTTCTGCCCCTGAGTGACCTGGGATTGGACAAGCCCTCAGCATGCACTTTGTGGCTGCAGGTTCATGCTGGTCCTGGCCAGTAACCAGCCTGAGCAGTTTGACTGGGCCATCAATGACCGCATTGACGAGATGGTCTGCTTTGCCCTGCCTCAGCGGGAGGAGCGTGAGCGCCTGGTGAGAATGTATTTTGACAAGTATGTCCTTAAGCCGGCCACAGAAGGAAAGCAGTAAGTGTCCAGCCCCGTGGGTTCCCCTTTGTGACCTGGAACCTATCTGGGCACTTCATTTTCCTGGGGTCTAGGCCATCTGTGTAAGGTCACATTCTGTACATGTGTCCTGTCAAAGGTGGTTCTGTCTGGGGACTCAACCCTTCCTCTCACTGCTCTTTACCTGGGGACAGCTGCAAGCCTGTCTCTACAGCTTACCTTCATGAGCTGATTTTAAGTGCCCGGGTCCCTGACCCCTGGGTGTGGATAGAATCTTTTTAAGTTTGCTAAGTCTCTCTCTTTCTCTTTCTTTTTTGGGGGGGGTGGGGTGGGGGTTTGAGACAGGGTTTCTCTGTGGCTTTGGAGGCTGTCCTGGAACTAGCTCTATAGACCAGGCTGGACTCGAACTCACAGAAATGCGCCTGCCTCTGCCTTCTGAGTGCTGGAATTAAAGGTGTACGCCACCACCGCCCAGCCTCTCTTTTTTAAAATAATTTATTTTTTATTTCATTTACATTGGTATATTGTTTGTGTGTATGTCTGTGTTAGGGTGTCAGATCTTGGAGTTACAGACAGGTGTGAGCTGCCAACTGGGTGCTGGGAATTGAACCTGGGTCCTCTGGAAGAACAGCCAGTGCTCTTAACCACTGAGCCATCTCTCCAGCCCCTGCTGGGTCTCTTTTACCAGGTTTGGAAGCAGCCAGTTACCATCCTCAGCTGTTGACTGAGTGACACAGTTTTCTTCTGCTTACCACCCTGTCACTCCTCCTGGGAGCTGCTGTGCAGCCATGTTGGGGGCAGGGGGAACTGCTGGATGCTTCTCCAGTGAGGAAGCTTCAGTGTTTATGCAGCCCTCACCTTGTCTAGTGCGCTTCCCATGCCTCCTGTCAGCAGAGGCCGCTCTGCTTTCCGCTGTCTCCTGGGCCCCAGGCTCCATGGCACCCAGGGTTCACGTCCTGACCTGACCTGAATCCCTCCTGCTGCCTGTTGCCTTTCCCTGGAGAAAACATGGGTTGACCCTGCTGTTGCCTATGGGCCCATCCCCCATGCAGATTGGCCAGGTCCCCTGCCTCCTGCCAGCCTCATGACCCCAGCCTCAGCTCAGACAACCTGTATTCATGTTTAATGTATGATTTCTGTGGCTTTTGGTCAGATGTTACTACTGGGAACTCTGATCGCAGGCAGGGCTCTATACTAACTGTTATTTTCTTACCTGGAGATCTACCTGCTCTTTTAGCATTTCGTCATTGGCTGAGCATTTCATTACTTCTGCTACTTGGGTGCTGAATATGTAGTTGTAGGCTGGGTCTAGTGAGTAGGAGTGAAGGCAGATTGGGAGAGTATGGCTCCATCTGGACAACCATGCCTAGCTCCAACCTGACCCTCTCCTGTAGGTCAGGAAGGAACGCTGAATTTACCTCATCCAACTTGCGCTGTGCAAAAAAAAGCCCACCTATGTTACCCAGATCAGGTGGAAGCATCTGAGAGTGTGGTATTAGGCAGCCTTGCTCCCATCTCCCCAACCCCCTTTGTGTAGAGCCATGGCCACCCAGGCCCACTCGGGAACTTTTCCTCCAGACGCTTGAAGGTGGCCCAGTTTGACTACGGAAAGAAATGCTCAGAGGTGGCACAGCTGACGGAGGGGATGTCAGGCCGGGAGATTGCTCAGCTTGCTGTGGCATGGCAGGTGAGTTAAGATCCTGGAACTAAACCTACTCTGAAACTTTTTCCCAGTCTCATCACAGGGGGTTTTATGTTGAAGGATAGGAATGTGGCCCTTGGTTCTACTAAGACTACCTCAGGGACTGATAAGTCACTCAGGGATGATGGGGTGATACTGTCACTGGCTCAGCATGTCCAGGCCCTAATGTGGGGCACTGCTGAGTCCTAGGGAAGTCAGGGTCCTAGAGTAGATGTGCAAGGGTCTCTAGGCAAGTATAGAGAGCTGCTTCTTTGGCTTGTCTGTTAAGACAGTTGTAGTTGAGCCGTGAGTTCTTGCTCTCTATCAACAGATGTGTGCTTCATGTATAGGTATTCTTGGGTATCTGGCTGTTTTGTTTTGTTTCCAGTTTTTTGTTTTTTGTTTTTAAACGGGTTCCCTGTGTGCTCTGGCTGTACTGGAACTTGCTTTTGAACTCAGAGATCCATTTGCCTGTTTCTGCCTCCTGAGTGCTGGGATTATAGGCATTTGTCACCATTGCCTGGCACAGCTATCTAGCTTTATAGGACAAGTTCATGATGAAGTTTAATAAAGGAGCAGGAACACTCCTTCCAAGGCTAGGCAAGGATGTTGGCTGAAGGTACATAGACCACAATGGCCTACTGTCATGCCTGAAAACCTTGTTTTTTCCCTTGAAGCTGCCTATCAACAGCTCCATGGTCCTGCAGCAGGGAACACCCACAGCAGGGCCAGGGCAGTTTAGGAGCTTCAGCCTCAGGTGTTGTCAGGAAAGGTCATGTTGATGGAATAATGCAGGGTGCTGTGACCACCTCACACTTCAGCATGTACTTGTAGCCAACTGTGTATACCAAGTGACAGCCTAGCTACTTAAACTTCTCAGTGCCTATCTGGGTGTGCATAGGACAGTCCTGCTTAGGTTTGGACTTTGTAGCCTAGGTACTCTAGGGATAGTTTTAGTTTAAACATGCTAGCTTAGCTGCTGTAGCATACTGAAGTCTGCACCCTTCTGTGGCTAGTGAGTGACTCTGGTCTGTCCTCACTTAGGGTCTGTTTTCACACCGATGACCGAGAACAGGGAGGTTAGCACAGTACAGGTGGACTGATTAAAAAACAAGAAATTGTCTTCCCACAGTCTGGAGGCTGAAGTACAAAGGTCAATGTCAGCACAGTCAGATCTTGAAGAGGGTTGTTTCCTGGTTATTAGAGGGCAAGGTCTTGCTGGGTCTTCATGTAACAAACAGCATGAGCTTTTTGTGTTTCGTGCTAGACCGAGGAACTAGGGACCCTTTCTGTGCCCTCATTTTAGTGATGTTGCTTCCTCTGAAGGGTGATCTTTAATACATTTCCAATGTGGATGTCAGACCTTTAGCATCTGACTTCCAACTTCCAACAAAACAGCTTACCTCTCTCACTTAATGTATTATCAGAGTGAGTAGCAACGGTCCAGATAGACCTTGGAAGAGAGCTGGGGATGCCCCCTGAGGTTCCTGTCTGGATAGTTGGCCAGAGTGGCCAAGACAGGTCTTTCTAGGCTGTTCTCTGGAGGAATGGGAGCTATAGAAGAACTACCCAAGGTGCTGCACACAGCACACACAGACCTGGATGCTGTTGTCTATTTTTCCCTATCCCCATGGGACTTCTGGGCAATTGCACGTTGCAAAGATCCTTCCTTGCTCTACAGCCTCTACCCTCCCTGCGTGCCAGGATAACACGTTCTTACCCTTGCATCACACATGGTTTGTTTTATTTTTTTATGTGTGTGTTTTTTATTTCATATACATCTGCATACCATGTGAAAGTCTGGTTCCTGCAGAAGTCAGGAAAGGGTATCAGAGCCCTAGAACTGGAGTTACAAATGAGGTTGTGGGTCACCATGTGAGTGCTGGGACTTGACCCTGGGTTCTTCGGCAGAGCATCCAGTGCTTTTAACCCTGCCCTCTCCTTCAGTCTTGAAGTTGTGGGGTTTTCTTTCTTGAATTGTAGGAGCTCCTCACCTTACATAATGTGGATATTACCCTTTTATCAGATAACTGATTTTATGTTTTCTTCCATTTGGGTTTTTTTTTTTTTTTTTTTTTTTTAATTCTGTTGGTAATATTCTTTTTTTTTTTTTTTGGTTGTTGGCCTGGAACTTGCCGTGTAGACCAGATTGGCTGCAAATTCATAGAGAAGCATCTGCCTCTGTCTTAGTGTACAAAACTTTGAAATTTTGGTGGAGTCTGATTATGTATTTTTTTTTCCCGTTTTGTTGTCTATAATGTCATGTTTAAGAGACCATTACCAAGTGGAAAATACGATAGCACACACTTTGGAAGCTAAGACGGGAGGCTTGAAGTTCACGGTCAGCCTGGGGAAAACAGTGAGATCCTATCTTAAAATTTAAAGATGAAATGAAAGCTGGGGGGTGTGGCTCAGGGGTAGCGTGTGCCTTGTATCTTCAGTCCTGGGCACAATTCCCAGGGTCATGAAAAGCTAGAAGACCGAAGTGGTCTGTCTTGTGCAGGTGAGGGAGTCCTCTTTTCTGTTTTAACATGGTTTCACTCTGAAGTCCGGACTGGTCTTGAATGCTCTTACAATTTTCCTGCCTCAGGCTCCCAGATATTGAGATTACAGTATGAGCCATCAGCTTGGGCTTAGGCTTTTCTGTTTTGTTTATGTGTGACAGGTTTTAGTATGTGACTGGGCTGGCCGACAGCTCTCAGTCAATACTTCTGCCTCGGGTCCTAGAACTTTGCAGGCCTGCCCATCAGGATTGCTGGTCTATTAGTTCCAATGCTGTCCTGTCTGGCTTTGATGTCAGCGTGGTGGTGATAGCATAGAGGCTGCTGGGAAGTGTCCCCTTCCTTCCTTTCCCTGTCAATGTCCAGGGGAAGGAGGATCAAGACTAATTCTTGAAATGCTCTAATGTTTATTTTTATTTTATGTGCATGTGCGAGTTCCTGCATGTGTATGTGTGTGTTCTACATGCATGCCTGGTGCCTATGAAGGCTAGAAGAGGCTGGGAATGGTGGCACACACCTTTAATTCCAGCAGAGGCAGAAGCAGGCAGCTAGTCTGCAGCTAGCCTAGTCTATATAGCACATGACAAACCAGCCAGATTTTATGAGAGAACCTGGGGTTACAGGTGGCTGTGAGCCGCCGCCCAGTGTGGATGCTGGGACTGACCCTAGGTCTTCTGGAGCAGTAAGTGTGTTTAACTGCTGAGCCCCTATTTACTTATTTTTGAGCTGGTTCTTGCTGCATTGCTCAGCCTGGCCTTGAATGTCATAGTCGAGCAGCCCTGCCTTAGCTTCACGAATAGCTGGGACTACAGGTACACCACTACACCCAGTTAACTTAAACACTTGAGTAGTTTTAAATTTACAGAGAAGTTACACGACAGAGCAGAGCAGAGGCACCCATGCCGTCCTCTCTAGAAGGTTGTGAATGTTGGCTGCTTCTCAGCAGGGTTTACCTCCACCTTGGCTTGGTTGTAGCCCATGGTCCAGCCCAGAATACCTACAGCATGAGCCACAATGTCTATTCCGGTGTGCTTCACCCAACCTCAGTTATTAGACTGGCTAGTCGCTGAGCCCATGTAGATCTACCTCTCCTCTGCTGGCCCCTGCAAGGTGTAGCCACTTAAAGAGGGCTGCCACCCTGCCCATCCAACCAGGACTCCAGTGCAGCTACCTACCTTGCTTTTGGGCTTGGATGAGCTCAAGCTGGGAGAAAGTATCCATGGCTCCCAACCACGTCTCAAAGTTGGTGGTCTGGCTCTAGGGTCAAATCTTCCTCCCAGTGAATCATAACTGCTTAGTGGACCTTGATACATCTGTTCCTGGTGGTCCCACTTATCCAGAGGGGACAGAATGCCATTATGTTATGGGCATCTCCTCACAGGTGACTGAGTCTTGGCAGAACTCTTACATATGACTGTGCATTCCTGTTCCTTTAGGGTATGTCCTAGTGCCCAAGGAGGAAAACCTGGAGTGTTTCCTTCATTGCATTCAGGCGTCCCAGCTCCCAGTTCCCCTCTGTGCGATGTCCATGAGGACCCCTTTGCCTCGTTTTCAGGCAATATCCTGAT
The DNA here is from genome assembly GCF_943737965.1 of Phodopus roborovskii. Classification (NCBI taxonomy): domain Eukaryota; kingdom Metazoa; phylum Chordata; class Mammalia; order Rodentia; family Cricetidae; genus Phodopus; species Phodopus roborovskii. The sequence continues at coordinate 7,168,985 of NW_026126646.1, read as the reverse complement.
GTCTTTTGGAGCATGCTCTGCTTCAAGCAGAAAACCAGCAAGTATGGTCTTAACCACTGTGAGCCCTGGTCCTTTTATAGTGTCTAAAGTGTGCAGCTTGACCAGTGGAAGGGAACATGCTCACCCAGTGTGAATAGACAGGAAGAAGGGCAGCCTAGCCAGTGTCACTTGGCTCTAATTAGAGAAACACCACATGAACATCTTCCACCCTGAGGGTAGGGACCGGGCAGCAGCAGGAGGCCTGTAAAGTGTACAGCTGTATAACCTGGCCTGAGTAGTTGCTGTCTGGCCTGATGTCTGCCTGAGATGGAGCCATAATCACTTAGGGCTTATGAGGGTTCTAAATTTGTGCCCTGTTCAGAGGGAGTTACCTGGGTGTGCATGGAGGGGAATCAGCTCTGTTCAGGCTTTCTATTCTGGAAAGTCATTTAAAAACTCATCTGAAGCAGTACTGGGCCGAGTCCACTAATAAGCACAGGTGTGTCCACTGTGCTAGTGCCCAAGGCCTCTGGGTCCAGATTGAGGGCCTCCGGCTTCCCTGTGCAAGCAGCCAGCCTCTCCTCCTGTGCTCTCTTTCCTACCAGGCCATGGCATATGCCTCTGAGGATGGGGTCCTCACGGAGGCCATGATGGACGCCCGTGTCCAGGATGCTGTTCAGCAGCACCAGCAGAAGATGCAGTGGCTTAAGGTAGAGAGACCCAGTCTTGAAGCCAGCAAGCCACCGTGTCCTTGACTCCTCAGCTGCTGAGCTGGACCTGGACATCTTGTACACCTGACTGGAGACAGCCAGCCTCTGTGACCACACTCTCCTCTTCCTATCCTGAATGTCCCTGCCCAGCTGCGGGATGCTGGTGGTGTCAGCTTCTCTGCCTCCCACACCTCCTAGTCTCTCTGTATGAGTGCTGGCAGAGGCGTACTGCCTTCCTGCACCCCAGTACACTGGAGAGACTTGTCTACAAGCCCAGGTCAGAGGATGGAGGAAGCAGAGTGCTGTACCACAGGCCCAAGGCTATGGCTGTGCCAGGGAGACTGGGACCTGCTGGGACCAGACCACAGGCAGGAAGGGCCTCTGCTTCCTGGACACTCCTCCTGCATACATCTGTGCCAAGAATTGGCCCAGTCCTTACTTGGTAGAGTGGATCTGGTGCTAGACAGCCCCTGGCGGTGGCATCCAGGGTTCAGAGGTGCCACCTTCCCCTTGACTGGACCTTTTAATTGCAGAATCTAATAAAACTGACTGATTTGCAGGTCTTGTCTCTTGGCTGAGGTGGGAGTCTTGATGAAGGAGCCCTCAGTATTCCCAGGGATCAGAGATGATGGAAGAAGCAGAGGCTGGAGCTTTCTGGAGAATTTACTGGCCAGGCAGGGTGGGCTTCACAGTGAGGGCTGGGACACCTGGGGCCACCACACCTTTATTGCTGCTGGGGGCCCGCCCTTCTAGTCCCACCCTCCAGTCCTCCAGTCGCACACGCCCCATGCACATGCTCCCGTGTGCAGATGGGCGCAGGCCCTGACACATCCCTCCCCTCCAGACGGACGGATGGACGACAGGTGCACAGGAAACAGTGGCTTTCAATGAGATGTGGCCTTAGGCTAGCATGACCCAGGCCATGCCCATCCCCATTGTGAACCCACCACCCCTGGCCCCATCACCTCTAAAAGCCTGCCTTTGTGTCTTGCTCACTGTGGAAACCAGGTTGCTGTCCCTGAAGCCCAGTGGCCATCCCAACCCCAGCCCCCACCCGACCCCCTTTATAAAAAGAAGAGACAGCACCTTCCACTGGATTTGCCTGCTGGCCACAGCCCAGCTGGCCACAGCCCAGCGTACCCTGGGCCTGAGGCCGCAGTCCCGTCTCGCCAGCTGAGCATCCACGAGGTCCCTTTACATGTGCACAGCAGCCCCGAGTCCTGTGCACTCACAGGTGCCGTGGGCTGGGGTGGCCGTTGTGGTAGAGCTTCTGCTTCACGTGCACCATGTTCCCTGTGGGCTCCTCGAAGGGCCTGTGCGGCCGCCGGCCCAGCTCCCGCAGGCTGCACAGCTTGGGCAGCCAGGTCCACGAGCCATCTGCAGGGGGACAGGGCAGTCAGGTGGCCGGGCTGGGTCAGAAGTGGTGCCCGCAGCAGCGCGAGGCACTCACCATAGCGCCGACCAGCCCTCCAGGCGCGCACAGCACAGTGCAGGACACCATCCATCCACACCAGGAACCAGCTGATGCAGAAGCCCAGAAGCAGCCCCAGCATAAGGTCGATCTCCTGCTTGGTCACATTGTCTGTCACAAAGTAGTTCTCAGATGCGTCCACCACCGACTGGTCCCCGTCGTATGGGATCACGTAGTGGATGTGGTGCCTGGGGGCGGCAGGGTGGGCTGGCACCTCTCCTGCCAACCCTGGCCCAGCCTTCCCCAGGTCCGTGCTGGGCTGGTTAGGGGACCCAAAGTGGACGGCTTGACTCCTATGGGCCACCCTGGGAAGTTCTCTGAAGCGATCCCTGTGTGCTGGGTTGGGAGGGGAAACAGCAGCCCCAGGCACCGATAAAGTCGCCTGGCAGAACTGCAGGGACAGGTGGAGACTGTAGCCCTGGAGATAAGGAGTGAGGTTCAAGGAGAGCAGGAACGGCAGGATGGATGCTCCACCCAATACGCCATCCTTCCAAAAGTCTTGTAGCGGGCAGGGTTCAAGTCACCTACTGGCCCTGAGGTTCTGCCAAGGTCCTAGTACAGCCAACTGACCCAGGCCCACCAGACGTGGCCTGCAGCCTCCACACCCTGCTCTGGGGAGTCCACCCACAGAGATATCATTTGTTCTTGTTCTCCCGGTACAACGCCTGCCTTGGTCCTCCGGCGTCTATATCTACCTCCTGCTCATTTTGGGGAGTCTTCCCTCTCCTCACTCATACCCAGCACAGACCCACCACATGTCTTTTATTCCACTTACTGGTCTTCCAATGGGCCCTTTTCAGCTATCCCGGTCCATGCCGGATGGGTTTTAGGGTCTCTTTGTGCCTTGGCCACACTGTGCCTCTTTCCTCCCTGTCCTAGGCTCCCCGGAACTGTCCATTGCTTTCTTGCCCTAGATCACCTCAGCATGCACTGAAGTTCCACATGGTTCCCACTGGCTGCCGATCCCTTCAGAAATGTCCTTCTGCTGTTCTAGGTGTAGTGTCCACCTCCACAAAGCCAGCAGTCCGGACGTCAGGATCTACTGGTTTGGGTACCGAGAGTGTTTTAGCATCTTTTACCTTCCTGATGGTATAAGGTCTGCCTGGGCTTCTGCTATGAGGCTGCCTTTCCTGCCCCCCCCCCCCACTTTCCAGAGCCACTAGTGGGTGGGCCTTTTTTCCACTGCCCACCATGTCTGCCAGGAGCTCCAGCTGCCTTTGCGTCTCCACGTGGGATCTACAGATACTTCAGAAGCATGCTGAAAATAGATTCTGGCTTCCTAAACCTGCACCTCTTCTTCCTTTCAGCGAGAGGCTGGAACCTGTGTCTGCCTATAGTAGACCCTCAGCTTTTCCCCGATAAAAACCTCTTCCTCCCTTCTGCCCATTTGCTGATGTCCCTGGTCCCAATTAGGCCCACATGGATATTTCCTCACAGTGGGGCTGGAATCTTTAAACCAGAGCCCAGATGAGCAGGGAGAGGGAGAGGCAGGAAGAGAGATTTGACAGTCCTCAAATCCTCTGATCTTAAGGAACCCCAGGGGCTAACTCTGTGATGTGTAGTTTAGCCAATCCCAGCAGGCAAAGCCTAGGCTGCCAGCCCTTAGTTACTCGAGCTAGCATGACTGACACCTAGCAGCCACCCCTCATCTGCTCATGTACAGCTACTGTCTATCATCAGGATGGATGGATGGATGGATGGGTGGATGGATGGATGGGTGGATGGATAGATGGATGGATGGATGCTATTAATCCTGGCACAGAAAGTATGGCTGCATCAGGCTCTGGGGGGAGGCAGTACTTCTAGACCATCAGGGACTGTTAGGCTCTGGTGGGACTGGGTCAGCCTGGGTCCCCAAATTCTTCCTCTGGACTGTCCCCAACATAAAGCTGTTCCAGGAAATGAAGCACACAGAAGCTCCGGAGGCAAGAAGGAGCCTAGGTAGCCTACAAGTAGGCCAAGGTGAGGTCCCAACCAGCCTGAGGCCAAAAGAACTCAGGGGTTAAGAGTTATGACCTGTGCCTTTACAGTTAACTTAGGTATCTACAACTCCTCCCCTGACCTGACTCCTCCTAACCCCACACCAAGCCCCTGAAGGTAAGGGCTTAGGTCCTCCGAATGAAAGCAGGATGTACTGTGTACAAATGAATGTTTGTGATATGTACATACATGTGTCCTACCTTCATGACACATGCTGCCATGTGTCCACTTGAGGTCAATGTCTGGTATACACGTTGTCCGCATGCACAGGACATGGCGTGTATACTGTGGACACGGGCCCCACAAGCCCCACACCCATGCACTGTGCACACTTTGGGTATGAGCATGGTGTGTCACACATAGATGCACATTCACTCAGCTTTGAATCAGCCACCCTCTCTGGGATGCTGTAATGTGCACAGATCTGTGTGTACACACAAATGTTGCCTGCTGACGTGCTTTGTTCAGAACATTAGCTTACATACATGTTCTCTGTCTAAAATTCTTCAAATAGCCATGTACAAGGCAGACACATGTGTACACTTATTCTGCAAAGTATGTACACATAGGCAAACTGTTGACACCACATGTGTACATGGTATGTGCACAGATACCCCATTTGCAAACTAATCCGCTGTCACTGCATCCACGCTGCAACGTTCTGACATTTCCCCTGAGCACACTGAACTGTATATTGTTTTATATACATGTACTTCACATACACATATATGTAATCAATATACAAAAGTGCTTTGTACAACGAATTTACATACCCTGTATGTAGAGTTGTGTACAAAGCACATACATGTAGACACTCTTGCGCACACAGGCCTTTCTTCAGGTTCCAATCTACAGGTGTCTGTTTACATGAGTCCACAAGTACTCTGGATGCTACACGAGATGCACATATAGAACCTGTATAAACAGACTCTAAGAACACACACTCTGTGCTCAGGTAAAACATTTAGTGTGCTGTCATGGACAATGCTGAACCAACCCCATTACAACAGGCCCCATATGTAGTGTCCATTCCCAATGTTCATGGGCCCAGTGACTAGATTCTGTCTTGGGAAGGCTTCAGACCTCACCTACAGACTTGGCCTGCGAACGTGTCTGAGCCCTATGATGTACCAGATAGATAGATGGTGTGCACCAAGATAGAGCATAGGGCTCTCTGGGAATGTGGCCACACAGCAAAATTTCCTACCATGCCCAACGCACGTGAGGGCACATACATCCCTTTTCTACTTGCTGTAATGCCCATGATTTGCAACACACTTGCCTGTACCCATACCCATATATGCACTTAGGAGGCATGCAACTGTCCTGACCTGCTGTACCCCGTATGTGTATGCAGACCTCTGGAACAGAAGCACAGGATGCGGTAAAGAACTGAGGTTCTGTGATTCTAGTCCACTTCTTTCCTAGTTGTGTAACCTTGGGCAAGTCTATCCTCTGAAGCCTCTCTCCACTTCCTCCTAGGCTGTCCAGCAGGGACGGTTATCGCATGAGGGCATCTCTGGAATGAGTGCATGCGGATGTGCGAGCGCGCTGTGTACGCACATGTATATGCACAGACAGTACACACATGCGCGGCTCATGAGAAGATGTTTATTTCATACATGGACATACAAACATGCAAGCCAGAAGACTTCATCACTACACATGCACAGAAGGGGAGGTCCCTAAAGAGTGTGGTGGGTCTCGCTGTGACCTTGAACAAACCTCAGCCTACTTCAGCTCCTCCTCTGCACAGTGATCAGTTGTGGCAGGTAGGCCCTTTCTATGTCGACCTCCTGCACTTGCCTGCCATGGACACAGTACAGGCCCAGGAGGAAGACTTGGGCCATAGGCAAGACTACTGTCCCAGGCTTAACCAGCTTCCTGGCTTCCACTGTGGGCACTACTCAGGGCTGCTGCTCTCAGGCCTCCAGGCCCGGAACCAGGAGGCTCCATGGCCCATAATGCCACCACCAGGCAGCCTCTTCTCTACAGGAACTGGAGGAAGGGGTTCCTAACGGACTCAGTTATGCTTCCTTTCCCAGGGAGGCAGCGGGCTGATCTGGGGTTCCCGTTGGCAACCCCTCCCCCAGCACCTGGCGGGCAGAAGCGGCCCCCACCATTCAGCTAGGCTTTGAGGCCCAGCCTGCTCCCGGCTCACCGGCCGGCCGAGTAGGGCCCGCTGCACAAGTGTGATCACGCGTGTAGTGCCTAGAGCCGGGGCGCACTCACCGGCCACAGTTGCAGTGGCAGACGCGGTCCTCGCCCCGCAGGTGCGGGAGGATGTAGTTATGGAATCGGTCCAGCAGCGCGTTCATGTCCATCAAGCACGCGATGGCCTGGAAGAGCCCATGACCGGTCAGGGCGAGGAGTGGGCCGGGCCGAAGGGGATGCCGAGTGGGAGCATTGGGCGGCCGGGGTGGGCGGGTGGGTGGGGAAGCGCAGGGCAGCCGGGGCACGGGCCGCGCAAGGTAGCAGCGAGGGTAGCGCAGGGCAAGCCGCGGAGGGCAGCGCAGGCCGCGCGGGCCGGTAAACAAGGAAGCGAGGTGGGGTAGGCGCGCGCGCGGGCGGCAGGAGCAGGGGGCGCGCGCGGGAAGCCCCTCCGCTCACCATCACGATCGACGCCCCCAGAATCATGAAGATCATGGTGTTCGCACTCATGGACATCGGGCGGGGCCGGGCCGGGCCGGAGCGCCGCCCCCCGGCCCCGGTGCCCCTCCCGGCCCCGGCCCGATGCTGAGCCCGCGCCGCCTCCGCAGAGGTCAGTGCTCGCGCGCAGGGCCGCCGCGGGCCCCGGGGGCAGGCGCGGTCACAGGAAGCAGAGGTGTGGGGGCTGTCGTGGGGTCGCTCGCCCGCCGCCCGCCGCCGGCCGCGCTCTGCTCCGCCCTCCGGTGCTCCCTGCGCCCGGCTCCCTGCGGTCGGCTCGGCGGCCCCCTCCCTCCTCCCCTTTCCCTCCTCCAGGTTTCTCCCTCCCTCCTTTTCTTCCTCACTATCTCCTCCCTCCTCCTTCTGCCTCCGCCTTTGGGGAGGGACTTCGCCGCCCCGCGCCAGCATCCAGGGTCGAGGCTCTCCACTCCTCTCCCTGTGACGCAGGCCGAGACCCCTCCCCTCCGGTCTCGGCTCCACATTCTGCCCCATCTCATCAGTCTAGGCTCTGATCTCCTTGCCCCGTGCCACGCTGGACTCTTTTTTTGGCCTGGACCGGGTGGTCGTTTCTGCTCTACTTTTCCAAGTGAGGACCCTCCTCCTGAGTCCCCTGGTTCCTGAGAGGGGCAGGAAGGTCAGCACCCAGCCTCCTCCTGCAAGAAAATGCCATCGGGGGAGGGGCCTACAAGGTCAGAGGAGCCAGGGACTATGACTACGTGACTAGAGGTAGGAGGGCTAGAGATGCGGAGTGGACCAAACAAGGATGGCGTGGAGCATCCTGGCAGAGGTAGGGAAGACTCGTAGGCTTCTGGGAAGGAAGGGGTGCTGGACCATAGCCTGAAGCTAGCAGCACTGTGTCTGTGGTCCTGTTGTGGCTGCCTCTGATACTGGGAACCAAGATGAGTTCCAAGCCTTTGCTTGTCCTGTCCACAGAGCTGACAACGTTAAGAACCAATCCTGTCCTGTATGACAAACGCGTAAGAGAACAGCTGACCTGCAACCCCAAATACACACTTGCACTGTGTCTAAAGGTTCCAACTGGAGAGGATCAGTTATGTCAGATCACATAGGGCCTGGGTTGTAAGACACCAGGATACTGGCCCTCGCTCGCAAAGGGTAGTCTGAGGTATGTGGCAGGGCAGAGCTGGACTTAAGGGCCCTGGGGAGCCTCTTCCCCTGCAGGAGTTCATGCCAGGAATTCAGGACAAATCAAAGACCTCCGGCAGAACATATTTTGTGGTGATTCCAAGTCCGTGCCCCCCCCACCAATAAAGCAGCCTATTATTTTATTTAAGTTTTTCTACAATCCCAGCAGTGGAGAGAAAAGGGGTACGCAGGCCAACAACAGACACTTGCTGTAGGCTGTACAGTAAACCGTCTTTATTTCTTTTGGTTAAAAACAATGGATTCAACAACCTGGCATTTCTGTGTACTTCTCATTCCATATGTACAGTACATTGGTGATGTACACCTAGCAGTATAAACAAATCAGAAGGGAAAACATTGAAAATGTGGCTCCAAAGGTGGCTGTGCAGGGCAGGCCCTTCACCAACCACGGGTGGCTCAGTAGAAGCAGACAGTGTGCAGAAACGCTCGGCCACTCTTCTCCTCAAACTCCTGCAGCAGCTCATCAATCTCATTCTCCATGTCCTCAGTGTGTTGGATCTGAGGAAAGCAAAGCCGTAAGTGTGACACGCCTTCCACACCCTCACCCTGGGCTGCATCTTCCCTCCTGCAGTGGGGCGGATTCAGGACCGTCCCAATGGCCCCTTCCTGGAAGCCCCTGCTATGGATGATGATGGGCTCCAGACCTACACAATGACCACGGTAGCACCCAATATTGGGGATGGTAGAGTTAGATTCAAAGGGAGGACTGGATTTCAGCGCTGGAACTCAGGCTCTGTGCACAGAAGCCTCACCAACCAGTGCTGTCCCAACCTTGCAATGTGTGAAGTGAAGCACAGAAACATAGGCATTTTCTAGAACTGTCCAGCACAGAGGCTGACCATGTGCACTGCAGCATGTCAATAGCACATGTGGCCTCTATCCCCCAGACAACAGTTTCTGGTTGTGAAAATATAAATCATCAGCCAAACCACAAGCTCACCAGCTGAAACTTGAGCGGAAGCCATGGTGCATTTAGCAGGAATGTGGATCCCCCACACCAACTTCCCTGACAGCCTCTACCTGGTGAGCCAGAGGACATCAATTCTGTCACAGCCAGCTAACCTAAACATCTTTCTCAAGGGCAAAAGGCAGGACAAGGTACATGGCTCTTCCCACAAAGTCCCTCCATAGCACCAAAACAGTGGGACACCTCTAAACAGCAGGTACACACACAAGCCCTTAGGAAGATGCAAGATTTCCCAGGGGCCTTAAGGATAAATATCTACATAAATATCGGGCAAAAGGACACAAAAATATCCCTAAACTGTGGATGTTACCTCTGGAATTTTTCAGACATATCTTTGACAATACCAGGTAAGCTCTTCTAGCTGTCCAACAGAGGAAAAGGTGACATGTCAGACCTGGGAGATGTCACACATCTCTTCTACCATGAACAGAAACACTGAGGTAGTGTCTTACACCAAAGCCACTTGGTAACTTCCTACACTGTGTACTTCTTGCTCTATATTTGAAATTTATATTTAACCAGGATGTGAAAATAAGTTGCTAGTGATGAGAAGGCCCCTCCTCTTGCCCCAACAGGAGACGGTCTCACAGCTACTTCCTTTGGTAAGGACTGCCTGGACCCAGGTGCTCAGACTCACACACTGGCAGAGCTCGCAGATAAGGAATGCCCCCAGGGTGGCCTCTTCATGGTTGTCCTGAATGTCCACATTGACAACATGCACTGGCTGGCAGGTCTCCTGTTCTCTGGAATTCAGATCTGATTGGGGAAAAAAGAGACACAAATATTATTAGACGTTGGGTAGCAGATGTGTCCAAGCTCAGCTCTCCCCACACCTGTCCCTGAACTCTGGACTGTAACCCAAGGACTGAGCATCCAAGCCCAAGGAACCAACATGAGGAACAGCCTGTAGCATAAGCTAAGTGAAGAAATCTAGGTAAACTGTATACTCAAGTCAAGGCCATACTGTGCCAGCTAGTGCTGGCAACAACAGCACCTTCTGTAAAATGCCAGGCCCAACACTGAAGGCCACAAGGCTAACAGAGGCATACAGGTAGTTTTGCTGGACATCAGCCCTCTGCTTACTCCTCACAGGTCAGCCTCCACATGTCCATGCAGGTCAGAGGATGGGGAGGGGGGGTCCTCTGTCTCCATCCCGTCACCCAGGGCCTGAGGCCTAACCTGCCTTCCCTTATCCCTGGAGACCATAAGTCTTCCGGCCTAGTGTTGGTGGCACAACCTGAAAGGCAGACCAGACTGTGCACTCACCTTCTACAACCTGGTCATAGACTCTTTCTTCACAAGTGAGGATCAGGTCAAACAGGTCCTTGCAGTTCTGGAACCTTTCTGGCCGGGGCTTGATTCTTTTATTTCTGTCCAACATATGTAAAATTCCATTCTGCGTATAGCTGATCATCAGAGTCAAGGAGGAACTTTGGATAAACGATTGTTCACTAACCTAGACCAGCCTGTGAATAAATGGCCCCCCTGCCTGTCAGGGTTCCAGGTTGACCCTTGTCAACAATCATCACAGCTCTGTCATAGGCCTGGCCACCACTTTCCCAAATTTGGAAGTTACTGTTTTCTGGGGGGGGGGTGTGTGTCATGGTTTCTATGATACCCAACACACCACTGGCTCCAGATAGCCTTGGCCATTCTGACTGGACAGATAGCAGAGGCTGCCTCATGTTAGGACAGTGGCCTTTCCCTCTGTCACAGTGACCACAGCTCTGCTCTGTGCTTTCAGCACTAGCTAAGGTATGGCCCCCTCTTGTTTTCCTGCCTCATCAAAGCACAGGGAAAAGCATTAGTCTCTATCAAACTGGAGTCCTATCGCAAAGACAACACTGCCAATCCAGCTAAGCTACAGCAGGAAGACAATCTGGAAAAACCCACTATATTTTTCACCACAGAGACAGGGTTTTTCTGTGTAGCCCTGGCACTTGCTCTGTAGGCCAGGCTGGCCTCAGATCAGAGGTCCACCACTTTCTGCCTCCTGAGTGCTGGGATTAAAGGCATGTGCCACCACACCCAGATTCTACCAAATTTCTCAAACCTCAGCAATAGAAAGGACTGGGAACACCCCACTGATGGTCCAGAAGTGACAAGCTCAGATTCAACTCAAAGCATGGAGACTGCCTGATGAGCCCCAAATGAAGACCCAGATGCTACCTCCATGCTCAGGCCCATCAGCCCTGGTAAAAGCCTCAGACAGTTCCTGGAGCACCCATAGTGACAAGCATCTGTATTCGGGAAACAGAAAGGCTGTCCAGAGTCAGCTCTCTCCTGTCATGTGGAGCCTGGGGCCTGACCTCAGGTTACTAGGCACCCTTACCCACTGAGTCACCTTACCAACATGTCAGTTTATTTAAGTTCATGGTGCTTTAAAAATACCTCCTACGTTCTCTACAGTAAAAGAAGCTTTTGTTCTGTTTGGTTTTTCGAGACAGGGTTTCTCTGTCCCTTTGGAGACTGTCCTGGAGCTCTTTCCCCATAGACCAGGCTGGCCTCGAACCGAGATCTGCCTGCTTTGCCTCCTGAGTGCTGGGATTACAGGTGAGTGCCACCACTGCTTGGCTTTTTTTTTTTTTTTTTTTTTAAGATTTATCATGTATACAGTCTTCTGCTGGCATGTATGCATGCACACCAGAAGGGGGCACTGGATCTATTCCAGATGGCTGTGAGCCACCATGTGGTTGCTGGGAATTGAATTCAGAACCTCTAGAACAGTGCTCTGAGCCATCTCTCCAGCCTCTAAAGGAAGCTTTAAGCAACCAATCTAAACAGTTATCTTGAAGACATCTTACCAGGAGCTGCTGGGCAGTTCGGTTCCCACAACCAGCTCCTGGGGCAAGGCCCTGAAGCATGGAACAATTCCCATTTCTCTGCTGCCTACAAGAAGAACTGCGTCAAGGCTTATAGAGTCCTTCAAAGCCCTGGGGGAAAGAGTTTAAGACCAGAGCCAGTGGCTGGTACTGCTGGGAAAGAATCCAATCAGGACCTGAGTCAGGCCCAAAGGTGCTCCAGGAACTGTGGTCACTCAGGATGGCTCTGCCTGGGAAGAAGGCCTTGTTATTGTCTCCACCACATACATGCACCTCTTGCCTGGACAGAGACTGCTTTTAAGTGACCACATTCAGTGAAGAGCTATTTAATGAAGGCTGGAGAACATAAACATGACAGCAGCCCACCTGGACTTCACAGTTTGGGGGTGTGGGGGTGGAGATTTGAGACAGGGTTTCTCTGTATCACTGGCTGTACTGGAACTTGCTCTGTATACCAGGCTGGTCTTAAAACTCAGAAATCTGCCTGCCTCTGCCTCCTGAATGCTGGGATTAAAGGTGTGCACCACCACCACCCAGTAAATTTAACAAACCTGCCCCAACAACCAGCTAAAAACTAGCTCAGAAGCCAGGCTAGGATATGTGGGTGGTCATAGTATATAGGGCCAACTTTCCCAGGATCCCCTATCCTTGTTGCTGTTTTGATTTGACAACATCATTGAACAGGCAATTAGGTAGAAAACTTCAAGAGTCCCAAGCTTTTAAGGCTTGGGCTGATGTTGGTTTGGCTAAGCCCTGGGCTGCCCAGCAAAGCTTCCGAGGAGTCAGAGGTACAAATGTCAAGTTGATTATACCCTCTGGTTCTAACTAGCCAGGTCCCGGAGTGAGACTCCTGAACGCTGGGGGCTGTGGTATGGCTAAGTGTGGATGGATTTAATCTACTCTTAATGACCAACAGTAACAAACTGCTGCCTTCCTCTTGAATGAAGAGCCACTCCTATCTGTCCTTTGGCTTTCTGAGGAGCCTCCCTGAGAGAATAAAGGAGGGGAACAGGGCTCAAAAGGGTTCACACTGAGGGCACAGGCCCTGGGATGTTGTCTCACAACAGAGGTACAATTCAGTTACTTAAAAACTTCTAGATTTACCATCAGACAATTCAAGCTGTTCTCCTTGTACAGCATAGAATTTCTTAATGATATGATAGGATGGATACAGGAGAACAGGAACATTGGATCTGATCCCTGGTGGGCACCTGTAATCCTAGCATTTAGGAGGTAAAGGGAGGAAGATCAGGTCAACTTGAGCTACACAAGTCTGAGGGAAGCCTAAGGCTAGGGAGATGGCTTAGCAGTTAAAAGTGCTTCCTACCCTTCCAGAAGTTCAGTTCCTAGCAACCACATCTGTTTACAACATCCTTTATCACCAGCTTCAAGGATCTGATGCCACCTCCCCCACCCCACCCCTTCCCCCCCCAAGACAGGGTTTCTCTGATAAGCCTTGGCTGTCCTGGGACTCACTCTGTAGATCAGGCTGGCCACAAACTCATTGAGACCTGCCTGTTCCAAGTGCTGGGATTAAAGGTATGTGCTACTACCACCTGGTCTGATGCCCTTTCCTGGTCTTTCCAGGTATCCACATCCATAAAGAAATAAAATCTTAGCTACAAGCTAGGCATGGTGGACTATGCTTGTTATCCTAGCACTTAGAAGGCTGAGGCAGAAGAATTGCCATAAATCCTAAGGCAGTCTGGGCTACACAGTGAGTTCTAAGTCAGGTACATGTAGAGTAAGACCCATCTCAAAAAACAAAATGAAAATGAGAAATGGAACAATGAGACCCTTTAGTCCCCACATGCACAGAACCTGCTGACGTACTGTCATGTCCTGGGCTACTTCAGGGCCATGAAGCTGCGGAGGGCGAGCACCTTAGGACCAGGTTTCCAGGGTCATGCAGCATCTTCCTCTGAGTAGTTAATTGCCCTTGGGAGTAGATTTAAATTCATCCACTTGCAATTTAAGGTTTTACAGGTGTAATACTAACCATGTCTTTACTAGTTAAGCAGTTTCTCGAAAGCTATTTGCACAACTGACCAACTATGGACTCTTCATACAGCATTAGCATCTGATGCATTTTCTATCAAGTGGGTGCCGAACCAGGCACCCTTAGCCACTTGCAAAGGGATGTCTCTGTACTCCCCAGAGGACAGGACTTTTGATAGGACACCCTATGGAGAAAGGTCAGACCACAGAGACCCACAGGCAGGATTTCAGTATCATCAAGTTCAACACAGGACAAGGCTTGAGTTCTTACCTGTGCCCAGCCACCCAAGGCAAGGCAAGAAGCTTTCTGGAGAAAGGGAAAGTGTGCAGGGGGTAGGAACTACACAACAGCCAGACAATTACTGGTCTTGTGGCTCATCAGTGCACACAGTGCTGCTACCCTGTCTATGTGTCTAACTCTATGAAATGTCTGTACCTGTTGTTAGGAGTTACATAGATCCCCAGCACCTCACAGCCACGGGGCCTCTTAAGAAGCTACCTACAAGCTGAATTTCCTGGGTTGAGTCAGGCCTATGATCCTGCTGTGAATATATCTTCAATAGAACCATTAAGTACAAGTTTTACCCATCCCACTGTTGAGAAGCTAACCAAGGGGCCAGCACAAGTCAAGCCTCATTTCTCCAGAAACATAACCAACCACATTTAAGACAAGCCTGACCCAGAACACTAGGCAGTGTTCCCTGAGACAGGGAATGGGTAGAAACAGAAAGGATCCTGAGGGGCTCTCAACCTTGTTGCCATCACTACTGTCATACCTAACACCCCCAGGTCAGAGCCTCTCTGTCACAGACAGTCAGGGAAATGACGCTGGGCAGAGGGGCAGCTGCAGGACTCCTCAGAGAAGCAGCAAAAAGCAGGCATTAGAAGAGGCATCAAATTCCCCTTCAACCTACCATCAATTTTGGCATGGTGGCACATGCCTTTAATCCTAGCACTCAGGAGGCAGAGGCGGGCAAATCTCTACTCATTCAAAGCCACCTTAGTTTGCATGGCAAATAACAGGTTTGCCAGGACTACATACTGAGGCCCTATCTCAAGGCAAAACAGCCACCATCAAGTAAAATAATGAAATTAGTTTGATGAACAGCTATATAAGCTTGCACAGATTCTGCCTCATCTCAGAATGCTTACTGAACATTAGCAAATCTTTAAGACTCTAGTGTCAGCCAGGTGGTGGTGACACAAGCTTTTAATTCCAGCACTCGGGAGGCAGAGGCAGAGGCAGGCAGATGCCTGTGAGTTCAAGGCCAAGTCTGGTCTACAAAACTATACAAAGAAACCCTGTCTCAAAAAAACAGAGTTTAGTGTCAGCATTGTAAGAGTCCATGATTTTAACTAGCCAGTGCAGTTTACCAACCACCATCTTTTAAGTTTAAAAAACTACGCATTTTGTGCATGTGCATGTAGGCTAGAATACCACCTCAGGGGCTGTTGTCTATTTCCTTCTTTACAGGATCTCATCAAAGGCCAGAACTCACTAGTAGGCTAGGCTGGCTAGCAATGAATCCTAAGGACTCACCTGTCAGCTGTTATTATGTGGGCCCCAGGGCTTGAACTCAGGTCCTCTAAAATTTTACTGAGGGCTATCATTCCAGCTCCCCAACTTCTGAGACAGCATCTTGCTGTATAACCCACAATTACCTCCAATACCACATCTTGCCTCAGCCTCCCAAGTGTTTAAGCTACAGGTGTGCATCATCATACTCAACTACAAACAAATTTTACAGTCTGGCTGCCTAAGAGAGGGCCAGACTGTGCCATGCAATTGCTTTATGTATCTGCTTTTCCAGGCTGGGTCAGAGACTCTGCAACTACCTGTCCATCTCAGAACTATTTTACTTCTTTTTGTTGTTGTTTTTCAAGACAGGGTTTCCCTGTATAGCCCCAGATGTCTTGGAACTTGTTCTGTATAACAAGCTGGCCTTGAACTCAGGTAAGGGGGGGGGGCAGGGTGCGGAGAGATGGCTCCATGATTAAGAGCACTGACTGTTCTTCCTATTTCTATTCCCAGCACCCAAATGGTAGCTCACACCTGTCTGTAACTCCAGTTCCAAGGAATCTGGCATCCTTGCACCAATGCACATAAAATAAAGTTAAATAAAGTATTAAAAAAATATAAGGTACAAAGCACAATTTTTGTTGTCTTTTGAGACGAGGTTTCTCTGTAGTAAACTAGGCTGGCAGATATGCACCAGCCCCTTGCCTCCAGAGTGCTAGGATTAAAGAAAGGCATGTATGTGCTGGCATCACCACCTCCACTACCACCCTGCTAAAGCACAATTCTGAAAAGGAAACTCAAGTTTCAACTAGGAGAGATTCCCAAAGGCGTAATTCAGAAATGGCTATTCACTATTGGTGAACACACAAAAGTGTGTGTGTGCCTGCCTGTCTGCATGCACTGGTGCATGCACCACAGTATCCATGTAAAGGTCAGAGGACAACTGGCTTGAGTCAGCTCTTTCCTTCCAGGATAGATTTGGGGCATTGAACTGTTTGTTGTCCGGCTTGACAGCAACTATCTTTTCCTTTTAGGCTATCTGGCTAGGCCCCGTGACTAAGTTTTAACATACCTTCTAGCCCAGTGATTCTCAACCTTCTGAATGCTGCAACCCTTTAATGTTGTGGTGACCCCAACCATGAAAGTATTTCATTGCTACTTCATAACTATAAGTTTACAGGGGCTGGAAAGATGGATCAAAGGTTAACAGCACTGGCTGATCTAGA